>NC_048270.2:31915365-32540365 GCF_005286985.2 Setaria viridis
TTAAGAGGAACTGAAGACATGACATGTTTCACTATTTTATGCTTCCGAATTACTAGATTGTAGAGAGATGGGTATTGGTTCATGAAACTAGTGTTTCCAAGCCATTTGTCTTTCCAAAATTGGATTTGTTCATTTTGAATTTTAAAGGTTCCACAACTAAGGAAATCCTCTTGACTTTCATTAACCCAGACCAGAAATGTGAATCACCTTGTTTTTTCACCACTTGTGTAAGAGTTTTGTTGCTTAGGTATTTCCTTTTTAGAATTTTTTTTGCTAGATTTCATCTTCAATAGTGAGCTTGAAAAGCCATTTACTTAAGAGGCATTTATTTTGGACTTCTAAATCCAAGATTCCTAGACCTCCCTGATCTCTTGGTCTACACAAAATGTTCCATTTTGTCAATATGTACTTTCTTTTGTGCCCATCCCCTTGCCAAAAGAATCTAGATCTGAAGTAATCTATTTTCTTAAGAACTTCTTTGGGTATTTCATAAAATGAGATCATGTACATAGAAAGATTGCTTAGGACCAAGTTAATGAGAGTTAGCCTTCGTCCATAGGATAGCATCTTGCTCTTCCATGTACTCAGTTTTCTTTCTAATCTTTCCTCTATGACTTTCCAATCTTTATTACAAAGTCAAGTATGGTGCAATAGGATACCTAAGTATCGAAAAGGAGTCTCCCCAACAGGACAACCAAAAATATCCATGTACTCTCGTTGTGCCTCCTTTGCATCACCATAACAAAATAATTCACTCTTATGGAAGTTTATCTTGAGGCTAGAAAGATGCTCAAACGCAGTAAGCACAGGCTTCATATTCTTAGCCCCTTCGAAATTATGTTCCATAAACAAAATTGTATCGTCTGCATATTGTAGTATGGAAATGCCGTTATCAACAAGATGTGGAATTAAGCCTGAGATTTGCCTATCCTCTTTTGCCCTTTCTAACAAAATTGCCAACATGTCAGCAACTAAATTGAAGAGCATCGGGGAAAGTGGGTCTCCTTGTCTCAAGCATTTTCTTGTTTAGAAAAACCTTCCTACATCATCATTTACCTTAATGCCCACACTACCTTTTGAAACAAATGATTCAATCCACTTACACCATTTTTCAGAGAAACCTTTCATTCTCAATGTTTATTGAAGGAAAGGCCAATTAACCTTGTCATATGCCTTCTCAAATTCGAACTTCAGAATAACCTCATTCATTTTATTTTTATGAAGTTCATGTAAGGTCTCATGGAAAATAGCTGCACCCTCCAAAATGTATCTTCCAGGCATAAAAGCAGATTGAGTAGGTCGGATAACCTTGTCCCCAATGCCCGTCAATCTATTTGCTATTACCTTTGTGAAGATTTTGAAACTAACATTAAGGAGGCATATTGGTCTATAATGCTGAATTTGAGTTGCATCAGTCGTTTTGGGTAAGAGTGTTATAATTCCAAAATTGAGGCTATGAAGAGGTAATGTTCCTTTATGGAAATCAGCAAACAACGCCATTAGATTGTCCTTGATGAAGAGTGAACTCACTAGTTAAAATTTCATTTTCACTTGGGAAAACTTGTTGTATGTCATCTCTTTGACTTTCGTCCAGCGTTAAGAGACTAGGCTCAGAAGGTCCGAATAGCCCATGATAATAGTTGGTGATATATTTCTTTAACTCCTCGTCCCCTTTAATAATTTTGCCCCCTTCTTCCAACTTAAAAATCCTTGTTTTTCTGTGTTTTCCATTTGCTATTAGTTGAAAGTATTTTGTGTTGCTATCACCTTGCAAGAGGTTTTTGGTTTTGATCTTTGGTACCATTTTATCTCCTCTTCCCTAAGGAGTTGAATCAACCTTGTTTTGAGTGTATGTTTGAGATCTATTTCCCAAGGTTGAAGCATTTCTTTCGCTGCATTTTTGTCTAAAAAATCTAACTTTGTAATAAGCTCCTTTTTCTCTTTTTTATAATGACCACTTTTATTCTTAGCCCAACCCCTTAAGAACTTACGCAATCTCTCCTGATCTTATTTTGCCAATTCTCCATTGAGGTTTTGCCTTGTTTTTTTTCTTCCATTCAGACCTTTGCCACCTCCTCATAAAAACCATCCCTAGTCAACCAACCCAATTCAAATTTGAACATAGGTTGTGCTATGCTTAGAGAATGGTCTCCAAAGGATAAAAGTAATGGCGTATGATCTGATGAAATTTCTCTTGTTAGAGCTTGGACTGTGGCACGAGGAAATTTTAGTTCCCATTCTGTAGAAACCAACACCCTATCCAACCTCTCAAAAGTAGGTTGTAGTAGTGAATTAGCTCACGTGAATTGCCAACCTGTTAAATCTATCTCTTTCGAGTCCAAATTATTTATAACAGCATTAAAGAGAAAATGCCATCTATCATCGTAGCGATCATTGTTTTTTTTCACTAGAACTTCTTATAATATTAAAATCCCCTCCACTCGGAAGGGGCAAGGAATCGTTTTGGCTACATTGGACCAATTGAGTTAAAAAGCTCACTTTTCGCTCAGATTGAGTTGCTCCATAAACTGCAATTAGATTCCACCCAAAGCCATCAACTTTATTCCTTAAACGAAATTTAATATGGAAATCCCCTTGGGAGATGAAACCTATGTCAAAAACCATTAGATTGATCCCCAAAAGGATTTCACCAGAGTGTCCCTTGGGTCCCGTCCAACTCCATAGGAATTATTTTCCCCCACAAATACTATTAGTTCTGTATCCGTGTAGTCAGCTCTAGAAGCAGAAAATATGAGCCGCGCGTGCATTGCAATTTGCAACCCAGCCACACACGTCTTCTTCTCCGTTGGGCAGCATGCGAGCTGTCACGGTCAATTTTGGCAACTGGATCGTGGAATTCCACGGCATATGATGCCAGTGCCGGCTCAGTCGACTCTGCATTCTGCAAGCAACAAGACAGAGCCTTTGTCAAATTGACCTTCCGAGAAAATGCATGCATCTAGAATCCAGATTTGAGTGACAATGAAATTGATGAATAACTTTTCAAAAAAAATGGAAATTGGTGAACACAGTTTCAGCACAAATCTCGGAGGAGAGAATAGTCAATGCACTGCTCTCAGCTAGCGCCTATATAATGGCCACACACCATAGCTCGTAGCAACAGCACAAGCTAGCTAGAAGCAAAGACCTCTTGCATAGCTTACCGGCGAGTAAATTCAGAGCTTACAAACAAATTCAGTTGCCATGGCGGCCGGCGGTAAGGTGACCGGAGGGCGGCTGGCGCTGGTGGCGGCGCTGCTGTGCGCGGCGGCAGCCATGGCGGCGGCGCAGCAGGCGTCCGGCGTGCGCGCGACCTACAACTACTACCGCCCGCAGAACATCAACTGGGACCTCAACGCCGCCAGCGCGTACTGCGCCACCTGGGACGCCGGCAAGTCCTACGCCTGGCGCAGCAAGTACGGCTGGACCGCCTTCTGCGGGCCCGCCGGCCCCACCGGCCAGGCCTCGTGCGGGCAGTGCCTCCTGGTTAGTTTGTGAACTTAAAACTTCTAGTAGATGTACTTCAGGATGATCTGATCAGGAAGGTGAGATGACCAGCAAGTGATCTCAACAATAATCTATGCAGGTGACCAACTCGGCGACGGGCGCGTCGACGACGGTGAGGATCGTGGACCAGTGCAGCAACGGCGGGCTCGACCTGGACTACGACACGGCCTTCAGCAAGATCGACAACGGGCAGGGTGTCAACGATGGCCACCTCACCGTCAGCTACCAGTTCGTCGATTGCGGCGAACCCCGCGAGTAGCAGCAGCACATACAGCGTTGCTGTTCCAAGAATTATGTAATAACCCCACACGGCTACACGTACATTGCGGATGAATAAGTAGTGGGCGGTCCAATGCAAGCATTATTGTTGTCGAATAATTAATGGAATAAAATGTTATATCAAAATATTTGTCAATATTAACTTTTGATCACGACGTTTGACTATTCGTCTTATTCAAAAAAAATTAAGTATCATTTATTTTGTTTGTGGTTTACTTTGTCATCAAAGGTATTTTAATAATGATTTATTTCGTATATTTGTAACAAGTTTTTGAATAAGATGAATTGTTAAACATTGTGAGAACAAATCAACAACGACAAATGTTTTGATACAGAGAGAGTGTTTACACCAAGTGGGATGAACTGAATCCATGTGGGTACTCGATTGTGTCAAGTGATATCTCAAGGATAATCTTAGTGACCTGCGCCTGCTTCTGAAGATGAGCACTATTTCTTGCTACTTAAATTTCTAAGACATGGCGTGTTGCATGCAACCACATGAAAACTCTGATGCCTGATGGCTACTTCTTCACCTGGATGCTGCCGTCACATATCTTCGCCGTCTCCTTTGGGCTGGCCGGGTCAATGTTGGCAACTGGATCTTGGAATAATCCTCAGGCACGAGTAACTCGGCTTGCTCAGCAGGTACGGCCGGGTACAACACGTTACGATTTGGCGTTGAAATTTTTCACACGATTTTGGGGCAGTTTCCGGACGAGAAGAGTCAATGCTCCACTTAAGCATAGCTCTTGTAATGGCGATGAGCACTATATAGTGGTGCATGAAGTACGGCCACCTCACCATCAAGGACTACCAGTTGGTCGAATTAAGATAAAAAATTTGAATCTACGACGATCAAGTACGTACAGCATGTGCTTCTTCCACTACTAGGTTTGATCGACAAGTGTCGCGCTCTACTATCTTTACTCCTTGTTGATCCAGGAGACCCAGTGCTCTCAAAAGTTCTTATTTCTCATCATTTCACCACAATCAGAGAAAGAGAAATTTTAGAGTAGTGCTTGAGAAAAAATGAGAGCCGTCCATCTGGCAAAATCGAACAGTGGAAATAAAAGAAGTACCATGAAGTACCTAAAGAGAAGTACCAATTTGGTGGGACCAAGTACCAAAAATAATGAGAAATTACTATGATGCCCTTTGAATATAATTATGTGTAAGCCTATTTGATTTTTTTAAGAAAGATAAGAAAGAAAAGTATCTGCAAGTACCGTTGGTACTTTGAAAGTATTGTTAACGGTACTTTGAAAGTATTGTACTTTCATAGAAAAGTCCATTTTACATTATGAGAAGCTTTCTGGACGTCAAGCTTTGAAATGGTTCCAAATTGTTTCTTGATGATCTAAGTTCATGCAGGATATCATGTAAGAGTACCACTCCATCCAGACTATTTCCTGCAGGTGTAAAAGTAGTTTCACCTTTCAATATGAGACCTTATCTGCTAGCTAGAGGAGTAAAGCCTCAAGACTTAAGTACAGTGTTTTTGTAGACCACTTGTACTCCACTCCCAGGAGGCTAATGATTGTTTGCTTTACAAACACAACATATCATCTTTAAATATCTCTTCTTCCTCCTGCAGGTATTATATTAAGATATATGAAAAGGCAATGTCTAATAGCTAGCCAAGTGAACAACATTCATGCATGTTGATACGTGTCGCCCAAAGAAATAAACAACTAATCTAAAGATGCCGTTTCTCTTTGTTAATCCAACGACGGCACGCAAGATATAGCATGCAAGTTAGGACATAAGGTCAGTCTTAGTGTATGGTTTCATCGTATTATTATCAAAATTGTCATGTCATCTTTTCAATAGAATGAAACTACCACTCTCAGTGCACAGTTTCATAGACAGCCTATAACATTTAATTTTTGCGTAGAGTTATGATCAAATATGTCATTCATCCTTGGTGCAAGTTTCATGAGACTTGGTAACTGTGTCAGGTGGGTTTCATGGGGATGAAACTCCTTCCTCCTCTCTCTTCATAATTAAGTTGCCAAATCAGCAAAACTGCTGATGTGCCATATGATTTAATGCCCGTTAAACTCTCCATGACACCCACTGAGACAGTCACCAGGCTCTCCAAGCAGGTCAATTTAAGCTGCCGCGTGCAATAACCACATGCACGTATGTACGTCTTCTTCCACGTTGGAGATTGGCATTGGCCCCAGCTAGTCAAACGTTTGGCAATCCCTCTTGGAGTTCCCAGACACGTACGTGCGGCTCATCGGAAAGCCATTTACTAGTTCAGCATCCAAAGAATATGAAGGTCTTTCGTTTGACGACGAAACTGGTGAGCAAAATTTTGGCGCAAATTAAACGAGCTGATCGAATTATTAACGCGTGTAACCATATATGATCTTTTTTGCTGGGAATATCATCTGTTCATGCCACGTACGCATGCAAAGAACAGATGGCTGAATAACACACACGTACGTTCTTGCTGCAACTCAAGTATGGCTGAACTAACTGCAGTCTCAGGCTCTCAGCAACAGTACAAGACACCGTTTGATGATCGATCGGCTAGAGAACGCACGGCGTGCGTACGTGTTCGATGCATTGACGAGTCGTATGCACGGGCATGCAGGAATAATTCTAGCCGTCCTGCTCACGGATGGTGCCACCAGATGAATTCTCCAGATGATGCAACAAGGGCACTCTGGTCATATAGTTTCTGAACCCGCTCCATTCATGGTGGTGCCTTTGGTCACGCAGATCGATCATCAAGCAAAGCTGCCAGACCCAAAGTATTTAACATGATGGGATTTGGTTTGGTAATCAGCCACTCTACACAAGCTAGCTTTTACGATTAGAAAGCAAGTTTCACGATTAGCAACAAATATTATTAGTAGCGTATTGCCAGCTTGCGTCGCGCTAAGAGCATGTACAAACCAAGCTTCGGTAGGCTTAATCTCTATCAAGAGCCTATCCTTCCTCAGATTCTTCGGGAGCCCCAAGAGAGATATGAACCGGCGGCCATCGCCCTGGCTAAGAATGCTATAGGCCTTTAGCGTATCATCACGATCCAAGCCATAGCCTGGGATCTCCTCAAGTGCCACCAAAATTTGCGGCACTTGCATTGCAGGCTCTGCCGACAATTTGTAAGAAGATATTTTGCTTGCCGAGTCGATCTTGTGGTTGCCAAGGCAACAAACAATGCAGATGACGTTCAGTTATCTCCTCGATCCAGATCGACGGCCAAGACGTACGAACGGGTCAAGATTTGCAGGCTACATAGCCTGTACCTTACTTCCCATCTCGATGCAATTAAGTCACAGCCTGACTCTTTCTCTGAGTCCGGACACCGCGTGCTGAATCCTAGCACCTAGTATTGCACTTGGAATTCAAATGCCGGCGACGTATGGGTCCACTGCTGAGTAATGCGTCTTCAGTATCGGGTCCAAATCCTCCTTTAGTGCCATTTATTTGACCCGGTACTAAAGAGGTGCTAAATGTAATAAAGGGGTGCTAAATTAGTACCGGGCCAAATAACTAGTACTAAAGGAGTGTCTTTAGTACTGGTTGTTTATACCAACCGATACTAATTTGGAACCCCACCCAGCCACCCTCGTGATCCGGCCGGCTGTGCCTCCTCTCGTCACCGCCGGCCGCACTTCCTCCTCGTCAGCCAAGCATGGTCCCGGCCCTCGTCCCTATCACCACACCTCCCCCGCGACCCCCTAACAGCATCCTCGCGCCTAGCCCTTGCCCAACCAACCACCCTCACGACACGCTCCGCTAGCCCCTCGCACCGCTGACCACCCTCGCAAGAGAGAGAGAGGTGAGGCCACGCACCTCGTCTTGTCGTGCCTCAGCGCTCTCCCACCGCACCGGCCTGCAAATCTGCACCACGCTGCAGATCCCGCTGCTCCCTGCACCGTCACCCGGTGCAACTCCCCGCACCGTCGCCCGCCACTCCGCCTTGCACTCCCCAACTGCCATGTTGTCGCCTCACCTCGCCCCACCGCCGCTCCTCACTGGCATTGCAGTGAGAGGCACATCGGAGAGGAGAGGGGAGGGGCAGCCATGAGGGAAGGGAAGGGGCACATGGAATGGGAGGAAGAGAAGGGGTATCGTTAGGGAGAGAGAGGGAGAGTCACGAGCGGATAAAATGGAGAGGAGCGGTTGCGTGCGGTGGACTTCAATCCAGTGAAGTCTAAATTTCAGGTCCCTACCCTCTCCCAAACCAATTAGTACCGGGTGGAGCCTCCACCCGGTACTAAAGACCCTGAGGCACATTAGTACCAGTTGGAGGCTTCAACCGGTAGTAATTTGTGACATTTACTAAAGAGGGTCACGAGGCTCCTCGGGAACTAGCCGTTAGACCCGGTACTAATGCTTACATTAGTACCATGTCAATACACAACTGGTACTGAGCTTCGGGACAAATACTCAATTTTTCAGTAGCGGTCAGTTAGTTGGAGTCGGAGGCTCGCTCTGCTAGTAGGAAGTGCCAGGCTGCCAGCGAAGCAACGGACGCACACACAGACAGCACAAAGCATAGGTCAGCGTTGCATTGGAAACTTGGAATAGGACGACGAAAGATGATGATGATCAACGACCGGGAAGCTTATTAGGATAAGGCCGGCGATCGAGACTGATGATCTCATGAACGCCGGCGAGATGGACATGGATGATGGGCATGCTGGCGACACCGGAATTGTAGGCGTCTTCTGTGCATCTCCTTATTCTTGAAAGAGTCAAGTAGAAGTCCACGTTGTGGGGCATCGAGACCACTATATAAAGCCCATGATCGAGCTAGAAGCGTACCGTACCAGCATCATGACATCGGCGTTGCCACTCTCGTTGCATTCCATATAGCTGTGCTGTGAAGTAATCGAGTAAGTTCTCCCAGCAGCAGCTAGCCATGGCGGCGATGATCGCCGGTGCGCGGGCGCTCGCGGTGGCGGCCCTCCTCTGCGCGGCCGTGGCGGCGGCCGCAGCGCAGCAGGCGTCCAACGTCCGCGCGACGTACCACCTCTACAACCCGGCGGAGAACGGGTGGGACCTGAACCGCGTCGGCGCCTACTGCGCCACCTGGGACGCCGGCAAGCCGCTGTCGTGGCGGCAGCAGTACGGCTGGACCGCCTTCTGCGGGCCCGCGGGGCCCAGGGGCCAGGCCGCCTGTGGCCAGTGCATCCGGGTACGTAGGATTGAAGCTCGCTTTTGCTTGAGAAACATATGTGGTCGCCGGACTTCAGCAGTGCTTCAAGCTCAAGATGCTGATGAACATTTTGCAGGTGACGAACCGCGGGACGGGCGCGTCGATCACGGCGAGGATCGTGGACCAGTGCAGCAACGGCGGGCTGGACCTGGACTTCGAGACGGTGTTCAAGAAGATCGACACCAACGGGCTGGGCTACCAGATGGGACACCTCAACGTCGACTACCAGTTCGTCGGCTGCTGAGTCAGAGAGAGAGAGAGAGTGGGGGGCATCGACAGTGTAGTCAGGCAGGGTATCGGACGTTTGGTGTTGTGGAGTAATGAGATGGATAGCAGAAGCTTTGCGTCTTTAGTTTGCAGGCATGTGTGTGCAAAATACTAAATAAATGGAACCAAAACAGAAATAAGTTGCATGTCAATGTTTTCTCGCGTGTTAAATTGTTAGTTCTGATCCTTTTGCTTTCCAACATACGAGATAAATCATGTTCATCTTTAATATATTTTTTATGCTGCCGGTTCAATTTAATTGTCTGTTGATATGCGAAATGTGGCATCAAAATATCCAAGAAGTTTTTGGCTTTTACACGGCATACAAACTTCACTTTCAGACCTCATCTTCATGCTCAAGCGGCGAACCAGACAGTTTCCCTTCTCAAACTGGCATCGTCTGCGATGATGTTTGAACACGCATCGCAGTCCGATAACCGCAGGATGGGTCACTGGTTTTGACTAGATTCTGCAATAGAAAAAGTCATTCCATAGTAGATTGGAAGAATTAATCCAGATCACCATGAATCATGAATGATCAGATCAATCTTGAACTAACTGTCAATCTAGAAATGTGTGGCCGTACGTTTCAGATACTCTTTTACTACGTTCTCTATAATTTTGTAGATAGTCTTGCACCATAATCAAGAATAGGGAAATCTGTTCGTGGCATACTGTGAAAGTGTGATTTTGTGTGATGCACACTGTTGCTTCTATCCATGAATATTTCACTGCTGCAAGTAGGATTATCATAGTCTCTATCCAGGGTTTGAGTTTCCATCTGTTGATGTTACCATATGGGTTGTTTGGGAGAAAATAGTCCATTTTTTTACTAAGTCGTTAAATTTCTATATTAACGAAATCTGCATCCACCCCTTACTATTAATCAACATGTCATTTGTCACTGAAAGAATAACACCATTTATTTATAGGATAAATTCCTCGTGGCTTATTGGGAAAATAAATCTATCTAGTCAAAGTCAAGTACGTATACTTCATGTATCCATGATCAGTTCTAAACCTAGTCTCATGGAAGTTCCATAGAGAATTTCATGAGCATTAAATTTCATGCCACATCAGCAACTTGGCTAACTTGGCAAGATCATTCAAATGAGAGGACGGGGAATTTTATCAGATGAGAGAGGAGTTTCATCCCCATGACAGTCAGTTGCGCGGTTACCTAGTTCCCGATCTTGATAACTGTGCAATAAAACTGTGCACCGATCGTGTTTCAACTCTTTTTTTTTCCAATATCGTGTTTTAACTTTCAAGTAGGGCTCCGCCTCCACGATCTCCACTCTACTTCCAAAGGATATGTTAAGTAATCCTTGCAAGTACCTTTTGGTAACTTTCGAAGCCCAGTAAGAAAACCTCACTTCATGGCCAACCAATGCAACCATCGATCAATGCGCAGAAGAGAGTAGTGCACGTGGTTGCTGCAGCGGCGGCCGCCGTCAATCATATCTTCTGCTCTCTCTCCTAGCAAGCTAGGCAGCCAAGATAGGTCAAGATCTGCGTGCCACCAGCTAGTGTGGCTGCTTAGCTTCTTCCTCCCATGTCCATGTTAACGAGTGCGCCGGCCACCAAAGACTTTTGCTCCTCTTCGGTCTGGAGTCCAGAGTCCAGACGGTACAGTGCTGCTGGAATTCCATGCCATGGCGGGCTGGTGGCGCACGCACGTCGGAGGCCGACGGCGGCGACGCTTGCGCTTCCACACACCTGGCGCTCGCTCTGGCCACGTGCATGCATCATGTGTGTCTGTGTGTGTAGCTCGCTCTCGATCGCTTTCCGTTGCCATCCGACGCACGCAAGAAGATGCAGTGCGCGGCGGCGAGTTGGCAGCTCCCGCTTGACCGATCTCGAGCCGCCGCACGGGCCGGTCAACTTGGAAAGGGACATGGCCACATGGGATCGAGAACACTGGAGGATAATATAAACTAGCTAGAGGACACGGCCTGTGAGACTAGTTCCGCCAACACCGTCGGCGAGCTGTGAGGACAATGTGAATTGTGGTAGGCAATCACCGGCCGGGGGTAGAATGAAACCCTAGCATCACTTTTCTTCTGTCCTTGCAAGAAAATTCAACATTGTCCGGCACCCGGGCCTCTATATAAGCCGGCAGCCTCAGCTGCAATCCACTCCACGGAACACAACACCTCACAGGCATCGTTCGTGCCAACCACTGCATTCTACATCGACTTGGCATCTGCCAAAACTAGGAGCTCACAAGGTCGGCATCCTACTCTGTTCAATTCTTTCCTCGCCAGAAACACAGATGCTAAATTGCTTCTTGATGTACAAATTTGTTGTGAATTCAGACCCCAGCAGCTATGGCGGCGATCACGGGTGGACGGGCGCTCGCGGTGGCGGCGCTCCTCTGCGCCATGGCGGCGATGGCCGCTGCGCAGTCGGCATCCAACGTGCGCGCGACGTACCACCTGTACAACCCGGCGCAGAACGGCTGGGACCTGAACCGCGTCAGCGCCTACTGCGCCACGTGGGACGCCAACAAGCCGCTGTCGTGGCGCCAGAAGTACGGCTGGACCGCCTTCTGCGGGCCCTCGGGCCCTAGGGGCCAGGCCTCCTGCGGCAAGTGCATCAAGGTACTCCTTTGTTAGCTATTTCAATATTCGAATGAAACTAATGATTTTTTTAATCAGCAATTGATCTCTTGTTAGGCAAATTTGACCCACAAGATTACAACATTAGATCCACAATTGGCACCACTTCTAGAACAAAATTGATGGTCAAAACATAGTTTTCTCAAGTCAAACCGTACCTAATTGTTATTTGAAATGATGTAAAATTGTGCAATCCACTCATATATATGCTTGGATGTCGATCGAATTTGATTGAAATTGCACGTAGGTGACGAACCGTGCAACGGGCGCGTCGACCGTGGCGAGGATCGTGGACCAGTGCAGCAACGGTGGGCTGGACCTGGACTTCGAGACGGTGTTCAAGAAGATCGACACCAACGGGCAGGGCTACCAGATGGGGCACCTCAACGTCGACTACCAGTTCGTCGCCTGCTGAGGAAGCTCCCGCACGTACGGACGGGTGAAAATATGAAATAAGCGTCGCTTAGATGCGTGGCATGATGGAATAAGATTAAATGTAACAAAAAAAAAGACCCGGCCGATGGTACTAGTACCACTGAATAAATGGAATCGCATTGGAATAAAAAGTGCGCTATTTGGATGTATATGTATTTTCTCCCGTGTTACTTGCTTCATTTTCACTTCTAAAATTTTTCATACTAGGTTAAACTTCAATCTGATTTTCCCAAAGCATACAACTTTCTAGATGAATGTGACAAAATTCAGGAGAAATTAAGCTTCCAGAGAGAGAGATATGCTTTTTTTTTGTTTTTTTTCCTTTTCTATTATTGTTACAAGGGACAACACCTGACCATATGCCCACCATTTTGCCATCCTTAGTTGTATCAGCTCCTCATCACCCATCATCAAAACCAGTATGGAGCTAGCCATAAAAGGGCGCGCGTGACGTGTTTTGGCATATGCAATGACCCGTTACAAGTCGCCACACCGACCATGCATGTGACCACCGGTCAACTGCTGGCTACGCAAACAGCAAGCCCAAGCAGTTAATGTTCTTCTCAAACATGATGCGAATCACTTCCAAAATTTTGCATGTCAATTTTTGTCTTGTGTTAATTGCGAATCACTTCCAAAATTTACTATATACCAGGTCATGTATAGCTCCACCGTACCTGCAGGCACACATACATCGCCTCCCACAAGTCTACTGGACATATAAACAGCAATCTAGACGCACAGTTGTTTTGTTCTTGTATCTCAAACTCGAAAGCCACCGCTCGGAATCAGGGCCATACATTAGGGGGTGCAAGTGGGGCAACCATGCCGGGCCTCCAATTCCGAGGGGTCACTCTAAGCAACAATTAGCCTATTAAGCATGTTATAATCCAATTTTTTTCACGTCAAGTCCTACAGTGGATGCTTGGCCAGTTTAGGTTTCAATTCTATTATCCTCGCATTGCAGCATGCATTAATGCTTATGGTAATTACATTATGAAGTATAAATACATTTTTATTATTTGCATTTTTGAAATATGAGGCTACCATTTTGTATTTCGCACCAGGGCCTCCTAAACTTAGGTACGGTCCTGCTCGGAATGATGTATGAACAATTTACACGGGACTATAGTGAGGTTCAATTCAATGCAATGGGACACCAAAAGAAAGTCCAGTGGGGTTACATGCCGCCTATTTAGATTTTAGATTCTTGTGGAAAATAGCATGCATGTAATAGCCGGCCCTCACTCAACTTTCGATGATTATCTTGTCTCATGTTACTTAAGATTCCATTCACTTCCAAACTCTCCATACCAGCTTCTGTTCCAATTTTAGCCATCCTTCATCATCAGCTCGGCGTCACCCGTCATGAATGCCAAATGTGTGCTGGCATCGTCTCCATCGGATTGCCTGAGCGAGTCAGTACCGAGTTGACCAGGACGCTGGCATGCATGGAAAGTCATGGCGGCTTGGAAGAGCTGATCCAAATCTTGGAGGAGGTTGCTGCATTATTCTAGCTTCAAAGAAAAATCATGGAAGAAACTGTCGAGATTGTGATGGGTGGTTCAGAGAAGCTGCCGTAGAAACAAGAAATGTGTGGCCGTGTCGGCCGCCGAATTCAAAAGGAGAGGAGTTTTATTTTTGGACCAGTTCCTCGTATCATGTAGAATTTTATTTTTGCCGTGGTGTTGAATCATATATCCATATTCACATGGAAATTAATTGTTGCTCGTTTGAGGCATGGAGAAAACGAAATAAAAGAAAAATATAAGATGTAACTGTAGGTATACAGCACATTCCAGATTTTCTTCCCCTGCTGAAACATCTGAAGCGGAGAGCCATTCAGTGTACTCTGCAAATATCTGATAGAAAAAAGGGGTTGAAGGGGAAAAAATTCTACGACAATATCAACACCATGCCATACTTTTGACTGGAGGAAAAAAAACAATCTATGCCAATGTTAACACCATGCCATACTTTCGATTGAAGGCCAAAAATAAACAAAAGAAAAACTATATATGCCACTGTCAACACCATGGTATACTTTCCTAAATGACAACAGTGATATCTTCCTACTAAACCGTAAAAATAAAGTATACAATAATATCAGAGAAAGTAAACATCAATCTTGGGCACCAATGTCTCACCTCAACCTAGGCAGTTAGCATGGGCAACAGGGTAATAATCTGCCATGCAGCTAAAAGTTTTTTTTTCCACTTCAGAATCATTAGTAAAATTGTAGCCCTTTTATTCGATTTTGTTATAATGTCCCTTTTGCACAGATTGTGACTATTAGTTAAACCAATGCATACACCTAAATACAGAACAGGGCATCTAGTAATAAAAGTAAAGAAAAAAAAGGAATAAGATCATCTTACTAATAAGCCCTATAGAGCAAAACTGTGTATTCATGTTCTACTGTGCGAATCTTCCCACCCCCATCACTTCTATCCGTGGATGTTGCACTGCTGCAAGTATGGGTTCTCGTAGTTAAGATGTCTGTTCCAGTAGTCTCTGTACTTTGGGATGGAGATTTCCAGCCAGGGTTTGAGTTTCCCGCTGTAGTGGATGACAGAGCCGCTCTCAAGTTCATCTGTTCCAATGGTAGAATCATGGCCAAGCTCTAGAACATGCCATCGACGGTCGAGAGGCAGTGTTTGGTTGTAGAAGACGAGCTGGCCCAGTGGCAAGCTTCCTGCCTTCCATAACTTCCGCTTTTTGCCCTGAGAATTGGAAATCAAAGAGAAACAGGGTGTTGATAAAAAAGTAAAAATAAAAAGTGCAGAAATACTTCGCAAAAGCTGCTGCTTCCTGAAAATAATTTAGAAGATGGACCATTAACACTTACCACTTGAAACCATTTATGATAGGTTGCAGACAAACCCTGTTTGCGCCATTCATTCAGGTCAAATATGTTCATCCCAAAAGCAAAGATACAAGCTTTTGCATCAAATTTGTTGAAGACACTTGGATTAGAAAAATCAACAAGGCTATCTAATCGATGGTAAGCTTCACCAGAAGTGCATGTCTCAACTGCAGCAATTACTTTACCCTTCATATCTATGTCCCATAATCCACTTAAGTCTTTCTGGACTACCACATCATGGTCCAAGAGTAGAATCTTGCTCAAAGAGGGAAACACTTCCGGCAAATAGAAACGCAAGTGGTTAAGTGCAGAAGTGTATCTTGGATCTCGAACACCCTTCAGCTTAAATCTAGAACTGAAATCATCAGGCAACCATTTGAAATCCTTCAGGCTTTCGACTTGGATTGCTGCTGGAGTTGGTGGGTTTGTCAGAAACCACATCATCATTGCAGGATAATTCAATGCATCAGTCACAATATGCAACATTATCCTTCTAGGATCCTGCCATAGAAAATAGGATGCATCAACAGAAGATTCTAGGCTGAAATAAAGCCCATCCAGCAAGTTAGACTGCATAAGTTATTGCGCATGACTTGGTTCCATATTCCTTGCATATAAATTCTCCTCGTACCACATAAATAACAAAATAATCAAAGATAAATTTCTATCAAAATAGTCTCTCATATAGAAAATCAAAGACAGAATAAATATAGACATGAAGATAGCATGCACAAATGGGTGAATAAAACATCTGTCTACAGCAACAGTTCTGTTGTGGATGCCTTTGTTGGGCGCACATATAGGTGCCGCAGCAAAATGGTGCCAGCAGCACTGGATGCTTAGGTGCTGGGTGGTTTAGATAACGGCAAGAGATTAGCAGTAGATGGGATGGTTGTTATCCATTCCCTGGTTGTTAGTGAGTTTGTTAGCAGCCGGTGTAATATAAGCCGGCTGAGTGATTTGGTTTGGTAAGCAGAGATTGAGTCATCTAGGTTCAGAGCCTCTTCGGAGGGCGAACTAGGCTTAGTCCCTGCCATTGTTTCCCTTAATCCCTAGATCAATAAAGCTAATCTGCCATTGCCCCAACAGTTCTCAATCGAAGTTAATTGTGTTAAAATGGGTGAATAAGCTAGGATACAAGTTTGTAATTAAAGAGCATT
The DNA here is from genome assembly GCF_005286985.2 of Setaria viridis. NCBI lineage: Eukaryota > Viridiplantae > Streptophyta > Magnoliopsida > Poales > Poaceae > Setaria > Setaria viridis. Next base: position 31,931,680 of record NC_048270.2, read on the forward strand.
CAGTAAGGTACATAACTCAGAGAAAAGCATGCGGGAAATTATTGCTTGATGTTACAAAGGTCATACCTTTGATGCAGCAATTGTAGAGTTGACAACCACAGCACTTGCAAGTACATTGTCTGAGAATATTGCATAATGATAATAGTCATCCAACTGCCTGCTTTCTCTTTTAGGGAATTCACGTTCCTTAGGATCTAATGAAAAGTACTCTGTGGTAAGTTGCATTGCTAGGCAGTGATGGCCTTTGGGTAATGTTCTCACAGCAACCTGCTCAAGGAATGAAGATTCACTTTGGTGTGCTCTGACTAGTTCTTCACTGTGATGTGTCATTGCACGAAGCTTTGATGTCATCTGAGAGCAACGTGGGTACGTCCTCTGAGCCTTGGAAAGGGTCTGTTCCATTGCCTTCATTTTCTGCAATGCACTGCATGGTGTGCATTCTTTAAATCTCAGTAACAGAATTGTTTTATTTCATGAAGCATTTGTATGCTTTAACAGAACTATTTTTAGGATCATTGGAAATAAAACTTACCTCCCAGGTACATGGGAACCTCCACTTGAGCGGCTTATTGCCCTTTCAATCTCTTTTATCCTTAATTTCAGCTCCCTAACTAAATGTGCACTGCCTTGGGGAGAAGCGAAATGCAAGTACGCCTTGGCCATAATTAGCTGATCTTGCATCATCCATATCTTCTCTTTAGTGTCCGGGGGAGATTTTGATATTCTTTCATCTTCTTCAGCAGCAATTTCATCGGTTTGCCCATCTATCTGCAGAAACTTCACCCACATTAGTATCTTTATAAGTGCATTTGGTTGAAGCAGTGATTGCAAACCAGGTCAGAAACATAATGGCATATATACTTCAGAAGCATATATAAGAGGATGAGTCATTTTGCAGAGGAAATTAGCTCAAAACTGCATAACATTCATTGGCTAGCCATCCCCCTATGTACTGTAGTCCCACTTCATGAAAGGCTACAGAAACACAGCAATTGGCAACTCGATACTACTCTTTAGCATAAATTCAGCAGACTGTAACTACTGAACTTCTCTACTCTAAATCAGACACCTGAGCATGCTACTTCCAGGGATGAAGGTCTAACAACTTGTTTCTGTTTTTTACTTTAAAAAAGAAGGCCAAGACAATGTACAATGCTCATTGTGTACTGGGAAAGCATCAATCATCAACACTATAAGCAAGTCTCACTTCATACTCATGCTACAGAACACAGCAATTCGGCACCTCGAAACTACTCTACTCATGTTCATTGACTAGCCATCCCCCTGGCCCTGTGCACTCCAAATTGTAGACCCACTTTTTTTTCCTTTTGGACGGAACAGCAGGGGAGGCCCCCTACTGATAATTTTTTATATTAACAAAAAGTTATTAAGGCTACAGAACACAGGACTTTAGCAACTAAATACTAGTCTTCATTAGCATAGATTCAGAGCACTGCAATTACTGAACTTCTCTACTACAAATCAACACCCAGGCATACTACTTCCAGGGATTACAATCGTACAACTCGTACCCAATTGGGGAAAAAATACACTATGTGACACTTCTTTGATGCAACCGGACAAACAAATTGCAGAAAAATTACCTCTTCGGCGACAGTATTCAGCCTCCTGGCCTCTCGTATCAGCCCCTGCGGGGGAAAAAACAAGCACCAAATTCAATCAAATCCGAAAAGGCCAAACGAACTGAAAGGGGAAAGAATAATAAGAAATTAAGAACCGAAGGGATCGTCCGGGGCGGTCTGACCTGCTCCACCGACAGGCGGACCCCGGCTCCCCCACCCCCACCCGCGCCGCGCTCCCCACCTGCACACGCAAAGCGGATTCGACGCCGTCGCTGTCAGCGAAACGCGCACATGCCAAACGCGCCGCTTAACCCGCGCTCCCAAATCAAATTAGCCCGGCGGCGGCTGAAGCTGGCTGGACTCACCGGGGGCGGCCGTGGAGCCGGCGCGGCCGTCGGGGAGGTTGAGGAGGGCGAAGACGAGGCCGCACGCGGTCGCGATCAGCAGCGCCCGCAGCGCGACGCCCGCCGACGACGACGACGCCGACTCCCTCCCGCCGGCGGCCGCCCTCATCACCACGCGCCGCCGCCGCCCACGCGGAGCGAGACGGAGCCCGAGCGCCGCCGCCACCAAGGCAACCGCTCTCGGAGTCGGGCCTTCTCGCTCGCCTTCGCCTATGGTTACTGTGGCAACGCCGCAACAGTGTGAACGCGCAGGTGGAGTGGAGAGGGGGGCGAGTCAGAGGTCGGGTGGGGGAGGTGATGGGGGTGTGCCGGTCACGTGTGGCTGATGGGTGGGGACGGGGAAGGACGCGGGCCCCGCTGGCAGGGAGGCGTGGCGGTGGCGGGGCCCGCGGGATGGGTGGGCTTCCGATCCGGCGCGCGAGGCGCTTGTCTTTCGTGGGGAGGGACGGTTGCGAGTACGCGCTTCTGGAAATCCTTTTTTTTTCCCCTCTTCCTTTCTTTATCTTTTTGGAGCGCTGAGATATGTTTCCTTGTAGGAGCAATCATGCCTGTCCCTCCTCCCGCAGGTGGGGCCCACCGGACTGAGTTTCCAAATTTAATCCTCTACTTATTGAATTTTGCTCCAATTTCAACCAATCTTTCGATAAATTTTGCTCTAATTTTAATCTCGACCGACACCATCATCGGCCCGAAACTCCCTCTATCCCTGCAGGCCATAGGTAACACAACCCCCAATTCCCAACCCTAGACCCCAAAACCCTAACCCTATAGGACTCGCCGGCGCCATTGCTGAAGGAGGAGGAGGAGAAGAGCTGTCGGTTCGTCGAACGGTGAAAAAAATTCTAGCGTGAGAACTCCTCAAAACACTCGAGTGATATAACTTTCCCCTAAATTATCTAAATATAAAATAAAATAAGTACCACTGTACCTCTTGTTGTTGGGAGTAGAGAGGACCCCATGTGGTGCAACGTTAACGTACGTAGCGGGAGACGACGACGATGGTGCCTGCCACGCGTGCGTGCGTACACGGCGGGTACATGATACAGCTGTACCTGCGCACTGCACCCGACTAGCTAGCTAGCTAGCTAGCTCGGTGCCGCCTCGATCCAATCCAACAAGCGAAACAAGCCATGTGCCGTCCGAGGGGGAACCGGGCTCGATGGTCAATCAGGCCGGGGGACGCCGGTGTCACGTGCACGCCACTTCGCTCGGATCCAGGGTGGAGTATCCCCTGTATTCCTGTCCCTTCCATCCGGACTGAAGTACACATCTTAAAGCGCGCATCTTAGCAACATCCTTTTCAGCAATGCCGAGGCATCTTACATGGTGACGTGGACAGTGGTTTTATCCTGTGTTTTGGGGAGGCGGGGAGCGTATGGTAATGTACGATGCTGTTTTTGCTCAGTGCACTTGTTTATTCGTTCATTTGTTTACAAATTACTCCCTCCGTTCTTGATGTACAACGTTGTTGACTTTTTATTCCAATTTTAACTATCATTATATCATTATCAAATGTATTTTAGATTTAAGTTTATCTGTTTGCAAAAATATTTGTAAAAAAGATAAATAGTAAACAAATGAAAAAAGTCAATGGCGTCTTATTTTAAGAACGGAGGGAGTAGAAATGGTTTTTATACGAGGAAGTAGGGCTTCGTCGATAGGAGTACTTTGAGCCCCTTGCGCTTATCTTGTCCCTTTCTTTCATACGGAGTTAAGTGAAGACCTAGTAGATTCAATCAGAATACTAGCTGTAGCTTCGGTCTCTTTATTGTTTACCCCAGCTGTGAAAGAAAGGAAGGGGAAAAAAAAAGATAAAATATGCTGGCTTAAGTTAGGGTGTGTATTGACTGATCACATCAGTTTATATAATTAAGCCGGATTAGTATCTAAGCCGGCCTTAAGTACGTAACTTAGTGACATGGGGCAGCGGATAATTATCCTACGTACTATACTCTCTTACAGTTTTTGGAACGGAATGGGTAGGACGGCTGTGCACTCGGATTTTTATTTGTTCGTGTTCCTGACCCAGCAAGGCAAGAACGCGCCGGGTGGGCCGGGGTACGAGGACGCCAGGCGCAGGATTTCACCTTTTCAGGCGATTGCGATGCGGCCCGGAGCAGCAGCATATAGCTAGCAGGCGCGGCGTGGCGGCAGGACGCCCGCCGGCCGGATCCGCCGCTGCTCGGTCGCCGACGGGGAGCAGCGACAAGGAATTATAACAGTGGATCAAGCAGCGGGGCCGAGCGGTAAAAACCCTGATCGAACGACCAAGGATCTGGCAGCGATCAAAACAATGAACAAACAGATGCTGTGATTTTACCGTATGTACACACGGAATTGCCTAGCTACAAGAGCTCGTGTTCGTCAGCTCAGTCCGCTGTTCATCAGCGGCGTGTGAGTTCCTGGTCTCACCTGCCGTGCTACGCTCCCCATTGTGATCGACTCCTAACCTGTACTCTCTGGCGGGAAAACCAAACCCCGCTTCGCTCCGGAAATCGCCGCCGGGAGTTCCGGCAGCCTCGTCGGCATCTTCATCATTTTCGGAATCGAAACCCTCGTCGTCCTCGGCTTCATCTTCAGAGTCAGGGTAATCGGCCTCATCGTACACGGGGTCGTCGCCATCCTCGGCGGTAGCACCAGCGACCTCGTTGTCGAAGCGCTTGAGGTAGGCCTCGTCATCCTCATCCTGGGCAACGAAGTTGTCAACAAGGTTCACAAAATTTCAACAAGTCATTGGCACACGGTAGATTCAGGTGGCTTGAGCATGCATGAACGGCAGTGAAGTTCAGCATGCTCGGTACTCACCTCCATGTCTTCCTCGTCGCTCGAATACGCAGAATCCAGCTTGGCGTACAGCTCCTCGTCGCCTTGCTCCTTCACGCCTTCCATTTGGACCTGAAAAGAGTCAAAGCATACCATGGCATCACGTCTCCAGTATAAATGTATCATAAATAATCTTTCACTTAGACAACGATTCAGGTTTACTGCACGCACCAGTTCCGCTCTAAGCTGCTCCACCTTTCTGTTTAGCTTTGCGAAATGGCGACTCAGGGCCTGGACACAAGGTTTCAAGGAGTGGTGTAAGTGGAAATTTGCTTCCCTGGTGACCAATGTCGATCAAAACAGAATATGTGCTTTTCTTTTGGAGCACATGATGTAAGTATGATTTTACTTGAGCACTGATATGCAACAAAATAGTATGGTACCTGGTGTCTCTGAAGCTCAATGGACCTAGCTAGAGCCTTCCGCTTCGACAGGAGATTTCTGGGTCTAAGCGTAGAAGGACGCCTGTAGTTCTTCCCACGGAACACAACAATGGCGTAGCCTTTAGAGACTTTGTCCACAGAAACTAAAATGCCACCGCTCTCGGCTTCAAGTGACAACGCTGTCCTCTTGACATCCGAAAAAGACTTTGATTTCACTAATATCTTCACCAGCTCCCTGTACTTCCAGTGCAAGTGCATGTTTTCAATTGTGCCGTCAAAAACTCCTCTTCTTCCTAAAAATGATGGGAGGAATAAAACATGAGAAAGTAATGAAGCCAATAAAAAGAATGATACAGAGGGCCAACCAAGGAATTTGATCTTATGCGAGTAAAATAATTGGTCAGATTTTTTCAAAAAAAGGTTCATTGATCCTTCCATAAAAATTAAAGGGATTGCAAGGAATAAATACTGTGATTCAAATACGTTTTCCTCATGAAGATTAAAAATGATTAAAGTGGCCCTTAAATTTTTAATATAGGTTGCTTCCACCTTTCATTTCTATTTTATATTTTAGGGATGGAAGAGTGTATGTTCTATATGATGCTACAAGAGTAATGCAACAGATAACGGAAATAGCTATTTTGGCTACTAAGATTAAAAATGGATTGTTGAAGAGGCAAACAAGCTGAGATAGCAAGAGACAAAATGCAATATGGCATATGGTCATCTTGTGCCTATTACTATTCACCGAATAAATGTGCAAAAGACCAACACACAAAACATAAAGGAAAGAAGGAAGTACCAAGGAGCAGAAATGCTTTCATCCTTAGACCAAGTTTCCGAAACATGAACCTCTCTTCATCTGTTATTGTTTCAGGCGGCTTGGTACCTTCAGTTGGGTTCAGGGCTGTCTCAACTTTTCCTAGTACCCTTTCAGCTTTCTCCATCTTTTTCTGTGCCTGCACATAAATAAAGTGCAATCAGTTCAATTCACATTGTATGACACGCATCAAGTGCATTTCATATGAGTGCAAGCATTTTGACCACATAAGCATAGTTGCCGAGTACACTACATTACTTGCAACTAAAATTGTGCATCAGCTCTTTGAAGAAAAAGAGTATGAGCTAGTTCAATTTCCTAACAGGTTCTCAAGTTTTAGAATGGCTGGTGAAATACAATTGAGTGCCCACAATATGGTAAATTTGGTTTCTAAATTAGAGAGTAATCCATACTCCATTCTGTGTTAATTTTACTTAGAATTATTGATGAACAAATTAAAAAACACTATTTTGTTACATAAGATAGCTCAGATAAGATAAAATCAAACAAAGTGAACTTAGATTATTCAAAATTGATCACTTACAAGTGCGAGCTTCCACTCTAGCTTTCTTACAAGGTCAGCATGTCTTGCAGCTGCTACTGTTCTTGCCATCTTGTCCTCATGATCCTCATCCAATTTATTTCCATATTTATAATTAGCCTCAAGAGTCTCTTCCAGAGTACCAGCTACAGTTGGCTGTACATATGCGTCGCTGCCCGAAGAAAATGAAGATGCTGCCTTTAGTCGCGCTTGCTCTTCATCTTGTAGGGACTTTGCTAATCGTTCTCTCTCTAGAAGCACCTCTGCAAGCTCTGAGGACAAGAAATCCTTCCCTCTGTAGAAGACTATAAAGTCATTGTTCCTTGACAGCATTATACCACCTGTTAATTTCTGATGTGGACCAAAAGAATATTAACCATGAATCTTTAGTTCACTATAGAAGACCTACCTCAAAATATGGAGTAATGTAAAGGTGAAAAGAAAAACAGAAACAGCATGACAAAATATTGTTCTCTATGACCAGGGACCAAAATATAAAGATAAACATTCTGGTTCCATATCCATGGTCCACAGGACAATGACTCTCATCAATTCAGGCCTTCCTAGAAGATATGGTTTATTTCTTGCAAAATCAGTCAAACTTTTTATTGATCAAGAGCCCAAATTAGTTCATATACAGCATGTGACATTCATTTAGGAAGACTAAGAAATGAAACACAAACTTCAAGGTCCACGCAGGGATGAGTATGGCCATGTGAAAGAAAAACCTAAATGCACTTCTGTTGCACATATGAATCTGTAATGCACTGTTGTTGATGATCAATGAACATTTCTAACTAGTAACTAGGCTCTAAAGCTTTACGTACACTGCACAGATTGTAAATTTTATAACAAGAAACAACTATCTACACTTACTTTGATATCTTCAGCCATCCTCTCACTGGTGGTAAGCTGTACCCCTCTCTTCAAAGCAATTTTAGCAATTAAACTTTTCTCCCATAACTTGACCATAGCATTTGCTAAGCCTTGGAGTTGTCTGCTGCGTCCTAACATCCATTAATAAGTGGAAAATCAAAACAAGATAGCACAATTGACTGATAAAAGGTCAAAGTTAACGAAAGCAACATAGAAGTTACCAAGAGCAAAGTGAGGAGGCAGTCCCCTGGCAAGACGGCGTAAATTGGTAGTGTCCCTTCGGCTAAGAGATGGCCGAACACCGTATGGAAGAACTCTGAAAGGGGGCTTGTAACCTGGAATAGTTGCAGGAAGCAAATCTGCATCCACTGGTAATGGATCAGATCCAGGCCAGTCACTGTACCTTGGGCCCAGTTCTTCCAATAGCTTGTCAATTTCATCTTCATATTTGATTTCTGGCACTTGTTCAACTATTTCTTCCTTCCCAGTATTAGAAACTAAAGCTCCATTGCTATCATGTGCATTGTACACTTTCTCAGTAGGTTGTAAGGAAGGACTTGGAGACCCTTTAATTGAGGATTTCATGCCAAGGGATTGTGAAATCTTGTTTGACCCCTTAGTGGGTTCAGCCTCATCATAGTCTAATCCCCTGTACAGAGAAACTGAAGTCCCTGACCTCCATATTACCAAACCTCCTGTTTTTCTCTAATCACCGACCAACAAAACACAAACAAAAAAAGGGGGGAAATGATGTCAGATTGACAAGTATTTCAAGATATTTGAACAAACATGGGTTTAGAATCAGTCAACTGGCCTCTATATTCAACTTATTCTTTCTTTTTGGGGAACAACTCAAAATAAAAGGAGGCAACAGAGATTTAAAAGCATGGTGGTTTTCAACATCTATCGTTACACCAAACCCATCAATTTGTGCTACAAATATACTGCGCTAGTTTATCTAAATATCCCATGATATTATCAGCATTTTTGCCGCAATTTTGCTAGTACATTTTCTCAACTAGACCTTAATAATTGCAAAGGACGTTGAATGCTCGTTTTCAACTCAATTATACAGTGGTAAAGAACCATAATAGGCGAAAAAATAGTATTGATAATTAGGATATAAACAATAATCATCAGAAACTTTGAAGCGCTGCCAAGATGCAATTCATCATTTCCCTATTTCTGGTCAAGAGTAAACTGCAGCAAACACCCAAAATGCATACACATTCAGTAAAGCAGCACAGAACAGCTTGGGTCTTGGGGTGACGGAGCTAACAGATAGCAGAGTTTCGACAATGTAGATCGGTAGAATCAGCTGGTGATTCTAATTTGCAGCTTAGCATTGATTGTAAACTGTAACAGACTATCAGTCAGTTCTGGAATTGTTTTTAGATGAATTCACATGTTCTTCACCTTGTTAATGTGCAAATGTGTGCAATCATTTTGTCCCCAGTAACTATGCACCGCCAAGGCATCAATTCAAGCTGATTCTAAAACGTTGCATCATACTTCAATTATCCATTGGAATAGCTGCATGTTGCAGCTCGAGTTGCTTCAAGTACTCTGTAGTTTGTACACATGAATGGGAGCTAAACAATCACAATTCGGGTAGAATCGGCGGCTCACCTCGAGTATTTCGTGGAAGAGGCGCATGTTGAGCGCGGGCGTGCCGGAGACCTTGACCCTGACGACCTCCTCCGTCCTCCATTTCTCCCTGATCTTCTCCACGACCTCCCGCGTGACCCCGGCGCCACCCACCTTGGTCCTCGACTTGACCCTCATGGCCGCGTGCCGCAGCCGCCTGAGCTCGGCGGCGGGGAGCGTCAGCTCTGCCATCCACGTCGGCGACCGCGCCGCCCGCGGCGCGGCCTCGGGCGGCGGCATGGGCCGCTCCCACGGGAACCGCGCGTCCCCGAGCATCCCCTGCTCCTCCTCGGCGTAGGCGTAGGCGTCGGCGTCGAACCCGCCGCGCGCGTTGGGGAGCACGCCGTCGTCCACGCGGAACACGTCCTCGACCGACCCCCGCGGCGGGTGCGGCGGCGGGGCCGCGGCCTGCTGGGGCTCCTCCGGGGTGAAGCCGGCGCGCTGGAGGCGGCGGAGGATGAGGGACATGGTGGAGCGGCCCGAGGAGCGGCTGGTGCCGACGGCGTCCTCGTCTTCGGAGTCCGAGGAGGGCGAGGGCTCCGGGCGGAGGTCGAGCGCAGAGGCCGGCGGGCGGAGGCGGCTGCGGTGGCCGGGGCGGGACCAGGCGGAGAGCCATGGGTAAGGGGAGGAGGTGGAGAGGGGGTTGGAGGAGAGGAGGATGAGGCGGAGGCGAGGGGGGTGGCGGAGGTGGAAGGCCGCCGGGGAGGATGCCATGGCCGCTGCGGCCATGGATGGCGGTGAGGTGGATGACGGAGTGGTGGGGGACGGGGTTTAGGGGGATTGGGGATATTTTTGATCCGAATGATGAATCCTTGATGCTTCGGCCATTCTCGGCCGTCCGATCGGGCGCTGACGGCCAGATCTTTTTTCCCAGCTGGTTAATTTTGATAGCACATGATTATTGCTTTTTTTTAGAAACCACTTTCGAATACCACTGAATATAAGGTGCCGTCTGGATCTACTCCCTTCGTTACAAATTATAGATCATTTTAACATTTTAAGATGCATAAAATTTCGGGTCCAAAAATTTCGAATACCACTGAATAACATTTTATAGATCATCTAAATTAGACCTGAGCAAGTCAGACCGGCAAAAATCTCGGTTTCTTTCGGGTCCAAAGTCTCCACCCGTTAAATCCACCGGACCAACAAAAATGGGCCCAATTCGGATCGGGATTGGGTGAGCCACCCATTATATAAAGTTAATTCATTTTATTATTCGGGTCAGGCTCGGGTCCGCCCATTTTTAAGGGTGTGTTTTGCAACTAATGGGAAGGGGTATGAAAATTAATGGTGAGAGTTGACGCAAGGAGTTTACTTTAGAAATATGATATTTATACTCCTTGTTGTTTGCTTTTTGGAGGGAATTAATAAAAGTGGGAGTTTAAATGAGATTTCATATCCTGCGTGGGGGTTTAGAGGTGGGATATTATTATATGTTAAAGTCATAATTAGATGGATATCCATCTTGCACTTCAAAAAATTCCCACCCAATTCCCACCCTTTCCATGTATCGGTGTTTTATTACTAGCAACCTACTAAGAGTATCCCAAGGTAGTAGATTGGTTGGTGGGGATCGTCGGACCTGTAACTTGACGGTAAAAGCGAGGAGACGAGACACAGATTTATACAGGTTTGGGCCATCAGAGTAGCGTAATACCCTACGTCATGTTTGGGGTGTTGTATATTGCGCCCTACGCTTGGGTGTTGTTTCGTGTTGAGAATTTGGTCCTCTATTGTAGTTTTACGAGATCTTCGCCTACCGATCTAGGGACCCCAGCCCTCTTTTATATACTCTATACTAGTTGGTTACAAGGAGGAGTCCTAATAGAATTACATGTTATGAGTCCTAGTAGAATTACAGAGGAATCCTAGTAGGAGTCCGTCTTCTTCCTTCCTGGCGGGTACTGGGGATCTATCCTCGACAAGCCCCCCAGTGCTTCATAGTCAAATGCAGCAGCCTTAGAGTACTTTTCAGATCCTCGCCAAGTAGTTTGAATCAAGTCGTACTCCATATGGAGTAGCCCCCGAGCCTTAGGTTGAATCAAAGAATAAGAGGGTCAATAAAATCTTGAATCTTTTTCTTTAATCTTGAAAAAATCAACTATTAGGTGTAGCTTATTAGCTCCGAACCTTGGAATGATTAAATAATCAATTCAAGGATCTAGCGAGCTTTAGTCCTCACGCAAGTCATCATCCGAGTAGTTTTGCGGTGCCCAGCCCCCGAGCTTATGTGTTAGGTGAGCTGTAGGAGCCACGTCGAGTAGTTATTGGCTCTTAGCCCTCGAGCTTGGAAGCTAGCTGAGCCATTGGAGATATTTCGAGTAGTAATTAGCGCTTAGCCTCCGAGCCTGGGAGCTAGCGGAGCCATTGGAGGTACGCTAAGCGTCCTGAAGAGTTGTCGCTGAAGCTTGACCTAAAAAAAGAGATGCATACATTATGTAGTATATTGTGGAATATTGAAACTACTTAAATTTATTCAGTGTGATGAATGTAATGTAAATGTTGTGTGTTGTTTCAGCTATATTTTTCCTAAGTAGTTAGCCTATTACGTTTAGGCTCTCGGTCCCTATTTAGCCATTTGTCTCGTGTAGATTAGTGACTGCTAAGAGAACACATTTCAAATAAGATTTAGGCGTGTGAGATCTTTGTCTCGTGTACGCATACTGGTACTGTTGCTACGGAGATCTTTGTCTCACGTCATAATATTTAGGCGTGACAGAAGATCCGAGGCTTTCACGAATTAAGGTGTGTTCTGCTCGAGTAGATTAGTGACTGCTAAGAGAACACATTTCAAATAAGTAGTCGGCATTGCGACAAATAAGACTGCGCGCAAAGTAGTCATTGAGATTTTTCTACCTTTTTAGCGAGGAGAGCGCGTGTGCCGCGCATAGGATATGTGCCTTCTTAGGGTGTAGCCGTTGTGAGCCTCCAGCACTTAGTGCACCAAACTCGTGGCCGTAGCCTCCAAAATTCGATGTACCAAGCCTATTGGCGGAACTTCCAGAACTCAGTGCACAAAACCCATGGCTATAGCCTTCGTAATTCAGTGCACCAAGCCCATAGTTATCGGTCAATATGCCCCAAGAGTAGTCGGCGAAGTGTAGCTCTGAAGGGTAATTTCCGTCGACAGGCATACACAAAAAAGTACTCGGCGCATTACCCTGCATGCGAAAAATAAGCTGAAAAAATTATATAAAGTAATTAAAAAATCGACTTAGCTTGATTCGTGGATGATTGTTGACGAAGCCGTGGCTGTTGTCGTGAAGCCGCGACGGTTGTTGATGAAACCGACTAGTCGGAGTCGATTCCGACTAGTTGCTGATCAGGTGGAACCCGCCCTTGAGTAGTCGAAGTAGTCGTCGGTGACTTGATGCGGCTGGACGTTGGGGTAGCAGTGCTCACGTACATCTTCTATGTACGTTAGGCTATGATTTTCAGGTCTTGTGGTAGCCTTCCATGCGTGTGTAGCACAAAATACCTCAAAATTGCTTTTCACGAAGAGTAGTCAGAGCTGATTATATGCTTCAATCCGTGCATGACTGTAACAGATCTTTATCATCTTGGGAATTATGGCGTGGGTCCCTCTGTCTGCCTGATCTCCCAACTCGAATCGGATTTGCCTCTGCCATGATCGACGAGCCATTTGCAGTAGCCTGCGGTGGAAACCGACTCGGTCTTCGACTAGAACGCGGAGCGCATTGATTCTGTCTCAGCGTAAATTTGTCTGCTCGGAACTCCAATTCGGCAACTTGCTTTTTGTAGGAGTCCTAGTAGGAGTCCATCTGTATCCCCGACACCATGGAAAATGTTTGTTGGGAGTTACCCTCTAAACTCCCATTTCTCATCCCATTAAAACTTCCATACTAACCAAACAAATAGAATTTTGATCTCTCATATATAAACTTTCTTTCCCTCCAATCAAACATGTCGTAAGGAGATTCTGGTCAGAGAAATGTTTTTCCCCTGCCCAACAATACTTTCTTTTGTGTGCGACAAGTGCTTTGTAAATACTTGCCATTCACAATCAACCACTATATAATACAAGGATCCAAACAAAACTATATTATTGCTATCCGGATTCTGATCACTAACCGCTGTCTGAATTCTCATAATTTATAGGTGATCCAAATGAGATCTACAATGTTGTTCCTGTAAAAATTTCGGGATCGAAATTGGCTACAAATTTTGTGATACTATATAAGCTTTGTTACTCACTTAGTTCACAAATATAAGCTATATTTTATTTTATTGACACAAACTTTTTGCTAACAATTACTCTACTGGCTTGTTTGATCCTATGATATTAAGAATTTGACTATAGTGATTAAATTCTAATTCTAACTCCAAATGGAATTGAACTTTTTCTAGGTATCAAATTGCAAATAATTTTCAGATGATTTAATATAAAATCAATGGATACAAATTGATTTTATTATGTTCGTATCCAAAGGAGCGGAGCTTCGTTGCAGGGGCTCGGTCCGCCCCGCCCCCCACAACAAGTCCACGTACACCCCAAAACCAAATATTATTAGGGAAAGACTCTATACTATATATGATAGCTAAAACACAAATTGTCTTGTATTATCTGTATTTCCTGGCAACATATGACACTGGTATAGTTAAGTTTTTTCATAAAAAATAGTAAATTAATAAGTTAAGTAATGTAGATCAAAATCATGTCTTAAAAAAGTAAATATGTTTAACATTCTTGAACTAATGGAATAGGTTAGTTTTTTGTTTATCTCAGCAAACATGTGCGTGGTGGGGCCGAGATTTCGTGGGCATTTTCAACTTCGAACGAATCTCCAAGATGGCTGCCCTCTTCAGATTGTAACATAAATCACCTATAGAATGGTACAGTAAATTGCACGAAGAATTGGTGGAATTGATTTCTTTTGTGGAAACACGTGGATTGGGTGGAGCTAGACTGGTAAAAGAAATTGCACCAAAAAGAAAAAACCCGATCGAATCGATTCCTCTCGCGGACTCGGATCATCGATCCTGTACAGTGCATCAACACACAGTGCAGCAATGATGATCCGGTGCTACAGCCCTCGATCTGCAGCAAACAAATCACATCGGTCGAAAACACTGTGACGTTAGCGCTGTGGGAGACGACGGCCTGGAGTGCATCGCAGCTGCAGATCACTCTATTGGCTACAGGCTACTGCTCGCTGCTGCAGAGGATTGGTTCCATTCGTTCGTGGTGGATTTGGTTGGTGAACAGATGCTGTAATGTTACCTAGGATTTACGGCCGTTTTCGCTCTCGCGGATGAGTCTGCCGGCGACGGATTAATATTATCTGCTTTTACCGTTGGTCGTATGGCCAAGTCGAGAGTTTTTGACCGTTACCTCAAAACAGAGGCGTGGACGAGCAGAACATTGGTACGCACGGCACGAGTGAGTTCAATTATTGAGTTTATCTAAAAAGTCATTTGAAATTGTAGATCGTTTTATTTTTTCTAAATTTATAAATATTATTATGCATTTAAACGTACGTTATATTTATATTTAGATCTAGATGTATAAATCATAAAAAACTAAAATAACTAAAATAACGTGCAATTTAGAATGGAAGAAGCATATATCAAGGAAAATTGAACGCCATTGAACGCTTGTGTCGCGTTTTTTTCTTCTTCGAAAGATTCTGTGCGCTGGCGAGCGCGCGCGACGTCGGTTGCCGGTGACGCAAGCGAATCGCCCCTGGCGCGATCCGCACGCGCACCGTCGTCGTCAACGGGCTGCCGGCCGGCCGGCCAACCGACGCGCGGTGGCTGGCTCCCGGTGGGCGACGCGCGCACGCAACGGGCCAACGACCAACGAGCCCGGCCGTGTGCACGGCATGCAGCATATCGGTCGCGCCGGCACGCCAGCTTAGGCTGCCGATCGGTATCGGACGCAGCTGGCCAGTTTGTTGTTCGTTCTCAGTAGTAGTATAGTAGTAGTTTAGTTGATCGGCCAGTTTGTTGTTGCTGATCAGTAGTTGGGATCCATGCTTATGTGTACTGTTCTGCTCGTGCTACTACTTGTCGAAGTACTCCGTACACACAGCTGGAGGGTCGTTGTAACCAACCCATGAATTGAGTACATACCTGCCACACGCGCTAGGCACGTACTGTTACAACTTAACAGGGCATGCCGATAATAATAACCTTATCCGACCGGGCCGGCCTCGCTTTGACCGAGAAAGAAACACCTAACCCATTATTATTACCTGTACGTGCATAATGCATTGCGGTAGCCGGATCCTATTTAGTTACCCGAAAATCGTAACTTTGGCATTATGCAAAAAGAAGATTCCCATCACATCAAACTTGCGGTACATGCATGGAGTACTAAATGTAGACGAAATCAAACTAATTTCACAGTTTTGTTGTACTTTGCGAGACGAATCTTTTGAGCCTAATTAGTTAATGTTTGAACAATAATTCACAAATATAAACGAAATGCTATAGTTACGCATTTATGGTAAAATGTAAACTTTGCCACTCCCAATTTGGGAATTAAACAAAATAAGGCCCAAGTGTGCCTACGTGCTGGCGACTGCAACCGCTGCTGTTGCTTGGGTCCTATTCAACTCGATCCGCAAGCTATAGCTTCCTCCGACCCTGCGCAGTGATGAGACGATGAGCACGCCACCGACCCGGCCGCGGATGCTCCCCAACGCTACGGCAACAACGGAACCCACCACACACAAACCGCCCGTCCCCTCCCTCCCTCCCTCCCCAACCGCTGGGACGGAGTGAGACGCACACGCTCGTCGGCTCGTCGGCGCGGGCCGGGGCCCCGCCGCACGCGCCCGCCCACGGCAAGAAGCAGGCCCTCTCGGGTCTCGGCTGAACAGTCGCCACGAGCGAGCAGCAGGCTAAGCTAGCAGCGCGCGCACGGGCGGGGCGCCCAGCACCAGCAGCTATAGTGTAGTGTACTGCAGCCGAGTCGTCAAGAGGCACGTACGGCGGCGGCTGAGGCGTCGGCGTCTTGGTCACGGTCAGGCGGCGGCGGCGCGGCGGTGGTTGCGCGCCTGCCCGTCGTTGTGCTAGCTCCAGGGCTGGGTGCCTAGCTGGGTGTGCATGGCCAGGCTGAGCTAGGGCGGTAGCCTAGGCTATGATGAGATGTGAACTCGTGTTCAGTTAGCTAACCTGGATCGATCGACCCACACCGTGCTGCTAAGTGCTGACTAGTGGATACAATCTCACGCATGCTTGCCTTTTATTTTCGTGTTGTTTCTGTAAAACGTAACTCATCTACATCGAGCTCGATCACTAGATTTTCTAGGGTTGTAGTCGATCAACCTCTACACTTTGTTGAAGCTGCTGGGCACAAATTAACAGTCTAGCTAGCGTACCACATCAGAGCTGGTACTCCCTTCGTCCCAAATTACTATTCGTTTCAGCTCTTTTAGATACATAAATTTTACTATGTATATAGACATAATATATATTTAGGTGCATGTCAAATGCTATGTACGTAGAAAATCCAAAACTAATAATAATTTAGGACGGAGTAAAGTGTTTGTTCCTAGGATTCTTGCACGAAGCAAGCGTAAAATGCAATTCATAGAGGAAAAGTTGTTTGGTGATGCCTGTAGACTGTGTGTAGTGCTTATATTGGTAATTAAAGTTGTACTATTGAATGGAGCAGATCCTATTCAAGTATTAGTGATGCCTTGTTGCAAACCTTATTGCTGAAAGCTTAATTAATGATCAAAATATAAGAGACAATGCCACAGTTATTGCCTGACTCCCTTGAGATCATTATCTAAATGTTATACATTACTGCGCTTCAGTTTATTTACAACAAAAATGATGTTTTGCTTGTTAGTATGTGATCAGTGCAGTACATACATTATATTGGGACAATCTGAGGAAAAGAAAGCATACCATTACCATCAACTTGAAGTGAAACAAATGTAGCTAATTTGATAGCAATCCGGTAAAAATTGCCGAAAACACAGGGGGACAGGAGTTACATAGAATCCTGATTAAAAAGCCTGAACCAATTAATGCATGGTGTTGTGTGGAGATGTTAATGGGGATTAAATGATTAATCAGTTCAAGTAATGGTAGTTCGGGAGTCGCACCGTCAAGCAAAGGGGAACCAAGGACACACTTCGAGATGATTCTATTTCTATATATATGCAAATGATTCCCACTGGCATCGATCCAAGTTTTGTGCCGGCCGTAAGATGACGCTACAAGTCAACCAGGGTTCCAAATCTCATCAAGGACAAAAAAATAAAGCATGCCTACCACACGTGCAAGAGCATCACCTTTTCTATTTTTTGTATGGTAGTTCACACGATTGGCACCAATGCGCCTGCACCGGCACCAGCCCAGATGGAGGCCATCCGGCCCTAGCTAACTACCTAGTAGCTCGATTCACCATTGTCAGCCACCTTTCAGCCTACAGTACCAGATGGCCCCTCCCGACGAACGACGTCGGTTGCGTGCGCCAATTATTATTATTATTACTACTACTACTACTACTACTACTACTATTATTATTATTATTATTATTATTATTATTATGAAAGCTGGTATCTTATTCCTTTTGACACTTTCCCGAACTCATGTTTTCCGGGATCGATCTCTAATTCTATCTTATTGCATCGCATCGCTTTCGAGCTTTGATTTCAGCATCAGCAAATTAATTAAAAACTTGCCTAGGAAAAGAAAAAGGTATCATGTCCACATATGCAGTTGAACTGTTGACTCAAGAGAGAGATCCCAATGCATCTTTCAGAGACGGGACTGTTGATCCGATGGCCCCCTCAGCAATCAGCTGGAAAGAGAAGGCTGGAATTTTCAATGTACCCAAAAAGTATTTAACTCATGAACTGGGTCATCAGCTGCGAATTATAGGTGATGCGTATACATACAGGGTTGGTAGCAAGTCATGGCGTCTTGCACAATCATATAGCTACTGTGTGTGGGGAGACATGATTTTGTTCATTAATTCATCAGTAGGTGATGATTGACCATGGAGATGAGATCCGACAGGACGGGCATAATTTTTCGCTGTACTAATTCGATGTGCTGTGTGATTTGTGACACAATGTTTCTTCCATCTCTCCCTGGATTCCTTCTGATTTTTGTTTGGACGTAAAACACTTTAAGACCGACGTACATGACAACAATCACAAACACATGTTCATTTCAAAACATTTGTTTCGAGGAGAGATTAGTTTGGTTAATTTGTTTCTTGTGCTAATCATTTAGAGTATGATTGGGATCTTATTATTCTGTCGGTTTGTACCAGCGGAATACTTGTATGTAGTCTAGCAAGGAGTAGACCTTTAATAATTGGGATGCATGCGTTTGGCATTACACTCTTATTCTTTTTTACTTCACACACGTATGGAATAATTTCCGGTACCTTTTCTTTTTCAAATAGCTGATGCGTTTTGCGTGCATGTTTAATAATATCAAATATTTGTCACTGCTGGGAAAGCGCCTTCGGTACCGAGTCCAACCCCCTTTAGTACCGGTTGTGCAACCGGTATTACTAAGTCGGTACTGAGGGGGGTCAAATAACCGGTACTAAACTGGGTCCTTTGGTACCGGTGTTATTTATACCAACCGTACTAATTTGGATGCCACGTCGCGCGTGGCAGAGGCCAATTTAGTACCAAATATCAACCGGTACTAAGTTTCTTTTTTTCTTTTAGTTTCTTTTCTCATTTTTTTTCTATTTCTTTATTCTATATTAGTATTTCATATTTGTTTCCTTTACGTATACTGCTCTAATAAGCTAATATATATATAAAGTTGTATTCGATTTATAATATTACATTTGAGATAATATTATACATAGACATATTGTGCATACGCATATATGAATAATATTACATTGCATCAACTTTCCAAGTTCAACATTTTGGATCAACTATTCTGAACCTGAGTCCGGACGGTGATGTAAATTTGATCCATCATTATGGAACTCTCTTGCTGGATTTACTATCTCGTCCAGAAGAAATCCACTGAGTTGTTCTTGAATTGTCTGATTTTTTCCATCTCAAGGACTTCTTCCTTCATGTGTATAATCTATGTCATTAGCAAAGGTTATTATATTTGTTCAATGGATCTGCTCAGTTAGAACTAATTTATTGTTAAGAAATTTGTATATGTACTCTGAATGCGTGGTTATTTATACGCTTGGGATGTACAAAGCTATGGATAAACTCACATACGTAGTATCTGCATGAATTATTCCCTGGATTCTGTCTCAAACACTATATATATGGGAAAAGAAGTTATGAAGTATTTGTTGTGTTCAAGAAAGTGACACGAGATGTGCAAATTCAATACATATCGGCAATTCAGAGTGGATATGAAGTTACTCCTTAAATTCACTTGAGTGATGTTGAGGGAAGCGAGCCCATGCTCTGTTAAGCATGTCTATGAGGTCGGTGTATTGATTTCTTGGTATCCTCCAAGAGGCTAGGATATAGACCATACTTCGATCAACCACGATAATAAGGAGTATCCAATGGAAGCTGTACTATATGCATAGTGAAAATATATTTAGTCTTATTTTTAATTGCTAGTTCAAAAAATAAAAGAGATGGGAAACACGCTCACTTGAAGTCGTCGTATGTCAAAAGTATGTACTTCTTGTAATGTTGCTTGTCCAAGAAATTATATATATTTTTCAAGGTCCGATTTGGTTTATCTCTTACATTTACCTCGTTTATAACATCCGGGTCTATGAAACCGATGTCATACAATCCTATCCTTCAACAAGCTTGAATCTCCATCATGCATGATACAAAATAGAATAGGAAATAAGACATCGCACAATGACTAGAGTGGGGATTTTGAAGTTAGAGCAAATTAAACACTTACAGAACCAAGAAACTGATGAGTGATTTGTCAAGTGCATCTTGATTGTAAAGGAAATAAAGTTCCTCAAGTGGCACATCTATAATGGCATCACCATGGAAATAATGCTGATCTCCAATCTGAACTTCTAGCATGAGTAAACCAGTGGTTGAAGCCTCCATGTACCATTGGTGCAATTTGTATATCTTCATCGGAAGGCGGTCCACCAACTGCGGCCACACAAGCTCTTTCCCTAACTTAAATTTTCATTTACAAGCTCCAGGGTGCTTTGGGATGTGATCCTCCCCTCGAAGTTGAGCTGCGGTGAGATTTGTATCATTGGCGAATAGAAGTAGGTTCTTATCAAACTCCGAAAGCATCTGGAGCGGGGCAATTGATTAGTTGGATTGGGTTCCGAGCTGTGGAATACTTTACCCACTTTTCTTCTTATTATTATCTCTATTTAATACATACCTCTATTTAATCTTATTATCTCTATGTACCATAGTTTATCTCGCTCATATTTGCAAATGGCTAAAATATGAATAAATTATATTTTTTCCCCACAAATTATTTAGCTCATATTTGTAAAGGGCTAAACTATGAAATTATTCCTCTAATCTTATATTGATCAATTTCTTTGACTAATACGAAACATAGCATCCAAAAAATTGTAGCTCAAACATATATAACACATGCATATAAATGAAAATTTTCTCCATTGTACCTTATTCTAAAAATCACAAATTACTCTAGATTTAAAGCATGACACTTAGTATACTAACCATGTATCAAGGAAGGATGGAGTTTCTAACCTTTAGAAGACTTGAATGAGTGAAATCCTCACGAAATGGTCAAAAATCCGGCAACACCTCTCCTATTTTGCCATGAATGGATGAAGCCCAAGCTAGAGGAAATGGCTTGGGCTGGAGGAAGAAGACGCTTGATTTATTGGAGGGAAGTTAGTACCGGGTGGATGCTTCACCCGGTACTAAAGGTTGCACATTAGTACCGGTTGAAGCCTCCACCTGGTACACCCAGTACTAATGCTCACATTAGTACCGGATAAAAAACCAACCGATACTAAGACTCGGGACAAATGCCGAGTTTTCAAGTAGCCTGTATTCACATTTCACATATACGCGCAACAAATAATTTTTCAATTGCCTTTTGAGCACGACTGCACATTATTATATAGTATATAACAAGCTAGCTAGTAGGTGTCAATTTCTAGAGTAAAAGTTAAATGCCTTCTTAGGAAATACATTCCGTAGCGTGTATTCACATTTCACATATACGCACAACAAACAATTTTTCAATTGCCTTTTGAGCACGACTGCACATTATTATAGTATATAACAAGCTAGCTAGTAGGTGTCAATTTCTAGAGTAAAAGTTAAATGCCTTCTTACGAAATACATTCCGTCCACCCAAAATTTCTGGAGACGCAAAAGGTAGTTTTTGGTGTTCTCCAGAATTGCAAAATTAACATTATTTGTGTTGCAATATATAGTCCACACACATTCTCGTAGATCACTAGATGTTGGTCCCCAGATTAGCCGCTCCTATCATGTTTGATCCTATTCATTTTTCTTCTGAACCAAGTGATCCACCATGAAAGAGTTCGCGAGAGTTCATGCATATATGCCATGCTATGCTAGGTTACCATGCTATGCTAGGTTACCTTCTGTTCCCTGTACTAGAGACCTAATTTTGTGGACAAATAATCTTGTTTGTTGTAACGGACAAGAAAAGGTGAAACGGGGTCCTCACTCTCCTGATCTATCTAGGTACTCATCTACTAAAACAATGTCCTTTTTTTTTTGCATAAAAGTTGAGTTCCATAGAGAAGCCACGCCAAAGATAATTAAAAAATGAATAGTCTTAGTACATCCTCTATTCATCTAAAGTACCAATGTAACATAACCTACAACAGTAGACCTATTTTCTTCATTCTGTTACACTGGTTTAAAAGTACCCACCGGTACTTGTTGATACTTATATCTGTGATTTTTGTCCACTTCGTCATCTGAAAAAACATAAAAAAATAAATTTAAGGAACTTTTTTTTACTTAGTCCCACCAATTTGGTAGTTTTTTATACTTCTCTTTAGGTACTTCAAGTTAGTTTTTTCTGCTTCCACCGTTAGATTTCTCGGGATGGACGGCTCTCATTTTTTCCAACCAGTCTAAAATTTCTCTTTCTTCAAACTTGTAAAAATTGAAATAACATTACCAGAACAATGTTTTTAGGATAACTATAGAGATATAGTGGAGCAAATTGCAAAGCAGGAAGACATTTGTAATTCATATATAGGAGATACATTTGTAATTTGAAAGTAAACTATTAACTAAACCAGTTTTTTTTCAAATTACACAATTTCACCGAATGGACTAATTTTCTAGATCTAATATCTATTCTCAAAGACTTTTCCATTCTCATTGTACTAGCCAGCAATTATTTTATGATCTATAATTTGCAAGACCTCCTGCAAATAAATGTGGAGTCAAGATACAGCTAGGTACAATCATATAAATGGATTGAACTTTGCTTGAGAAATCAATCTTATATAATCTGGTTTGTTGTCTACTTTCCAAGGTTATCCAATATACAGTGTTGTTCTTTTTGACAACAATGTTCAAATAAATCATACAAATGTGTACATATTTGTGTTAGCAAACTGCCTATCCTATACTTTTTTCAATTTGTAAGAAGTGATAACTCATCATTGACATGAGAGTTCAGGTGCCAAAATGTCATACATAAATAGATAGGTGTCAGTACATTATATTTCATCTAAATAAATTCTATAAATATATAAACAAAAAATTGTGAGGTCCCCAAGCTCTGCAATTATAGGTTCCTGAAGCTGTGCACCGTGGCAGCTTGAACAACTGTTTGGTTTGAGATCGCTAATCTTAACTTAGGATGGAAGAGAAGTAGACAACTCCATCCTAACCCGACGAAATTCCATCCAACTATAGCCTTCAAATAAAGTTCAAACAAACTCTTGTACTAGCTAGCTTCAAAATCCAAAGAGGACCACTAGCTTCACGCAATGGCCCAATGGTTCGGATGAATGATAATAGAATGTGTGAGCACTTCACTACACCATGCAAGCTAGAGTCATCAATCAAACTATCCTTTTGGCTTGCGCCATCAACCAACTAATCAACCTCCAACAATATTTTTGAGGAGAATAGGCCAACTAATTAGGTGCCCTGTTGCCATGGACATGCATATCAGCGCTCAAATCCTACTGTCACACACCTTGCATCGATGTTAAACAATTTAACCAAGGTAGTGGAATTTCTTTTTTGTTATGATGAGAAAGTTCACATTGGTACCCAAATCCCTACCATCACGTGCCTTGCAATGATGTAAAATTATGGTAAAAAAAAAATATTGGCATTTCTTTTCATTTGAAACTCTTCCTGCTCCTAAGGTATGCAACTGGAGAATTCTCTCTCCCCCCCCTTTTTTTTTCTTGGAAAAGCAATGTACATTCTGGAGAAAATTTTTTAGGAATTTTTCTAGGCGCGAAACATAAAGTTAGAGTGAACAAGAGCTCAACGCCTTGTCCCACTATAAGAAATTTCATCAGCAAGCAAAACTTTCCTTGTTTGAAAAAGAATATTGGCTAGAATCTCTATCAATGACTAAAGACCGAGATAGATACACATAATGAAAGATCTCAAACCCGGTGCACAACGAGGTTG
Source organism: Setaria viridis (assembly GCF_005286985.2). Taxonomy (NCBI): domain Eukaryota; kingdom Viridiplantae; phylum Streptophyta; class Magnoliopsida; order Poales; family Poaceae; genus Setaria; species Setaria viridis. Next base: position 31,955,300 of record NC_048270.2, read on the forward strand.
AAAAGCCTCCAGGACGTGAGTACCATTTGCCTACTTATGCGTAACTGAGGCTTTACTTGTTGCGAAAGGAGAAAATTAAGAAATAGTTCTCAACGACACCAGCCAACTAATAATATCTACCGTCGTCGATAAACTACAAATGCCAACTTTTTTTTACTAGATTACCATTACCAGTCTGACCATCCTATCGTGACGTGGCATACGTACCATTCACAACAGTGAGCAATATAATATTCTAACCGCACTACTGTCAACTTTATCCTTGCCTGTACACTCCGTCGCATTGTTATGGCCTGTTCGGTTGGACTTATAAGCCGGCTGAAAAGCTGAAACGGCTGATTTGTTGTGAGAGAAAAATATTGTTGAGTGGCTGATAAACCGGCTGTTAAGCTAAAGCGAACAGAGCCATAGCTTACTTCCCACGCTCCAAAGCATCTTACATGCGTACCGACAATCGATAATCTCATATCCATTTCAACCATCGGATTTTTTTTCCCCAGACCCAAAATCCCACGCCCATCTCGAACATAAGAATTTTTGCCCCCGAACCCGTGGGATTTCAAACCCTCCTTACACGGTACGAAACTCCTGCCTCAAATCCTCAATCTGCCCGAGAACGATGTGAAAACAACGAGGAACAATAGCGAGAAGCACTGATCAGCTGCCAGCCAGCCAGGGATGAAAAAGATGGCCCCAGTCCCCAACCCTATCCCTTCACCAAATAAAGAAAAAAAAGAAGTGCCTGCCATGGAGGATGGAGCAAACCAACCACCAGGAAGCGAGGAGGAAGACGGTCTGCTGACGACGAGGTGGCGCCCGAAACGTTCGAACCAACCGTGGTCCGTACCGCGCACAGCCACAAAAGGTAGGCGGCAGGGGGGGAGCCCAGGGGAGGACCCATGCAGAAAGGAAAAGCGCGGGCCCCACCGCGGAGAGGAGAGGAAGAAAGCTACCGCCGAGCGAACCCCGTTCAAATCGACGAACCCACCTCGCCACCTCCTCCACCACCTCCAGTCCTTCACCTCCTCCATCCTCTGCTCTGCTCCTATTACAAATACCACCACCGTGACGCCGCCGCCCTGTGCCCTCCCCGTTCGTTCGACCCAGCAGCAGGAGAAGGAAGCCCGCCCAGCCAGGCCAGGCAAGCGACGCGACGCAAGGTAACTGCTTCGATGTGTTGAATTTGCAGCTCTGAATTCTGATGATGATGATGATGCCGTAGTTTCAGTTTTGCTTCGTGAATTCTGAGCTCTGAAACTGAATGCGCGTATGCGTCATTAAGTCCTTTGCCTGCGCTTCATGATATGTAGTCAGGCAACTCCGGATCTTCGGCTGCGAATCCGTGTCTGCATTCCTGGCCGGTATTAAGATCATTAGAATTCAGAAGGAACCATCTTTTTTTTTTGGTTCCATGCTCGTGTAGCAAATTTTGGAGGATTTAGTGTGGGTTAGAATTCAGAGGCTTTTCCGCCCCTGCATCTCGCATGAAACAGAGGACAGAAAGAAACGCTTCGTTAGACTAATTCACCCTGCCATTCTCTAATGTCTCCACTCCTCTATCCTGTTTGGGAATCAAATCCACAAAGATGAACAGCAGTCGACTGTCGACACCTTACATTAAAAAGGAGTGCATTCATGAGAGTTGCAACCATCAGCTCTCATCTTGTAGCCCTCCTCTTGCTTGTTATGGAGCTGCAAACACGATTTGAGTTGCTTTGACCGTCCCACGGATGGGGTTCCACATTTTTAATCTGCCCTGGTGTCACTGTCACAAAGGATCTGCTTGCAGCTTGCACTAGTTTGGAAAGTTATCAGGGGATAGAGGGGATAAGTTAGTTTGGAAAGTTGTCAGAAGATAGGGGGGATTAATTAGCTTTCTTTTAGAATGATTGCAGTGCTCCGATTACTCATTGACTCGTCGTTATTGATCCGGTAAATTATTGTCGACAACTCTGCATTAGTTTATCATTGCGAACGTGTGTTCAGTTCAGGTATGGCTATCAGCAGGATGGCCCTGCGCTTGACGCTATCAATGGTCAGGTGTCTAGATATGATAATGTTTAATATTAGGGACACGCAAAGCCAACTTCCTTTTGGGAAGCCATGTTCTTTTGAGGAAGTGTTCTAAGAAAAAGCTTTTAAGGAAGTTGTCATCACGTCGCCTTTACAAAGCTTCGGATCGGATCAGATGCTAACAAACTCAGCAATAGTTTTTAAGCAGAACCGGGTCATAGCAAATCCTAAAATAATACAAGCACCGCCACTCGGAAGTGAGAGCCATTCACTCTTGGAATTCCAAAGGACAATATCTAAATGAAACTTTGGCATTGTGTATAGTCCTCTCAAATCTTCACATGTTTAATACTCAGATTCCTTGAATCATTCAGTTAGTAGTAGGCACTTCATATAACATATCTTTTGTCACACCTTAGTCCCCTTGTCTTCTATTTTGTCAGTACTTTTATCCTCTTATGGAAGTATGATGCAGCCAGTTTTTATGATTTGTAATACCGCCAAATAGGACAATAACAGATAACGCCATACCGACGTACAGGATCTCAAGTAAAATAATTAATGGCTCGATCATTGTCAGTTCTCGCGGCGGATAGGTTGTCAAAGTACATGAGTCATGCTATCTGCAATGTCATTTTCCTGGTAGGTAGTGAGGAAATCATTTGTCCACATGATGGATATATAAGACTTTCATACAGTTGGCCCGTCGATGTCGGTTCTTGGGAAGGTTGGAACATCCTGCTCCCCCTGTGGTCACACTAGTGCCAGTTTGCATGTCCTTGTTGTTTGAAAAAAAAGGTTTGAGCTTGTTGTAACATTTAAGATTGCTCCTTACAAGGTTATCGACTAGTGCTTATTTCAGTAGTAGCTTTTTGTAATCAAGTATATGAACTATTGATGTTGAAATTGTGCTTCAGTCTTCTATACAGGAACTGGATTCTGCTGTTAGTCCTCTTGCTATTGATACCATGGATGTCTCTGATGAGAAGTGTGCTCATCCATCGGACCTGCCTAGTGCTGTTGATGTCATGCAATCTGACGATGGCAGATCTGAACATTTGGGATCTGCTGCAGTCAATGGAGCTATTGGAAATGAAGGTTATTCTGGCATCAATTGTTCTGAGCAGACCGATGATAGTAAGCTTGTTTTGGTTGACAATTGTACCAATTTTAGTGACATAATTGTTGATTTTGATGTTTATTCAGTATTAAGTTAGATGTGCAATGTACTGATAATGGTTCTATAAATGCAGAGCATGGTGGAGATGAAGGCTCCGTTGTTAATGTTGGAAGCACTGCTGATAAACAAGAGAAGCAGGAAAAGATTCCAATGGAAGAAACAGCGATGAGTGATGGCACCTCGATCACATCGATGGAAGATGCCCTGGAACCAAACAATGATCTCCATTCAGAGCCTGAAGATATGAGCAACCACACTCCTGATCTGTCAAATGGCAAGTCTTCCAATGGAAACAGTAACGTATTCCAGAGTGCAAAGAGCGTGTTGACTTCGACGAAGAAGGTGAAGGTAATTCTATCTCTTTAACCTGTCTTTTCATGCATGATTCATTCACCATCTAGCAGAATTTCATCATTCACGAATACTACATGATAGTACATCCTTTTTTACAATTCTTTATTTTGCAAACTTTAACCTCCTTCAGGAGAAACCTGCTTCCGGTATATTTTCATGCATACTTCTTGCATACGAGTTTTGAATTTCTCTACATTTTTATTACAGAAAACTTCATCTGCGAATGCACGGAAGCCGCTGCAATCTACTAACAGAGGTAATCAGGATGATGGGAAGTCATCTATTGGAAAGGCCACAGTTCCAGCAGGCCCAGTTTTCCGTTGTACTGAACGTGCCGAGAAGCGCAGAGAAGTATGTGTCATAAAATCATTCATTTTTTATATAAGAAAATGTGAAGCTTCCTTAGGGAAGAATAATGTGCTCACAATTGTTTGTTCTCATCTTCCGATTGCAGTTTTACATGAAGTTGGAGGAGAAGCACCAAGCTATGGAGGAAGAGAAGATTCAGTTGGAAGCCAGGCTGAAGGTAACCTGTCCTGATGCCATTTTCAGAAATGCATTTGATTCCGCCAACAAACAATGGAAGATGCATTGGATGTATGCTGAACAATTTTCAGAACCATTCTTGATGTTTTTTGTGTGCATCATCTCTGAATCTGCAGAAAGAACAGGAGGAGGCTCTGAAGCAGCTGAGGAAGAGCCTGACCTTCAAGGCCAATCCCATGCCGAGCTTCTACCACGAGGCGGCGCCGTCCCCCAGGGCCGAAGTCAAGAAGCTGCCGACGACCCGCCCCAAGTCGCCGAAGCTGGGCCGGAGGAAGACGACCTCCATGGAGACGTCGAACTCCTCGTCGGAGAGCGAGGGCACGAGGCCCTGCTGCCGGGCCAACCGCGACGGCCTCGACAGCAACTGCAAGTGCAGCGGCGGCGCCGGCAGCAGAAGCAGCAAGGCGCTGGCAACGAACGCCAAGCCTGCGGCCGCGGCGGCCAAGAAGCAGAAGCAGCCGAAGCACCGCGCCCACAAGATCGCCGGCGAGAGCGCCATCAACATCGCCGTCCACTAGCTGCTGCTGCTGCTGCTGCTGCAAGATGGCAATGGCGTTTCCTCCGAAACTTCTTGCCGGTTTCTTCCGGCCGCTTGCTTGCTTGCAGGGTGACGACAATGGCGTGGAAATCTTTTTTTCTAAGTTATGGGAGTGCTTGACGGCTTGTGGATTTGCTGTAGATAATAAGTTATCCGTGATGACGAACAAGGGGCTCCGCTGCCTGCCATGGGTGGTGACTGTCAGAGAGAGGTGGTGTTTATTTAAATCATGCTAATTTTTATTTAATCTGCTGTGCTGAGGGTGTGTGAGGGATGGCCTGTGCTTTGCCAATGTACAGGGCCGTTTGTTTTTGCTTTCCGTAATTTATGGGATGTGGTAAGGAAGATTGAGTGTTGGATGAAAGTTGTACAAACAAGAACGAGGGTTTGTGGAAAGGAACTATTTATCTGATTTACGCTCACTCGCTGCACTAGAGCTGTCTTGGTTTTAACTTTATCTGAATTTGTTTTGGATACATGGACTTTGTGCTTGATGGATGTGACACAACTCTTTGTTGTGAAAAAAAAATTGCAAAAGGAATGCTATATTGTCAGAGAATACCCTTATTTGCCATAGAAAGTTTTACAGCTCTTTTATTTGTCATCCATTGTCTCACTTATTGTTGGACTCCTGTATTTCTGACCATTTTATTTTTCACATCCATCCTACTTGCCCAACAAGCGCACACGCCTGCACAATGTCATTTCTTTCCTTTTCTTAGAAAATTACCGACCTCCTTATTTTTTGTGGAGAATTTTCTATTCTTCTCCCTTAACCCCTTGTCGTTAGGCTCCTCCACGAAATATAGCAAATGGCAACGACATGCCCGACTCTACCAATGCCCTCAATAAATTCTCAAGTTTGTTTTGTTTGCTGTATCAAAACTTCCACCATTAGGAGTTCTCATCCTTTTCCTTAGCTCTCTCTTTTTCTCACTACTCAATCCTCACTCCCTCTTCTCTATGGAGACGTAGGGGGTAGGGAGCTTAAGCCCCCCTCTCCATAGCGGGCATATTCCTAAGCTCTTGTTTACTTCCCTCCAAACTCCCAACTTTGACACTATGCAAAAAGAAGATTCCCCATCACATCAAACTTGCGGTACATGCATGGAGTACTAAATGTAGACGAAATCAAAAACTAATTGCACAGTTTTGTTGTACTTTGCGAGACGAATCTTTTGAGCCTAATTAGTCAATATTTGGACAATAATTCACAAATACAAACGAAACGCTACAGTGTCGCATTTATGGCAAAATGTCAATTTGGCACCTCCCAACTTGAGAAGTAAACAAGGACTAAACTTTGTTACCTTGGCTCATTGCTCACTGCCACATGGGCGGATTTGGACCTAGGACCATTATGCCTGGCCATTCGTTTTCATACGGACTAGTCCTAGTCGTAGTTAATGCCTTAATGACCTATCGATGCATGCATGTACTTCGTTCATCGCAGTTTGCGACCCACATAAACTTTATGGTGCCCATCATCCATCACAGGAGCTGAAGCCTAGTAGCTACTAGCTAGCATCACATGTTTTATTATTTTTCCTTTTCCATCTTCCCTTTTCTCCTCACGTCTCTGTCCTATTTTCTGTTGTTCCCCAATGGACAAGGTGAGATTTGCAAAAAGAAAGAAAATGCATGGAGGTGATGACAAAAGCTTCACCGCTACCGTGAGCATGCATCACCCTGCTAGCGTGCTCAGCACTATGCCTAGCACTGCTGTACGGCGAGCTCCTCCGCCTCCCTCCCACTTTCTCACCGGCGTTGGAGTCAAGCTCCATCCATAGAGCGAGCTCCTCCATTGCCACACGCCTCTAGAATCAAGCTTCTCGCGCCTTGGGTCTTCTCTGCTACCTTGTGGAGCTCCTCCGCACACTACCCCTTGGAGCTCCTACGTGCATCTACACTGAGCCCCATCGCTCGGGTACTGCTCACTCCTCGAGAGATGGAAAGGGATTACCGAGGTCAAATCACCTGGCTCTGTCCTTACAACCAATGGGTGGTTTAAACGCTTGGATGTTGGCCCTAGATGTGCGAATTCACCAGCTCCGCCATGAGGCCATGTCTATGTCCCTACATCCTCCATCTTAAACTCTGATACTACCCTAAACACGAGACTTAATCTCGTTGCTGATGCTACTCTAGATATCGTTGCATGGCAGGACAGAGATGTTATGCTGACATAACAAGTGGTGAACTTAGGTATTGAGATTTTCTACATTTCTAATAAAAATAGCTATAAATATCTTCCACCGTAATGATAATATCGTTTTTTCCTTAGGTTATGAGAATACTTTTTTTCCCAGTTTGGCAGCCAAAACCGGTCGAGATGTTTCTGCCCTGTTGTGCCAACTGCCAAGTGGCTTGCGCGTCAGTCAAATACACTTGGCCTGCCTCACGATTCGCGCGCGCCACCGGTCCCACATGGTCAACGGCATTGACCAAGCCACGTCATCACCCGCCTCCTCCTCCCTCGCCTATCCACTCGGCCGTTGGCGGCTTGGCGCTCACTGAACCACCCAGAGAAGCCTTCTCTTCGCTCGCTCTCCGCCCGCCGCGCCATGAGCGCCGCCGCGTGCCTCTTCGCCGCCGCCGTATCCCTAACCCTCCCCTCCACCTCCGCCCCCGCCTTCGCAGGCGCATCGGGCCGACGCAGCCGATGGATCCCTGCCGCTCTCCGCTCCTCCCCAACTCGCCGCCGTGGGCCGGTCCGGGCACTCGACGAGCGGCTGCTCGAGGCCGCTGCGGCTCCGGCTGCGGAGGACACCGAAGGGGAGGAGGCAGGTGTTGACGTGGGAGATGGGTTCGGGGACGCGGAGGGTGATGGAGTGGGAGCGCAGGAGGTGGTGGAGGAGGAGCAGCGGCCGCCGGCGAGGGCGTTCGTGAAGAGCAGGCGGCAGCGGCAGGAGGAGGAGGAGGCCGCCGCGGGGCAAGACCGGTTCAAGCTCATCAACGGCAAAGAGGTAGTAGCTTGTTTGCTTTGGACTCCCCAACGGCGGCTGCTGCTGGGTGTGCGGAATTTGATTATCCGCAAACATCAAGTTCACCGGAGATATAATAATAACTTCTGATTTCCGTTGTTAATTGTGCGAAATTTGATGCCACGCAATAGAATTTGTGGGGCTGTTCTTTGAATATTGGCTATGTGAATTTGTGTTGTCAGGCAATTTCAGTGTCCGATTTCTGAACTTGTGTACCTGGCTACCTGCAGATATTTCAAGAGAAGGCTTATCTGGTTGGTGTCGAGTTCAAACGGACAGGAGGGAATCTCTTCGGCATAGAGGAGTCTCTTAAGGAGCTGGAGCAACTAGCTGATACTGCCGGGCTTGTGGTTGTCGGCTCAACCTATCAGAAGTAAGCTTCTCTTTGCCAAGATCATCTACTGAGCCTTCCTTGTTCTGACCATAGATAAAGATGAGCCACTTTGGAAAACTAAGATTCCTGCTCAATCTGATGTTGCAAATTAAATGTCGTACAACTCACGTGCCTTGCCTTTTTATTCCAAACTCAGGGCGAACTTGCCGGACCAATTTGTTCCAAACTCCCTCATTCTTTCTGTTTTCCATTAGGCTTTCTACCCCAAACCCAAGGACTTACATTGGTTCAGGCAAGGTTTCTGAAATCAGGAGTGCCATTCAAGCCCTTGACGTTGAGACTGTAATTTTCGATGACGAGTTATCCCCTGGGTAAGACTCTCACTCATTACTCTGCTATGAGGTTCAATCAGTTTACCTTGTTTCTCATGTCTCAGACCAAGCAAAATAACTTAACAAATTTTACCTTGTGTTGGTATTATGCTCAAAATATTGGTTATTCATAGTGCTTGTTGCCTTGTTATCATTAGGACATAGAGACCTGGAACGGTTGCCCATGGCTGTGTTATTTGTCAAACTTGTGGACAATGTACCCAGATATATATGCCGTCTTTATGGATCTACAAATACTACTATGGATGCCATGTTAGGAATGCTATCGGAAACCATGAATGTTAGTACAATCAATCTTTCATTTTGGCTCTATAGTAACCAGGAGGTAGTTGAAGAAGTTACCATATGATTTTGACACCATGCACTTTTTTAATCATACTATGTCTTCAACTGCTCCCTGATCATATTTTATCAAACTAGTAACCATCTTAGCTTGGCCAAGTAGTTAAATCCCTGCTCTTATAGCTCATTTTGTCAAATACTGATTTCAGACAACTACGTAACTTGGAGAAATCATTTGGTGGGAGTGTCCGTGTCTGTGACCGTACTGCTCTCATTCTGGATATTTTTAATCAAAGGGCAGCAACACATGAAGCTGCTTTACAGGTAACAATCGCATACACACTAGCTTTACTAACAGTAGTACCTTGCAGAGTCATTTCTTGACATGAAGTTTGCAGTTTTATGTAGAATGAGCATATCCATATGCTATCTTCCTTTTTAGGTCACCTTGGCACAGATGGAATATCAACTTCCTAGGTTGACAAAGATGTGGAATCACCTTGAACGGCAGGCTGGAGGTCAAGTTAAGGGTATGGGTGAGAAGCAAATTGAAGTCGACAAGCGCATCTTGAGAACTCAAGTAATATTGTGTTCTGGCAGTAAGACATTGTTTGTGCCCAAATAAATTGATACAGGATTGTCAATTGCTGCCTATACATTGTTCATTGACAGGGCACTCTAATCCTATGTGTGGAATAAAAAAGCAGATGGCTTGTAGACATTTTCCTAGTTATATGATAAACTCCTTCCAATAATGCATTTAGAGGACTTTAATATTTTGGCTGTCATATCATGTATTGCTCATTTTGTACTGATTATCTGTTAACAAACTTATGAGTCTCAAACCTTAATGTCATTGACAGATAGGTGCATTGAAAAAAGAACTGGAATCTGTTCGAAAACACCGAAAGCTGTATCGGAACCGTCGCCAATCAGTTCCTATTCCTGTTGTTTCTCTGGTATAGCCATGTAAAATTCACTTAAGTAATCAAAATTTTCCTGTTCTCTCCAAGCTATGAATGTATTCAGTTCCAAAAAATTTCAGGTAGGGTATACAAATGCTGGAAAAAGTACACTCCTGAACCGCTTAACTGGAGCTGATGTACTTGCAGAGGACAAGTTATTTGCCACGTTAGATCCAACAACAAGGAGGGTTTTGGTATGTTACAAGAAAACTCTCTTGTCCCTTCAAAAAATGAAAATGAGAGAAAACTATTCCACTAGAGTTATGTAAGCTGGACATGGGTAACCTCTATCTTTATTATGGTCATTTATATGCCTTTGGGAGAATAACTTTGGTTAGGATTATCCATTGTTATATGTAATGTACAACCATGACTGGAAGTAATTTTGCATTACTTTGCAGATGAAGAATGGGACTGAATTCCTTTTAACTGATACGGTCGGATTCATTCAGAAGTTACCCACTATGCTGGTATATATCCACAAAGCATATTCCTCTTGTTTAAATGTTATACTCCTGAAGAGTAAAACTGCTAGATACTATGATTTTGCCCTACCTTTATGATGTCAACTTTTAATATATCATTTCTTGATACTTGTCCAGGTAGCAGCATTTAGAGCAACATTGGAGGAGATATCAGAATCGTCAGTTATAGTTCATCTTGTTGATATTAGGTATATATTTAACTAACACTAGGGAATGTCCGTTTGTTGTGTATTCAATTCAATGCATCTATATGCAATGTCTCATAGTGTGCCGTGTGTTCCAGCCATCCATTAGCTCAACAGCAGATAGATGCTGTTGACAGAGTATTGAAGGAGTTGGATGTAGAGTCAATCCCCAAATTGGTCGTGTGGAATAAGGTTTGTTTGTCTGAATATTTGTCCTTTTTCTAATAATTTATTCAGCACTTCTAGTTATTTTCATATATTGTAGAGAGTGTAGACAAGATTCTGATGATAAGAGTCTTTGCGTGCCTGATTTGGTTTTAGTGCTGTAGTTATAGTGAAATTAAACAATGTGGAAGCACCTTGAGCAAAACGTTGCTGCTGATATTTCATTTTTGTTCTATCTCTATCTTACAAATCACTCTAAATAGTTTCTGTTTTTTCCATGAATTTACTGGAGTGGTAAATCTCTAATATTTATATAAATGGTGTTGGTGCCTATGGAGCTTTGATTAGCATTGGCTCATATTGCTCTGTCCAATTCCCCATTCAATCCTAATCATAGTTAGGACTTTGGGATAATAGCTCAAGCAAGTGATTCATGATTACGATAATTTCTTCTTCAAGTTCTTCCTTGATTGCAATAATTTCTTCTTGGAGCTGAGTGCAAGTTGTATGTCATGCAGATTGACAATACCGATGAACCATTAAGAGTGAAAGAGGAAGCTGAGAACCAAGGGATAATCTGCATATCAGCAATGAATGGTGATGGTCTGGAAGAATTCTGCAACACAATCCAAGCGAAGTTGAAAGTATGTGTTTGGCCCCCGTTTTGGTCAAATGAGCTGTTTTTCAAACATGTCTTTTTTTGGTATCTGGTGCTCTTAATTTATATGAAATAAACCATGAGTATTTGTCTTCTATAGGACTCGATGGTGCCAATAGAAGCTTTTGTCCCGTATGACAAAGGAGATCTACTAAATGACATACATAAGGTTGGAATGGTCGAAAAAATGGTGAGTATTCTGTTTGCTAAAAGATACAATTTCTTTGGTAATTGTACTTTGAGTACATTACTTGTGGTGAAACTTTATGACTATAATTTTGTTCTAAGCTAAATATCTCTAAGTTAATTCAGTCATTGTTGCAAAAGAAAATTCAGCCATCTATTACGAAAGCATACACTAGTTATTACTGGCTACAAATTTCTTTTAGCATAATCACAAACTTTGCTTACTTCATGTCCGCCACTAAAGATATTACCTGGACATATATTCAAGTATATGTTATAGTAATTTCTTGAGATCCTTTCATTTCTGTTAAACAAAGTCTTGCATTTTTGTGTTCTTTTATAGGAGCTAATGACGACTTTGCTTTCGCAATATTTACTGCAGGAGTACAAGGAAAATGGGACATTTGTAAAAGCTCATGTGCCTCTACCTCTTGCAAGGCTTCTCACACCTCTACGGCAGCAGGTGGTGGCTGCTGTATGATCTATGTCCTCCAGCACAGCAGTCATTGATGCCAATGGCACTCACATAATTAGTCCATCTTGTAGATTCGCAAAAAGAATGCCCTTGCTGTACAAAATTTAGTCATAGATTATCTTTACTGGTTCTTTTTATCAGCGTAGGGCATCAACACGTGCACTGAATTAGAGAGCTGTATATATCCACAACAGAAGTGTAAATATTGTCAGCTGAACTTTGCTCATTTCTCATTCTGAGAATCATTGTCACTCTACAAATGAAACTGTGCCATCTGGTACATCCATCCATTGAACATAGAACAGAAACTGCGAACCCTCTGGTCACAGATTTGCAGATACATCCAATGTGGCTTATTATTTTCGCATTAAAAACAATTTCAAGCTTAAGCATATACATGTAACAAGCAACAATTTTGTCAATATTGTTTGACCTTTACATGGCAATACAAACTTCAAAAACAGTGGTAATTCGCAAGACCAGCTGACTTTATGCTCAAAATTCTTGATTTCAGCAGCTAAAAGCATTGCACCATGCCTGCCACATCAAAACTAGACAACCAAGAGGCCAAGAGGCGTGTACCCAGTTAAACTTCCCTGTAACAAAATTTAAGTCACTTGAAATATCACTACGCATTTAGTCCAGAACTGCTACAAATTTAACCACTACTTATGCAGCAACTGCCTGAGCTTGGGACGCAGCATTTTTGTAGAACATGCTCAAGCTTGTGCGTGCTATTGGCTCCCCAAATAATGTTGCTGTTGACGACCTCAGAATTTTCACCTCAACAAAGTCACCAACCACCGGCTTACGTGCGTCGTCTCCTTCAAATGTGTGCGGTATAGGGACACTGGCAAATGATACCTTATGCCCCCTATCGGTTTTCCCTATCAGCTCAGTTTTGGGAGCACGCTTGTTGGGTCCTTCAACAAGAACAAGCTGAACTGTACCAATTTGAGAATCATAGTTCTTCTTTGTGGTCTCGCGGAAGGTATTGATCATTTCTGTGAGTCTCCTCTGCTTGACATCTTCAGGGACATCATCCTCATAATTCCGGTGAGCATGAGTCTTTTCTCTCATGCTATATGCAAACATGTAAGCCATATCATATCCAACAGCCCTTAAAAGGCTGAGGGTATCAGCATGTTCATCTTCTGTCTCTCCACAAAAGCCTGCAATACATCAGAGACATACTTCCCAACTTAAAACAGAAGGTTGGATCAAAGATGAGGAAATTAACAAATTGTATGTCACTGTTAGTGATGCAAGAAATGCATGATATTGCATGTGACATAAATAACACCACGTGCTAGTGCTGCTGTTATAACTTATCGATTGAGCAATCTTAATCTCATTAAATTGGCATTCAAAGTGGTGAAGACTCTAAATGTCAAACTGTCAAACAGCTTTACAGCGTTAAGCTGAGCACACGTCAAATTACTAAGTAGTTGTATTGCTGATGTATTTCCAGCTTATCGATATGCACAAACTAAATTTGCTTTCATATTTCAATAAGGTAATCCACTCAAATTACAAAGAGAGCAAGTCTAATGGAAATAAATGGAGGATTTGGATTTGATTAAGGCAAACATGAGGTATGGTCTGTATTGTACCTAATTCTAAACTGTAAATGAAGCATAAATATTATGAACATCTGAGACTTGAGTGAAAATGAAAATGAATTGGACAAACAACAGGGGCTTAACATTCGATCAAGATATCGCATCAATGCAGCATACTTATTTTATCTGGTTTCTCTTGCTGGTGATTAGTGACTACAATTGGTTCCAAATTCGAATTGATTAGTGTCTATATTTTTAAATTATCACTCTTTTTGAGACAGCCATACAAAAAGAAGAATATCCATACTGGGAGTAGTTTGTTCAGAAGATCATGACTATAGAAAATCAGGAAGCACATATAATTTAATCTACATAGCCAATGCGGATTATGCAAAAGAAAGAAAGCTTACCAGTTATGAAATCACTGCTTAGCCCAACATCAGGAAGTACATTACGAATTTTGTGCACGAGCTCTAAGTATGCTTCTCGAGTATAACCTCTCCGCATCCGTTCCAGCACTGTTGTACTGCCTGTTTGTGCTGGCAAGTGAATAAGATTGCAGATGTTATACCTATCCCGCATTAAATACAGTAGCTCATCCGGGAAATCCTTTGGGTGTGGTGAGGTGAACCTGAACCGCATCTCAGGGTATTCCAAAGATAATCTATCCAGGAGATCAGCAAAACGTAACCCCATATTCTTCACCTTGCACATGCTGGAAAATCCTTCGCTAAGTTCCCAGTTTTTGCCAGGCTCTAACTCTTCTACTTCAGAAGTGTCATTATAACTGTTTACATTCTGACCAAGAAGCATTACCTCCTTCACACCTGCTTTCCACAGCTCACCAACCTCTCGGACTATAGAAGACACCGGACGGGACCTTTCCCTACCTCTAGTGAAGGGAACTATGCAGAACGAGCACATGTTATTGCAACCTCTCATAATTGACACAAATGCTGTAACTGAATTGTCAGAGATCCTTACTGGGGTGATATCAGCATAAGTCTCCTCAAGCGAAAGAAGTGTATTCATACCCTTATGCCCGTAATCGACTTCCTGGAGCAGCCTAGGCAAATCCCTATATGCATCAGGTCCACAAACAACATCAACCATCTTATCAGAGTCCAGTATTTTCTCCTTCAGCCGCTCTGCCATGCACCCAAGGACAGCAATCTTGGGAGGCCGCAGTGATTTTGATCTTCCTTCAGCGACATTGGCTTTCCATTCCCTTTTCAGAAACCAAAAGTAGTTGAGCCGCTGCCAGACTTTCTGCTCTGCATTGTCACGGATTGCACATGTATTGATAAATATTATCTCTGCACTCTCAGGATCAGGGACAATTTCATCATATCCTTCCTTTTTCATGATAGATAGCACAATCTCCATGTCATTTATATTCATTTGACACCCATATGTCTCGTGGTAGATCCTTCCCTTGCTTGATGTTGTTGGACCAGACACTAAACTAGACAAAGCACAAGCAAAAGGCATTGTTGCATTTTCATGTTAGTATCAATGACTACAGGTAGCCGGAAATCATAATGAAAAGCACCAATTGAGCATGGGACATTGGAACAACAAAGTTCTTGAAACAGAACAAAGTTTTCAACTATTTCAAGTTCAGTAGCATAAGAAAAAGAACTATCTAGGACTCCTGGAAATGGAATAACTTGAATTGATGCATGGATATGGCCAACTGCCAAGGAAAAGTCTATAGTGATCGAAGCAACACCAAGCTAAATCATACTATAGCGATCCTTAAGCACCCACTAGTGCATAAATGAACATAAACAACATTGTTCATTTTACGCAGAACAAATCAACGCTGGTTTACAGTTTTACTAGCTTCAGCGGATGGTTTTCCGTCCCATTGATTTACATCTTTTGCACAACCTTTTTACGAAACAGAAGTGCGTGGTCCTCACATCCTTTACAAACCAAATATATTCAAACCCAAGACTATTGGGTGTGATCAGCCTTGTAGCAAGCTTGGCAGCCATATAGAGCCACCTATCAATTATTCTACAAATCTCATAGTAATTCACCCAGTGACTCAAGAGTCTCACAGTGCCCACTAAGACATGCTATTGAGGATCTACAATGTACCCACTCACTGATTCCAGCTCAGCCACCAGCCTACTCGAAAACTCGCGCCACTCCACAGACAGACATGACAACACGCAAGCAATATCACATACACACAGTGCATCGGATAACCTCCCTCGCTATCTTCCAAGAAACAACCATGCATTTTCTTTTCTATTCCCTTTTCTTCGTTAACCCAACTTGCATAAATTTGAGCTACAAAATGGCACACCGCGGCTCCATTTCCTTTTCACTAACACACACCACTCGCACGAACACCAAGTACTATGATTCGTAATCACATTGCAACGCACTACTAACAAAAGATTAGATTTTTTTTTTTCAGACTACAATCTCCAAGCGACGAGGGTAGGAGGCGTAGAGGACGGGGAATGGAAATAGAGCAGAGACTTACTCCGTCTGGGGCTCGGAGACGGCCGTTGCCGCGGAGGCCGCGAGCGTGCGGGCTAGGCGGCGAGGTGCCGGCGGGGGCGTCGGGAGCCGCCGTGCAGCGGCGGGGACGGCGGAAGCAGGGGATGGGGGAGCGGACGAGTAGGGGCGGAGCGAGGCGAGGAGGAGGCGGTGGCGTAGGCCGCGGCTACCGAGGCGGAGCGCGGCGGCGGCGGTGAGGGGGGCGAGCGGCGCCGCCATCGCGTTCGGGTGAGGTGTGGGGTGGTGTAGAGAGGCCAAAGCCAAGAGACGGCGGCGGCGTGTCAGGGGCTCTGCGAGGATAAACGCCTGGGCTCACGGCGTCCGTCTGATCGATGATGAGCGGCCACGAAACCCGCTGTTCGGGATTCCATTCATGAGGACATTCTTCATCTCAAGCTGCTTGTGCATCGCATCTCTCTCGGATTTTTCAAACTACAGCAAAATTTGTCATCATCTATGCCAATTTTTTAGGGAGATGCTGTGCATCAACAGAAAGAAAGTTTTGCATTTTCATTTGGTGAATGAATTGAAATAAGAGCCAACCGTATATTTCACATTTTGGAGCGTGTCTTGTACAACAACACCAACCACTTAACATGATCATTTGCTTTAGGTTCCAGATTCCATGCGCCAATGACACAAGGCGAGTTTGGGTGGTGGGTGGATATGGGTGAAGAATAGGAAATGACATCAGTGAAGTAGAAATCATTATATCACCTGACGAAAATTAGAAAATTCTCCAAGATAATTTATAGAAGAAAAATGGTGAAACCAGTGATTGGGTGAAAAATGACACAAGGCGAGTTCCGGTGAAGCAGAAATCATTACATCCCTTGACTATTTTTGATTTTTAAGGCTAATGTTATCGAGCTATGATCACTACAGCTCCAAAATGAAAAAGAAAAAAGATCAGCTGCTTTTGCACCTAGTAAATATACAAATCGGCTAAAGAATTTAAGTACCAATGTTGCTCATTTCCACGCTTGCCAAACAAAATGCACATTCTGATATTTTTATTTGCCATTACAGGTCTTGATCAAGAATTTGGCTCCATGTTCACGATGGAGGGGCACTCCGGTTTCCTTCATGCCCAGATGGTTGCTCGATCTTCAGGAGGTGATGGAGGCCGGCGATGACATGCTGCCTGCTGGTTGGTACCCCAGTCTTCGCTAGAGCTCTGCCATGCTTGTCCAGGAGCACGAAGCAAGGGACGTATCTGATATCGTAATGCAGAAGCTGCAAGTGCGGAAATGCAAATTGCTATTAGAATACTGAACTATTTACAATTTTATGCAGTGATGGTTTAGCATGGCATGCAGAGTCGCGAAAAATATCCCAAAATACAACGACAAGACAACAAGTAGGCTTTGTTTAGGACAGAGAAGAAGCAAGTTCAATTGTTGAGTAGCCAAACAAAATGAAGAGAAGTTTAAGTGAACTGGAAAGTGAACAAAAAAAAGATGAAAAGTAATATGAGTAACAAAATAAATGTACTCATTCAAGGGTAGCAGGGCTTCCAAATGTTATTACTGGATTATAAATTCATCATGTGGCATCATATCAATATGATCAATCAAGGGGCAGCAGGGTTATGAATACAACATCTTAAATTGTGAAGTAACAGAGAATTTTACAATTCTCATTTCTTTCAGCTGTTTGAGGCTTACTCTACATGGACTTCAGTAAAAAGAACACAACTATTATCCAAGCCCAAGAGACTATTCTTTTAATTTCTACTATTAGTGATCTATAGATATCTTTTGTATGATTTTTCTCCTTTGTTGGTGGCGCGACGTTGGGTTTCACCTCAAGACTATCCTTTGCTGCTGCTGTTGTGCACAAATCACCGGAACAAGACTAACCCGACTAAATTGCCAATGAAAGGCTCTCCTCTGATGAGAAATTGAGAATACACCACCCCATCGACGGCAGAAATCTTGAGAATTGGATGAACAAAGCAATTGGAGAGAAGCGCCTCACCTCTGGCATCCACCGGTCGTCCTCGGCGTCGGCGAGCACGAACCCGGCCGACCCGCCGGCCTGCTCCTCCAACTCCCGCACGAACCCCTGCAGCGACGCGCAGAGGCGGCACCGCGGCGAGTAGAACTCGAGCACCGTTGCGGGCCTCCCGCTGGCCAGCGCCGCCGCCAGCGCCCGTTGCTCCGTGTCCCCGCGGTCCGCCTCCACCTGCGCGGCCCCGGGGCTCCCCCACCCTCTCCTTCTCCTCGTTCCGCCTCCCCCGGAGGCGGCGGAGGCGGGGGGCGAAGGGAGGTCGCCGGCGATGACGAGGCCCTGCGCGAGGGTGCGGATGGATTTGAAGAGCCAGGGAAGCTCGAGGTCCCCGCAGGGGCTCGGGCCGGGGTCCGGCGACGGGGTGGGGTTAGGACCCCACGGCCACTTGAAGCAGACGAGCGGGGGCGGCTTCGCGGCGCCGCCCATCGCCGGCCGCCAGCGAGAGGGCGGGAGGGAACGAGGGGGAGGAGGGAAGAGGCCTGCGGTGCACGTGCGGGATGGATGAGGCCTTGTACTGACCGGGTCACTGGCAGTGGGCCTGCTAAACGTGCTGCGGCCCACCACCACTACCACTATATGATGCTTTGTTGCACTGGGAGGAGTCTATGGCAGAGGGCCTGTTAAACGCGCAGCGGCCCATTTCTGTTTTTTTTAAAATAAACAGCGGCCCATGTCTCCATCTTCCCCTCGTGTTTGTCTCCCCGCACCTGCAAATTTAGAGAGATCCGGATGTCAGATCACTGCAAATGCTACAGGAATTATAGCTGAGCTCATGAACACCAGATTTGGTGGCATATGTGTACCTCGCCAACCTGCCTCTTGTTGGCCTCTTCCACCAGCTGATCGAAATCGTTATAGGTGACACTTCTTTCATAATAAACCAAGCAAAGAAGATATTGCTGCACCTATATGACCTAAAGTCAAAGAAAACTACAAGTATGCTTAAGAAATTACTCGTACACACCACTAAGAAGACACCATTGTGTGCAAAACCTTCAGCAATCTTATAGCTATCAACTTTTTGAAATGGTTTCAGTCTGTCATTTGAAATAGTCATAGTGGTACCTATTTCATGTTAAAAAGTTCAAGCACTTGAAACACATGTGAATATGAACGCGGCAAAATATTGATCAATTGAGATGTTACACTTATTCTGATCCAGTTAGCTACAAGGAGCCTTACAATTAGTGAGTAAATTCGATGAAGGTTAAGTGTTAGTGTTGAGAAATTGGTGCCCCTTACTTGACACCGACTTCTTAGAAGTAGTACCAAAGTAGTGTGACATCACTTCTTCTATGGACCTATATCCACGCTACTTCGAGGAGACCTCACCTAACAACGACATGGGAGAC
This sequence comes from Setaria viridis, assembly GCF_005286985.2. Taxonomy (NCBI): domain Eukaryota; kingdom Viridiplantae; phylum Streptophyta; class Magnoliopsida; order Poales; family Poaceae; genus Setaria; species Setaria viridis. Next base: position 31,974,486 of record NC_048270.2, read on the forward strand.
CAACACTATATAGGAACTCAACTCTTTATTCACTATAACATGATTTGGTACAAGACTCATTCTTACAATCTTTATGTGACTACTCATACTACTCTCTACTCGTGCTTTCCAAAGGCATGGCAATTCTTAATGGTGCCTACCTTATCTCCAAATTAAATGGTTCCTAGCTACTTGGCTTGGTATGGCATGTCAAGGAGGGAGCGGAGCATCATATGTACAGGATTCCATGGCACAGGTGTTTCCATGTGCCCGACTTCTACACTCTTCTTAATCTCTAAAACATTCCCTCATGCTTATCCTATAATACAAATACCTAGTTCTAGAGTTTTCCATAACTCAGCATGGAGTATGGCTACCTTAATATCTAACTTCTACACTCTTCCAACTTTGCCATGATCTTATCCTTATGCATGGCAAAGGCTAAGTATCTTGTGATCTCCACAACATTCTAGAAGTTTCCAGGTATGCATTGCATATTTCAACAATCAGTAGATAGATTCAACCGTTCCTCGATATGTTTCTCTCCCATCTTTTAGCAATTCAGATGAGTGTTGTGAGTCATATACAAAAGAAATTCATAAGTTACTATGTGCGTGATTATAACATTATTACAATGTTGCAGTGCTGTAGGATCTCAAACCTGGTACACCACACTAAGTGATTGCAAGCCACACTTATGTGATTTGTGAACTATAGCCCTAGTCCATCTCTTGTTACTAGAATTCTTGTCAATAAGATGAAGGACCTGTTGAAGTTTCATAATTAGTAAGTAAAATTATAGTAAAGAAAAAGAAATAACTAATAAATTTTGTATATCTAAAACGATAAAAGACTTCTTTGGTAAACTTGTAACAAGATATTTGAGTATTGTGTTTAGGAACTATTGATATCTATATTCTCTTTGTGGATGATCTTGATATGCTTGAGGCTAGTGCCATAGCTTATTATGAACCAATTGTGGCACTCGTTGCATTCTTAGCGCTGATACATTAATGACATAACATGACACTTGTGTTTTGACATTTAATGCAACTGAATGCGGTCTCACATGAAGTATTGGGCTTGACTATATCTCCCTTGATGTAGGCAAAGCAGAGGAGTTGAAGCTCTTGGGAGGCGTTGTATGCTTCCAGAAGAGCCTCCTGGTGGTAGGCGGCCTCCTTGTCAGTGCATGCAGTGGGTTGCTCCTTGACATCCTCTGGCCTCGTGGTGTGATGCGCCTCAGTGGCTTCGGGCGTGGTGGTGGGAGGCGCCTCTTCAACATTGGCATCATCACCTTGTGCATCATGATGCACCCGTCGTTCTTGCAAGGGTTTGAGAGTTCTTGGATTTGGGGAAATTCATAGCAAAGGAGGCACATTGGAGAGAAGAAGAGAGGGGAGGTGAGAGACGGTTTGGAATACGGAACAAGTGGAATGCAACACTTAACTAAGCACTAATTGAGATAACCACAGGCTTAATGCAAAGAAGATTGTATAAAGAGACATATCCTAATCGGAGTTAATGAAAGATGAATGTGAAAGGATGTAAACAAGGTAGATGGAATGTTTGTCCAAGAGATCTAGGATCACTTGCATAAGCTTGCTATGCATAAATAAGATAGATCTATGTGCCACCAAGGTGAACGTGTTCATGTTCAACACTTTTCCTCCCTGCATATTGTCACTACTCAAGGGTAATTAGTGATCTCCCAACAAACACTCTAAGCTGATATTCAAGGCATGCAACAAGATAATTACTGCAAACCAAATGATAACATTGGGCAAACACAAATAAGCACCATCAACATAGTACGATAACAGCTTGGATCTCATGAACAAGTATAATGATTACATATTAAGATCTCCTTTCAACCCCATGGACAAATAGAGACTTTACCCCATGATCTTACACATGTTAACACACAAATGGTCTGGAGATCAATAGACTGAAGGGGACGCCAGAGGGCCCCAAGCCGATTGGTTTGAGCTCGGCTTAGGGGGTTTCTTCCTCCTCCGGTGCTCCATCGGGACTCCTTCTCCATAGATCCGTTGTCTTCTCTGTTCTTCACCTTGAGGCAGTGGTGGAATGGATTTGTGTGTCGTGTACGTGTCCCCCTCCTTGTGGTCCTCCAGGGGGTATTTATACTACATCTTGGGAGGTAGTTCTGGATGAATGGTTGAGGAAAAATCCTAGTATATTCGTAGACTTCGTGCTAAGGAACGGGAGTGCAATCGGGGCGAAGAATGGGCTTACCTGATCGGCTTAATGGGCGTTGAGCCAATCGCCCAGGCTCTTTCTGGGTCTCATAGTCCTCCTTTTCCATGTGTAGGCCCTCCTCGATGAACCTCGTCCAGTTATTCATCAAGCTTGTACAAAAATCCCGCTGTTAAGATCATATTTCCTACAAAAACACAATATGCTCCAAAGTACAACATATATGCAGTAATGAGATTATTTCATATGCCAAGTGGCAGGTTAGTGTTAGAATAAATCTAAAAGCATCACTTAAATAGTACTAAAAAGGTGGCAATAACGAGCACCAACAACCCCCTCACGCTTAGCTCTTGCTCATCTTTGACTAAGTCAGGCGACCACAAATAAATCCAATGGGGCCAAAAAGGCATTAGTATTCAAGATAACCAAAGCAAGCGAGACAAGTACAACTCCTCAAAGCAACATCAGAGCAGCAACAAAGATAATCTAAGCATGTGTGTTCATTAAATCAACAATACTTACTTTCTGATTTGCCTTGGAGGGGTTTTCTTCGTTTATAGAATAACCTTCCTGCAACAAGGACTACAACGAAGTTCTCTCATGTCGCTCGTTTAAAATCTGTATATCCTATCATTTTCTCAAAACTCTCATCCCTAGAATTCATAAAGGCATACAGTGGAGCTCAGACAGGGTTAGCAAAAGTCAAATACCAAATATTGTAAATATAAGAAATCCTTCTAATGGTTGCCTACCTCTTGAGCCATTGATTATGAGAATTCACAATAAGGGGTTCAAGGGTGAGAAGATATAAAATTGTGGACATGTACAAAGGCAAAGAAAATATTAGACTCTAAAGCACATATGTTGTCCTCGAATTGCACATGGTTGGAGTGAAGATTTGCTCTCAATGATGAATATGTCATCCTTTGCACCTTTAATTATCTTTTCTACAACAGCTCTGATCTCCCCCTTATTATTTCACATCTTTCTTTTTCTTCCTTCTTTATATTTTTTATTTTTCATATCTTTTTTGAACCTTTTCTAAACTGTCCTTTCACCACAAATCACCATAGAAACTTCCAGAGGGGCTCCACAATTATCTGCAAATGAACAGAGCCAAAAACACCACAAGCCTATCGGCTTGAGGGAGTCCAAGCCGATCGGCTTGGGCTCTTTTGCCCTATGTTCTGCCTCATTGTCCTCGCACATCTTTATTTTATCTTCCACCATATTTTTATGTACGGAAGATGGTTAGAAACCAAGCAAATCTTCTAATAATAGGTCATGTTCAAGGATGGGTAATAAAATAAAGAACATTTTGGTTTGGCCAATAGATCACATGATTATTCTAATGAGGAATTATCATCACTTAACATTGTCGAGGCTAGAAATTAGAGGTGAAAATAAGGACATAATCAATGCTTAGAATTAAAACTACCAAGAGAAAGCTATCCTACCCCAACTCATTACGTCAACTTTGTTTATAGTGGAGTAAATTGAAATTTTAGGCACCAGATAGGACTAGGCGAAGCTCTCAACCTGGTAAACAATTGATCAACTTGTTTTTTCAGAGGTTTTTGATTACGTAATAAAATATCCCTGATTTAATCCTTCCTCATAAATAAAATCGAAACTGAAGTGCGAGATCATGAAAGAGCATGGGTCAAGAATGAGCTGAAGGAACGGGAGCGTGATTGGGACCAAGAATGGGTTGAGCCAGTCAAGTCGATCGGCCTAGGCCCTCCTGGGTCTCCTGGTACTCCCCTTCCATGTGTAGGCCCTCCTCGATGATTCTCGTCCAGTTATTCATTAGGCTCATACAAAACCCCCATGTTTATGTCGTATTTTCTGCCAAAACACAACATGCTCCAAAATACAACACATAGGTGACAATGGGGTTATTTCGTATGCCAAGTGAGTATAATAATAGATTAAAAAACACCACTTAAATAGTACTAAAAAGATGTCAATAACAAGCGCCAACGACGCTTGTCCCCCACGCACTACAGTAGAGGGGGGGGGCACCGGGGGACAAAACTGGGCTATCGAGCTTAGGCTGAGCTATCGTGCCCCACGCTGTCGTGCTCGCCCCCTGTTGTGCCGCTACCGCCGGATCTGGCCGCCACGCCACACCACTGCCCGCTCACCTCTTCACTGCGCCCCTGCACCCTGGGCCACTATAGCTCTTGCCCCACTGGATGCCATCGACCACGTCCCTGTCGGCTGCCGCTGCTCACCCCCATCGGTCGCCGTCGCACCCCGCCATCCGCGACCACCACTCCTCGCCCCGCTGCTGCTCCTCACGAGCTGATCTATTCCGATGAGGGGTGAGCGGATGGGAGAGGAGAGGGGTGGTGAGATAGAGGAAAGAGAGGGTTAGAGTGGGAGGAGAGGGGTGGCAAGAGAGAGGATGTAGGAGAGGAGAGGTGCTCGGGCGGAGAGATAGAGGAGAGGCGCTGGAGATAGAAGAAAGAGGCTTTGTATGCCGTTGCTGGACTCCTGAAGACTATCAACTTAAATAGATTAAAACTTCGAGTCCGGTGTCCCTTTCACCAATGGTTCGTTGTACGAGCCGACGGTAATAATTATTACCATCAGTTCGTGGTTGGAACCGGCGGTAATACAAGCTTTTTCCACCGTCGGTTCCAACATCCACAACACCCACCCACTAAGAAATAAGTGGTGATACTATGTCACCACCGGTTCATCAGTGATAGGCTGTTGGTGATAGCTTGTTGTGTAGTAGTTGTGAAATATGGTTCCAACAAAATGTCCTATCAGTCCATTGTTATTTCTTGCTTAACAGTGCAACAACGTGAGCAAATATAATTGAACACAACTTCATACTACAAAAATAATCTTTCCTTTACGAAACAACAACAAACAAAACAAATCCAAGCAAAGCAATCCATAAAGCATATGCACACTTACAAAAGGCAGACATATTCATTCGAACCCACCCAACTTGTAAAATCCAACGACTGCGACGCGCACATCCTTACGCACTGAAGCAGGGGAGGCAACTGCACAGCTGCTTGGATGCAGACGGCGCCACCGCCGCCTCCGGCTGGACCGTCGGGACGTGGGACCCGTCCATGCCGCACTCGTGGCACCGCCGGCACTCCTCCCTGAACCGCGCGAACGCACCGTGGCAGTAGTCGGCGGCCTCGGCGACGGTCATCCCCTCGACGAGCTCGCCGGTGTCGTAGGCCTCCCTGGCGTGGTCGCCGTTCAGGGCGGCGCCCAGCTGCACCAGCTCCGCCTGGAACTCCGAGATCTCCCGGTGCTCCTCCGCCTCCACCGACCGCAGCCGCACCGGCTCCGGCAGCTTCTCCGGGCAGTCGGTTCTTGGCGTGGCGCGGGTGAGCACGGACTCGAACGTCCCCGCCCACGCGTCGCGCTTCGTGAGGAACTCCTTGAGGTTGAAGATCTTCTTCACCGTCGCCGGGATGGACGAGTGCTCGTACTGCGACGTCGGCTCCGGCCCCGACGGCCGGTGGATCACTGCAAATCAACACACACATGCTTCGAGTCACAACTTCTTGTTCATGAATCATGATAGTGGCACTTGAGACACCAACAGACATGTACCTGTGCTCGGCTCGATCCACGGCGAGATGAACATGGCCGGGACGCGGACGCCGAGGCGGTCGAAGGCGAAGCCGATGGGCGGCGCGCTGACGATGCCGTCGGGGCTCGGGACGCCCTCGGTTGGGGTGGGAACGTGGTCGAAGAACCCGCCGTGCTCGTCGTAGGTGATGACGAGGAGGGTCTCGTGCCACTGCGGGCTCGACCGGAGAGCCTCGTAGACCTCCTTGACGAGGCGCTGGCCGTGGGCGACGTCGTGCGAGGGGTGGTCGTCGTTGCCCGGGAAGAGCTTGAGGTCCAGGTAGCGCTGCTCGATGACCACGTAGTTGGGGAGCTTGCCCTCCTTGCAGTGCCGCTTGAAGTCGAGGTCGTATGGGTGGAACTTGCTCATGTACTTGAGCTGCCGCATGTTCCTGAGTCAAAAACAATGTATAGGCCGTTACTAAAAATCACTGTACCTGTAAAATTCTTTTTTTCTTTCTGTTCAAGATTGAAGCTTATACACTAAACATTAAAATCATGACATTTAACAATGTAGCCCGCGCACATTTAGAATTCTCCTTTTTCTTCTTCAAGATTCAAGCTTAATTATACACTGAATTTTGAAAAATCGCGACACTTTATCAGTAGATATCATCGATTGTCTCCATATGCTCATAATATGCTGCGGTAAATTATGTCGAAGAAATGGTAATTGACAAATGATAGACATTTGAATATATTCTTGTAAAGGAACACTATTGTTGATATATCATAATTAATACCCATTATAACTTTCAGAAATTCAGTAGTACTATATATATATATATTGCATGTGAGGCATTGGATCTATCTAAAGTTAAATGCTTTCATAAATCGAATCTAACAGAAAAAATCATGGCAAAAGATATACAAATAGAACAGCTGGCTTTAGGGTGATGAACAACTTTATTTAAAAATCAAGAACACAAGATGTGTGTTAAACAAATTAAGTAGTATTAGTATCACCATCTCCTACTTGCTTTGTCGTTTTTATTAGCTTTCTTGCTCATGCAGATCACATAATGACATTACTAAAATCTAATGGACATGTCCTATGCTGTACATGCGTCTAATTAATCTGTTAGAAAATTAAATTTGATAGAAAACTATGGCCAGCTGGCCACCGCACCCCATGTCGATCTGAACAAAATCTAATGCAGTAGAATACAAGTAATGTTTGTACTGAACATGACCTGGACATTGTTCGCATCGGATCGATCATGAGAATATCCATCTGAAATGCATGTCCCATTTGCAGCAGTCATATATGGTCAAACTCATTGTCGCTCTGCTCCATCAATATGTGAACCAACCACACATGCTTGTTTTTACTATGTTAGTGACACAGACCAATAATGACAATGGCCAGTGACAATTCTATCAGTTATAAAGAGATTCCAAAATTTGCATAGAGCGCGTCGCAGAACTAAAATATGAACATTGTTAAAAAAGTTACTGAAACCAGAAACATGGTGGTGTTCTTGCGTAAACGTTGCATGGACAACGACGGGGTCTGACCTGTAGAAGAGGACGGCCGGCGGGAACTGGTAGTAGATGCCGAATGAGTGCCCGGCGTCGTGGAGCGCGTCGAAGATGGTGCGCTGCGGCATCCCGGCGCGGAGCAACTTCTTGTCGTTGCCGACGAGGCCGTGCGAGGTCGCCGAGTGCACGAACATCCTGTTCGGCTGCGTCGACGTGGGCACGGACGCGAACCACCGGTCGCACACGGCGAACTCCCTGACGAGCTCGCGGTACACCGGCACGGCGTCGGGCCGGAACCCGTTCATGACGGTGGCGGACATGCCGGGCCTCTCCTTCTCCGCCTGCTGCGCGAAGCCGCTCATCGGCGGCGCCGCCACGCCGGCCTTGGTCGCCGGGGCGCCGCTGCCCCAGGTGTAGGGGTCGCCGTAGACCTGCTCGTAGATGGCCATGAACGAGTGGCCGGGGTCCGGGTCCACGTACTGGGAGGCGTTCCCGAAGTGGACCGCCGGGGAGGTGGCGTCGCCGGCGACCGCGTGGTTGAGCTCCGCGCCCGTGACGCCGTCGATCTCCGGGTTCAGGGACTTCATCCACCCCAGCATGTGGTCGAAGGAGCGGTTCTCCTGGACCAGCACCACCACCGTCTTGATCTTGCCCGCCATGGCACGCCGGAGGACTAGGTCGATCTCGTGGTGGCTGCTGCCGGCGAGGGCGCGAGGCTCCTTGTTGCTCAATAACTTGATGGTGGAAGGGAAGGCGCTAATGGGGATGGCGTAGCTTAATGCTCATTTGTTGGAGGTGTGTGGAACATGGTACGTAACATGTTAGGTGGAGTTCAAGGAATCGTTTTGATTTTCTTTACGGCAAGGCTCTTTCAAACTTGTTGGCAAAGGACATGGCAGAAGCGCCAGACCGGCGGCGCCCATCGTAGTTTTCGATCCGATCTGGGCTTTTCTTCAGTATAATAAGTTAATAACGCACTTGGTCATTTTCGTTACTTGTATAATGTAATAATCTGAAAAAAAAACATGGTTCTTGGCCGTTTCAGGTCACTCTTGTTTCCTGCGTTTGCGTTGTACCGGAAGGTTGAAGATGACCCTGCTGCGGATCCCAAACGTCAGTAGAAGAAGAGAGGGAAAGGGATAGCTAACCTGAGCAAGGCAAGGGCATCATGGTCATTTACCATGCTCGATCCACGCTGGCTTGATAAGTTGGCTCGCTACGTATGCAAGCATGACAATTTTGTTGTTTCGTTCATGCGGGGATGACAAATATGTAGGTGCCATTCTAAGGATGGCTTTTGAAGAGCAGCCATCCGTAAAGGTGGCACATACACTACGGGACACAGGCAAATTGCCGAGTGCCAGGGGCACTCGGCGAAGGGCAGAATACCCTCGGCGAACACTCGGCAAACGGCACACGGCAAATATCGAGTCGGCAAACACGAGTTCGCCGGCAAAGACTTTGCCGAGTGCCCAGAAAACACTCGGCGAACAATTATTGAAAAAATAAAAAAAATCATGTTCCAAACCATCCGCCGCCGCCACCTGCTCCTGCTCCGCCGCCGCCGCCGCCGCCACCATCCACACCGCCGCCAGCCACCGCCACTGCTTCCCGCCGCCACGCCATGAAGCAGATCCGGTGGAGGGGCGTCGGGCGGCGGCGGATCCGGGGCCGGGGGCGTCGGGCGGCGGCGGATCCGGGGCCGGGGGCGGCGGGCGGCGGCGGATCCGGGGCCGGGGGCGCCGGGCGGCGGCGGATCCGGGGGTGGCAGGGCCGGGGGCGCCGGGCGGCGGCGGATCCGGGGCCGGGGACGTCGGGCGGCGGCGGATCCGGGGGCGGCGGGGCCGGGGGCGCCGGGCGGCGGGGGGCTCCGGGCGGCGCTGGCGGCGGGGCTGGGGGAAGGTGTGGCGGCGGGGTCGGAGGAGAGGAGAGGGGAGGGGCCCCGCCGGATCCGGCCTCGAGGCGCGGCGGCGGCGGCGGCAGCGGCGGTGGCGGGAGGCGTGCGGCGGCGGCGGCGGCAGGAGGCAAGAGAGTGGGGGGAGGGGGCCAAGGCGTGCGGGGAAGAGAGGAGAGTGGGGGGAGGGGGCCGGGGGGGGGGGGCTATTTGTTTTGTGGTGGCCCTCTGTTTGCCGAGTGTCCTACGTGGACACTCGGTAAAGAGTTTCTTTGCCGAGTGTCCAACGTAGGACACTCGGCAAATATTTTTTGAAAAAAATTTAAAAAATATCCAACAGTTTCAAAAAAATACCAAATTTTCACACGAACCAATATAGGTTCTCTACTGACTATACAAAAAGTTTTGTAGTCAAACCGAACTCGACCGTCACTTCAACTCTAAATTTATCGAATCCTTCTCAAAGTTACTATTCTTCTTCTGAGATGCTTCGGTTTGTAATCATCGTACATGATGAAATGTGCAAAACCTTCTCAATTTTTTTCCGCAGCCTCCACGTATTATATCATCACATCATGGCAAATCTCATAATTTTCAGACTTTGATTGTTTTTTTTACAATTTAAAAATACTACTGCCACACGTTCATGGTCGTGTTTCCTGAACAAGATGTTCGAAATTTCTTTTCATTTCATAGGTCAGGTCTCAAATTGGTCCAAATAACATGAATATCATTTTTCTACTCATTTTATTCCATAATTTGAATCACTTGCAGTTCAAATTTGACTTATACAAAAAATTCCCTTGAAATGCAATTAATTAAATAAATATAGCAAATAAATTCAAAAATATACCAAATTTTAACATGGAGTACCACATGTTGTATGTGGGGAGTAGAAAAAATTTCATGGTGAAAAAAGGAAAAAAAATTATTTTTTTGCCGAGTGTAAAAAAAACACTAGGCAAACCCCCTCTTTGCCGAGTGTTTTTTTTTGACACTCGGCAAAGAGGGGGCTTTGCCGAGTGCTTTTTATTTGACACTCGGCAAAGCCCCAATTTGCCGAGTGTTTTTTTTTGCTGAGTGTTTTTGGCTTAGCACTCGGCAAAGAGCTTGTTTGCCGAGTGTCCGAGAAAAAACACTCGGCAAAAAGAAAACACTCGGCAAATTTAAGGTTTCCCGTAGTGATAGTTAAATATCCTCTATCGTATATCTGTTGGTGTGGCGCCGGACATCATAGCCCAACCTTTCTCACTATCGGGGAAACTATTGGAAACAAAATTACATTATTGGATGCTAGATCGCTTAGGAATTTACTATCTTTTTTAAATCAACTATTATGTGAGAAATGCAATGTAGAAGTGAAAGCAGTTAGAAATACCAAGTTTTTTGTTTGGGTAGAATAAAAAATGAAATCATTTTATCAGAAGTGATAATTGGAGACACCCCTTGGAGACACGGGTCCGTGAGTTCTCTCGCGGTAGATTGATGGAGACAGCGCTAGGATCCATATGTACACAATAAGAACAACAACTCTTTGAAGTGGCCAAAGGTATTGCAATATTTACTACCCTTTTTAACTAATCACTGACGGGTTTTTAGTATTATATATATTTTTGCTAAGGGTGATAATGAATCTGCTAGCTACAAAGAGTTGCCGAGCAGCAATCACCGACATATACCACGCTCGGCAATTTGATTCTAACTCTTGCAAATACCTCATAATCTGGTAGTGAGCGATGATCCAGGGTCCCTTGATCAGTCGCTATTTAAATCATTGGCAACAAGATAACATACCGACGTATCGTCAAGGACTACTGATCGACAAAGACCAACATTTGAATTTTAGGCCTTTGGATCGCTAGATCCATCAACTGTCTTCGTCATCCATCGTATACATGTTTATAGCTTATTAGAAACCCTAGTTTCTTGCTTTTGGCGACTCTTGGCACTGTATCCATTGCCATCGCCGCCTCTCTTTTTTACACCCTCACTACCAGCACCACCCTCTCGCTAGCTTGTGGCTCCTTAACGCCACCACCACCCATATCGAAACTGAGGAATGGTGAACCCCTAACCCCTGTCTCAAATAAATAATGAGAATTTAATGAAGCTCCCGTGAAAAGAAGGAAAATCAACAACTTACTACTAATGTAGTTAATGTGAATCAATATTGTACAATTACAATTTTCCGAAAAAAGAGTGTACCATTACATGCAAAATATTCATCCATCTGATTAAGGGTGTGTTTGGTTGGGCTGTGACTTTTGGAAAAGCTGCTGTGAGCTGTAGGCTGTAGAAAAGCAGCTGTGGGAAAAGCAGAAGGTGAAAGCAGAAGGCCGTTTGGTTACAGCAGTTGTGGCTTTTGAATAAACTGTTGAGTGGACCCTACATGTCATCCACAGTCCACCCCACTCAATTCTCTCCCTCCCTCACTGACGAGCGGGTCCTGCTCGATCAGACATCAGAGATGGACGCTTTGCTCTTCGGACAAGATCCTTCACCGTCTTTGCTGATAACTCTGAATTCTCTGCAACACAGAACGCACTGGTCTGAATTCGAAACTGAACTGGGTAGTTGGATTCCATCTTCGAACCACGAGTATTGCAGCATGTGGACTGTTACAGTTTAAAAAATTGTTGCCATCATCCATCAAAGCAGGAATTTGGTACTGAATTTTGCAGTTGGAAGAAAAGAATTCAGGTTAATCTGCAGACGGCAACCAAGTCAGACCAGAGCATGCCGTTCTCCACCGCGGGCACCTCGATCTCCACTCCAGTGGACATGAAGACCGTCGCAGCTCGCAATGCGGCGGGGGAATTAGGAGAGCAGCGGCCACGGCGATGCTCCATCCGCCGCCTCCGGTGCTCCCCCGACGGCCTAATCACTCGATTCCAATTCCAGACCGCCGCGGTGATGCTGCCCAGTCCTTACCCACGATTGCGGCGACAGCCCGCCGTCGATTCGCCTCTTATCCGGCGAGGCTGCGCTGTCCCCTCTGCGTCCATCAAGCACTGATGGCTGGGACCGACACCTTCCTCACTATACAAACCGTGGATGAGGAGTAGGCAGGAGAGGACGGACAACACCAGCAGGATGGCTGGGGGTGGGCGGGCGGCGATCGGGTGGGGGTGGCGGGCGGTTGGGCGGACGGCGGGCTGGCTGAGGCCATGGCGGACGGCGGGCTAGCTGAGGCCATGGCGGACGGCGGTCGGGTGGGGGCGGCAGGAGTCAGGTGCGGGTGTCGAGGTGTGGGAGATGGAACAGAAGAAGCGCTAAGGTGCGGGAGACAGAATAGAAGAAAATGAACCGGTATCTACTAATGGTAGGTGGGTAATTTTTTTTCCCAAAAGCACTTGAAAGTAGGGGAGAAGGTGCTTTTGATTTTATATTAGAGCAAAATCAACTTTTGGATAAAAGTACATATAGCTTTTAATCGTTTGGTTGGCTTTTGGCTTTTACAAAAGTAAAAGCAGGTTGAAAGCTTTTGCAAAAACAAAAGCAGGTTGAAAAGCAAAAGCGTCAACCAAAGGCACCCTAAGACAGGGAGGTTGTTATCCAAATTGGAGATGGCCAATTTAGCCAAGGATGGACAGACTGCACATCTCCAATAAGGCTCTCAAATTTCTCAGTCTCCAAGTTCCAGATGCCTACATCCCGGCAACCATACATATTAATACATAGCTGTTCCCAATCATCATCCGTAAGATACGCACAGTTGGGTCTAAGCCCTGGAAAATCCTTTGTTGAAACAAATATCGGGTTATTGAAACCAAGAAATAGAGCGTGCCCATGCAAATCCGAGCTGCTGATCTCAACAAGCTTCTGATTACCAGCCTTTTTTTTTCGGGGGGGAAGATCTCCCCACCTACTTCTTATAAATGATCGAAAGAGCAGCTGGCATACCAGGGTGAGATCACAAGGAGAGGGACACTAACGTGTTTAGATTCTAGCATACAGGAAGTCTAGCCAAGCGCGGAGTTGGGGCTTGTGCTTCTTGCATCGGCAGCTCCACGTATCTAAGTCCGCAGTGATGCGCCGTAGAGTATCGCGAGTAGATGAGGTTTTTTGTTCAAAGATCAGAGAGTTGCGAGTCTTCCACATGTGCCAAAGTATCAGGATCATCACATCTGTCTGAACTTGGTGCGGTAGCCGGTAGGGAAGGATCACAAGAAATGGCCCAAGGTGGCCTGTAACCTTCAGGAGTGGCTGTGACACCCACTAGGTCCCAGAGTTCGATCAAACACCATTCGAGCACACTCGTTGTGCTGCCTCGATCGATCTCGGAATGCGGCCCATCTGCAGGCTCGAATGGGCCGGCCATTGACAATTGGCGGCAGCCTGAGTTTGAATTTTGAATGCGGCACTGTAACGCGCGCTCCCTGCCGACGTCATCACCGTGAGCATCCTCCTGGATCTGGGTCTCGCCGTCGACGGTGAGCTCTCTTCCGGCCATGGCGGATTCAAGAGAAGGGAAGAGAAGGAGGGACACTCTACCAAGCTTACAGTGCCCTGCGCGCTGCGGTCGAGAAGATCCCAATCCGCGGGGAGAGAACTTCGAACCGGAACGGAGGCAACGAAAAGCAGAAATTCAGCGCATTCTTGACTTGATGAATGGAAGGAGTGGCAGACCCTTTGTCGGGTCGAAGCCAAACTAAGGCGCGTGGATCAAGAGCCGCGGACCGAGCAGCGGGGACGGAGAGGGTATGGAAATCGGCGAGAGCACGATTGCAGAAAGACACCTGGAGCCGTTGAGAGAAGAGTCCGCCGCGGAGGCATAGGCCTATGCCCCGCGGCAGTCCTGGTCCCAGTCGGCGTGGGCTTCGCTTCCTGGTAGGCGTTCACCGGTTGGGTGGCGGCGGAGCTTCGTTGAGTACGTCGAGGAAGGCAGCGGGCGCCCAGGCGGCGCTGGCGCCGGGGGAGAGGGACCTAAGCTCCAATGGGGATGAACGAGGGTTGGGTGGAGGGTGGTGGGGGAAGCAGGGGGGAGGGAGGTCGGAGGACAGGCAAGGGATACGGCACGGTGGCGGCGCCGGGGGGGGGGGGGGGGGGGGGGGGGGGGCGAGGGGAGGCGCGTCGCCGCCCTCAGCGTCGCCATGAGCGGGGGACCGCCCCTGTCATTTGTCTCTATCCGCATTTCTGATTACCAACATCAACCTTGTAAAGCTTCATCTCATACGTGTACGACTCCGAGCATGGATCCCAAACCTCGTGCGCATGCTCGGCAGGAACCCAGATTGGATTCGTCAGTGTTCGAAGTTCTACGTACCTCCAAATATGGAGGATATCACCCCAAGGCGAAAATACGATGTAGCTAGTGGGATCGTCCCACAATATGCCTTTCTGAATGATCTTCCTCGCCGTAGGCGAAGGTCCGTTGAGATCGAATGAGTAGATGGAGCAATTCGAGATCAAAACATACCACATGCCGTCGTTGTCGTTGTACGCCGCGCACCCGTAGCCACCACCCGACGGGACGGTCTCGTTGGCTGTGATCAGAGCCCACCGGCCGTCGCCGATGCGGGCGTAGGACATCTCCCCGCGCTGCTTGTGCATGAGCAGGACGACGCAGCCGGCGCCGGCGGAAGGGCTGCAGGAGAGGAACACCCGGTGGTAGATGAAGACGCGGAGCTCCCGGGCCGTGCACACGCTGGGAGTGTCGGGGCCGAGCTCTTTCTCGTATAGGTTGTAGGCGGGGCGGCCATGGCGGCCGTCGGGGCAGGGCTCGACGTGGTGGAGCCCCGTGACCAGCGGGAGGTCCACCTGGGCGCCGGTGAGCGGGTTGAGCGCCTGCAGGTTGGACGCCTCGTCGTCGGTGACGACCCAGCCGTGGGCCGTGCCGACGACGTGGCGGCCGCGGAACGCGGGGGGCGGCAGGCGGACCTTGAAGGCCGCGCCGGTGGCGGGGCTGTAGATCGTCGCGGTGTCGTCGTCGTCGTCGGCGCCGGCGCTGGAGTAGAGGAGGCAGGGCGATGGGGAGGCGAACGCGGCGGATCTCGGAGCAGGCGGCGCGCCACGAGGCGCAGACAGCGCCGGCGCGGAGGAGGTCCGGGATGCCCAGCGCCCACATCACGATGAGGATCAGTTCCTCGTGGAGGCCGGACCAGTCACGGGAGACGGCGGTCTCCATTATCCCCTGACCGTGAGCTAGGGGCCAGCGGACACGCACGCCGGAAGGCGCTGGAGAGCTCAGAGCCAACTTTGATCACGGACACCGCTCCCCAAGCTGGCGCACGGCGGTGGCAATGTAAACGGAGACCGCATGCGAACCAGCTTAACTATGGATTGTTTGCAGCCGGAACGCGCAACAGATCGGGAACGAGTTGGACACGTGAAACGAGATATATACGTAAAGGGTAAGCGCTAAACCTATGGCTTAATTGGACTAGATTTCTACCTTCTAGATTAACAAAGGAACGAGTTTTTCGGCAAAACGCAGTATACAAATTAATAACAAAATCACCCTAATTAAATCACTACTCCACAGCCTTTCGTCACCGCCGACTCCAAACCCATCGTATATCACCACCAGTTTCGGATCCGTCGGTGATGCACGTTAAAAAATAATAAAAAAATCCCCACCCTGGATCTGGCCGCAACCACGCCGGACCCGGCCGCATCGGTTGGATCCGCCCCTAGATCCGAGATAAAGGGGGCTCACCGTAGCCACCGCTGGGCCTGCCATGTGCCGCTCCCGCTGGATCTGCTCCTCCCCAAGCGCCGCCGCTGCTCCCACCGTTGGATCTGGAGGATGCCGTCGCCGGTCCGTCATTCTTCCACCTCTGCTCGACCGTGTTGACCCGTGAGGGAGAGAGAGACTGAGGGGAAGAGGGGCGGTGCGTGGGTGCGGAAGGGAAGTAGGAGGTGTGGCGCGAACATGAGACGGAATTAAGGGGGTGTTTGATACACCTTGCTAAAGTTTAGCACCTATCACATCGGGTGTTTGGATGCTAATTAGGAGTATTAAACATAGGCTAATTACAAAACTAATTGCACAGATGGAGTCTAATTCGCGAGACGATTCTATTAAGCCTAATTAGTCCATGATTTGATAATGTTGTGCTACAGTACCATTTGCTAATGATGGATTAATTAGGCTTAATAGATTCGTCTCGCGAATTAGCATAGGGTTCTGCAATTAGTTTTATAATTAGCTCATGTTTAGTCCTCCTAATTAGTATCCGAACATCCGACGTGACACTGCTAAAGTTTAGCACCTAGTATCCAAACACCCCCTAAGTGAAATGAAAGGTTTTTTTCGGATCTGCGAAGCTCCCATCACTGTCAGTTTGTATTACCAGCGGGTTGAGCACCTGTAAGTTGGATGCCTCGTCGGCGGTGATGGGCCGAGCCGTTGACGTGGTGGCTGCGGAACGCCGGCACTAGCAGGCGGACCTTGAAGGCCGCACCGCTGGAGGGGCTGTACATGGTGGTAGTGTCGGCGTCGGCGTCGGCACATGAGTACAAAAGGCAAGGGGACGCGTCTGTGATGGGGATCTGGACGCGGCGGATAGCGGAGAAGGCGGCGTACCATGAGGTGCAGACGGCCCCCGCACAGAACAGATCAGGGATGGCCACCGTTACTAGGCGGATTATTTGTGAAACATATAGCGAACTAATGCAACTTTGTGAATCTAAATTTCAAGAAAAGAGCGGATTTTGTTACTAGGCGATCTTGGCCGCGCACGCACGAGGCTTGCTGCTATACCATAGTTCGCCGGTAGGGTCGCGACCCCACGTCTCGCTCGCCGTCGGGCATAGTCATGTTCCGTACAGCTTTACACGAGCACGACGCCATTGCCATTTCGGGCGATCGGCGCGCCGGCCGGCAATGTGCCCCCCTGGATGGCCACCGTTGGGCATGGACCGCGCGTTCGCGGCCAACGCGCGTCTCGGCAACAGCCAGGTACGGTGATCGCCCGCGGGGGGGGGGGGGGGGGGGGGGGCGGCGCGGCAGGGGCCATGGCCGCTCGCCGCAACGCCGCTCTTCTCCCTCCCTAAATTGCTAACCCTACCGGCATGACGCCTCGACGCACAATGCAGACAAAGGCATCGCAGAGCTTCACCTCCAATCCTTCACGGCTCCACGTTCTGTAGGATGCAAACAAGTCAGTGATCAACCAGCAAAATTGGGACTCTTCGGTGTAATGCAATGATGATTTTTACAATTTGTTCTTTCATGTTGGAATGTAATTTTCTGAATTTCCTATACTTAGCGCAGAGGAGTAGCAAATAATTTGTGTAACATAAGTATGATAAATTCTCGTTAGTTCATAATCTAATGATATGCTGACCTGGCCCCCCTAAGCAAAATTCCTGGCTCCGCCTCTGCTCGGCGTCGGCGGCGTGAGCGCGTACAGGGAGTTGGCTGTGGTCGCGCGCGCCCGGGAAGACGCACGAGCTGCTGGCGTACGTCGGGGCGTGCTAGAGGCGACGGTGCGCCGATGAGGTGCCTCGCTGGACCACCAATGAGAGGGGCTGCCACGGGCGCGCGCCGTTCCTGCTCGAGGCCGAGCACCCTCCTCTTCCCGGTGCGTACCCGCGGCGCCCGTGGTGGCAGCGTTCTCGGCGCGCGGTACGAACCAGCAGCCCCCGCGGATGACCACCGCCGCCAACGTGAGGGGCAGAACGAAGGAGGTGGACGAGTCGACGGGCGTGTTTGTCCGGCGGGTTCGACTTTGGCGCCGGGCACTTGGACCCGATCCGCCCGCCTGGTGTGCCGGAACCGATCCAACGCTAGGCTACTACACCCCCCACCCCCCCCAAAAAAAAAAAAAACCACCACCACACACACACACAAAAAAAAAAAGTACCTCACAAATCTACTCATGCAGCAATTTAACAGCTCATATTCAACAACTAATATATACAAAGTACTGAAGGTCACATAGCTATCTACATGCATGCGAACATACCAGAGGACGTAGCTGACATCTCGTTTGGTTTACTTCCAAACCTCTCTACCTATCGTGTATTCCGTTAGATGGAATGCCCTACTGCACAGTGATTCCACCAGAAAATTCTGACAGCCCCGCCACAGGGACCTCCAAGTGGTAAACTGGTAATCCTGTTCTAAACTCTAATCTAATCTGAATAGTACTCTATATACTCTTTCGCCTTTTGAACTAACTACAACCTGGGAGTCGATCAGTACCCAAGAAGGTGGGAAAGCACTGTTTTTCCTATACCATGGACTAGCATATCATCACAATCCTGCTGGCCGCTTTGGCCACTTGAGCACCACAGGTCTCCATCGAGCTGTCAGGACTCGGATCGACCTGCAAGTTTTCCAGCTTCCTGTCAAGGTCATTCCCGCTTTCCGCCATGTGTACTGCTGGATCTGACAATTCTCTTGGACTTGAACGGCCTTTCCTAAAACGCACATTCAGCAAAAATGAAAGTTAGCAACACTAGTCTTTGCAGGTGTTGCAGAAAGTCCTGTGCAACAATAACAAACACTCCTATATTATGAATAGGCAACACTGGACAAGGTGCTTGATTAGAGAAAAAAGAAGTGTATGAAACACCCCTAAATAATGTTATGTAGCCCATTCCATTGTGTGTATACTTGCGATCAATAAGATAATAGAATAGAGGCAGTCTGTTCAAGTTCAACTACTAAACAAGACAGCATCCATCAAAGCTATGAACAGAACAGGCAGTCAGGAAGAATAATAATTACCTTTCGCCATTATCCTCACTGACCATTACAGCCTCATCTGCTTGGGAAGCCTGAAAGGAATTTCTTGTGTCAGTGCTTCTATTTTTCTTTCATATCATCTAATGAAACAGTAGGATTGAAAGGAACCCTAATAATGTGTAGTACTTTACATCTATTTTTTTAGTTGCATCAACTAATGAGACAATAATAAAACTTAGGAGTGGTCCACAAATCGAATAACTTTGGTATTATCACCAGGGAAAATGTAAAATTAGCAGAAATAACCTTAGTCTAGATCTTTACCTGTTTATGGTCCCCTGTTTTGTGATCCTCCTTTGCATGGGATGGCTTCGAACCATGTTCCTGAGCAGATCTTTTCCCCAGATTATCAATTTCTTTAGTGAATAAGGCATCAATAGCAGCAGCACCTATCAACTTAGCAGCTAGTGCTGGATCTTCAGTCATGCATTTCTTTAATTCCATCTGCAGAGATGGTTATCCGTATACACTATGATCAAATGGCTATATAACTAGACTTAGACAAGCAAATTCAGAGATAAAGAACCTGCAGTAATGATCATGAACGGTGCTAGAATGGCTTCTCAATAATCCAAAACAGATGCTTTGAGAAAATAGTGAACTCTGACATGAATGGCTTCTTGATAACCCACCTTCTTAACAAGGTTGTCCAGATAGGAATTTTCAACAAGTTGTAAACTATTTGAGACAAGTGATCTTGAAAACTGCAAGCTAATTATGCAAGCTTAACTTTTAAACAGGTTGCTGTCACTACAAGTTTACACAATATAGTCTTCACAACATTCAATATGAAAGCCATTCAGTGATGTCAGTTAAGGAAGTAGTTGAGCAGTACTGAACCTCTAAAATGCCTCAGATTGGGATGCTGCAAAAACAATAACAAAGTAATAATCTATGATACCTGAATGATCACATTCATGCAAATAGGATCTTCATCAGCGTTGTTCTTGTCCAGAGCATGAATGCTTTTTTCATAGGTAAAAACTGCTTTTTCTTCTGCAAATTGACCGGGATTTACTGTTTCATGAGATTGTCAATATAAAGAATATTATTTTTTCATGTAGTAGGATTTTATAATCAGGGGAACAAACTAAAACATTTGCATGAAACTCATGTAGATTACATCTTGTTAAGTTGAACAAAACAGCAAGAAGAGTTCCTATTAAATAGCAGGATGTCATTACCTAGCTTCAATGATTGAACCTGAGAAAAATTGACATCCATACCAACAATATTTGAAGTACTGCTTTTCTTTACTTGTGCCTGTACAAAAAATTAAGACTCAGCATGTTTTCTTTTAAGGTCAGAATCAGCATGTTATCGGAAAATGGTTCAGAGGCTAACAACAAGGCAGAGAATGACGCAGCGTACCAGGAAACTAGTGCCGGAACAACTTTTGGTGGGATAGATCGACGCGATTCGACAGTAGCAAACCAATTCTTGCACTTGTTACATTCGGAGCGGCGATGTCTGCTGCGCATGATTTGACCGTGCCTTGATTGGTAATGGTTCTTGAGGCTAGCAATCTTATAATAGATCCTCGGCTGTGAATAGCGGAGGCTCTTATCCAACAAATTTCGCAGGCAGACAAGACAGGGCTCCACGCCCTCGGGAGCAGCCGCAAACGCCGCCTGCGCAGCGGGCAGGAAGCGCGCTTCTTGTTCGTCGGCGCACGCATGCGGAGGCGAGGCGTCGTCGTCGTGCGCATCCCCTTCAAAGCCCGCTCCGGTGGCGTCATGCCCCTCCCCACCAAAGCCCGCCACTGCGGCGTCGGCGTCCCAAGCAGCACCCGCCACATCCTCCAAGCCAACCCCCGCCGCCTCGCCGAGGAATCCCGCCCCCGCCCCCACGGCCGCCGCCACCGCCTCGTGACCAGGGCCGGCATCAACCTCATCATCCATGCGATGTGAGGCGACCGCTTTTCACCAAGATCCGAACCTTGCAGTCGGGTAGTGGTGGAAGATTTTCGGCTGTGTTCTTGGAACTGCGAGAGGGGATTTTTTTGGTTTGTTTCCCTTGGGAGGGAAGGGGGGAGGAGGCAGGGGACGGGGGGAAGAAGGGGTTTTGTGGGGACGGGCCGGCGGGGCGATTCCGAGCCTGATCGCTAAAATTTGGGTAGGCCAAAATATGGGCATTGCCATATCAAAATCTGGGCAAGAATTTTGTAATAGACTTTGATTGGATGCCAACCAAATGGGTGCCAATGTTTATGAGCTTGCCCCAATTTTAGCATGGCAAATTTTGGGAGGCAGCCAATCAGACCCTCCGTTTCCCGTCGGTGCGTAAGGCGGTTCGTGATTGACAGTTAGATTCGTCCGTCAAGACAAGGCCTCTCTTTTAATAATTTTTTTTTGATGGTGTTTGGTTTGCACACATGTAACTATAACAGTATTGTGTTTTCAAAAAAAAAACTATAACAGTATTGAAAATAGATTACAGAAGTTTTGATGGTGGGATCATCGTTTACGTGCTTTGTTTGGTAGCACAAGCAAGAGAACTACTACGAGTAGGGCAAATACAATCATGTGCGACATCACGATCTTATTAGGCTAGTCTCACTGGGAAGTTTTATGAGAGTTTAATGTCATTAAATTCAATGGCACATCAGTAAAATTGCTGACTTGGCAATGTAATTAATAGAGGGAGTTTCATCAGATGAGAGAGGAGTTTCATCCTATGACACTCATCTGGTACAATTATCCAGTTTTCAGTTTAGGTAACTGTGCAATAAAACTGTGCACTAAGACTAGCCTTAAAGTCACGAAGGGAAGGAAACAGTTTTGAATAAGCCAGTATCTGATTACACGGTATCCAATTATGAGGGAAGTTGAAGCAGTTTAAGCTAGTATGTGATTACGCGATATCCGATTACAAGGGAAGTTGAACCAAACGGTTGTAACGTGATCTCATAACTCTCGGTGATCAATTTACGTTACATTCGCTCGCTGAACCAAACACTATCTTTATTTCATACTCCCTCCGTCCCAAATTGTAAGTCATTCCAAGAATCTTGGAGAGTCAAAGCATCTCAAATTTGACCAAAATTATAGAGAAAAATATAAAGATTTATGACATCAAATATATATACTATGAAAATATAATTGATAAAGAATCTAATGATACTTAGTTGACATCATAAATATTATTATATTATCATCTAAATTTGGTCAAACTTGAGATACTTTGACTCTCCAAGATTCTTGAATGACTTACAATTTGGAACTTAGGGAGTATACATATATACGTGTGTTCTGATTATAAAAAATTATGAAGATAAAAAACCACATTTAAGCATTGTAAGAGGGAACTATATATCTTTCCGGGTTCCATAGTTGAAGGCGTGAGAGATGAAGTTGAATATTGAATTTAGACTCCATTAAAATTAAGGGTTTTCAATTGGATTATTTCCTACATCCCCATGTTTGGCAGGGTTTACTGAAACTATACGATCCAACATATTTCAAATGTATATAAGGGTGTAAAAGACAAAACTAACAAAAATATAATATATCAGTCACTACCGGATACAGGAGCTTTGCCGAGTGCCGAGGGCACTTGGCAAAATCCAAAAAACACTCAGCAAACGTTTTGCCGAGTGTAACACTCGGCAACCCGCACTCGGCAAATGCGCTTTGCCGAGTGTTTTTTTGTTGGGCACTTGGCAAAGACTTTGCCGAGTGCCCCAAAAATACTCGGCAAACATTTTTCGAAAAAAATAAAAAACAATGAAGGAGGTCCTGGCAGGACCCTGCGCCTGCTCGACTGCCACCACGCCTCCCGCCGATGTTGCTGGCTCGTCGCCCCCGATGCTGCTCTCCCATCACCGGTGGCGAAGTGCACTGCTTCCCTCTCGGGCCCTCGAGCGACACGCCACCGGCCTACTCCTAGCTCAGGCCCTCGGCCGCTCGCCGCTGAACGACAGCTGCGCAGGGCCTGTCGCGCCGCTGCTCAATCCCCTGCCGATGTCCTCCTCGCCCCCACGCAGATGCTGCCGGCCCTCTACGCCGCTTCCTCTTGGGATCGCTGGAGAGCACCGCCTGGACCAACGCCGGCAAGCCATCGAGCTGCACACGCAGAGGACAAAAAGATCAGATCGCCGCGGCGGATCCGGGGAGGAGGGGTGGGACGGTGGCCGGATCTGGGGAGGAGGGGCGGGGCGGTGGTCGGATCTGGGGAGGGAGGGAGGAGGCGGCGGCGGATCCGGGGAGGGAGGGAGGCGGGGGCGGTGTCGGAGAGAGAAGGGGTGGGCGGGGCGGATCGGAGATGGAGGAGGCGGGTGGGGCGGCTCGGAGAAGGAAGGGAGGGGCCAAGGTGGCTTGGAGAGGAGAGAAGGAGGGGGTAGGGGGGAGAGTTGACGGGCACGACAATTATATTGGAATAACTTCGCCGAGTGTCCTGCATTGGACACTCAAGTTTGCCGAGTGTCCAACCTAGGACACTCGGCAAAGTCTTTTTTTTTATTTTTTCCCTCCTCCTTTTCAATAACATGTTCTTCTACATTTGTTTCGACGCACTTTGAAAAATAGCTTGTCAAATTCACCCAACAATATATATTTGATTATTCTACTCATATTATTCCATTATTTTATGCGGTTATAGCTCAAATTCAATTTATATCAATTAAAATTCTATAATTGCACTTAATACATTAAAATTATCAAACGGTTCTAAAAAATTACAAAATTTCACATGGCCCAATATATGTTCTCTATTTCCTATACAAAAAGTTTTGTAGTCAAACTACAATTCGACCGTCACTTTGACTCCAACTTTTATCAAATCCTTCTCACGCGACGATTCTTCTTCTGAGATGCTTCGATTTGTAAACATCGTACGTGAAAAAATGTGCAAAACCTTCTCCATTTTTACCACAACCTCCACGTATGATACCATCACATCATGATAAATCTCATAATTTTCAGACTTTATTTGCTTTTTTTAGAATTTAAAAACCATTCGACCACACGTTCATGGTCGTGTTTCCTGAACAAGATGTTCGAAATTTCTTTTCATTTCATGGGTAAGACCTCAAATTGGGCTAAATAACATGAATATCATTTTTCTACCCATTTTATTTTATTATTTGAATCACTAGTAGTTCAAAATTGATTTTATTCAAAAAATTGCTTGAAATGCAATTAATTAATTAAATATAGCAAACAAATACAAAAGTATACCAAATTTTAACATGGAGTACCACATGTTGCATGTTGAGAGTAGAAAAAAAATTCAAGGTTGGAAGGGAAAAAATTATTTTTTTGCCGAGTGAAAAAAAACACTTGGCAAACACCCTTGTGTGCCGAGTGTCAAAAAAAAAACACTCGGCAAACAAGGTGTTTGCCGAGTGTTTTTATTTTGCCAAGTGTTTTTGGCTCAGCACTCGGCAAAGAACTTGTTTGCTGAGTGTTCGAAAAAAACACTCGGCAAATTTGAGGTTTCCGGTAGTGGTTATCACTCACTTTATTTTGTGTTAACAAACACGACCTATGGGGTTAATCTTTTTAGTTTTCTCTCCATTCTAGCTATATTCTTTTCAGACGGTAAGTTTCTAAACCTGGGATCATAGAAAGACCGCTAAAAATGACTGATCATGGTACCAATGCCTATCCTTCGCATAGAAATGTTGGATTGGAACTTCCCGCCTAGCTTTGTTTTGTAGTTCTTAGAAATTGGCAAAAAAACCTAACTCTTGCTGATTTTTCAATACTAACTAAGAAATGAATTTTAGAAAGGAAGTCCATTTTACTCTCTTCACCTATTCACTTTGTCCACTTAACCCCAACAAAATTTAGGCTCACTTTACTCCCCCGAACTATTTCATTTAGTCCAATCTACCATATAATTAGATTTCTCTTTTTTGTTTCTCCATGTATGAGTTGAATTTTGAATTCAAATTTTGTGAGCAAATACAAAATACGATGCCTTATGTAAAAAGATTATACTAAGAATTTTTCATGGTTATTTTCATAGGTTAGGAATATTTACTACGAAATTGATCTTAGATATACAAAATAATCATGAAAAATATCTAAAGTATTTTTCTAATGTAGAGTATCAAGTTATAAGTCAAGTGACAAAATCTGAAATTAAAACTCAACTTGTATGTGAAGAAATAAAAAAAAGAAATCTGGTTAGGGGTAGATTGGATCAAATGAAATAGTTCGGGGGAGTAAAGTGAGCCTAAATTTTGCTTAGGGGGTTAAGTGGACAAAGTAAATAGGTGAGGGGAGTAAAATGAACTTTTTCCTTACGGAAATGATCCTCGAATATAGAAAAATACATAATATACCATTATGTCCAATGGGTAGGCAAAAACTCGAATCGTCCACGGTTCAACGAAATAAAGTTCCCATCTACTCGGTGGGAGAAATTGATGCATTTTCACATTCTCATTAGATGAAAATAGTTTCATCATCCTGGTAGAAGATTTGCATGACAAAAACATAAATTCATCTAGTTAGCACAAAAAATTCTCATTTATGTGTAAGGCAGAATGTTTCTTTTTTGAGTAAAAAGAGATATGTGTAAGACAGAATGTTTCTTTTTTGAGTAAAAAGGAAAATAACAAACGGTCGCCATACTCAATCAAAACTGAGTGTATTTGTAAGACATAATGTTTCTTTTTTGAGTAAAAAGAGATATGTATTAATTTCTCAAAGTAGAGTAACTAAGTGGTGACTGATCAACATACACCGGAGACCGGCTACGCCATACTTCACTATGGCATAAGCATTTTGCGGTTTTGTGCTAACTCATTTGCAACGCAATTTTGTTCTCCCTTTACATGACTGAACACCAAAACTAGCGAGCCTATTACCAGATAATGTAGGAAAATGCAAATTCAGGAAAAATATATCCGGGAAATCGGGGGAAATGCGAGTTATTTGCTGCTTCTATTACGAAGACAGCACGCAGGCCTAATTTCATTCATTCATAGCTTCTTGCAAGCTCAAGAAAGCATTTGTCCGACGTGGATCATTTGTTCGGAGAATGCGCAGCGTATATATTTATTTTAAACCAATCTGGATCCCAAATACTGCCTTTCTTTCTTTCTTTCTTTCAGTTCGAAAGTTGCCAGGAGCACTGGCCCGTCGTGTAAGAACTCGGGTGGGCACCTGCGCTCGAACGCGAGCGGGCTGCCCGAGCTGTGCGACACCCGCTGCACGCCCACATTAGGAAATCGAACGCGGGCGGATAGCCTGGCGCCGTGGCCACTGCCAGCGCTACCACCGAGCTGCAAGCTCGTTCGCCACTGTCTTTCTTTCCTTTCAGGTCCTGGCTGCCATGGTGTTGGACAGAAGACAGTTCTCCCTAATAGTTGTGCAGGAATTTGACAGAGCACACCAAAGAAACCTTGCTTCCTACATGGGTAATTTCGTTTCTGTGAAACATGCTCTCCGCAATTAGGAGCAAATGACACGCTTAACAATTCATCTCTAATATACTTACCAGCTGATTTATATATTGGTGTTGCTGGCGCCCAGACGTCCGATGGGAACTTTCCCATCGAACGTTCCGTCGCAACATTCAAAAATAACATCTGCAACATCAAAAGTATGAGGTTGCAACATTGAAAAAATATGTAAAAAATCGTTCAATGTTAACATCGTTTCTGGAAAAAAAATCCCACTGTAACATCAAATGCATGTTTCATGCAACATTCCCAAATGAAAATTCAGCCCATGATATATAACAACCAAAATATTATACCGCAACATCCAAAATGTGACACTACAACATTCATAAATCAAAAGTGCAACATCTTCAAAACAACAAGTACATCATCAAAAGGAAAAGTAAAAAATTAACATGAATCACCCGTTGCAACATCAAAATTTGTCCTTTGCAACATCTCAAACATTCTTTTGTAGCATCTCAATTCTTGTATGGTTACATTTAGAAAATAGAGCAACATGACAAATCAATATCTGAAACATCAAAAATCATATGTTGCAACATTGAAAAATCCAGCTTCCAGAACCAGACATCCAGACACGGATCACAGCCGAGCATGTACCGGTGCCGCGGCTGCCATTGTGCCCCTCGCTGCAAGGGTCTAGAAGCCGGCACGAGGCTGGGGAGCACGATGCCGATGGCAAGCCCCCGTCCAACATGTTGTCGGAGGCGATGGAGCCAGAGACGGAAGCGGATGGCTCGGGCCCGAGCACGGCGGCGAGGATCCGGCCGGCGCTAGAGACGAGGCTGGCGAGCCACCCCCTCGGCGGCAGGGGAGGCGGAGACAGAGGCAAGGTCCCGCCGTGTGCTTCCCATCGGAGACAGAAGCGAAGGGCTCGCCGCCCGAGCATGGCGGCGAGGATCTGGCCGGCGCCAGAGACGAGGCCGGCTCCCGAGATTCACACGAAGAGGAGGCATTCCCTACCTCAGATCTCTCGCTGCCGGCCCACGCTGGATAGTCGGAGGAGGAAGAAATCAGCGGCGCGATGGGGAACGGCCAGAGGATGAGGGAGAAGAAGATATGAAGCTGAGGAAGAAGATAAGAATGAATGGACGTGAACTTGCAATTAATTGTATTGAAAAGGAGTTTCGGATCCGTCGTCCGTCCGATATTTTTTACGGTCCGGATGCCTGTGTTACAGCGTTTCCGTTTATATATAGTAACCGTTCAAGCATGTGAGGGTTTCCATCCCCTGGCAACTTTGCCAATCTGCCATATACTAGCACGCATAGCCTGACGAAAGCTGATAGCCAGGTTACATCTTATAACAGCATGGTATGGACGTATGGTATTCACCCTCCTTTTCTCTTCCACGTACCTCACAAAAAACAACTGGGCTCCTAGCTTGATCAAATTTATTTTTGCTTGTAGTCAGACCCCATGAATAAAAAATGCCATGCAAATACCTTAACCTTTCTGTGAGATTGGGAGTCCCCGTAGTTTCTTCGATGCTGGACGAGCTCCATCAGCCGGTTACTTGCCCATCTGAATATCTCGCAGACAGTGAAGAAGATCCCATAATACCCATAATCCAATTTTACCATTATGAATAAAAGCATATATATAGTAGAAACGTGGTTTGTGGATATTACCTATGTAGGTGTCATATTCGGGATATCTGTTTACAAATGTTGCTTTGTTTGTGAAAATAATAGCACCACTAAGCTCATCAAGCATGTCATTAAGATGGGGTATTGGATGTCTATACCTCACGGTTATGTTGTTAATAGCTCGACAATCAACACACATACACTATGAACCATCTTTCTTTGGAACTAAAAGAACCGGAACAGCACAAGGTGAGAGACTTTCTTTTACATACCCTTTGTCAAGGAGTTCTTGCACTTGGCGCTGAATTTCCTTTGTCTCCTCAGGATTTGTTCGGTATGGTGGCCGGTTCGGGAGTGGAGCTCCTAGTAAAAGATCAATTTGATGTTCAATGTCTCTTTTTGGTGGCAGTCCAGGTGGTACTTCATCAGGAAATACATCTTCGTACTCTTGCAAAATATCAAAAACAACAATAGACAAAGTAGATGGTAAATCATTAGTTGTCAAAAGATTGTCCTTGCACAAGAGCACAAAGAACATGGCATGAGGTTCTCTCAAAATTTTCAGATCCCCCTTCCCAGCCATCATCACTAATCCCTCTTTTCCCATTATTTTGGATCTTTTTGGCTGTGGAGTTTTATTTAGCTTTGGACTCTCTTTCTCACTTGCTTTGTTGGATTCACTCAAGTGTTTCTCACTCCGTCACTGTTTCCTTTTGAGATCATCATGCATTATTTCCTTCGGAGTCAAAAGAAGCAAAGAGATGCGCTCCTATTTATACATGAAAACAACCTTATTGGAATGATCACAGATTTGAGCATCACGATCATACAACCAAGGTCTTCCCAAAAGCAATTGGTATGCTTGCATTGGAACCACATTGCAGTCTAATTGATCATGATACTTCCCAATAGAGAATTGGACGGTCACCATATTGCTTACACGCATAGCACCACAGTCGGTAAGCCATTGCATTTTGTATGGAGAAGGGTGACGCCTCTATTTTAATCCCATTCTTTCAACCAAGTCTTGACTTGCAATGTTGTTGCAGCTGCCATTATCAACAATGATTCAACATAACTTGTCTTTGATTATACCTTGAGTGTGGAAAAGGTTGTGTCGCTGCCCATTTTCCTCTTTGCCAACATTCACACTAAGCAATCAACGAGAAATGAAGCAAGTATTGTCATCTACATCAGCTTGGATCTCATTCTTATCACTATTCAGTGCTTCTTCAGGATACTCATCATATTCAGGTTCGCTTGCAGATTCCTATTCATTATTCTCATTCACAATCATGGTCCTTCGACTAGGACATTCAGCGGCAACATGTCCATGCCCTTGGCACTTGTGGCACTTAATATCTTGATTGTGAGATGTGGATGCAGCAGATGTTGCCCTAGTAGTTGCAGCTGGATGCTTGTTCTCATTGCGTGGGGCAGGTGAAGAAGCCGAAGATGGTGCAGCTTTTGTAATTGGATTAGAGGGAGAACTCCAAGCTGCAGCATCTTGAGAGCATCCACCGACAAATGAGGTGCTGGGTTGTTGACGATGCCATGGTACAGTAGAGAATGAGCGCCCACGTCCTTCTTGCTGAATCTTCCTCTCCATGCGCATAGCTTGGTCAACAAGGTTTTGGAGAGTGTTGTAAGGAAACATTTCCACAAAACCTGAAATTTCAGCATTAAGACCATGAAAAAATCATGCCATTTTTTATTCAGCATCCTCTCTAATTCTAGAGTGCACCAAGAGTAATTCCATTTCTTTATAATACTCATCCACCGATTTGGTTCCTTGCCTCAAATTCTACAACCTAATGCGAAGATCACGTTGATAACTTGATGGCACAAAGCGTCTTCTCATCACTTGCTTCATCTCAGCCTAAGTATCAATATGAGCACGCCCCAATACAAGCTGATTCTCTTGAATTTGATTCCACCAAGTGAGTGCATATCCTGAAAACTCGATGGAAGCAAGGTTTACACACCTCCGATCAGAGAGATCATGCACCCTGAAAATTTGATCACATTGTTCCTCCCATTGAAGGTATGCATCAGGGTCTTCTTGTCCTGTAAACTTGGGAACACTCAACTTGATTTGAGCAAGATTGTCCAGTTTAGCTCTATGACGATTATGAGGCAATTCACAACCACCATAAGCAGCACCTCGACGATGGTCATGGTGTTGTCTAAACATCCCACGGTTAGTAAATGGGTTCCCATTGTCATCATATTCCATCTCATGATCAAAATTATTGTGAAAATCTTCATCATCAAAGTGCACACGTGGGCGAAAACCACGCCCGTAAGCACCTCTTCCATGCTGTCCATTATGGCCAAAGTGACCACAAGGACCTCTGCGACGGCCAAAGTAGTAGTCTTTAGCTCTTCCCACTGAATTTTCATCATCAACCTCACCATGAGAACTGGAAAGGCTATGTTGTGGCACCCTTCCACCCGCTAGAGGGAGACGTTCATTGAACATCCTCTCCATGGTCTCCAATAGCAAGGTTACAAGTTGACGTAACTCAGCCCGTGCAACTAGGGGTTCTTCTTCTCCTCCAATATTACCACCGCGAACACTTGAAGGGGAGCCTGCCATGTTAGAGCAATACAAGATATAGTGGAATAGGTAATATTGTGGAACCTCACCTCTTACTCACCAAAGTTCTTATCGTTCTCAAAGACTATGAGTGTGCTAGTGCAGCAGTACCACCGCTTGTGATTAAGCGGTTGAACGGTTTACGAGTCGAGAGGTCTGGTTACGGTATATGATGGAGCTTGGATGGCTGAACAAGGAAGGCTTGTAGCACTGAAAATCTAGTGTCGTAAACCACACAAAAGATGTGTAAATGTTGCTAGCACCAATCTAAAATTTGCAATGCTAAGAACAAGTATGCAACCCTTCTTGATGTTCCTCTTGTTTTCTTTTCTCTCTTTTTTTGATATTATTTTTTTATTTTTTCTTTCTTTTTTTAACACAACACTAGGGTGCAGAAATACATAACAATATGTAAACGGAGATGGTGACCAACAACAAAAAGACATAAATGACACAAGATGGGGAATAGTAAAAGGTGATAAACTAATGGATGATATGGGGATGGTACCTACCGTGGTAACCTGAAAACTAATACCAAATGATAGGGGAAAACTCGTGGGTTGGCCTGATCTTCATGGCAGTAGGTACGACAAGAGATCACTTGCTGAAAAATGTAGTGGGATTGTAGGGATACGAGGTAGGCTACACTAGCGCAAATCAAAATTTCTACCGCGTATAACTAGGAAGAACTGCCGTATAAGGATCACGGGATTATCACTTGACGCACTACTGGTGCGGAAGATGTAGATATGCGTCGATGCAGTGAAGACGATCACGTAGTCGTACGTAGTCGATCAACGTAGTCGTACGTAGTCGATCACGTCACGTCCAGCAGCTCCTCCACGTGCAGCAAGATCGCCTCCGGTGCTGCGGCTCGTCGTGGCTCGTCGTCGGCTCGTCGTGGCTCGTCGGCGGCTCGTCGATGGCTCGTCCAAGTGCTGCAGGCGCAACACCTCCAAGGTATCCACACGTGCAGGGAGGAAGCGTCGCAAGCCGGACTGCTAGATCCGCGAGTTGCAACAGGCGAGGGCGTGGGAGGCGCGGCAGGTGTGTTTCGCCAAAAGGTGTGAACCCTAGGGCGCCCCCACCCCTCTATTTATAGAGGTTCCTGACGGGCCTCTGGATCCGAGGCCCATTAGTACTTCTAAACCTAATCCAACTCAGATCAGATCCGAATTGGGCTTCCAACCCCTTAAGTGTGTGACCCTATGGGTTCGGATACGTATAGACATGGCCCGAGTACTCCTACTCGGCCCAATAGTCGGTAGCGGCCTCTAGCAAGACGTGCCAACTCCTATACGCACACGAAGATCATATCAGACGAACCATCACAACATAATATACATGCTATTCCCTTTGCCTCACGATATTTGGTCTAGCTTCAAGCCGACCGCTCTTTCTCGATCCTGTGATTCGAAATCCCTTTGTAGGTTAACTCTTAACCGTACGTAGCATGGCCATGCATTTTCGGATCCGATCCCTCGAGGGGCCCAGAGATATCACTCTCAATCAGAGATGGGCAAATCCCATCTTGATTGACCATGTCTCATAGCATGCTTCTTGACAAACCCGAAAGCTACCTTTATAACTACCCTGTTACGGCGTAGCGTTTGATAGCCCCTAAGTAGGTCGATCCACATCTAGAATACATGTGACAATCTCAGGTCTAAGGACAAAGCGTATATGTTGTTTAAAGAGAGAACTACTTCTCGTGTTGGGTCAGTCCTAGCACATGTCTCCACATGTGTCCACATTATTAGTTCAACATCTCCATGTCCATGACTTGTGAAACATAGTCATCAACTAATACATGTGCTAGTCTAATATTCATGTGTGTCCTCACATGAACTCCGACTAGGGACAACTTTAGAATAACCATACAAGTAAAGAGTCTCACATACAATTCACATAATTGCAAATCAATTCAAGTAGCCTTCAATGGATATTCAATGAACACAACATACAAATCATGGATACAAATGGAATATCATCATCTCTATGATTGCCTCTAGGGCATACCTCCAACAGTCTCCCACTTGCACTAGAGTCAATCTAGAAGGTACCTAATACCCATAGCTCTTACATGCGCATCATGCTTAGCCTGCGGGAGTGGTTTTGTCAACGGATCAGAAATGTTCAGATCCGTGTGTATTTTGCATATCTTGACCTCACCCCGGTTAACGAAGTTTCGAATGAGATGAAATCGCCACATTACGTGTTTGTTCTTCTGGTGGTTCCTTGGCTCCTTTGCTTGCGCAATTGCCCCATTGTTATCACAGTAGAGATTCAATGGGCTGGACGCATTCGGGAACACACCAAGCTCAATGAGGAAATTCCTTATCCAAACACCTTCCTTCGCGGCTTCCGAAGCCGCGATGTACTCGGCTTCTGTCATAGAATCGGCCACCGTCTCCTGCTTGGAACTCTTCCAACTAACAGCACCACCATTCAGCGTGAACACAAATCCTGATTGTGACTTTGAATCATCTCTGTCGGTTTGGAAACTAGCATCGGTGTAACCTGTTACAATGAGCTCCTCCTCACCTCCATAGACGAGGAACATATCTTTAGTCCTGCTCAAGTACTTAAGAATGTTTTTCACCGCTGTCCAGTGACTCTCACCTGGATCAGATTGGTGTCTGCTTGTCATACTTAGCGCATATGAAACATCTGGGCGAGTACTTATCATTGCATACATGATAGATCCAATAGCCGAGGCATATGGCACTCTACTCATGCGATCCCGCTCATCAGCAGTCGAAGGACACTAAGTCTTGCTGAGATGTATGCCATGTGACATAGGCAAGAACCCTTTCTTTGCCTCTTCCATGCTGAACCGCTTCAACACTTTGTCAATGTAAGTATCTTGGCTTAAACCTATAAGCCTTCTCGATCTATCTCTATAGATCTTAATGCCCAGAATATATGCCGCTTCCCCTAAATCCTTCATCGAAAAACTATTTTTCAGTGAAGTCTTTACGGACTCAAGCATAGGAATGTTATTTCCAATCAGTAATATGTCATCCACATATAAGATTAGAAATACTACAGAGCTCCCACTAACCTTCTTGTAAACACAAGACTCTTCTTCGTTCTTGGTGAAGTCAAACCCTTTGACCACTTCATCAAAACGAATGTTCCAACTCCTAGATGCTTGCTTCAATCCATAAATGGATCTCTGAAGCTTGCATACCTTTCCAGCATTTTTCGAATCGACAAAACCCTCGGGCTGTATCATATACACGTCCTCAGTTAGGTTTCCATTCAGGAAAGCTGTCTTGACATCCATCTGCCATATCTCATAATTGAAATATGCAGCTATAGCTAGAATAATCCGAATGGACTTAAGCATCACTACGGGCGAGAAGGTCTCGTCGTAGTCAACTCCTTGAACTTGTCGAAAACCTTTTGCGACAAGTCGTGCTTTATAGATGTGAACATTTCCATCCATGTCCTTTTTCTTCTTATAGATCCACTTGCACTCTATGGCTTTAACACCATCAGGCGGGTCAACCAAGTTCCAAACTTGATTGTCTCCCATGGACTCTATTTCGGATTGCATGGCATTCTGCCATTTTTCGGAGTCTAGGTCCATCATTGCTTCTGCATATGTCGCAGGCTCATCATTGTCCAACAATAATATTTCCCGCATTTCGCGGAGCCTTGCCGACCTTCGTGGTTGTGGCGGTGCTTCTCTTGCCATGGGTATCTCAACTTGTTCTGCTACGTTAGCATCACTCATTGATTCTTGCCCGATCGGCTCATCTTGAACTTCTTCAAGATGCACTGTCTTTCCACTCTTTTCTCCTTTGAGAAACTCTTTCTCTAGGAAAACCCCGTTCCGAGCGACAAACACTTTGCCTTCTGATCGGTTGTAGAAATAATATCCCAAAGTTTCCTTTGGATATCCCATGAAAATACACTTATCCAACTTGGGTGTGATCTTGTCCGACTGAAGTCGCTTGACAAACACTTCACATCCCCAAATCTTTAGAAAAGACAAACTAGGAACCTTTTCAGTCCATATCTCATATGGTGTCTTAACTACGACTTTAGATGATACCCTATTAAGTGTGAAAGCAGCTGTTTCTAGAGCGTATCCCCAAAATGACAACGGTAGGTCCGACTGGCTCATCATTGATCGAACCATGTCTAACAAAGTTCAATTAAGTCGCTCGGACACACCGTTTCTCTGAGGTGTTCCAGGCGGCGTAAGTTGTGGAACAATTCCGCAACTCTTTAGATGATTGCTAAACTCGTGGCTCAAATACTCGCCTCCACGATCAGATCGTAAGGCCTTAATTTTCTTGCCACGCTGATTTTCAACTTCATTCTGAAATTCCTTGAACTTTTCAAAGGTTTCAGACTTGTGCCTCATCAAGTAGACATAGCCATATCTACTAAAATCGTCAGTGAAAGTTATGAAGTATTGGAATCCTCCTCTAGCTGTCGTGCTCATTGGTCCGCATACATCACTATGTACGAGTTCCAACAAATCTACTGCTCTCTCAGGAAATCCTGTGAAAGGCGTCTTGGTCATCTTGCCTAGCAAGCAAGCCTCACATGTCTCGTATGATTCAAAATCAAACGAAGTTAGAAGTCCATCAGAATGGAGCTTCTTCATGCGCTTTTCATTTATATGACCCAAACGACAATGCCACAAGTAGGTAGGACTCAAATCATTAGGCCGAGGCCTTTTAGCACTTACATTACAGACAGGTGAACCATCAAGATTTAAAACAAATAATCCATTCACAATGGGTGCAAAAGCCATAAACATATTATTCTTAGAGATCACACAACCATTTTTTTCACTCGCAAATGAATAACCATCCTTCATCAAGCATGAAGGAGATAAAATGTTTCGACTTAAACTAGGAACAAAATAACAATTATTCAACTCCATAATAAATCCTGACGGGAGGTGGAGTTGCATCGTCCCGACGGTCAAAGCAGCAACTCTTGCATTATTGCCCACGCGGAAATCGACTTCTCCTCTTTCCACGCTTCTACTTCTTATCATTCCCTGCATCGAATTGCAAATATGAGCAACCGATCCGGTATCAAATACCCAAGAATTAATAATTGTATCAGCGAGAAATATGTTGTCTATAACATTAACAACAAGCGTACCTGAGGTAGAAGTACTCTTACTTCCGCCATTCTTCAAGGAAGCTAGGTACTGCTTGCAATTTCTCTTCCAGTGACCAAGTTCATGACAGTAAAAGCACTCTTTGTCTGGAGCAGGTCCAGGTCCAGCTTTAACCTTGGGCGGTGGGTTTGGCTTGGACGTTCCAGCCTTGCCTTTCTTCTTCCAAGAATTGTCCTTCTTCTTAAAGCTGGGCTTGTTCTGTATCGCCATCACATGGCTGGTACTAGCGCTTTTCTTGATGTCAGCCTCTGCTGTCTTGAGCATACCACACAGTTCATTCAAACCCTTCTCCGTCTCATGCATATGGTAGTTCGAGATGAAGTTCCCATAGCTAGGCAGAAGAGATGAAAGAATGAAATCAGTGGCCAACTCTTGGCCCAGTGGGAAGCCTAGCTTCTCCAACCGTTGAGTGTAACCAACCATCTTGATTACGTGTGGTCCTACTGCTGCGCCTTCTGCTAGTTTGCTCTCAACAAAGGCCTTAGACACATTGAACCTTTCAGTCCTGGCCTGTGTTTGGAACATGTCTCTAAGCGCCACGATCATATCGTGCGCCTCATGGTTTGTTTCGAACTGCATCTGCAGCTCGGGTTCCATGCAAGCAAGCATAAGGCAGCTTACTTCGAGGTTAGCATCACATGCTTTCTTGTAAGCATTCTTAGCAGCAGCGGGTGCATCATTAGCAGGTTCTTCTGGTAGTGGGTTGTCTAGAACATCTTCCTTTTTCTCAGCCCTGAGAACAATTCTCAGGTTACGGATCCAATCCGAGTAGTTTGTTCCATTCAACTTGTCCTTCTCAAGGACCGAACGCAAAGCAAACGATGTGGTGGTGTTGCTAGGTGCCATTTAATCTACAACAAAAGTAATGCAAAATACACTAAGACAAACGTATCCATGATAGAGCAAATTACATTAAACTATTTTAACAGAATCTACTCCCACTAAAATCAATATCCCTCTATTGAAACTTAGTGATTCAGGATCCACAACTAACAAGTGTACTAGTGAGCTTTAGCATCACCGCTATCAAACGAGGTAGATCGGTAAGCAATTTTTGCTAATCATATCACATATGACTCCTGTTGTTGGGTGACATCTCGATGTCTCGGCGCCCAACCTTTATGCCCCAAGGTCCTTAACCGTTAAGATAACCTTGTTAAGCAAACCAACCCTTATGCGTGTAAGTGTCTGACACAAACCCGTCTAGTCAAGGAAAACTAGTGGCACCCTAATTTCATAGACCCACCACTAATTGTACAAGACATGGGACGGTGCAAGTTTTAGTTAGGAGGGCATACTAACTTAAACTTTGTGAGGGATCGTTCTACTTCTAACATCACAGCATGCAGAAAGTAAAACAGAATAGCATTCACACAGCTTGTGACACAGTATGGCCCGTTTTCATATGGTGATCTCCATCTCCATAGAACCTGTTCACCATGGTGATCTCCATCTCCATGTTCCATGTGCGCCATCCTCCTGGTGATGAGTCCTCCAAGAACTAGAGCATGCTATTGCGCCTAATAGCTAGTAAAGAATCTAGTAATGAAGATTACATAGTTGCTTGGATCATCACAGATTGGTACGCAGACCATTAAATACAATAAAGTGACAACACATATGGCTCCTGCCGTGTTGCCGTACACGCGACACACAGGTCACGAATGAGTTACACACATGCATCACATACACAAGGGGGCCATACTGATCACAAGATACATACATACATCCTGCAAAATAGAGTTAGGCGTCCTAACGTTCCAAACTTTGGAGGCCCGAAACTCCATCTTCCAAGCCGAATTTGGGAGATCTAATTTCGCCAAAAACAGCAAAGCCGTTGAATTTCATGTGTAACTTTTTCTGTAGATCAATTTTCATATAAAATTTGCCCCATTCTGAGATCGTACCGAAAAGTTACGGCTGATTTACCGAAGCATACGCATACGGCAAAAATCCCGACCCCGGCAGTAGATCCCATCTACTATTGCACATCTAATGTGCCTGGCGTATGACCTCGGATTTCGATTTGACCAATCATATTGATCTTCCCTCACTGCAACTGGATTTACGTGTATCACTTAACTCCGATGGCGGAAACCGACCGGTAGGTGTATGTCGTTACACTACCATTGCAGCAAGGGCACGAAAACAGGACATAGATCAAACGGAAAACTCGCATATCTCCATATGCACACATCCCGAATCCAAAACTAAGCAGCTACGGCTCTTGATACCACTGTAGGGATACGAGGTAGGCTACACTAGCGCAAATCAAAATTTCTACCGCGTATAACCAGGAAGAACTGCCGTATAAGGATCACGGGATTACCACTCGACGCACTACTGGTGCGGAAGATGTAGATATGCGTCAATGTAGTGAAGATGATCACGTAGTCGTACGTAGTCGATCACGTCACGTCCAGCAGCTCCTCCACGTGCAGCAAGATCGCCTCCGGTGCTGCGGCTCGTCGTGGCTCGTCGTCGGCTCGTCGTGGCTCGTCGGTGGCTCGTCGATGGCTCGTCCAAGTGCTGCAGGCGCAACACCTCCAAGGTATCCACACGTGCAGGGAGGAAGCGTCGCAAGCCGGACTGCTAGATCCGCGAGTTGCAACAGGCGAGGGCGTGGGAGGCGCGGCAGGTGTGTTTCGCCAAAAGGTGTGAACCCTAGGGCGCCCCCACCCCTCTATTTATAGAGGTTCCTGACGGGCCTCTGGATCCGAGGCCCATTAGTACTTCTAAACCTAATCCAACTCGGATCAGATCCGAATTGGGCTTCCAACCCCTTAAGTGTGTGACCCTATGGGTTCGGATACGTATAGACATGGCCCGAGTACTCCTACTCGGCCCAATAGTCGGTAGTGGCCTCTAGCAAGACGTGCCAACTCCTATACGCATACGAAGATCATATCAGACGAACCATCACAACATAATATACATGCTATTCCCTTTGCCTCACGATATTTGGTCTAGCTTCAAGCCGACCGCTCTTTCTCGATCCTGTGATTCGGAATCCCTTTGTAGGTTAACTCTTAACCGTACGTAGCATGGCCATGCATTTTCGGATCCGATCACTCGAGGGGCCCAGAGATATCACTCTCAATCAGAGACGGGCAAATCCCATCTTGATTGACCATGTCTCATAGCATACTTCTTGACAAACCCGAAAGCTACCTTTATAACTACCCTGTTACGGCGTAGCGTTTGATAGCCCTAAGTAGGTCGATCCACATCTAGAATACATGTGACAATCTCAGGTCTAAGGACAAAGCGTATATGTTGTTTAAAGAGAGAACTACTTCTCGTGTTGGGTCAGTCCTAGCACATGTCTCCACATGTGTCCACATTATTAGGTCAACATCTCCATGTCCATGACTTGTGAAACATAGTCATCAACTAATACATGTGCTAGTCTAATATTCATGTGTGTCCTCACATGAACTCCGACTAGGGACAAATTCAGAATAACCATACAAGTAAAGAGTTTCACATACAATTCACATAATTGCAAATCAATTCAAGTAGCCTTCAATGGATATTCAATGAACACAACATACAAATCATGGATACAAATGGAATATCATCATCTCTATGATTGCCTCTAGGGCATACCTCCAACAGGGATAACTAGCTTTATACCTAAAAAAAGGTTGGTTGCGACCAAGCGATGGGGAGAGAGGCACCAAAACCTTGATGGACTTCGACTCGATCTCCGAACGACCGCAGAACTACAAACCGGGACTAATCCACACAAAACGGTGCAGCCTAACTAAAAACCATAGAGCACAGATTAGGGGGTCCCAGAGGAACCTTCACATATATACCGGTGAATCAGCCTCTCACAAGTCGATGAAGAACTCACAAGAAATTTGGGGTAAGTCAGTCAACAGCTCTTGGCTGGAACACCATCTGGTGGATTTTTCTTAATTCATAATCGTGCTCCCTTTGGCTTAGATACAGTAGGTAGTTATACTAGGAATACCCCTCCTAGCTAGATGTGAAAGTTCTATAAGTTTTCACAAAAATAAAGGGAGATGAAGAGGTGAAAACAGGGGTTCCTGAGAACCCTTGCGTGATCTTCATCCTCCCCGGTGGTCTTCACTTAATTGGTCGTTACTCCTTAATGGAAAGTCGAAAAGATGAGCCATTTGTTGGAGGTGAAATTAGACTTGATTATTTTTTTGTCCATGTGCATTATGCATGGTGAATCTTGACCAGTTTCTGCGTGTGTCTCTTGGAACATGGTTCTGATGTCAGGAGTCAATGTGATGGTTCAGCTTCTGCGTAACTCGTCTCCTTGTCGGTGTAACTTGTCTCCTTTGGTCCAGCAGTAGCTCCAATATGCGTAAACCTTAGCAATACAAAAGTAGAACATTTAGATAGTATAAAATTCTCATTTGTATGGTAAACAAATTTAGTAAGGAGAGAGTTGACCTCTTGTTGCAGTTTTCTTGCACGACTCCATGTGATGGGTCCTTGTATTGGTGTAATTGGTGCTTGACTTGTTTCAGCTGGTCCATGGCTTGGCACATTTGCTAGGATATCCTCATCATACAACATCACTATATAACAACGCATCGAAAAATAAATCTAAGAAGCGTAAACTAGAATTTTATTTGAAAAAACAAAATTGAAAAGATAGCTTCAAATCATAGTATAAGATAGATTGTAAAAAACTATCAAGAACCATGTTGATGATAGTAGAAGTTATAATATCACAGTATTATTGACTATTGATTGTAGGGTGGAAAAAGCAACAATCGTTAGATATAGCACTTTGGGAAAAAAGGTACCGCGCATGGGACCTAACAACTCTTGAGGCGGCCTGCGCTGGTGGACCCGTGCGTTGGGGCACCTGGTGGCGTAGGCAGGTGCGCATTGAACGAGTGAGGAGAGGAGCGAAGGGTTCTAGATGTTTTTTTAAGGAGGCAGCAGCGGGAACCGCAAACAGTGCAACTTTAACATCTCACTTTTTAGAATATTTAAAAATATGGATTTTTAAAAATTT
Organism: Setaria viridis; assembly: GCF_005286985.2. Taxonomy (NCBI): domain Eukaryota; kingdom Viridiplantae; phylum Streptophyta; class Magnoliopsida; order Poales; family Poaceae; genus Setaria; species Setaria viridis. The sequence goes on from NC_048270.2 coordinate 32,015,126, forward strand.
TCTTTAAATTAAATCCATTTTCCTCTTCCCAAATATTCAAAACTAATCCCACAAATAAACTTTGCATTAAAACCAACACATGTGTTGCACTTGATTGCTCACTCTAGAAACCCCCTTCTACATCAAACTCTCTGAATCATAGAAATCGAATTTCCAAAGCTTTCCTTTTCTAGATCCTAGGATTAATATTCAAATTTCATTTGAATATTAATTACACCAAACCCTACAAGGCTTTCACTCAATCCAAGTCCAATATCCTTAGACCTAAGATCCTTCCAAAAGCCCTATCTTCAATCCTTGTTGAAACCTACACTCCAAACTCCCAATTTATTCGAAATCCATTTCAAATCCTTATACAAACATTTAAACAAATGCCAAACACCTTTCAACCTTCTCTTTCAGCCCAGCCCATGACCACGCACCGCACCCTGGCCCCAACCCGACCTCCTTCTTCCAGCCCAGCTGCATCCTCCCGACCTCCGCTTCGCCTGACCCAGTGCACCACAGCCTAGTTTTGCCTACGGCCTAGCCCACCCCAAGGTCATCCCCCTCCTTCCCTTTCTTCCTTCTTCCCTCACACCGCATGGCGGCCACCCCACGCCACCAAAGACACCAAGCACCACACCACCCTTGCTCGCTTTCGCCTCCCCACCAACACCATCGCTGCGCGCCCCACCACGGCATCGTGCCACGACACCCGTGGGCATCCGTGCCAAAGCACGATCACCGCGCCCCCATGCATGCGACGTCGCGCTGCCACCACGATGTCCGATGCCGCCCCAGGTGCATCCCCCTCTTTCCCCTACCGATGCCATATCTTCCTTCCCTCTACCACAGCATTAACGCCCCACCTTATCTCCCCAACCAACCTGTCCCTATCCCGTACTAGCCCCCGCCACTCTAGGTGGCGCCACGCCAGCGCCCCTCCCCACTACCTTCGCCCCTAAGCAAGCCGGCCACCGTGCACCTCCCCTCTACCTTCCTTCATCACCAAAGCAGCCTTCACCCTCATCCGCACGATAATGTGGTGGCACCATCCCATCTCTCCCCTCCTATAAATACCACCCACGTCCTCTCCCAAAACCCGCACCTCCCCTCCCCCTCTCTTCTTCCCCCCCCAGTTGGGTTTCTCTTGCGCCCTGCTCTCTCCTTCTACCGACCGTGAGGCTAAAGGTGGCCGGAATGATTCCAGTGACACTCCATCTGCCTCGCGATGGCGGCCATGCATGGCAGGACGGTGGTATCACCCGCCTCCGGTGAACAAAGCGGTGCACCGTACCCCTCCCATCTCCCTCCATCACCTCCCTTCTCTTCTTTAACCAGACAGATGGGGCCACCCCGCCTGACGCCGTCAGCCGCCATCCACCCCTCCCGCTCTTCAATCGCACGCACCCAGTCCACGTGAACTGTAGACTCCGAGAGCTCCAGGTCCACGGGCCATGGGCCCATGCCATAGTCAGTGCCGGTCCTAAGCTTTTGAGGGCCCTCTGGCGAACTCATCGCGAGGGCCCCTCTAAACTATATATAAATCTTATAATACATATAAGTGCTAATTTTTCTTACAAAACCAAACCAAACCCAATAATATATTTTTAATTTAACATGCTTGATAATTATCGAGGAATAATATAGACTAAAACTAATATGATAACCTTAAGGAAGAATAGAACTCCATAATATACATTGCTTCTCATGAAAAGATAGTTCTTCGGGCATTTCTTGATGCAAAATCATCAAGGACGGTATTGAGATCAATAGTGTCCAAGATATCCCTCTCGATGGTGCACATAGCCAATCCATTTAACCTTTCTTGTGACATAGTTGATCTCAAATAGTTCTTCAACAACTTCAATTTTAAGAAACTTCTTTCTGCCGAAGCTACAGTCACAGGTACAGTTAAGAGGATTCGATAGGCAATTGAAACATTTGGATACCAATCTGCAGCTATAACAAACTCCAGAATCTCAAACGCTGACATCAAAGAATCTGGCAAAGTCACTTGTAGCACCTTTAATTCTGAAAAAAATCATTGATCTCAACATCGGATGAGTTATCCTGAGAAAATGTTTCCACAAAATTCTTGCAATGCAGCCAAAGATCAGCTTCATCCAAAGATTTCAAATTTTTTGAGTTGAACAAGAACCCAAAAATGTTATCAAATTTTTTCATCTGCTCAAATCTACTAGTCAATGAAGCAATTGCAGCATCAATCATAACATTGAAGTACACTACTCTAAATGAGTCCACAGCAGATCGTTGTATTTCCTCATCTTGGTCATCTTATTCATCAAATTGCTTCTTTCGCTTTCCTTGACGTTTTGTACGAAATTTTGGCTCTATATCCATTTCAGATGCAATGTTTTTTGTTGTATCCATACTAGAAGTGAAACCTTCATCTCTATACTTCTTAAAATATGATACGACACCTTCAATATGTTTGAGAGTATCATCTATACTCACAATTTTAGACTGCAACTTCTTGCTTACCTTATTTATAGAGAATAAAATATCGTGCCAAATAACCAAACCAACTAAAAATCCAAAATTCTCTAGTGCACTCACCAAAGATTGACATTCACTAACTGCCATTGGATCATCAGTTGAAGCCTTCTCTAGCGCTATTAAAGTTGATCTTATTTGAGGAGTTTGGAATCTGATAGCTTGAACACTTTTTATTCGACTTTCCCGGCATGTATTAGACCATGACTTAACTGTCAATCCTGGAACATTGTCCACTAAAATCTTCCACCTTTTAGTAGATTTTGCAAACAATGTGTATATATGTTGGATGAGACTAAAAAAAGAAATAGCTTGCCTGCAAGATTTAACAAATAGTAAGTTTGAAATTTTTTCCAAAACATGACATATTATATGAAAACAATGTATAATAGAAATAATAGTTTACCTGCAAGATTTTCCGATATCACAATAATTTCCCTGGTTTAAAGCCCGATTGTGCTTATGTTACCGATGATTTCGTGGAGTATGTCAATGTCTTGAAGTATAATCGGCGAGAAATTGGCATTTGGAGCATGGCTGACAAAAGCTTGTCAAGACTTGTTGATGTCTCGCCAGTTATTTATCCTTGGCTAAATTGGCCATCACCTATTTGGATAAAACCCTACTTTCTATAGCTAGTGGTGGATGCTGCCAAAACTGTTGTACTTCTTTTGTATCTGAATGGGGATAAAATACTGTTGGATCCTCTACGCCCATAGATATAGTAGATGCATATCTCGATCTATTTGATCGCCTCTTCCATTTACCTATATAATATTCTCATATAATTAAATTCAATTATTTCTCTTTTCATTGTTCATAAAACATCATAAAAAATGCATATAATACGAGATTACATTATGTGCTACACTTTCATAAAATCACACTTAAGCATTATATTGTGATAATAATATAAACATATGACATTCGCAGGAGTACATCTGTTATTAATATAGCACATAAAAACCATACACTACTGCTAGCATACTATTTTTTTAGAGGATCAAGATTTGGATCTCAATTTGCAAGCTTTTTAGAATTTGACATCCTGACCCACATGTCAATAATTTAAAGTGACCCCACATGTTATTGTGATAACAATGCCAAATTATGAAAGACGTGCGAATTGAGATCAAATTTTGAAATCTTTCCAACTCAATGCCGACTCGTAGCCTCCTCCGGAAACAGAGAAAACCCACGGGATGCCAAAAATCGAGGGCCGTACAGTTTTGCTTTTCCCGTTCGTAAAAGACTTCCGTTTCCGAATCGGCCGTGGCAGCCTGCCCGCTATAAATCGAACCATCGGTGTGCCGTGTGTGCGTCATCCGAAGCAGAGGAGGCGGGTGCGGTGCCTGCAGAAAACAGAGTCCCACTGTGAGGAACAGAGGAAGGGGAAAGCTCACCAATTCCGCGGGGAGCCTAGGGTTACAAAATTTCAATTTTCCCCCCTCCGCCGCCGCCGCCGACGTCGCTATGGAACCGGCAAGGGACGACGGATGCGGCTCCGGCCTTGTCGCCGGCCGCGATTGGTCCAGCTTGCCGGAGGACCTGCTGATCAGCGTCCTCGGAGCGCTGCAGGTCGCCGACGCCGCCCGCTCGGGCGCCGTCTGCACCTCGTGGCACGCGGCGTACGCCGCGTTCCGCCGGCTCCGCTTCCCGTCGCCGAGGCAGCCCCCGTGCCTGCTCTACGCCAGCGACGCCCTCGCCCCCGGCGCCGCCGCGCTCCACTGCCCGGCCACCGGCGCCACGCTTCAGATCCCCTTCCCCCTGGCGCCGCTGACCCACCGGCCCTTTCTCGGCTCCGGCCACGGCTGGCTGGTCACCGCCGACGAGGCCTCCGACCTGCACCTCATCAACCCCGTCACCGGCGCCCACGTCGCGCTCCCGCCCATCACCGCTCTCCACCACGTCAAGGCCGGCACGGACGAGCAGGGGGACCCAGCGTACAACGTCTACCAGAACCTGCGGGAGTTCAACTATCGCAAGGGTAAGTTCGAGGTCAACTATGAGCCGACCATCCTGGATATCGACCGGGCGCACGAGTTCATGTACGACCGGGTGGCGCTCTCGGCGAGCCCGTCCGCCGGGCGCGCCTGCGTCGTGCTGCTCCTGCACATGCCGCTTGGCGAGGTCTCCTTCGCCAGGCTCGGCGACGACAGCTGGACCTGGGTCGCGCCGGGTGACAGCAGGGGCCTCCCGTGGAGGGACTTCTACTGCGACGCCATGTACAGCGACGTCGACGGCTTGTTCTATCTGCTCCGACAGGATGCCTCCATGTGCAGTTTGGACTTTAACGGGCCTTCGCCGGTGGCTAGGAAGATCCTGAGCGGCGTGCCCAAATCGGCCAAGTCGGCGTACCTCGTCCAGACACCGGCCGGTGACATCTTGCAGGTCTGGAGGTGGAGGACGTACGAGGACTCCCTAACACCGGTGGACCTTCCACCGGACTTCGTTGATGAGGATGAGGTGCAGGACCCGTTTGCTGAGGTGAAGACGACTGACTTGGAGCTCTACAAGGTTGATCTCCGTGGCCAGAGGTTGGAGACGATTAGGAGCTTGCCGGACTATGCATTGTTTCTTGGGTTCAATGGCTCGATGTGCCTTCCGGCTAGGGATTTCCCTGGTTTAAAGCCCGATTGTGCTTACGTTACCGATGATTTCGTGGAGTATGTCAATGTCTTGAAGTATAATCGGCGAGAAATTGGCATTTGGAGCATGGCTGACAAAAGCTTGTCAAGACTTGTTGATGTCTCGCCAGTTATTTATCCTTGGCTAAATTGGCCATCACCTATTTGGATAAAACCCTCCTTTCTATAGCTAGTGGTGGATGCTGCCAAAACTGTTGTACTTCTTTTGTATCTGAATAAGTGACATTATTGACCATTGTATTCAAACAGTGGTCATTAATCTAATAAGGAAAGTATTCTAATTTCTAAGTAGTTTCGATTTCTACATAGGTATGTAAGTTCTTGGCTTGGTAACCATGTTAGCCTGACAGGTTGCAATGCATCTGATGGCAGGCTTTCTTAAGGATACCAATTTATCCTGATCATGTGGTGTCCTGGTAGAACAATCTTTATACACATAACAGCATACGAGAAGGCAGGCTTGGAGTGGAGCAGAGATGGGTTGATCTGTTGCAGAGTGCTGCAGACTCCCTTGCTGGGACTGCATTTAATCGCCATCAGTCTTTAATCTCCCACCGACCTCGACTAACTGCAATACAAGATCAGGTACAAGCAATGGTGGCATCTCACACCAGTCCTGACCACCACCCCCTCTCTACGTTCTTCAAGTTACCATTTCAATATGTAAAAAAACAAATTTTGTTTAATATCAATAAAAAATAGAATACTCTCATCACAAATTCACATAGGACAAAGTATGAAATTGAGCTGTGGGGAAAAGTTTGATGGCTGGAATGATTATAGTCCACGACAACGAAATTGACGCTCCGACTTTGAACATAATTTCCTTTGAACCATCTAAAATACTCTAAACATGTTTTTAGAAATAAGATGGAATCAGTAACAACTGGTTGCACTACAAATAGAAGAGTACATCTGCAATGTTAAAAAATATTCTCACAGTTCGGCACACAGGAGTCAAGAAATAAATCTATTACCTGACCAAAATCGATGGCTAATATTCTCCATATTTTATTGTGAACATCTTATCAAAATGGCCCCCAAATTAATCTTGCAATGCTGCCAAACGAAACAAGAAAAGTACAGCATATTCCGTCAAGCAATGGTGCTCCAACAAATAGTAGGTCAATCGATCTGCATGTGTTTGCTTTCGAGATGGGATGGGATGGATTGGTCCCATCCCAATTTTTTGGATGGAATCTTTTCGACTCGTGTTTGGTTACGAAGGATGGGTTCGCTCCGATTTTTTGTTTAGTTAGAAGTGCTACAGTAGATGGGATGAGCACCGTTTTCTGCTTCTGTTAGCCACCGTTAGCGGGCTCCACCTCTCATTGTAATGAGCACATCTTCTTCCTCAGTTTGATGGTGGTAGCTACCCTCACCCCTGCCACCTCCGGACCCTGGCCACGCCACCAGGGGAGCTCGCCCCCCTGGGCACTAGTTGCGCCGTTGGCGAAGCTCCGGCCCCTTGTCGTGCCGCCAAGAAACCTTGCCTCCGCTGGCCTCGGACCCACGCTACGCCGCCCGAGAACCCGCCCCCACCGTCCTCGTGCCCGGGCTGTGATGGAGCTCGTCGTCCTGCTCGCGGTAGCCTCGTGAACTTGCCTGCACAATCGACCTCCACGCACGCCAGTTTCAGGTGAAGACGAAGATGGGACGGAGCGAGATGGCCCCGCAGTGGGATGTCCCGTCCGCTTATTTTGGTGGGATGAGATCATCCCACATCTGGTCTTTAGGGATAGCCCCATCCCATATGTCCCTCGACCAAACTCTTCAGAAAATAGGATTGACCTTCTCGTCCCACTTCATCCCTGGAACCAAACATATGATAAGAATCGATGACAACATGTGAAGGATCTGCACATTCTAAAAGAAATAGATGGCAAGGCCAAACAAGAACAAAAATACCTTCTCTCCGACCGTGGGGATCCAGATCGATGCACATGGACTACGGCTCCGCTCATCCGCTTCCCCTGCTGCCTTTAGTCCGCTTCTTTTGCTTCCTCGCGCTTCCGCAAATGTAGCTGCTTCTACGGGCCAGTATATTGCTCAGATCTGTAACACACGAGGGCCGTGGGTGCTGTTGGAGAAAACCGTGGCGTGAAGCGGAGGAGCCATGGAGCTAAGGTGGGAGAGACAGGTGAACCACGGTCAAGGGTGTGTTATATCATAGATAGGAAGTTTTTTTTTTCAGCTTTGGCGCGCCGTGGGTGCTGTGGCGCCAAAACCAAAAGAGCCCGCCACACTTTTGTTGGAGAAAACCGTGGCATCTAACAAAAGAGTAAACCGACTACACAGCAGAGGCGGCGCCTCCAAGTCGTAAAAACAGAGTCACGCAGTGGGAGGAACAGAGCACTCTGCACTCCCCAATCCCGCTGCCGTCCCCGCTCGCCCGCCGGCCCCTGCTCGGCTCCGGCCACGGCTGGCTGGTCAACGCCGACGAGGCCTCCGACCTGCACCTCCTCAACCCCGTCACCGGCGCCCACGTCGCGCTCCCGCCCATCACCGCGCTCCACCACGTCAAGATGGGCACGGACGAGCAGGGGGACCCAGCCTACAACGTCTACGAGAACCTGCCGGAGTTCAACTATCGCAAGGGTAAGTTCGAGGTCGACTATGAGCCGACCATCCTGGAGATTGACTGGGCGCACGAGTTCATGTACCACCGGGTGGTGCTCTCGGCGAGCCCCTCCGCCGGGCGCGCCTGCATCGTGCTGCTCCTGCACATGCTGCATGGCGAGGTCTCCTTCGCCAGGCTCGGCGACGACCGGTGGACGTTGGTCGCGCGGGGCGAGGGCACGGGCCTCCAATGGAGGTAGGGCTACCGCGACGCCATGTACAGTGCCGCCGATGGCTTGTTCTACCTGCTCGGATGTGATGCCTCCTTGTGCAGCTTGGACCTTAACGGGTCCTCGCCGGTGGCCTGCAAGATCATCAACGATGTGCCAAAATCGGGCACCCCGACCAAGTACAACCTTGTCCAGACACCGGCAGGAGACATCTTGCAAGTTTGGAGGTTGAGGGATTATGTCGACTCGCTAACACCGGCGGACATTCCACCGGAATACATGGAGGACGAAGGGGACCTGGACCCGTGTCTGGAGCTGAACACCTTTCATCTGCAGGTCTACAAGGTTGACCTCCATGGACTGAGGGTGGAGTTGATCAAGAGCTTGCCAGATTATGCATTGTTTCTTGATTTCAATGGCTCGATGTGCCTACCAGTTAAGGATTTCCCCGGGTTAAAGCCAAATTGTGTTTACATAACCAATGACTTGATGGAGTATGTGAATTGTAGGAAGAATAACCGGCGACAAGTTGGTATTTAGAGTATGGCAGAGCAAAGCATGTAGAAGCTTGTTGATGTCTCACCAGTTATTTATCCTTGGCTGAATTGGCCATCTCCTATCTGGATAAGACCCTCCTTTGTCTAGGTACTGGAGGTTGTTGGCAAAAGTATTGTAATCCTTTTGTTCTGAATAGTGTTATTATTGGCTTTTCTATTCAAACAGTTGTGGTCAATGATGTAAGAAGTATTTTTTTTCTAAGTGCCTTTGATGGAAAATCTGATAAAATCGATTTATTTTGCTTTACCAAATAGTTATATAGCATTACTTGTTACAGCTAAAACTGATGGTTGTTTTGGGGTCTAGAGAATGTATCTACAGACCCAGTCCTTTGAGATGCTTGAATGTCCTTTTCATACCTTTCCTGTTGGATCTTCAAGATAGGGTTGTGATTTGACAGTATCAAATTCTTGAACTGTTCTTTTATGGATGATAATATCTTGAACTTTGGACAATAAAGCTCAATCAGGTTCAGCCTCGATAGGAAGATCTATGCATTTGGATGCTGCCCAGTACTGGTAGACAGCAGTTAACCCAATCTGCCAGTGGAGTTCTACTTAAACATTCTCAGTAGAGCTGCAAAGCAAATTTTGCTGTAGCTGTAACATCCCAAAATTAAATAAAATCTAGAATGTTGACCACATATGACCAAAGGTTGACTTTTAAAATCATAACTCGGATGAACGATCGGAAACCGTTGATGCGTCGGGCTCGTCGAAACGAATCTGTTTGACTACTCACATGTCATGTTTGGGTATTGGGTGAATTTGTGGCAAGCAGATCAATTTGTCGTCGTCCCCATCTTTTTCTGCCGCCACCTCTGGTCTTCCCTTCCCCGTGCGGCTGGTGTCCTGATCTCCCACGGCCGTTCCCGGCGAGCTCGCTGCTGCGTCCAGCTGTGGGGCTGCTGCAAGTCGTCTTGGTCGATTTCCTTTTCCCTCTGCTTCCAACCACTGCGGTTGATGTCTCCCGCTGCTGTGCGTGCTTGCTGTGGCATCAGCTCCAAATGTTGTTTGCGTGCGTGCTGATGTGCTGACCTGCTTCAGCTGCTTGCACGTTGGGAGGGAGAATCAAGGTGTAGGATAGCGCTGAAAGGTTAAGATTTCCCCAATCTCATCTTAACCCTTGGTAAATTGCTGAGATTCAGCCAAGGTATTAATTTCCGATCAGTACGTAGCTAAAAGAGATTTTGTAAGATTCAATTTACTGGCTATTCGAGTTATGTCGTATGAATTAGGCTGATTTCTTCTGTGAATTTCTGCAACCAATTGGTGAGGAATCTCAACCTGGTCTAATAACAAAAGTTTTAGGTTTTATTATTATCTTTCCAATGGCGCTGGTTTCACTCGAATCTGATTAGCCATCTAAGAGTTATGCCCAAAACACTGCTGCTGTCTCACTTGTGATGTTTCGCCCAGAGATCTGTTCATGAGTTTTCGACTTAGTTATAGTCAGAATTCGTCCAGCTTGTCTATAGAAAAGTTGTTGGAAATTCTGTGTAGATATCCAGGATGTATTTGTTTTCTGCCTTTGGTTAAGCGGATCAAAAGATATGATCTAAACAGTGAGCAATATACAGTAATTTAGTCAAATTTTCAGAATTTGTGAGAAGCACCCATTTGGGGTTTGGGCAAGCGATCTCTTCGAGTATTTAGATTTGCGATCAGTATAGACTTAGTCCCTAAGTACGATTTTGCTCTAAAGGTTTGGAGAGTTCTAGAGCCGAGTGAGAGGCGCCGAGTTCTCGTCAAGGTTAAGGCAAATGCATGATGAACGTGTCTAATGATAAACTTGCTTATTGGATGTTTTCTTGTGCCTTTCGACTATGTTGTTCCATGTTCATGTTCATGCTATTCAAAGTTCATGATTCAAGTTTCAACTTATTTCTTTACATTCTATTCATGTTCCGGTAGATCCGGATGTGCAGTTTGGTTCTTATATTCATGTTTCTGTGAGTAAGTGTGGTCCCACTTGCTCGATTTTACCGGTAAATGCTAAGGATGTTTTAGGTTGTGTACGTTTCAGACAGAAACTACTATTTCATGGGTATTCACCCCGTTCGTCATTTCTGGATAAAATTATATTTTTCCGGTTTTAATTGTACTTGCTGAGTATTTTTACTCACCCTTGTGTTTATTTGGTTTTAGGTACCAAGTGATCGCGAGCATGCATGGGAAGTGGGAGTAGCTTTCATCCAGAGCACACACTTTTAATATTTCTCATGTTTAGTTAATCCTCATTCATTCAATAGAACAGTAAACAGTTAATTATGAGTCTTTTCCTGTTGGCTGGGGCTGAAATGGTTTTGTAGATGGTTATGTCTCTTATTTTGATTCTCGTTGGGATGGGCTGTGATGTTCAATTATTGCCTATATGTTATTCCTATGATTTTCTTGTGGTTTGCATGTTTCGGATGCCTAGTTTACAGGGAAACTGTCAAAAATTTTATTAAATTCTATACTTTGTTTTTATGCTTTTGGTAGCCTCAGGGTTTTGGGTAGCTTATATCAGTTCTTGACTTGATTGGTAGTGCTAAACAAATTTTAACCAGTAATCACAAGAAATGGTTGCTCAGTGGTGTATTTGGATTTTAATTTGGAGAATTGGATAGTTGAAACAATTCGATGCTCAATGTCATCATCCCTGGTACGTCCTAGAAGGCCAGAATCACATAATTTCAGTACTCAAGACACAACAAGGCCTACAGTAGAGCAGGGATGGGTTGAAGTAGTATCTATGTATGCCTGCTGGATGTTTAATGATTGGCTTCTTGTTTAATTCAACAGTTTCGCTTTAAACATAAGCATCCTTGGGTTCAAGAATCAACAAATTCCGGTTCCTCTCAGCTATGATACAGCTCTCTAATTGGTTTGATCACCGATCCTCTTCCTCTATGAACCTTTGCAGAAGGATAATCCATTGCATCTAATCTTCTGGGAAGTTGAGCACTGCTATGCATGAAGGCGAAACTGATTTTATGAATTGGTGTTGGTGATTTGTTCTCACTTTTGTGAGTTAGGATACCTCCTGAGTCAGCTTTTCCTCGCACTGCCAGCTCGGGCAAGCCAAATCTTGCTGAGGCAGGCTAGGGAAATTCGCTAGGCAAAACCTTGCCAGTGCAGACAACGCCTGACTAGCTATGATTGCTCGTTCAGCCAGGAGAGGCAAACTTTAATGGTGGAACTTCTAAGTTTGCAATCCACCATTAAATGTTGTTTTCTGCCATCCTCCTACGTACCTCGTACCTGCAATTTGGATAATGTCTTCATGAGGTTGCCCAACCCTCTAGTTCAGGTTATCTGCGTTAGAATCCTGTTTTGCAGCACTAATTTGCATTTATCTTGACTTGTACCAGTTCGTGGAGAGATTTTTTTTTTGAGGGAAACAGCACAGGAGATTTTTTTTTAAGGTAGAGCAGGATTACAATCTTTGGACAACACCTGATAACTTCAATAATTTCTGTTGATACACGACAATTCAAAGTGAGTTTGTTTAGCAAGCTAGTCGAATTATGGAATGCTAACATAGATGCTGAAATGCAGAAAACTAAAAAGGAATAATCTGATACGTGTAATATGATATCTGAACATCAATCACTTTTGCGTAATGAATATCAATCAACTATGCTCCACACACCAGCTATGCTCCACACGAGACAACTTGTGGCCGGGTTATACTTGCAGACTTTTGCACTGACTGGAGTCGCCAGTCATGTAAGCACGATTGAACTTCGGCCTGGGAAATCCTCGACTTTGGAAGGCACATGGAGCCATTGAACCCAAGAAAAATGCAGAGTCTGGGAAGCTCTTGATCAGCTCCACCCACTGTCCATGGAGCTCAACCTTGTGGAGCTGCAGATCAACGGTGTCGCGCTCTGATCCAGAGTTCCAGACATGGGTCGCGGAACCATTCGTTGTCCCCGTAGCGGGACGGAAGGTGCGCCGGGTGCCCGACTGCCGAACTTCCGGATCTTCCTCCATGGGAAAGAGGTTCCTGTTGTCGGACAATGAACAGTGGTAGTGCCACGTCGTGTGCTCCCATCATCTATGCATACTTTATTATAGGCCGACTTCACACTGAACATCCTCTTTGGGTCAAAATGCCAAGCAAGAACAATGTCCTCCATGTTATCACAGAGAGGGATGGATAGGATAAAATCCACATCATCTGGGTGGAAAGTTTGTTTCACCAGCTCACTGTCCCATTATCTGGTGGGCTGGATCAATCAGATCACTTACTCTACTGGTCAAGTTATGCCCACTGTGTGCCCCCTTGGCACACATGGATCATTCCAAATATCCACTGATTCACCACTCCCAATTCGTCAAATCATCATCTCTTTCTTCAACAGATCCACATCTTCAAAGCGCACCACGCCATGAATATGAAATGCCATCCATGTTTCGAGTAGCAGAAATGTGCAATATTTGGCACGCGGACAGCCGAGTGCTTATTTTGTGAACTGAAATTTGGAATTTGGAACTGGAAAAAAGATCGCACCTGTCTCGCCAACTCAGTCCCGTCTGACGTCTGGACGCTGCAAAAGCTAAGCAGCAGAGGAAGCTTTCTTGCAGCGGCAGCGAGCGAGCGACAGCTCTCCCAAGCTTGAACGGCATCGTTGAACTCCATACACAAACAATTCAGGGTTCAAGCTGAAGCAGAATACGAAAACGACAGTGTGACAGTAACACACACGTGCAACTTGATGCACCATCATTGACCCTTGGACATAGAGTGTTGACCATTCGCCTTATTTTTTTTTAAAAAAAACAAACTATTGAAGTATCATTTTTGTTGTGATTTGATTTTATCATTAAAATTACTTTACGCATGGCGTATACCTCTTGCATTTTATTCTAAATTTAGAATTAGAATGTGTGTTCATGCATGGTGTACATGACATGCATGTGTGGTGACATCTGATCTGTACTCTAACGTCCTTGTTCTCAAAAAAACAAAGCCATGACCTCCGGTGACCCAATTGCCACGTACGGTGTAGACTGTAGAGGATCATTTCTCTAGCCAAGAGCATGATCTTTCCAAGTTTGAAAGCGCATCGTCATGTCCCCAATCATCGTGGAAACGTGACCCTCTGTCGCTGGAATATGGGCCCAGAACCCTGCCGGGTTCATGTGTCAGTGATAGAACATCACAGTTACTAAGTGGAACACTGTCTCCATCATCGTGTACACACCACACCAGCTGCAACTCAAGTCACCCACTTCGCTGGAAGATTTGCACGGCGGCGCACGCGCAGACAAATCCCCCTCCGATCAACGCTCCGAGCAAGGCGTGTCGCATCAAGCTTGACCGCGCGGCGGCGGCCGACGAGCATCTTGGAACGATAAGCATAAGCTAGCCTATAAGAGCTAGCAGCAAGTCAGCACGCGAGAGAGTTCAGCCGCGCTTGGGCACTCGCAGTGCGCGCGCTCACCGCGACCGCGGGCAACCAAAGTTCAGCTACCTTCCTGCGCGACCATGGCCGTCGGTGCTTTCGCGGTCGCCGGCGCCGAGGAGGACGCGGGCCGTCGGTACGGCGGCGGGGTGACGGCGTTCGTGGCGCTGTCGTGCGCCACGGCGGCCATGGGCGGCGCCATCTTCGGCTACGACATCGGCACCGCGGGCGGCGTCTCGTCCATGGACCCGTTCCTGCGGGGCTTCTTCCCGGACGTGTACCGCCGCATGAAGGGCGGCACGGGGCGCGTCAGCAACTACTGCAAGTTCGACAGCCAGCTGCTGACGCTCTTCACCTCGTCCCTCTACATCGCCGGCCTGCTCACCGCCGTGCTCCTCGCGTCGCGGGTCACGGCGCGCCGCGGGCGACGCCCGTCCATGATCCTCGGCGGCGTCGCGTACCTCGCCGGCGCGGCCGTCAGCGGCGGCGCCGTGAACGTCTCCATGGCCATCCTCGGCCGGGCGCTCCTCGGCGTCGGCCTCGGGTTCGCCAACCAGGCCGTGCCGCTGTACCTGTCCGAGATGGCGCCGGCGCGGTACCGGGGGATGTTCAGCAACGGGTTCCAGTTCAGCCTCTGCCTGGGAGCTCTCCTCGCGACCGTCGTCAACTACGGCGCCGAGAAGATCACGGCGGGTTGGGGATGGAGGCTCTCGCTTGGCCTAGCCGCCGTCCCCGCCGCGCTGCTCACCGTCGGCGCCGTCTTCCTGCCGGAGACACCCAACAGCCTCGTTCAGCAGGGGAGAGACCGCGGCGAGGTGAGGGAGCTGCTGCGGAAGATCCGAGGCACCGACGCCGTCGACGCCGAGCTCGACGACATCGTCGCGGCCAACAACGCCGTCGCGAAGCAGGGCGGCGGCGGCAGCGGCCTGCGGCTGATCCTGACGCGGCGGCGGTACCGGCCGCAGCTGGCCATGGCCGTGCTGATCCCGTCATTCACGCAGCTCACCGGGATCAACGCCATCGGGTTCTACGCGCCGGTGCTGCTGCGCAGCATCGGCATGGGCGAGGGCGCGTCGCTGCTCTCCACCATCGTCCTCGTCATCATCTCCTCCGCCTCGACGTTCGCCTCCATGTTCGCCGCCGACCGCTTTGGCAGGCGGACGCTGCTCCTCGCCGGCGGCGCGCAGATGCTCGCTTCCGAGGTGCTCATCGGCGCCGTCATGGCCGCCAAGCTCGGCGACGAGGGCGGGCTGAGCAGGGCCTACTCGCTGGCCCTCCTCGTGCTCATCGGCGTCTACTCCACGGGCTTTGGCTGGTCGTGGGGCCCGCTAAGCTGGCTCGTGCCCAGCGAGATCTTCCCACTGGAGGTCCGGTCGGCCGGGCAGAGCGTCACCGTGGCGTCGGGGTTCGTGTTCACCATCCTCGTCGCGCAGTACTTCCTGGCCATGCTGTGCCGGATGAGGGCGTGGCTCTTCTTCTTCTTCGCCGGGTGGATCGCCGCGATGACGGCGTTCGTGTACTGGTTCTTGCCGGAGACCAAGGGGATACCCATCGAGCAGATCGACAAGGTGTGGGCGGAGCACTGGTTCTGGAGAAGGGTTATTGGGGAGGATGAAGCACAGGCAACTGAGAAGCTGTAGAACAGAGTTCCGGTTTCGTCCGTGTGCACTTTCAGAAAAAGAATATTCAGTGTTAGATTCTTTGGAACTTTGGAAGATTTTCAGCAATGGAAGTACAGTACATTTCTGGGTGCATTTAAACTGTTATTTGTGTTGACTGAATTAAATTATATCAGCCTACTCCCCATCACCAATGCTTAACAAACTTTTGAAATTTTGACAATCAATTTTCAACCATGAAAAATCATGTGTTATTTGTTTCCTTACAAAATTGTTCCGCAATATCATAAGTTTATTGGAATATTTTCTTACAGTGATTATTGATAAAAACATCACATTAACAGGTACAGTACTAGGTTAACAATTTATTTATCTTTGTAGTGATAGAATATCTTGCCAGATTATTTACAGTACCAAGAATGTGAAAGATGGTGAATAAGTAGTCGACAATATGAAGTTTCCATTTCTCAGATATTTGAGACAATAACTAGTGAAGTCAAACTTTTGAAATTTTGAGTATCAGTAACTTTTGATACCTCATCCTAAATATAAATATATTTTTACATTTTTAATTAGAAGTTAAACCTTTCCTAGCTTTAACCGTCCATAGTTTAAATAATTCATACAAATTGACAGCATATATGCCAGTTTCGTTAGAAACAATTACTTTGAAGATATTTGACTATTATTTGAAATAGCATATTTTTTTTTTGGTTCCAAGTATTATATTTAGATCATATCGATGTCCTTGTAGACTTATGTTTGTATTGGAATGAGTAATATATTTAGTCTAAAAACATGAAAACATATTTGGACATTCGCCGTAGAAACTTTTTCATGATATCATAAATCTGCTGGATTTCACACATGTTTATTTTTTTTTGTGAGAAAGCATAGAATTATATTGCTTACTCATGAATCAGGTCAGTACTTCATATTCACGCATTGGGACCTAGTGTGCTGTATGTTTCACCAATTGCACGAGTTCATGAGCGATCACATTCTGCTATCTCCTCCTGACGGTCTGGAGACCCACCTCTGAGAGCGATCACAATATTCGTACATGTATGTTTAAACGAACTGGTGGTCAAAGATACACATTGGATATCATGTCATGTTCAAAAGCATCAGTAGGATAAAAGTGACACAAATTTGAATAATATATAAATGAAGTAGTGGACAAGAACTTCTCATTTTTCAGATATTTTTGAAGTGCACTACCAAGATATGAACATGATTATGATGTAAACTCTTGCAACAAATAAGTCAAGGGCCGCCTTGGAAAATTCGTACAAAAACGCATAAACAAACAGCTTGCCGACGGCCGGCACATGCGAAGTTCCAAGCAAGGGCGCATCAAGCTTGACCAGATGTCAACAGCAGCCACATCAGATAGCTGCTAGCTAGTCAACACAACGCAAAGAGCCTCTGCAGTGCTGGAACTGGAAGCCTCACTGTCCGAGCTCACCACCACACAGCTGTCGACCATGCCCGTCGGACTCGTTGATGCCGGCGGCGGCGGCGATGATCGGCAATACGGCGGGAGCATCACCACGTTCGTGGCCCTCTCCCTGCGTCACGGCGGCCATGGGCGGCGCCATCTTCGGCTACGACCTCGGAACCTCAGGTACCACTTTTTTTTTGTTTGGAGTGACTGATTGTGAAGGGTTTTGCTTTTGCACACCGGCGGATGGAGGGCGCGTGCGCGTCAGCAACTACTGCAAGTTCGACAGCCAGCTGCTGACGCTCTTCACCTCCTCGCTCTACATCGCCGATCTGCTCACCGGCATGCTCCTCTCGTCGTGGTTCACGGCCAGGCGCGGGCGCCGCCCGTCCATGATCGTCGGCGGGGTGGCGTTCCTCGCCTGCGCGGCCGTCAGCGGCGGCGCTGTCAACGTCTACATGGCCATCCTCGGCAGGGCGCTGCTCGGCGTCGGTCTTGGGTTCGACAATCAGGTCAGAATAAGCTGCTTACTACTATTTGCCAAACATTGTTTCTAAAACTTTACACCAAAATTCCGTGGAAAGAACAAAAACAATTTGAATGCAAATCGACCATACATGTCGATGTCATTATCTAACAATTTGGAGAAATAAACAATTTTGATTTTTGAAACAAATTCCGAAGGCAGTGCTTTTGCACCTGTCTGAAATGGCCCCTGCACGGTACCGAGGAGCATTCAGCAACGGCTTCCAGCTCACCCTCTGTCTGGGTTCCCTCGCCGCGAACGTCACCAACTACGGCGCCGACCAGATCGCCGGGACGCCGGCGGCTGGCGCTGGAGGCTGTCGCTGGGCCTGGCCGGCGTCCTCGCCTCGTTCTTTACGCTCGGCGCCGTCTTCCTGCCGGAGACGCCGAACAGCCTCGTGCAGCAGGGCGAGGACCGTGGCTAGGTGAGAGCGTTGCTGCATAAGATCAGGGGCACGGACGCCGTCGACGAGGAGCTGGACGACATCGTCGCGGCGAACGCCGGCGGCGGTGACGGCAATGGCCTGCAGCTGATCCTCTCACAGCCAAGGTACCGGCCGCAGCTCGCCGTCGCCGTGCTGATGCCGGCGTTCACGCAGCTCAACGGGATCAACGCCGTCGGGTTCTACGCGCCGGTGCTGCTCCGCACCGTCGGCATGGGCGAGAGCCTGGCGCTGCTCTCGACGATCATCACGGTGGTGATCTACACGGCGTTGACGGTCGTGTTCATGTTCGTCATCGACCGGCGGACGCTGCTCATCGCCGGCAGCCTCCAGATGCTGGCCTCCGAGCTCCTGATCGGCGCCGTCCTGGCGGCGGGGCTCGGCGACGAGGGCGGGCTGGGCGGCCGGGGCTGTTCGTCCTCATCGGCGTGTACGTGGTCGGGTACAGCTGGTCGTGGGGCCCCGTGACGTGGCTGGTACCCGCGGAGGTGTTCCCGCTGGAGGTCCGCTCGGCGCGGCAGAGCGTGACGGGGGCGTCCGGCTTCGTGCTCACCGCCTTCATCGCGCAGGGGTTCGAGCTCACCGTCTTCATTCACTACGATTTATATGGAAGGGACCACCTATCTAACAAAAGCCACTGATGATGGGTGATGGCTGCTTAGCATGGTTAGAATTTAGAAATTGATTCCATTCCTTGTATGGTTTGCTCTCCATATGAATTAGAAATATCCTTTTGGATTCGCAGCAATGCCCATCCTCGAATGTGATGGCTCATTCGTCTTTTTGATTATGCAGATTTTTATTAGCAGGGGATTACTGGTTTGTAAAGATTTATGAATCATGGACGGTTGTGTTTCCAAAATTTTTCTGTATGATATTGTTTCCCTTGAGAAATTGAATACTAAATCTGTTTTATTTGTCTCCTGCAGGGTCTTTGCTAATAAACAGTTGGAAGTTGATGCTCTCCTGTTATGTCACAAGTAACTAGCTCTTTATATTGACAGCTGTTCAACATATGGACCTCTATAGCATCAT
The DNA here is from genome assembly GCF_005286985.2 of Setaria viridis. Taxonomy (NCBI): domain Eukaryota; kingdom Viridiplantae; phylum Streptophyta; class Magnoliopsida; order Poales; family Poaceae; genus Setaria; species Setaria viridis. The sequence continues at coordinate 32,034,081 of NC_048270.2, forward strand.
CTAGTGTCAATTTTTCTGATGCAGATTGGAGAATGGATCTCTGATTCTCTACTGCTCTATTCTGCCATGGATCATTCTCCGATTATACTCACACTTATCTAGCCTAAAACTACAGTCTTGTTATGGTGGATTAATCAGAAAGAACGTGTCCATCCAAGATTATACTGATCAGATTTATGTCAGTCTAAAGAAACTGTTTGTGTCATTGACTCATTGTAGTTGAACTTAATATGCAATTCAGTGACCTGGCCTGTAATCTGGTACTGTTGTTGAGTATTCTACATTCAAACAGAGCAGAATTATTTACCGATTGCTGGATTGTTGATAGAAACACGAGTCGTATTAGTTTATAAATTTAATGAACCTGAGAGGCTATGATGTCCAGCTTATACATTCAGAAGGTTGTCATTCCTCCCATTCTTTTTCTTTGTTTTTTTAGTGTTGAGCCTTGGGGGCATGTCCAGTTAATTATTGATTGCCTTCAAAGCTTATATTTATCTAATTTTACAAATTTTGTGACGAACTGACTAGGTGATAAACAAAAACATGGGACCATTTCTCTTTGGGAAATAACTTTCAATAAAATTCGTGCAACTACTGTCAATGAAAATTTTGCAGGTTGTAGAGATTTCACGTCCATACTATCCGGTCTCCAACTAACAGGTATGTTCCATCGGCATGTTTCCTGGTTTGCAATATTATTAGTTCGAGAAATCGTGCTGCCAAGGGAATGAGATGCAATTGTGAGCTACATTTACGATGCTTTTCTACTACTCATGGGAGACTGGCAGAAGTTTTTCAATTTGGCAGGAGGGACTACCAGAACATTCATTCCAAATGACGTTAAGGTCTAAATTTTAGATAGTTTAGCATGTGGACAATATTAAAATAATCGTGCCAGTTTCTATAAGATCATTCCTCTGGTTACATGATATACCATAGTAACGGGTGACAAAAAAATAATTCTTCTCTTGTATTCCAGTGTAGTTTGTGCTGTTTATCGTATTAGTGTGTAAAATCATATCATCAAATGATTTAAAAAAATGCTTGGTCCAGTTGAATACAAAACTCCTAATCAATTGGTGAAATATATGGAGAGTTGCAAGTTCCTTGCTATTAAATGAAGACGTTCAATATTTGTTTATTTACAACAAATATAATGTTATTATTTAATAGATTTTATTAATCTAAAATTCTTCTTTATTATTTTTTTTGAAAACACGTGCATATGCACGTGCATCTCTACTGCTTGCTCTGTCCCAAATTGTAGGTCGTTTTGGTTTTTCAGATACATTTTGTATGCACATTATATCTAAATACATATAAATATCTATGAACCTAAGTCAAAACGATCTAAATTTTAAACGGAAGGAATTATTTAAAAAGAAAGTCAAAACGATATGCAATTTTCCTCCATAACAAGATAGCCACTCTGTAATAAGATAGCCTACCCACAAGACAGACATGGAAAGGAAGTCAGGGCCCCACGTGTCAGTCCAACAGGCAGCACAGTCACCAAAAGGAAGTCAGGGCCCCACGTGTCATCACATCATCCTTTCTCACCTCGAGTTGGAAGCGCCTGTAGATGGCCACATGGGCCAGGCCCTCTGGGCCGGTAGAGGCTGGGCACTAACCTGGCCCGACCTGCAGTCAATAGTGCCTGAGCTAGGCTCGCTGGGCCGCCCAAGGCCCGGCACAAACTTGGCCCGACCTGCAGTCAATAGTGCCTGGGCTGGCTCGTCAGTGCCTGGGCCACCACATAGGCCTGTAGTCGGCACGATTTTTGGGTCTGCTCGAAAACATCACCCTATTCATATAAATAAGAAAAACCCTATACTAGTCCCTCATATCATGAGCATATTCACAATTTGTAAAACACCTAATGGATGGGTGGTCTTGGAAAGATATAAACCAGCACGATGAAACAATCACCCCGCGATGACACTGCCTATCCTTCTGCTTCCACGCGTGGCTCGGTAGCTGGTGGCACCAGACCAAATGTTGCTACATGCTTGACGCCACCACACCATGGGTACTAGGGGGTGGAGCATGTATTTGGATTACGAAGAAATATTGAATTGGAGACAACCTGCATTATCCCGCATATGGGATTCCTGATCCACGCACACATTAATGATTAAAACTCCATTATCCCGCATATGGGATAATGGAGGATTAAAACTCCAGTAATAAATTATAGAAATTCACAGATTTTTTTATCCAATTAAAATTAATGGCATAGAAAGATCTCGAAATCACAGAAAAACAGCAAGATCCCACGTTTATTCCAAAAACATTGGTGTCTATGCATACTCATAAATCATAGTCACAAATCCGAAATCCCAAGCATCAGGCCTAACCATGGGCGGCACATGCAAACAAGGCATAAAAATCTCCCATCACTGGTCAAACATGCATAAATTGGTTGTCACATTTTCACACAAATAGATCCATTCACTTGTTGCATAAAAACATTGAATCCATAAGCTTTGATTTTTATGCAAAAAAAATGGCAATTTATATGCAACCCCATTCATCTGACACAAAACAAATATCTACCGTGATTTGAACCAATTATGGCAAGAATTATATACACGCAGCAGGAAGTACCTATGATAGAACACGGACATATACACGCCAGGCCGCCTCTCGCACTATACAGGCCCAGCGCCGCCGGTGGAGAGGAGGGAGCACTGCTGCCGACGAGCGGTGTGGCGGTGGGGTCACACATGACAGCCTCGCTCCTGGCCTCCAACGCAGCAGCACGCGTCGATCTACGGCCGTATCACATGTGGATGCAAGCCGAGGAGGGGTGGGGGGCGCCAGCCGGCTTCCAGCCGCGCCGCTCGGATCTCGTCGATGCAGGTCGCCGAGGGGAGAGGGACGAGGGAGGGTGCCGAATGGCAGAAGCTTAAACTGCCAATTTTCTGCACGATTTTCTGCCATGACTTTCATTAATTAATTAAATAGTTTTGTGTTTTAATTTGGTGGCTCATACCCAGGAAAAAAAAAAACCGCGCCGTGCGAGCGTGAGGGCGGGATGCACGAGGTGCTCGGTGGCTGGCTCGGGTACGGAACAGTATTCCGTGCGGGTATAGTACAGTGTAATATAGATATCCGCGGACTGCACCAACCTAGATGAGTCGCGCAAATTATATGGTATGCAAAACAGATCGTGTGCATTCCTGCTCCCGCAAAGCGACTCGTGGACACCGTGGCCATCCGACGGATGCATGTGCCCACAAGCCAAAGGTGCAGCAGCTCGGCTCCCAGCACTATCTCGCGCGCCGCACGCTCTCGGCAGTCGGCTCAGCTCCCATTCAACGTGCGCCGTTGCCGCGGGAGTGTTGGGGCCACCCGTCGACGGCGGCCCAGCGGGCATCATCGAGGGAAGCTACCTGGGCGCGGCGGTGGTGGCGCTGCTGGTGTGCGTGACGGCCACGCTACTGGTGATGCTGCTGCTACCCCAGCTCCCGTCGCCGCTGCCGCTCTTCTGCTCGTGCCCGTCGCCATCTTCGCCATCCTGGTCCTGCTCATACTCACCAGCAGCGTGGCCGTCACGCACGCCAGCAGCGACGCCGCTTCCACGTCCAGGTAGCTTCCCCCGATGCCCGCCGAGCCGCCGTCGACGCTGGCAGCCCCGACGCTCCCGTGGCAGCAGCGCGCGTTGAATTGGAGCCGAGCCGAACCGAGCCGACTGCCGAGAGCGGGCGACGGGCGAAAAAGCGCTAGGAGCCGAGCTGCTACACATTTGGCTTGTAGGCACACGTCCTCGTCACGATCCGTCGGATGCCCGCGGCGTCCACGCGTCGCTTTGCGGGAGTATGTATGCACACGATCTGGTTTGCATAGCGGATGCATCGAATTTTCTTCCCCGCATTTACCTGGCCGTCTGCCCGTCTTTAATCCCGTGGGGCTCCCCTCCCGTTCTGCTTTAATTACGGTAATGCGCACGATGACCTCTTGAGTCGCCAGTAATACGCACGATGACCTCTTGAGTCGCCCCTAAAAAATCGGGGCACGTTTATAAATCTTTTTTTGCAGTAGTGCAAGTTGAAAGTGAGAGTGAAGAACTCTTTACTCCGTACAATGAAGTATGTGAAAGTTTTGATGCCATGGGGCTCCATGAGAACCTTCTGGAAGGCAGCTCCGATTTTGGTATGCAATCCCATATACCTACCAATGATTCAAGTTTTTCTCTTTTACGAAAGCAATTTTTTTTGACGAAATTTACAAAGACAATTACTTGATTTGCAGGTTTCAAGAAGCCATCTGATATTGTTAATTACCTCTAGATCCGAGTCCAGTCAACGTGAAAATTGTCTATGTTCACCTGCTATCCAGAGCCAGTCTCCTCTTGCCTAGCAGTTCCTTGTCTAAGTATCAATTAATCTATAGACTATATTTATTTATTGCTCGGTCCATCCATAGTCCACTCCATCTATCCACGCCATTTATTTTTGTCAGCTCATCATCCTTGGTTGAAAATAAAAAAAATTAGGTGTATCAGTATAACACAATTATTTATTGAACTTTTTTAATTACCTGGAGATCTGGATCGAGTCATGATAGTAGTTGGGTATGTTCATTTATGTGCAGCTGCTGCGCGGAGCCAGGCATGCATCTACTTGGTTGGATTAGGAGTAAACACCTAGCATATACCTCCAGGTCTTCTTCCAGGTTAGTGGCCGGTTTTAGAAGCTCCAGTTCTCTGTCGATTACTTTTGGATTGATTGCTCTTTCTTCTGCTTCTGCGAATTCTATCTTAACACTAGATCTGCAGACTCTTATTTTTATTGTAAGATAATATAAGCAGTTTATTTTTCGATCGGGCTTCCGGGCATTGAGTTTGGGTTTGAGGGAAAATCATTAAGAGAAAGTTAGATTGTTACTTCTGTAAATATCATTGAAAGATCGTCGTTACGTAAAATACCACCGAAAGTGAAAATCCGTTCCAGAAAATACCATTATGTTGCTTTTGCAGTTAAGATGATGTTTTCCTCTCTAATGTGCAAAAGGAATTGTCATTTTCACCCTTATCTTCTTCATGGCATCAACAGCTCAAGCCTACTCATCTCAGCTGCTTCCATCCATCAGAGCAATAAAAAAATTACCAAGCAGCAGCAGCTGCGGTTCACCTCCTTTCTTCTTCTCCATGAGCCGAGTTGCAGATACACTGGTAGCAGCTTGCTATATCTCCATCGATTCTGGCAGCACCACAAAATCCAGCAGCCGTAGCTCCAATTAAAACTCACCAGAGCAGATCCATAGCAACCAGCTTCTCCTTTCCCCAATCGAAACACAGGAGAGCCGCCATCTCCCTTTTCCTCGATTCCTCCCCATGCCATCCACGTGCTCTGTTCCTCCCCTTCCTCGCGAACAGCAGCAGATAAGCAAGCATGGCAAACAGCAGATGAGGGGTTCGTGTAGCTGCGTAGTGGGGCGCCACGCCAGGCGAGCAGCACCGACATCCTGCAGCCGCGTCAGGCCAGGCTGAAGTGGGGATGGCATTGCTTGCTGCTGTAGTGAGAGAGAAAAGGACAAGGAAGAAGATGAGGATAAAATCGACAATCCACATTGCCCAATAGGGAGGAAGAAATCTTTTTCGTGCAAAAAGTAATGGGATGGTATTTTTCGGAACGGGTCACCTCTTTCGGTGGTATTTTATACATCGGCAATCTTTCAGTCTTTAGGTTCTATAGAACTAATTATCCCTTTTGGAGAATCCTCTATATATGCATGGTTTAGTAGGGCATCATATATATTTCCAAAAAGCACCTGAGCGAGATTGTTTTGCAGGGATGGCCAATGTACTTTTGTAAGAAAAATACAAATACTTTTATGAATAAACTTTTAATAAACGTTATAACTAACATGTCTGAGAGCCCTTCGCTGCTGCTAATGTTCACTTTAAACCCTTCAATGTTAATACCATGTTGATTACGGTGTGATAGAATCTTCCTCCAGTCAGAAACATGTGACATTTTATAGTTTGATTAGTACAACTTCCTTTCTTGATTCTTTGCTAAATATGTACAAACTAATTCAGATTGGTCACATACAAATAATTGCTACCAGATTCACTGGTGGTTGATTACTGGAGACTCTATTGAGACCCATGCATTCTTACCGGACATATATGGGTTTACCCTTTCAGCAATTAGCCTTATTGGATAATTTTTTGTTACTTACAGAAATGGGTGATCGAGAAAGTGATATTGAACACCTGGAGCGTGTTTTTAATGAAGCAAGCGCACAGCCATCCAGGATATCATATGGAGCTCTAAGACTCATTACCCAAAATTTTGCTGTAGTTATTGGTTCTGGTGGCTTTGGATCGGTTTATTTGGTATGCTTAGTTACTGATTGTCTGCCAAGTGGTAAAGTTTTGTACTAATAGCATGAGTTCTGCACAATGTTCATGTCATTGCTAACAGTGCGTTTTAACAGGGCAAACTTCAAAATGGTGGTATCATTGCTGTGAAGAAGCTTTCCTCACAGAGAGAAGATGTTTCTTATAAGCAATTTTTGGCCGAAGTTGATGTTCTAAGAAGGTTAAATCACAAAAATATTGTAAGATTTCTAGGGTATTGTGCAGATGCACATGGGGAAGTGATGGATGTGCAAGGAAAAATAATAATTGTTGAGGAACAACAGAGGCTACTCTGCTTTGAGCATGTCCCTAATGGAAACCTCGGCCACTATATTAAAGGTATAAAGTTTGCTACATTATTGACCCATCTATAAACGAACGTACATCATCAGCTATCCTTTCACCTGATAAAAGTATGATGTAACTAGTATAAAGTTGCCACGTCATGCAATTTGAACTACCATAAAATAACTCAAGCATAGTTTTCAGAATGAATGAGCATATAGTTCTGAGAAACATTTGTGAATTAGAAAGTTCCTTTCACAATGAAAAGATTCCATTTCTGTGAGTAATGATGAATGCATTAATCATTGAGTTCTATTATGTTCACATTTACAGAAAAGTCTTATGGGTTTGAATGGAGTATGCGTTATCAAATAATTAAGGGAATATGTCAGGGTTTGCAATACCTTCATCAAGAACGCATTTACCATTTGGATCTGAAACCAGAGAATGTGTTGCTTGGTGCTCAAATGGAGCCAAAAATTACAGATTTTGGTTTGTCCAGGTGCTTTGTTGGGCAAAAGTCCACAATAATCACTAGTAACATACTGGGAACAATGTAAGCTGTGAGACCTCAATATTTATTTATTGAACTCATATCTGTGAAACAAGTTTTATTATTGCATAATTCTCCCAACCATGTTATTACTTACAGGGGATATATGGCACCAGAATTGATAGACAACCAACAAATATCATTCAAGGCAGATATATTTAGTTTCGGTGTTACACTTGCAAAATTACTCTTGCAGAGCAACGAGCCATTAACCCAAAATGTAAGGAGAAACCTAACCTTTCTAGTATCTGTCCGATTTAAAATTTTACCTTTGCCAACTGTCGTTTAAATTGGATATGTTTTGGCATCTATAATTCACATGGAAATGCTTATTTCATTAAATCCTTCCAAATATTCCCTCAGTTTATTTATACATGTCACATTTGCTTTATGTGAAGTCAAACTCGTTCGACTTTGACCAAGTTTATAGAAAAAAATATAACAGCATCTACGATACGAAATTTGTTTCATTGGATCCAACATGAAATATATTTAAACAGTGCATATGTTTGGTAGTATAGTTGTTGTTATATTTTTCTATAAATTAGGTGAAAGTTGGACAAGTTTGTTTGACTTAGAACAAAGCAAATGTGACGTGTAAAAAAACAGGAGTCAAAAGTTGGAAACCTTGCTATACATAAGCAGCTCAATGTCTGCATAGTGGCAACAGAGTCCACTGGTCTATTCCAGGAAACAACGGTCCATTCCAGAGCTTGCCTTTGTTAATAACCTAACAATATTATATCCCGTCCCAAGAAAAAAAGTTACATATATATGTAGTGCTAATTGACTGCCACATGCATACATACCAAATGAGGTAAAGTTGACTTCCTTTTCCGGATAAATTTTGAATCCAAGCATGACTATTTTTGGGGACGGGGAGTAGTCTGGTCAAAGCCTTGCCCCTGTTGTGCATCATTTGTTACGCCGGCCAACATTACCCTGCACCTTTCCGGAAAGCCGCCAGCAGTGCAGGGGCTCTACATGCCTCTACGTTGTGTGAGGTCGTGTGATATGGGGTGCAAGTGCAAACATTGTTACAGAAATTTGTGTAGTACACAAACCAGAAACGAGGGCTTTATTTCCACATGAATTTATTTGTGGCCTGCAATAGGACGCATTACGCTCTTGAAGGCTAATCAATAGTCTCCTCTGTGGCTTGATCTAGAAAGCTGCTGCATGATTTTCTGAAGATAATATATTTGTCAAGTATACGATGTGGCTGAACACATTATAATGTGACACTTTGTAGAACAGAAGTGGCTCTGCTCTTACATCATTTACTAAAATATTCCGACAAAATATACTGAACAAGCAAAATTTATTCTTGACGGTCCTATATGTTTGTACTTTGCAGTGGCACCAATCATTAGATGATGAAGACTGCCCACAAATGAAAATGTGCGTTGAAATAGCACGGAGTTGTACCAAACGGGACCCAAACAGCAGACCTACAATCGGTGAGATACTTCATCAGCTTAACAAGACAGAAATAATGTTTCAAAAGGTTAGAGAAGTATATGAGCCGAGCAAGGACCCACAATCTTCACTGTTCAAGGTATGATCATTCAAGCCAAATAAGGAATTTTTTTTCTTTTCTATTTATGAGAACAGCTCCAATACTCCTTTCTCACGGCTGCTCGTTTCATCGGGGGCATAACGAGATCAACTGACGCTAGAAAACATGTCATCTATACTAAACAAACGATCTATCGATCTCTCATCTAAGCAAGTCGATGGCCCTTTCTCCATCTGACAGCTACGACCACGTCTTGTTGTTGATGCCACTTAAAAACACAAAGTGTGAACCGCAGGCGCACAAATTAGTTGTAAATTTTTTCTTCAAGTGTGGATTGGCAGCAAACTAGTTAAGGTTCCCTATCAAACATAACTGTCTAACCCTATCATGAAGCATGAATTGCATATAAAGGTAAACTTAATTATGATGGAGAGGTTATGAACAAGGGTAAATAGATCACATCCATATGTAAAGAGGTGGCATAACCAAAAGTAGCATGAGCCTAACGTTGTCTAGTTGTAGTTCTAGCCAAAGCAATAATCAATCCATCTAGCACATTATATTGATAAAGTGTGATACCTCAAAAGGCAGCTTGCAAGCTACCTACTCTCCCATGATCATGGCACGAGGTACGCATTAATACCTAAGATTACTCAAAACTTTACCTCAAACAACTACTAAGCGCTCTTACTCGAAGCCCCTCCTCCTAATAGCTGTTGCAATGATTCCTAAGATACTCGCCATCGATCATACTCAACATTATGCAATTCTTTGGGCTTTCCTCCCGCATGCTATTAACATACAAGATTAATCAACCACCGACTTCTTGCGTGTTACTATGATGTATCCGTAAAACATAGACTAATCACCACTATGACATCTATTCATACTGAAAGCATATGGTAGGTACACATATGAATAAGCATGAACAATAGTAGATGAAAGTGAAGACAAGAATAGACTGATATCGGCATTGAGGGTAAACATGCCTTGATGAATACAAGGCTTGGCTCCAAAACTCAGTCATGGCTTCGCCATGCAGGGACAACCATGGCAGCTAGGGTCTATCTTAAGCAATCTCGTAGGCAACCTCGAGGACTTGCAACGGTTCTCAGCTCCCTATTATGCGTGCCCTTCTGTTTCATTGAGTTCTGGCGAATGGATGTGCATGCCGATGGAGAATGGGGGCATTATATTTTTACCCAAGGATGCCATAGTGCAAAGGGGAAGGCAACATGTGAAGTAAAGCCCTACACCAATCGGCTTAGCCCTTTCCTTTGGCTGTTTGCGCTCTACTCTGTCCCCAAGTCTTATCTGATCTTTATAAGCCCCATCTTGACTTGCACGTGGGTCTACCTCATTGATTTCTTTGAAATTCGAATGGACCTTAATCACCTTACAAACTTAATTCATCATTATCCCGAGATCAACTTGCCAAATCTTCGAGTACTTATCCCAAAAATCTTCTGGAACGAATATACGTTGAACCCAAACACCATTGGGCACGAAAAGGGCCTAGGCTGATCGAGCTAGGGTACTTGGGTCAATCGGCACATGGGTTCTTGGACCCTTTGGTGCTCTTGTTTCTCGGGTGGGCTCCTTGCATCATATGAAATATAGCCAAAAACAAGCTCATGCAAAAACTGCCTATTTATGTCGTATTTCCTGCCTTGTACAATACAATTCAAAATATATCATATATGTGAATATGGGGGTATTTCAGGTGCCAAGTGATGGGTTATATAAAAATTAGTCCAGTAATTTTACTAAAATAATAATAAATAGTGTTATTAACAAGCGTCAACACTTGCCAATGCTACAAGGGGCGGCTGTTGATTCAACAAGAATGAACAAGCTGGTTAATTATATGTTTTCATTATAGGGTTTGACATTACCACTCAAGGTATGCCTCAATTGCATTGCCATGACTTCCTAAGCGCAAATCCAACATCAACCAATTCCTGTATTTTTTAAGGACTTCAAAATTTTCTCCAATTCTAAAAAAATAGATCAACCTAGGAGGATCTAGGTCATTTTTCATTAAGAAGAAGAAATAGGCACCCAAATTCGAGCTAGAGGGGACTCGAACCTGAGTGGTTAGAGTACATGACTACACCTCCCACCCTAACTAGTTGAGCTAGGCTCACTTCCTAAAATTTTCTCCAATTCTAACAATAGCCCTTAATTCTAACCCTCTATTTCATCATAACACGTGGGACCCATTCATTAGTTACTCAACTTTGGAATAGGTGGGTGGGTGGGATCCACATATAGAGGCTCCCTAGAGACCCCCTCGGAATGTTAGGTGGAGGGAGGGATTTTGAGGCCTTCCAAAATGGGGAGCCTTGTAGAGGACTTGCTGGAGTGCATTTTTTTTGTTTGACTCTCTAAATTTGGGATAGGGGACTGTTTAGAGGGCTAGTTGGAGTTGCTCTTGTGACATCATTCCCCTAGAGGAAGAAACAAAGGTCTGACAAGTCACTGGAGAAGAGAAGTAGCAGGCCCTTGATAAGTCGATATGACGATATCGACATATGAGCACTAAAATAGTATTGAGTTGAAAGCACCAACCAGTTCAAACCCAAAAAAATTAAGGGTGTGTTTGGTTTCAAGGACCATGAGGGATGGGATGGGTTGATCCCTTTTTTTAGGGTGTTTTGTTCTGAGACAAGTGGGACGGGTCCGTCGCTAAGGGGGAATATTCGTCTAAGATGCAGAACGCCCCGTCCAGCAAAATCGGGTGGACAGACCTGTCTCACTTGGACAACATCGCACTCCGTCTCGTGTGTGACCATACAGGCATGCAGGAGCGGGAGCAGGTGCCGAGGTGGTGAGGTCCAATGGCGCGAGCTCTGGTTGGGAGATCGAATTGGAGGCACCATGGACGTCCAAGCCAAGCTTGGATCTCGGTGCCTGCGGAGTGAGTTGGCAGCGGTGGTGACCTTGAAAGGCGGAGGAGGCCATGGGCCTGTGGGAGTGGGCAAGCTCCACGGCCACCGGCTAGCTCCACCGTGGCCAGCGCGCGAGCTGGAGCTTTGTGGCCGGCGCATGTAGCCTATAGATCCGTGGCAGGTGCGAGCCAGCTCCACCGTGGCCGGCGCGGGCTTGCTCCACCATGGCTGGCGTCTGCGAGCTCGCTGTGGCTGGTGTGGGCCAGCTCCGCCGCATGCGACCTGCAGCTCGGACTTCGGAGCAAGCGTGGGCTAGCGTTGCGGCGACTGGCGCACACGAGCTTGAGCTCTGCGGCCAGCAGCTTTAGTGAGCTGGAGATGGAGGGGGAGGTAGAGGAGAAGGTGGGGCACCATGGGGAAGAAGATAAGGCTCTCCAAAATAAATGAAAATAAGCATAGAAGATGACAAGTGGGGTTCGATGATTGATGTGTCTAATGGTGTTAAAATGGCTATCCATCCCATCCTCACCATCCCTAGTACCAAACAAAGAAATGGGATGAACCCATCTTCTCAACCAAACATGAAATGGGACGATCCCAACCTGAAAAATAGGGATAGGACAATCCCATCACATATTGTCCCTGAACCAAACACACCCCAAGTTGATATGGAAAAGGTGGACAATTTACTTATATCTCAACACTCCCCCTCGAGTCGTTAATTATTTTATTGAGTTAAATACACCAGTGGCCCTTGAACTTATCCTGTGGTATCATTTAGGTCCACAAACTCTCAAAATTGAAATTTGGCATCCTAAATTTTCTAAGTGGCTCACTGGAGGTCCATACCTCTTTGCTAGGCTGTTTAGATCTGAGGTGGCGTGTGTTGGTATATTTAACAATCATGAATAAATCTGCAAGCACATGGATATAACGTTGTAGGATTTCACCCAAAAGTATTCCCGAGGGTATTGTATTTCCCAAGCCAGGTAGGTCAAAAGAGTTTACTATGCATATGAGTAATCATAAGATGAGTAGATGCACTACACAAGACAGGTGTAAGGTAATAAGATTGGTAGTGTGACACACACAGAAGAATCATCTTAAGATAACTAAGCTAGGGAGAAAGGTGTAAGAGTTAGCTCGAGGTTCATATGTACTTCTTATATACTGCACAGATCATACAAGCATAACATACATACACATTGTATAGGACTTAGTTCTATGCACCCAGGTACTATGGGGAGATAGTATCCCTACCGGTCTACCAGCGTAGTTACTGCTTATTTATGAACTCCTACAGCATACTCGAATGTGATGGATTACGAAGGACGAACAGGGCTTTCACCACCTGCCGCCTACCCCTAGGAACCCATGGGGCAAACTCATATCCAACGAAGCTAAGTAATCCAAGCATCATGCTTGTATTATTAACAACACTCCAGCCGTCCTGAGCTATTGTGACCAGGGCTAAAGCCACCATAGACATAGCCATTAAACCGATGCCGTGGCATAGATCAAATAGCCTATGCATGGTATACATGCACACAAAGTATATATTGTAGCATGATCTAGAGACATACATGAGATCATATAAGCCTATACTATGATAGCAAGGGTATATGACGAACATACAAGCATATAAGCTTAGCATATCAACATAGCAAGGGTACAAGATTAACTCATGCATATAAGATCCAAGCATAACACTATATGAAGAAGATAAGTAACTTGAATAGCATAAAATCAATCTAGGAATAAAACAAGAGCCATACCCTGAACTCACAAGAAGACTTGGAACCTTGAGTAGAGCTACTCTAGTCTAACTCCACTAACTTGGAAATTATGAGGGAGAGAGTGATTCAACTTGTGGTGTGTGTTGGAATGGATGGAGAGCTACTCTATTTATAGGAGCTTGGAGGCGGTTCTACTAGGGAATCTTTAGGGAATATCCTATAACCAACATAGGGGCCCCATCCACCATCACCAAGCATTGCCTGGAGACGAGGGGAGGCAAGGGCGGTTCGGCTGAACCCCTAGTTCAGCCGATCCCCTATGGGCCCCACTCACAATCGCCTTCACCTGGGTGATTGCCTGATGGGTCCCAATGGCGGTTGTGTGCGCTTCCTGGTGAATTGAGGTGGTTGTGGTCATTTGTGGGCCCTTCAATCCATGGGTTGCACATGCGGCAGCCTCCTACTGGTTGGAGTTGTGTTTCTTGCTCCTTGGAGTGTGTTTTCTCCTCTCTTTTGTGCTTCTTCACCTCTACCCAAATATTCTCCAAGGACATGTGGAACTACACTATTCTAAATCAAATATGCATGTAAGAAATGCCAATCCTCCTTTATTCTTGAGAATATTGATGGTCATATTTGGTACTTAATGACCATCAACGTGTCAGTTAGGCACCATGCTAGCAATAATATGCAAGGAACCCTCTAATTTCCATCATCTCTTAGACTCCACCCCCATCTCTATCCTTTTCATCTTCTCCCCTCCCTGGTGGACCGGCGACGTGACCACAAAGCTGTCACGGCCCACGCTATCCTCATGCTTGCCATCGTAGCATGGCTGCACTCCTGCCTCTACACTATCACCAAGGTCGGGTGAGCCTGCGAAGGCACCTCCTGTGACAGGGGGCTGGTTCCAATGCTACAATGTGAAAGTGCATTTGGTCCCCTAAGTGGGTTTTGGTGTTGATGACATGCATGATTAAGGGACTAATAAATTTATCAAGTAATTGATAGGTTTAAATTCTAAGAAGTGCAAAGGTGTAAGAAACGAACCCCAAATTTCATTGAAGAATGATGTTGAGCTTAAAAGGTGACTCTTTTATAATTTCTATTTTTGAAATTGAGTAAAGGAACACCATACTATTAAGGGGGATGCGGATGGATAGCTTTAAGATGTCAAAGTGCTCGTTTGAGATGCTAACAACCCTTGAGAGACATCAATCATGCACTTGCACGATCATTTTCTCACAGTTTCTATTAGTATCGGAAGTTCCAATAGGGGGTCGGAAGTTTCGATATCAGCCAAAAGTTTTCAGAAACTTCCGGACGGGGGTGCTCAGGGGATTTAAATTAACATATTGGAAGTTCTGACACTATGTCGGAAGTTCCAAAAATAAGCACCGGAAGTTTCTAAAAACTTCTAAAGAGGGGTTCCTAGTCGCTTTAGTTTAACTGTGTCGGAAGTTCCGACAAGCACATAACAGCACTGTAACGGCTAGATTTTGGGACTTGGGTATAAATACCTCCTTAGCCCCCTCCTTCATTGCTGCTGACCTAACTCGAGCAACACAACCCATAGAGCATTCAATACTCCTCCCACTCCCTCTTTGAGCTAAATCCTTAAAAGTTTGAGCTAGGGATTGGGTGAGAGCAAGATTGGAGGTGTGAGACTTGAGGCTTTGAGTGTAAGGTTCAACAAGTTCACCTCAAGAGCACTTGAAGCATCTTCGGCCTTTGATTCGCATTTGTTACTCTTGAAGCTTGCTTCTAGATGGTTAGGCGTCACCCGTTTGAACGCCATCTTTGTGTGGTGCGCCCGGGAATGTTTGTATCACCCCATCCTTTGTGGATTCATAGTAAGTAACTCAATCCTTCTTTGTGGTCAATTGAGAGAGGTAAAGGGTTAGTGAGGACCTAGTTCTATGTGAGCTCCTCAATGGAGACATAGTTTCATTTGTGGAAGTCAACTTCGATAAACAAATGTTTTGTCTTGTGTGCTTGTTGTGTTCCTTTAGTTTATATTGACCTAGAAGCTTGTTTTGTGCTGATCTATATATTTGTGAAGTTCCTCTCATATCTATCACCTGCAGTAGTCCTTATACAACACTTGCTGCCATCACCCATGTGGCGACGAGCGTCGACAGGTTCCCCGTGCCCGCGCACTCATGGGCCCTTGACGCCGTCTCGGTGGTCATGGCTGCGGTTCTGCTCCTAGGCTCTTAGGTGGGAGAGAGGGAGGCAACTCTGCTACCAAGGAGCCTCTGCTAAATGACATGTGTGAGATGGCCGATGAGAACAGCCACAGCACCGCTGAGGCATCCAAGTTCACCGGCGCGAGCATCCTCAGCGTGCTCACCATCTCCTGGCTGCGGCGGGGGAGAGTGGCATGGGAACAAGCACCGTTGGTGACAGTGGGTGTGAGGAGGCTCGGCTCGGCTAAGATCGGTGGAGGTTCGATTAAGATGGGGCTGCTGGTCTCACGCATGGCTAGTGGACATTCGACTATGCAAGGAGAGAGAGGGTAGAAGTGGCACCCTAGCCTAGCTGCTCATGCCCGAGAGCAAAATTGAGCAAGAGAAGGAGATGGACAAGGGGGAGCTCGATGTGGCTGCCATTTGGAACCCCAAGTTGGAGTTGGAGGGGCTAATCTAGGGCCCTATCACGCCGGTCCATCTCCACTGTGAGCTTCGCGCCGCCCCATCCATGCCGGACGGCTGTAGTTTGCCACATCATCATGCCATGCTGTGTCGTTCCATCCAACTATCATAGGAACCTTATGTCACCCCGCCCACCCAAGCTTGGAGCATCGGTCAACCCGCCATCACCCTACCACAGGACTTCGATGAACTTTTTCGCCTCTTGTCTTGAAGTGGTCTCCACCACCAGCACACACAGAGAGAAGGGAGCAATAACATAAGAGAGGTCAATTTAGGAGAGGAGAGAGAGGGCAAGGGGGATAGTGTAAAAGTGGCTGCCACACAAGGGTGCCACATCAGCAAAGACAGCCTGACAAAGCGATATGGACCTCCGGTGAATCACTTAACAAGCTCAAGGTGCTAGATTTTGATTTTGAGAGTTCGTGGACCTAAGTGGCAGATCAGTACAAGTTCAAGGGCCGCTGGTGTATTTGACTCTATTTTATTTAATCACGTCTGCTATAGTCAGCAATAGCCAGTAGATACTCAATACTCTCTTCAAAATTTCTCTGTTACGATGTTACATAAAGGATTTATGCTTGTGCCTAGATAAGCCTGCAATAGCCTGACTGCTTTATGCTTCGTGCTAATTTTGAGAAAAAAAAGAGTACCGGAGCAATGAGTGAAATGCACCGGAGGTCAATTAACTTGTAAGGAGGTGTCACTTAGATCCATGAACTCTGAAAGTGCATTTCTGGGTCTATAAACTTGTTAAGTCATTCACTTAGATCCATGAACTTTGAAAGTGCATTTCTGGGTCTATAAACTTGTTAAGTCATTCACGCATGTCCATAACCGTCCACATAGGTATCTAGCGCTGACATGGCATGGTGGCTGGGTATGTTCTCTCTCATCCCTGCTATCTTCCTCTGTCTCCCTCTAACATTTCATCGAACATGTTGACGGCAGTGGCGGCATGGAGCTCTTCATCCGTTACCGGCGCTCTGTCCTCCCTCCAATGCCATCATCTCCTTAGCTGGCACAATGAAGGCTCGCTTGCCGGCGTCATTGTCCTCCTCCTAGATCGCCAGAGCCACCTCGCCATAGTAGCGCCGCACAGCCAACTGCCCCAGGTAGCACATGCTGGCACCACTTCTTGCCACCATGTGCGTCGACGGAAAGCACCCTCGACTCGCCGGCCCCACTGACCGAGACTGCAAGTAGAGCGATTGGCCATCGTAGGAGCTAATGTTTGGAGCGCTGATGGCAATGGATGCAGCGGAGGGGTATGAAGTGAAGCAGATGAAGAGCTCCTTGCCACCGCTGCCGTCATGTTCGATGAAATGCCAGAGGGAGAGACGGAAGATGCAATGGATGAGAGAGAAGATGCCCTGTCAGCCTCTCATGTCAGCACTAGATGACCATGTGGAGAGCTATGGATCTGCGGTGAACGACTTAACAAGTTTATGGACCTAAAAATGTACTTTCGGAGTTCGTGGACCTAAATGACACCTCATTACAAGTTGATGGACCTCTGGTGCATTTTACTCTAGAGCAATTTTTCTCTATTACGATGTTACATGAAGGATTTATGGCAGAGTGCTTGCGCTTAGATATCCCTCAATAAATCCTTTATGTCTAGAAAGGCTAATACTACCGCCTGCAATAGTCAGCAATAGCCCACTAGATACCTAATACTCTCTTCAAAAATTCAAAGCATGGGACCTTTCTTCTCCAAGGTCCAAGCACGGGCGTTTGGTTGTGGGCTTGTGGCTCGTGCAGCAGCAGTGTAGGTGTCTAGTGCGAACTCTCTCTGTTTTTTCTCGTTATTACGTCAATCCAAACTCATCGAAATGAACTAGTCCATATTTCAAAGCAAGAAAAATGAAATAGGATTGCTGGCTGGGAAGGCGGATAAAAAAAGTTGGTAAGATCTATTCCCTCCGTTCCAAATTGAAGATCATTTTAAATTTACTAGATAATGATTTTTAGTATGTATCTGGACATACGAACCCGGGTCAATGCCGGCAAGAAAACCAAAACCAGGTTTACGCGTTAGCATCTATCATGGCATCTATCTCGAAAAGCGTCCCTAACCCGGGAGGGACGTCACCTGGGGCTCCCCAACCCTGACCGAAGGGACGGGCCCAGCCCGAGGGCAAGACCCGCTCCCAACCTCCTCGAGATGGTCAGGGGATCGTGGGACCCATCGTGACTCTCCTAGTGTAGACCCCGCAAGTGCCCCGACCCCGTAGAGGTAGTCGGGGAAGGGGGTCCCACAATCGGTAGGTCGGATACCCGGGGTGCGACGCCCATGACTCTCAGTCATCGCCTGTACCCCACGACATGACGCCCATGATCAAGCCATGCCCAACCATGTGCGTCATGGGGCCTCACATGAGCCATGCCTGGAACTATGAAGGACATGTGCTCCATTGTGCCAGCTAGCCTCGTCGTAATCACCACTGCCCCGACATCAGCACATCTGCAACAGGAGGCCCCCCATGACGTCAGCACAACTGCAACAGGAGGCACCCCACGATGTTGCATGGGATCTGAGTGGGAGGAGATCGCGTGACATGACCGCTGCAAGGCCCGCTCCGACTCGGGCAGTGAGGCCCCTTCCTTTCTTCTTTTCCCTTGTAACCAGACCCGAAACATATATAAGGGGAGCTCTCTCTCTCTCTCTCTCTCTGGACACTTGTACTCACACCCCACACTCATCTTCTCCATGTTTGCAAGTACCTCCGTTGTAAGCAGTGAGCTCTCAGGCTCGAGGAACCCGATTATGTGACCCGACTAGATGTAGGGCAATCGGCTGAACTAGTATAATCCCTCGAGTTCGAGTGGTAGCCATCGAGAGTTAGGATCACGCGACACAAGTCACTAGTCCACGGTAGTAAGCACCGACACATGTAATTTAAAATGATCTACAATTTAAAAAGGTGGAAGTATACCCATAGACCACCACAAAGCTCATAAGTCATGTTTTTCATGCAAAATAAGTGCACATGTGGTTTTCTAGGCTTTGAAACCACTAACTAGAGTAGGAAGAATGCCAGCTGCATAGTTGGAGAAGGGTGAGATTCATGCTGGCTCGACATAGATAGTTGGACAAAAAGTTAGCAAAAGCAAATAGCAGAAAAGAAAAACACCCAAAGACCACCCCGAGCTATATTTCATTTGTTGATGTAACATGAAGTTTACTCTTTTTTTCTAAATATTTTTGTCAACTGTTTGGACATTTGAACAATTTGAAATATCTGAACTAGAAGGAAACATATAATTTTCATAAAAAGTTTGTCTCCAACTATGAATAATTTATAAATTTTTAGTACAAGCTGAATTTTGCCAGCTGGTAACAAGAGCTGGCATGGATACTTTTCACATGTGCTGGCGCCTATCAAGAACCGATATGGATGGTTATCGAGTATGAGGTATGTGTATGGGTGGGTGACACTTCGGTAGCTGCTAATACCAGCCGTCACAGATGACTTTTTCGTGCTGGCTCTACATATAAAGGAAAAGATCACAGCTGATACAGATGAATATTTAGCTAGTAGTATAACTAAAATCCGATAGTATACTGCTACTAAGAAGGAACATAACATTTTTTATGAGATTTTCTACTTGTCAGGGGGCTGAGATTAATTTTCGATTCTATAAGTTGCTTTTTGCCCTGAAAATTTTGTCCCTGCAACTGGAAATTTGATTTCTTCTTGGGGTCACAGGTCAATGATTGGAAAAACTACACTGGATTTATTTTTTGACACACGGTTCTGCGACCAGAAAAAACACACACCATATTTTCCGCTCTTGTTCTGTGATAGGAAATACAATACTAGGATTTTGCTGCTGCAGAGACAAGGTCTTTTGGACAAAAAAGAAATGACCGAGAAAAACATAAATCTCTGTTGATTGGGAGCGAGAGAAACTTTACTTTTACTTGGGTTTCTTTTCTTGTAATTCAAGACAATTATCATTAAAAATGTATAAAGTAATTATCTTTTATGTTTTGAATAATATTACAGATTCTGCAAAGATTCCACAAATTGTCAGCACAAACTCCTCGCAAACATTCCAGGTACACCGTACACATACATTTTTTAACAATTGATTCAGCTCGGTGGTTTTTTTTATTTAATTCTATACAATAAAATAGTAACCATATATAATGTTTTCTAATTTATTTTATTTATATTTGATATCTACTATCTGGTAATTGTTATATTATTTTATTTTACCAAAGTGGCTCCAAAGTTTCTTTAATACTTCATCAACAGTACTTGCACTTCACAATTGATAAAACAATTAACAAAACTACATTTCCCGAAATTTTTTTGATAATTTTACCAGTCAGCACAACAAACAAATATCATTCTTAACATTCTACAAAAGTGTAATTTTGCTAAACAGACGTGTAGTTTTTTATTCAGTATAACCAGTGTATATTTGCAACGACAATTCTTAGAAGTGTAGTTTTGTGGTAGTGATTGTCGGTGAAAATTTTAGTTTCAAAAGGTGATCCTTGAAAATATAGTCTTATGGTCATTCTTTTAAACTATTTTCTGCATTTTTATGTGCAAAAGGTTTTGCAAAATCATAAAGTAAAATATATTCATGGTATAATTGCACTAGGAAAGTCCACGAACTTCAGCTAAATATATGATAGCATTGATTTTTTTCATTTGTTTGACAATTTATCTTTTCTACAAATACTTATAAAAATATATAAATCTACAAGTTAAATGAAAATTGTTGTTGATGATAGAAGTAGTGGTACTCAGCACCAAGGTATCCATGTATGAATGAGATGGAGTAACTTTTTCAGGCGGTACAACAGCTACGTTGGAAAAGGGGTACCGTTGCCTATCCAAAAGTGACCATTAAATCCTTTTTTAAAAAGTGACCATCCAATCATGTGTTACTTACCCATTTGGTGTTACTGGAGTGTGCTGAAATCCATTTGAGCGCAAGATACCTCAAAAACACATCCATGTTACCAAAGTTCTAGAGTGATCATCCAAGACAATTAGAACAAATCTAGAGATTCATTAGTGTTAGAGTATCCTAGGTAGATAGAGCTAGGTAGTTTATGCCTTGTGCTACATTCTTAGAGTGAACCAACTTTATACACTTAGTGTGCTGGTATCTTGGGACCTTGATGGTTCGTTAGTAAGTCTTCAACCCTCCGACTTAGAGCGGCGACGACGGTCGCATCAGGTGATCGGAAAAGGATGGAGTGGTTAGTCTTGCCTTTGTGGTAAACATCACACCCAGCTTGGCAGGAGCCTTGTGGCGAGTTCATTCTTTTAGCCGAGATAGATTTGGTGATCAGAAGCTCTAAAGTGGAATATGGTTGCATTTGCCTACCGATACTAAGGGATAAATCTTCATACCTGTGCATGCAGTTGAGGGCTTGGAGAAGCTAAGCAGGAGAGATGTGAAGGGATGGTGGGAGGACGAGGAGTCCTGCTTGAAGGGCTGTCTGGCCACTACCAGGGGCGGCGAGGAAAGGCAAGGCAGTGTGTGTGTGTTTTGGCCGGGAGTGGAGTCGCCCTCGGCATCGCCTTCGAGCAATGCGGAGGCCTGTGTTTCCCGTCCTTTCAGACCATAGGTTAAAGTTTTAGGTTGGAAACTCCATTGCGTGCTATAGACCAGACACCAAAGCAAAATAGTACTACCTCTCATGTTGCTGATGATGAGCATAATAATCAAGTTTTAATTTCGCCAAATCAGTCAATTTAACAAGCTATATGCAGGGATTCCGGGCTTCTGTCGGACGGAGAGACATCGAGCCGTAGCAGGATCGCGGACGGAGTGAGCCGTGGCAGCATCGCCGCCGTAGCCACATACAGGCCGGTGGTGCCACTGGACATCTTCTCGTGCCCGATCCCCCCGTCCTCATCCGATGGCGACAACAACGAGATAAGCCTCACTGATGGTGTCTCATACAACCACAACTGCCGATCCATCCCGGCGGTGGCGCTCAAGGCACTCATTGCCAAGAAACCGGAGCTGGCCTCGGAGTGCGGCGCCACTGCAGATGACGTGGATAACGGCCGCGCCACCGGCCTGGTGTTCGTCTCGGAGAGGGACGGCGGGCTGGAGACACTTCATGTGGCCCTGCGCTGCAACGGCAAGGTGAAGGTGCTGAGCCTGGCCGACATCTACGGCGCCGACAACTTTGGTGGCGTGCGCATGGAGGACACTGGCGGTTTCGGCACCAGCTTCGTGGGTCACTACGCCGACCCCTCCATCATCTACGTCTCAACAAAGACGAGGGTTGGGGTTCGCCGAACCCCTTGGACGGCGGTGTACCGGACCAACCTCAGGACCGGCGAGACCAAGCGACTCACTCCAGACGGTAGGAAGCTGAATGGAATTATTAATATTCATTTTTGGATCATTATTAAATAATTGCTTTGGGATAACTAACATGGTGATCATGATCCGGTGTACTGCATGCAGGGCAGTCTGATCTGAGCCCCGCTGTCTCACCGTCGGGGACGAGGGTGGCGGTGGCCAGCTTCCGGTCCGGGTGGACCGGCGAGATCGAGCACCTCAAGACCGACATCGTCCTGATGAACGTGGACAGGTACGCGAGCGGTGGGAGCCTGGACCGCAAGCCCATCATAAACGACGGCGGGTGGCCTTCCTGGGGCAGCGACAACATCATCTTCTTCCATCGAGGGGTCGACGAGTTGGAGGACCCTGCCAGCGGCAGGAGCAGGACGGCAACAAGCTGGGGCGTGTTCCGGTGTGACCTCACCACTATGCAGATCGACCGGGTCACGCCGACGGGCATGGACGCGATGACTCCGGCGGCAATCAGTGAGACCAAGGTGGCCGTGGCAACCATACGATTGAGGACGACCGACGACGACATGAGGATTGGCTGCCGAGTGGAGGCTCAATACCGCCACATCGAGATCTTTGATGTCAGCTCGCCGGACCAACCGCCAGTGAAGATCACCCAGAACATATTCACCAAAGCCGACTACTACAGCCCCTTCGTGCTTGACGGCGGCAGCTGCATAGGCTACCACCGTGTCGGAAGGAACACAATGATCCAGAAGGTAGCTTCAATTCCTCTATACAGCATATTAATATAACTTAAACTCACACACTCATCCGAAGGTATGCTACAATAATCTTTTGATTGCACCCAGGATAATGGAAACAGCAACGTGCCGAGGATTTTCGACAATATGCAGTCTCCCCACGTCGACGTGAAGTTGTTCAGGGTTTCGGGCCTTGTTCCCTCATTCTCTGCCGACGGCTCAAAGCTCGCGTTCGTAGGAAACGACTTCAAGAGCATTTGGCTCGCCGACAAGCAAGGCCAGCGCGAGGTGCATAAGCAGGTCTGATGTGATGCCATTCTCTTCAACAACCTTTGAAATAATGCAGGAGTTCCTCATTATATAGTATTTGGTTCATGACATTTGCAGGGGAGGATATCATCAAACTACATATTCTCTCTAGTGTGGAACCAGAACCCAGATATGGACACACTCTATGCCTGCGCCGCCCCCTCTTTCTTCAGCGCAAATGACAACTACATGGTTATCTATGCCGTCTCCAATGTGTCGAGCTCCGATTCCCATATGGTCGTTGTTCGTCGCCTCACAAAATTTTACTTCAATGCCTACCCATCCACTAACCCTGAAGGGACCAAGATCGTCTTCCAGTCGACGAGGGACGATCGTGGCGACTCAAGAAAAAGATCGTCTTACACGTACAAGAACCTGTATATCATGGAGGACGCCCAGATGGGGGAGCTCGGGAAGGGGTCTGTGACGCGGCTCACGAGTGGACCGTGGACCGACACCCAGTGCCAGTGGTCACCCAGGGGGAACTGGATCGTCTTCTCTTCCACACGCGACAAGCCGGCCGCCGCACCGGAGAACTACAACGAACTTGACCCCGGCCACTTTGCCATCTACCTGGTGAACGCGGCCGATCCCACGGTGGTCGTGAGGGTGGTCACGAGTGGTGACCCCGGACCCGGTGCGAGCAGCATCGCCGGGCACGTCAACAACCCGGCGTTCAGCCCGGACGGCAGGAGCATCGCTTTCACGTCCGACATCGCCGCGGTCTCCGCTGAGCCCATCTCCATGCCCATGGCCAAGGTCATGGCCTCGGTCAGGCCGTACGGCGATATCTTCTCCGTCAACATCGACCCCAACGACATCTGCAGGAACAAGGACATCGACAGGGTCCACCGCGTCACGCACAGCCGATACGAGTACTCCACGTGCGCCTGGACCAAGTGGACCGACGATCCCGAAGCCCAGTGGTACATGCTGCTGAACGCCGCTGCTTCGATCTAGAGCCACCGCCTTCTCCACGGGGGGTGCCCCTTGTAAGTGCAAGCTGACGGACGAGAGCTGGCACATCCGCAAATGACTGGGCACCTAATCGTTCCAAGGAGATGCTGCTACTGGTCATCCGATCCATATCCCATTTCCTTTTGTTTGCGACTACCCTACTTCTGAAGATATGCATACTCACAAAATCCTTTGATGAGGGTTTTCTTCCTTCCCAATAAATATGTCACGTTATATTGCAAAAATATCATGTTTTCGATTGAGAAACTCAACTACGTACATTACTGTGTATAAGTTTTATTGTTTCTTGCGCAGCACTTTTATTAAAATGAAGCACAATATAATGTCTCCTATCTGACAAGCAGAGTGTTTTTTTGGTCCTAAGGAGCTGCATGAGTTTTCCAGCTAGTTACAAGAACCTGCTGAACATTTGTAGTCTTGAAACTGGATAAACGTAATGCCCGCCACGAGCCCAAGGTTGACAGAGATATCATAATGCATCATCACAGGTAAGAACTACAAAACTTTACCTTCCAGAAATTAAAAATGCACATAGCTGTTCAATCGCTTCATTCATGGGGACACGCAGAATATATGGCAGACGACTCAGACATGTAACGGAAACTGGAACTGGATTAACCAGGTACATCGCACAGCTCAAATTCAGGCTAAAGAACATAGATTCAGTTCCTGGGCACAAGATGTCATCACCACATTCACGTTCAAACACAACAGTACATAGCGACTAGCCATCTACAAAGGAGCTTCAAAAGGAAGTACACATAAGTTAAATACTAGAAGCCATCAAATTCAGACAAGCATGGCAGAAATCATACACAAAACAACAGCATACACTTGTTCTCAGTCACAAACAAAACAGCTTGGCGCCTCAAACCAAGCAGCATCAGCGCTTCCAATCCATTCGTGCTCATTAGGACAAGATTTGATCTGCACCAGTTCATTCAGAAGGAAAAAGCCATGTCGGATTCATCGGACTGCCATCATGTGCCCGGAGGCTGCCCTCTGGTATTTCTGCAGCAAATGGCGCCATTGTACCATCCTTCATGCTGTACACAAATCTATCAAAAGGAGGTGCATTTTTAGCAGGGTAGAGGCCACCATCAATGAAGTAGATAAGGTCATCTTCGACTCCGTCGTACTGACACGCATGGAATGAGTTGCTGCTGCACGGGCTGATAAAAATGCAGTCGCCATCCAAGCTGTTGATCTCAGTGAATTTGAAAGGGTTTGTGCTCAAGTCCACCTCAAATACCCCAATCTTACAAATGTTGTGCCAGCCTTCTGCACCGCCTAGGTATGTCACAACCAGCAAAAGTTTCCCATGCCACTCAACTATGTTCCACCTCTGTCCATAGCTATCCTTGACCTCAGGCAGTTCGGTCACGCAGCGCTCGACACGAGAAACCATCAGGCCACTGTCGTCTTCCGAGATGTCAAAGACGAAGAGGTTTGTGGTGAGCTTGCTGAACATGTAGACCTTCCCCTGGTACAAGGCGATGTCACTGAACTTACTGATGCAGCCTCCATGGCACACGCACCACGACGTCATCCCAGGCCGCCACAGAGCAAGCTTAGCAGCACTCCTGTGCACAGAGATGGCAGCCACAACGCACTTGGAGCCAGGGTCAGGTGAAGAGGACAAGACCACCTTGCAGAACGACATCACATACTGCGCACCATTAACCGTGCAATGCACTGCGCCGGAGCCATTGGCGATGGGGAGAGATCTGCTGTAGGCATCAATGAAATGTGTGGCTACAGAAGGCGGCGGGAGACGGATGACGTCCCGGGAGAACGCGTCCATCAGGAAGCACCGGCCGTCACCAAAGTAGCGACCTTTATTGAGCTGCACGCCGGCGAGCCACCCTTGGAAAGCTCCGACGCAGCGGACGTCAACCGCCATCTCCCGTGACGGCAGCGGGATGCGCCGCGCGCCCGTCATGGCCCCGTCAGCGCAGAAGCTGGAGAAGGCGAAGTCAGAGAGCACGAGCAGCGGGAGCGGTGGCGGCGGCCGCCCGTGGGCACGCGCCGCGGCCCGCCACGCGCGGCAGGCGGAGCGCAGCCTGGCGCGGTCGTCGGCGCGGGGTATGCGGCCGACCACAAGGCCGAGGATGTCCGCCGGGAGGTCCGCCCACGACGCGTGCTGCAGCACGGGGACCGCGCCGGGCCCTGGCAGCTCAGGAGCCGTGGGGCATTCCGTCGAACGCCTTGACTGCACCCACGCAACCGACGGCCACGACGGCGAATGCCGCCGCCCGCGAGGGGTGCGGGCGTGTAGAGGTGGGTCTCGACTCCGTCCTGGGCCTCCTCTACCCGGACCCATGACTGCCGGAGGGTGCTGTGGCGGCAGGGATCCTCGCGCCCTGGGGGAGATGAGCCCCTTGCGCCGGCCGGCCGCTGGGTGCCTCGGCTTCCTCGAGCAATGATTGACGGGTGCTAGAGTTGCTGGCGCTTCCAAAACGAGGTGAAAAAGGATGCAGATGCAGCGCTGCCTGTTGGACTGACACGTGGGGCCCTGACTGCGTCTGTGTTGTGGGCCGGGTATCTTATTGCAAAGGAAAATTATATCATTTGCTCCAGTGATTGGTCCTTTCTTTTTTAGAATAATTACTACCTTCTATATTCATATTTTCAAAAGGAAAATTTGAAACTTATCTAAGCCCCATGCTACAACAATCATGTCATGTGGTTCATATCATGAATTTTTAAAAAAAATTATAGTTGTTTCGAACCAATGCAGCAGTCTATTTCTGTATTGAAAATTTCACAACAAAATGATCTCGTTATGGTTTTTAGAAATATTATTTCGTCATGTTGTTTCCAGAGTGCCAACTACAAACATCATTCAAAAAATTAGTTAAAGCATGGTGTCAAATACCCAAATCAACCCTATGGCAAACTACTAATTCAGAGTAGCAGAATCATGGAAACTCCATGCTTCATTAACAGAAAGCATTGTTCTCCAATTAATCTGTAAGAAAGTTCCTTCAGATACTAGTATTACATAAACATCATAAAAGATCATGCTGAAAAAGGAGAGTGTTTTACCTGTGTGCCATTATGAAAGTTGGGTCTAACCTCCTCGACACCTGTATGCCCAAGTGCAACTTGGTTTGTCTCTCCATGCCATTCCGTCCCTATTCCGTTCGGTTTTGGCCGTTTGAGAGCTCTTACAAGCGGGCCCAGGCAGCGAAAATGTCCAGTGTACCCTTAGTCTCTAAGGCATATGCGCGGAGGCTGTGTTGACCAATTTTGACCGGCATCTCTCACTCTCCTCCCACTCTATCCGTTGCCGAACCCTAGCGGCGGCGGCGAAATCGTAGCGGCGGCGGTGGAACCCTAGTCAGTGGCGGCGTTGACGGGTGGGGCGGGGAGAGAAGAAGGCGTTCTGGAGAAGAAGACGAAGCCCTCGTGCATGGATTAGTGGATTGACATGGCTTCTCATGGCGGGGAACAACGGCGTCGGGGATCGACCGGATTGGCTTCCAGACGGGTAAGTCAAATGGTTGCTTCCCCCCTTGGCTTGCGGAGTACTCTCGCTTGCGTGGTCTTAGGTCCCTTAGCCCTGCGCCTGTGCACCGTCACCATGCTTGTAGTGTTGATTCCCTGCTCCTTGTTCATCTGTAGGATGGACCCCAACAGTAGCTACAACTTAGAAATCCGGATTGTTGCTCACAATTGTTGGACTCGGTGGTACGAGCTGAGCAAAGTTGTTGATGCTGACCGAACTAACTTCAGATCCCTGGTTGCTGAAGTTGTTGACAAGAATCCTCATGGCTATGGAGACGTAGTTAAAGTTTTTTATTACTGCATGGACACTAAGGTCAACATCCAAGTCTGTACTGACCAAGATTTGCTTGCAATGTTTGAAAAACATAAGGTTTCGAAATGTTGCTTCCTCACTTTTGCATATCATAAGCCAAGTGTTGATCCTCCTATCATTCAACTTTGGGAGTTTGGTAGCAGTGACAAATCTGTTGATCCCCCAGTGACCCCTTCTATTGCATCCCTAATCCTAGGTGAAGCAAGCAACAGTACACACACACAATATGATGAACCTGAAATCTTAGCTAACCCAAACCCAATGTATGAGCATGTGGGCGTTGACGATGAAGGGCTATATCTTGACCTTGGTCCCAACTACCCTCCACCTCCCCCAAATCCTAAAGCTGGCAATAAAGGAAGGGAAGCTGCGAGTTCTGAGGATGAAATCTGCTCTGAGTCAGATGAGAGTTCTGATGATGAG
The DNA here is from genome assembly GCF_005286985.2 of Setaria viridis. Lineage (NCBI taxonomy): Eukaryota > Viridiplantae > Streptophyta > Magnoliopsida > Poales > Poaceae > Setaria > Setaria viridis. The sequence continues at coordinate 32,062,668 of NC_048270.2, forward strand.
TCTGATGATGAGATGGTTACAGATAGAGGCCCTGAACCTATGCCTGATGTCAATTATGACAAGAAGAACCCACCTATGGATGTAGGCACTTTGTATTCAAACATGAAAGCATTTAAGATTGCTTTAGCTTCTCATTCTGCTAAGCACGAGTACCATTACTTAGTTGAGAAGAGTGATCCAGGGAGGTATAGGGTGCACTACAAATTCAAGGAGGAGCTTGATTGCCAATGGAGGATTCATGCTTCAACTCTGAAGGATGGTGTGACAGTTAAGGTACATGAGTTGCATTACTTTTTGTAAATTCCAGTTGTTTTGCAATGAATCATCAGTTGTTAATAAGTATTTGTGTTGACTGTTTTGCAGGTGAAAAGGAACCCACATCCTCATGATTGTCAGAGTGCTAAGAGGGTTGGTGTGTGTGTAGGGATCACACAGGACTGGGTCTGCAGTAAAGTGGTAGACTGGTTGAAGGAAGATGGCAACATTCGGATAACAGAATTGATTAGAAGATTGAAGAATGAGTACAAAGTTAATGTGCCATACAGGAGAGTATACAAAGGTAAAATCCTTGCCATGGATCAGATTTATGGGCCTTGGGATAAAAGTTTTGACAATTTGTTTAGGTTTAAGGCCCAGATAGAGGAATCTAGTCCTGGATCATTTGTTATCATTGATCATCACACAATCAACAATAAGATAAGGTTTAATAGGCTATTCTTTGCATTGAAAGCATGTGTAGATGGATTCCTTAGAGGCTGTAGACCATATCTTGCAGTAGATAGCACTTTTTTAAATGGAAGGTTCAGAGGACAGTTGTGTGTAGCTTGTGCAGTAGATGGACATAACTGGATGTACCTAGTAGCTATTGGTGTAATTGATTCAGAGACTAATGAGAATTGGGTGTGGTTCATGGAGAGGTTAAAAGAGGTAATTGGATCCCCAGATGGACTGACCTTCTGTACAGACTGTGGCTAGGCAGTGATGAATGGGGTCACTGAAGTTTTCCCTGAAGCTAAACATAGGGAGTGTATGTACCACTTAGTATAAAATTTCAAGAAAAGATTCAGTGGCAAGGTTTTTGATGACCACTTATGGGCTGCCTCATATTCATGGAGCCCATATTTGTTCAACAAGCATTATACAGCTATGACTCAAGCCAAACCTGAGGCAATGGTCTATCTACATGAAAACCACAAGAAGCTTTGGACAAGGAGCCAGTACAAGACAGGATCAAAGGTGGACTATGTCACCAACAATCTAGCTGAATCATTCAACAATTGGATAAAGCCTGGAAAGGGGAAGAATATTGATGATTTACTGGACACTATAACACAGAAGCTCTTGATTAAATGGAATCATAGGAAGAGAGTTGCCATAAAATTCACAGGGAAGATTTTGCCTCACATTGAGAAGAAACTGAGGGAAGACAGTTACAATATTGACATTGAAGTCATCACTGATTCCCTTGATGGTGTGGCAGAGATTTGTGCTAAGGGTGGCAGTGTATATAGATTTGTGGTCAATTTACCTGAGAGAACCTGCACCTGTAGGGTTTGGCAAGGGTTAGGAATCCCTTGCAAACATGCTATTGCCTACATCACTTCAATCCCTGGTGCTAAACTAGAAGACTATGTGCATGATTACTATTCTGTCGACAAATTCAAAATTGCATATGAAGGTTCCATCCCTTGCATTCCTGACAAGAGTATATGGCCCAACAGCACCCATGGCTTCTTCATGCACACTCCATTACTTAGGGCAACAGCTGGAGGAAGAAGAAAGAATAGGATGAAATCAGCACTTGAAGGTGGCAGCAGCAGTCAGAAGGGAAGCTCAAGGAAACATGAGTGCCCAATATGCCATGAAAAAAGGCACCATTGGTATACTTGCAAGAATGGCAATCCTGAAGACATAGCTGCAATGGAGGCTCAAAGGTACAATAACTTAACTGAAATCAGTGTACATTCACATTGTTTTGAAACTTATATTGAGTTGTCCTATGCAGGGGTCTCCCAAAGAAGAGACTGAAAAAAGTAGCAAGCTGTAACACAGAGACAAGCATTGTGGTTGCTACTCTATCAGTGATGCAATTCCCAATAATTGAGGCTGTAGACATAGCAGCAGCTAAGAAAAGGAGTAGGAAGCCACCTTCTTCTTCTGGTGCCAAGAAAAGAAGTAGGAAGCGACCTTCTTCTTCTTCAGCTACAACTACAAGTACATCAACCAGGTGAGCTTATGAGCAATTCTCTTGTTATTTTCATGCACCATTTGTTATCATCTAACCTGTCATATTTGTCACAAGGTCTGGAACTGGTTCCAATGACCCAATACCATTGCAGACTGTTTTCCTAGCTCCTTATCATGAGACCTCAGTTGGCACAGTACAGACTGACCCAGTGGACACTCTCCTTATCAAGGCTGCTACACTAAGGAAGAAGACAACAGTTAAGAAGAAGCTGACACCAAAGAGGCTTCAAGTTGCAGCAGCCAGCCAAGCTACCCCATCCAGCCCTTCTTCTAATACAAGGAGCAAGAAGAAACTGCACCTGCAGTGAAAGGTACCCCATCCAGCCCTTCTTTGTTTATTTTGCTCTGTGATGCCATGTCCAGAACTTTGGATGTGATGAAAACTGGATATTTTGGTGGATGGAACTGATACTATTACTCAGTGATAGCATGTCATGTACTATTTGAACCTTGCCTGAAATGTGATTAAACCTGGATGTCATGTACTATCTTTTGTGTCATTAATGTTGAAGACATGATGAAATGTGATAAAACCTTAGCTGATTCATTCATTCATTCATGCATCCATCCATACATCTTGTCAATTCATACAAACACAAGCTGCTGCATAACCCTACTTCTTCATAATAGCATACAAAGCAAGGAAAATGCATACATATACCATCTTTTCTAGCCACCTAAGCTGTTGCATAACCCTATTGTCTCCCCTATTTTCCACTACTGCATTGCCTACCACTCCAGCACCATTGGAACCATGCTGGTACATGGACAGTGGATCAGGTGGTGCCACTGCTTGCAGGGAAACTGCCTGTAGGGGATCTGGCGCTGTAGGTGACTGCATGCCACTGTCCATCATTTCATCCTCCCACTGGTAGTATTGACAACCACCAAACTGTAAGCCAAAGAAACTGAAGCATTAGCACTTGGAAAACAAAAAAAAGGGCAACCAAGAATGAGCAGAGAACACAAACTGCAAAATAGGGGCACTTGTGAAATGCACGGTTTGGGTTCTTTGTTGTCGTGGAGATGAATCGGTTGGCGAGCACGTGACAGTTCGGGCAAAGGACCCGCTTGACCCTCCCCCCATAGCTGCTCGAAGCTTCAGACATGGGGTGCGCTAGGAGTGGATGAGAGTGAGAATGAAGGAGAGAGCAGAGGAGAGGACGAGATCCAACAGATATGGCTCAAGATGTATATATAGAGGAGCACAGAGGGTTTGGCGCCAACACCACTGCCTCCTTTGGCGCCAAAATAACAGACCTCTGAGTGGCACCGAGGCAAACAACTAAGTTCAATAGACCTCCTTTGCCTAAGGGCATTTGAGTCCATTCTCAGCGCAGTTAACCACCATTAGCAGAAAATAGGGACGGAATGGCATGGAGGGACAAACCAAGTTGCACTTGGGCATACAGGTGTCGACGAACTTTTTAGGGTATAGAGGTTAGATCCAACTTTCATAATGGCACACAGGTAAAACTCTCGAAAAAAAAGGAAGCGTGCCACAACCAACAACAGGATATTGCAGACAAACTTCATATAATCGTAAGTCCTTACACTAGTAAAAGGTGCACGTATATTGCCGTCCTAAACATAGCAGATAATACAAGATAATTCGGGAGTTGCGATATAAACTAGCAGATAATACACACCATTGTCCTAAACATTGTAACAATACAGATAATTCGAGAGTTGCGATATGAACACAACAGGTAACACACACAATTGTCCTAAACATAGAGCAAGCAGCAGCACCAAACACCCAGTTAGATGACATTTGCTCTTCACCATCGTTGCAAAGGCAATAACCACACTGGGAAATCGAGGTTCTCCTCTGGCACGTCAAAGTAGCAAGCTAGTAATTCGGCAGCAAAGGGCCTCATTGTACCATCTCTCATGCTGTACAGAAATGTATCATGAGGCTTCCAATCATCAGGAACAAAGTAGATAAGGTCACCTTCAACTCCATCATGCAAACTGGCAGGAAAGGACTTGCAACCACCAGCTGAGCCAACAAATATACAGTCACCACTAAAGCTGTGAATCTCAGTGAGTCCATAAGGGTTTGTGTTGACATCCAGTGCAAACACTTCAACTCTAAGAACTCGTCTGGTACCGAAATCTTCAGTGTAGTGTCTGATGATTAATAACAGCTCTCCACGCCACACAACCATATTGCAACTTATAGCACCACCTCCCTGGTAGGGATGATCATGATCCTGAGGCAACTCAGTCAGGCAAGCTCAATACGAGACACCATGAACCCACGATCATCCTCTTCTAGTTCGCAAGTGAAGAGGTGTGTCCTGTGCCACAGGAGCACATACAGCTTCCCCTGGTAGAATTGTAGAAAGCCAGATCTTTTGGGCTATCAATGTCAACTCCAGAGCAAACATGCCATAACATCATCCCAGGCTGCCAGAGAGCAACCACTCATGTACCATTGTGGTTAGAGGAAGCAGCCACAATGTACTTCGATCCTGAATCAGGTGAAGCAGATAGTACCACTTGGCAGAGTGACAGTCTGTATATATCATTGGCGCCAAAATGGACCGAACAACAGCCATTGATGATGGGAGGGTCTTTCTTAAGCAAAAAGAATTTTAATGCATACTGGATAGCTGCGGTAGGCGAATAACCTTGCGAGAGAAAATATTCACCAGGAAGCCATCACCATCTGCATCTCTATAATACTCATCGCTGCGTTTCTTGCTGGGAGTCACACCCAAAAGCCATCCATCAAAAGAGCCTACACAACGGAGATCATCAGCTGCCATCTCCTTAGGCACCGGGACACGCCGCACGGGCATCAACTCCCCCCTGTCTGATAGGCTCGAGAACTTGAACCCAGGAAGCACCAGTATGGGCAGCGGCGGTGGCAGGACGTGGCCGTGCGCGCCGGCTCGCCAGTGGCGACATACCGACCGCACCCTGGCACGGTCGGCAAGGCAGGGGAGGAAGAGGAGCACGACGCCCAGGATGTCCGGCTGGAGGCCCGCCCACAGCGACACCCCCGCGTCGAACTCCGATCTTGATCTCGTTTGCGGCATTCCGTCGAACATGACACCTGCACGAGCCACCGGCCGGCAGGGCGTCAGGCTCCTCAGCAAACATCACACGCAATAGGATACAGGAGATAGGCAACTCACCGGATCTGTCGCAGCCGGAACCCATCACCGCCACGGACCGGCGCCGCGGTGCTTCTTGATCCGACGAGCAAGAGAAATTTCGATATTTGACACTCAATACGCACGCTTCACTGGATTTGATATCCAATTCGCAGACCTTTCAATATTTGACACTCCACAAGCGAATTGTTTCGATTCAGGGTTTTTCCTCAAATTTCATCTTTTCATTTTCATTTCTCTTTTCAGCCCTAGTAAATGGACAATAATGCCCCTACCTTTATTGGTTTCAATCCCGTGCGTCTCTGGTTTGTCTCTGTCGGTGAAAGAACACGCCGCCGCCGCCGGCTCGGACATCTCCCCGTGGCCGTAGGCCAAAGCAACAGAAGCATGTACAAGCCGTACAGCCCAACGTGCCATGAACTCGGTTCCTGCTCGCCCTGCAGCTTGCTGGTCGCTGCCGTATGCGACGCGGCATGCGTGCCCCCTGCTCCACCCTCCAAAGCTGCAGGCAGGCTGCGCCGCCGCATCCCCGTGCGAGCCCCGTCAGGCCGCTAAAGATCCATGCACCCTTGCCGCATTCCGGCCGCCCCGCCGCTCCTTGCGATCCTGCGCCGGTGGCATGCGGGAGCAGGCAGCAAGCGGAGGTGACGCACGGGCGCAGGCAGCAAGCGAAGGTGGCGCACGGCGCAAGCGGCGGCCGGAGGCGTCCGTGGCGCGGGCAGGGAAGGCGGTAGATGGAGGCAGCCCTGTGGCGTGCAGCGCAGGCGGGCGGAGGCTGCGTCCGGCGTGCACACTGCGACGGAGCTCCATGGGTGAGTTCGTGAAGCTGCGGAAGAAGAAACCGGGGGAAGAAGAAGCAGTGGAAGCGTACTTCTGCAGTTACGTTTATTTTCATGCAAAGCGTTGAGAACAGGGGCATTATTGTCCATTCACTAGGGTTGAGAAGAGAAAATAAAAGAAAAGATGGAAATGGGGAAAAGGGAAGAGAGAAACCCATGAATCGAAACAATTCGCGTGCGGAGTGTCAAATATTGAAAGGCATGCGGATTGGATTTGGATGTCAAATCCAGTGAAGCGTGCGTGGAGTACCAAATATCGAAATTTCTCGATGAGCATGGAGGCATTTCGTCCAACTGCTTGCCAGCACGACGATGACCGATTACACTTATGGCGGATGCCCATGAGAGATGCAAAAGGTTTAGGTGGATGCCTCTCACCTGAGCTTCCTATGCCGATATCCATGGCGGCCAGAGGTTTCTTGGTGCCATCGAGCCGGCCGCCGGGCTCCTCGCCTCAAGGGATCAGAGTGTGTCCCTTGTTGGCCGTAAGTTCTACTGGGCCGTGTGGATTTGAGATGAAAATTATTTTTTTTGGAAATACAACCATATGGCGAGCACTGGGCCGTTTGGAACACAATTCTTTGTATGAAATGGAAACACATACTAACATTGAATGAAATTTTAGGACATAAACGAAATTTGAAAGCGATACAGAGGGCGCATGGTTTATTTTGTGTGTGGCTGGCTCATGTTACTAGCTAGGTTGAAAGGATAGGAATTGTAGAAGCTCCCATATTTGTGGTGATTTGATCGACGCGACGACAGAGCACTCACGATGCCAGAGCCCTGGCTTTGCACAAGCTATTGAAGCTGATCAAATGATCTTTGCTCTTCAGTTTCCACCACCATGTCAAGTGTGTATTGTGTAACCTTACTTTGCAAAAATGCTTGCTATTTTTCATGCAATTTTGCTGGCAGATTTCACGCTCGGCCATAGGAAAATTTATAGACCGAAAAGCAGCGTGAAATCTATTTGGAGTTCATACGTTAGAGGCAAGAACCTGTGATGACCTTTCCGTGGTATCACACGTTGCCACACTCATGAGAGGGAAAATCAACACGCATTGGTTACTTCTCCATCATGCAAAGTTCGTCCACTCCAAACGCAACAAGAGCAACTCTAAGAGTCTCTAAATTTTTTTCTCCAAAACTACCTATTAGGGACTCTACTAAAAATTTATTTCTTTAAAATCATACCATCCCACAGCAGATTCCCAATAATAAACTCCCAAAACTTCGAGACTATCGACGTCAGCATGTGGGGGCCCTTTATTGGGCCGCCATCAACTCCCGAACTGTCGTACATACATCTATGGGTCCACCAGAAGGTTTGGACAGTCCTAAATACAGGGCTGGACACTGAGACGTATCTGACATGGAGGCTATGGTGGAAGACGGCATAGTCAACCGGCCTTATTAATCCTTGGCAACCGAACTAACCAAATCAACTAAATAATTACTGGCTATAAGTAGGGATGGTAATGGATCATGGCCCTCATGCTTCCTTCACAATCCAACTCAACCCTTTCTATTTTTAGTTCAAAATCATACTCCTTTCGTCCCACAAAGACCGTTCGTTTAGGAAATTTAAGACAAGATATTAGCAACGCTAAAAGTTCAAAGTACCCTTAATAACTCTTCTTAATCGGATAGATTACCGACTAGAATTAATTATGCATGCACGCTTGCAGTAATTGTTGAACCTATTAGCCTTCCTTATTTAACAAGTCTGGCTCGAGCATTGATGGTGGGAGTAAATGATCGATTCATTAACTTGACCAGAAGGTATTATCACATTCTTTGTTGGAATGTCTCAAAGTTGTTGGATACTCTTTGTGGGACAAGTTTTGAAGGCTAAACCTATTAAGAGTAGAAAGAGAGACTAAGAGAATGAACCTGAGGATTTTCTTCACTGATTAAATGAATAGTCTGGTTACATATTTATACAAGGGGAAAGGGCATGCTCAAAGGGCATCATGTCCCTTAGTTGGCCTGTTCGCTTTAGCTTATCAGCCACCAAACAGTATTTTCTCACAACAAATCAGCCGTTTCAGCTTTTCAGCCGGCTTATAAGTCCAGCCGAACAGGCCATGGTCCCTTCATAAAAGGTCCACACCCTTTCATTAAAGGTCCTCTACAATTATCTAATATTAATCGATCACTAATTAAAATATTTCACAACACTCCCCCTTGATCAATTAGCTCCTTGTAAGCTTCATGTAATCCTTGTTCAATTTGATTATCATATGGGAAAACTCCTCCAAAAATCCTATGGGAAAAATATTGAGGAGAAATCGACTTGTATGTCCATATGCCATTAAAACTCCTTTAAAACCCAGTGAAAAAATATAAGGAGAAAAATGATATGGCATATTTAGATTATTATCTCATTGTAAACTCATATGAGAAAATCCTTTGAAAGAAAACTCATAAGTTTGGAGATCAATAATATCATGATCTGAGGATCATATTCGAATATCCGTCCTCAAAATCTAATGGAAAAATATGAGAGGAAATTGTATGTCTTTTATACCTCCTTAAAAACTCTTGTAGAGAAAACAAAAGATATGACATATAATATGCCTTGAATACCACCTTTAAAAATCCCAGTGGGAAATATAGGTGATATGACATATATTCTTGTATTGATATTGCCTCATTAAAACCTTTGATGAGAAACCATTGTGAGGAAAAGCTCATATAGGTAAAAGAGTAGAATAGGATGTTTGGATAGATTAGAATTTTAGGAGAGTCTCCCCATGAGCCTTGCAAAATTTAAAGTTGCCATTTACCACTTACCATGAACACCATTCTCCGATGTAGTGGTGGATAAATACATTAGTGAGTATATTTTGCAAGATGTTTATTCCCTCACTTTGTAAAAAATGAGGATAAACATTTTGGGCAATCCATTAATGATATTGCTCATATGTAATATGGTTTCATCCAAGCAATAAAAGTTGCATTATCATTTATGGATAATGTTTAGTGATTTGATGGAATCATATTTTATCATTCACCGAAGTCATACGTATACATGTGATGCTTCAGAATGACAGTTAATTTTTTTTATTAGAATCCATTTTAGTGACTAACATGAAAACTTTATTATCAATATCAATCTATGATCCGGCAATATGGGGATCAGTTAACTAGTATCTTGATATCCTACTTTGTCATGTCTCGAAATAATAAAGTACCATTTAGATATCTATGGATATCCTTTTTTCACTCCTACTAGTATGGTGTTATTGGAGTTGCACTAATTTATGATATAGCAAGGTATCTACAAATGCAGTATCACGCCTATTGCAATTTGTATAATACACAAGCACTTTGTTGGCACTAAGTTTATCATCCCAGGGTCTAAATGGATATTGATCCATTTTTAGGGACTGGATGACCATAAGTGTTGATGGATATGTTTGTCTAATATAATTTGAATATTTATATACAATATCAATTGAATATTGATAAATTGATATATATGCATAAGTTGTAAACTTAAGCATAGTTTGGTTTTACCCAAATTTTCATCTCAAATTCCGTCATAAAATGTTTGCTTGTTTATTTGTGTATTGAGATGATGGAAAATCCAAGTCGGGTTTGTTTATGAATACACACGCAATCATAGTGATTGGAGTAATCCTTCTATGGAAGATACTCTCTTAGTCAGTTGTAACACAATCAACTCGACTGTTTCAAGCCATGTATTGAGTTATACACAATATATGTTGCAATTTTATTTAGATTTAGAATATGGAGTCTGTTGAGGACTTGTATATCCAAATCTATCAAAGTTGTTTTATCCGCCAATGATTAAATAAACGAACGTGATTTTCACATATACCATGAAGGTATGTTGCTCGGTCTCTGCGTGAAACCATTACTACAATCTCTCATTATCTCACTGTCGGATTTATAAGCCTAGTAGTCCACCAGGAGGTAACCCAAGTGGTTGATTTATAAGTGGAGGGGATGGAAAGACTAAGAACTCGAAGGTGATCACGGGAACACAAGGGACACGAGGGTTTTAGACAGGTTTGAGCCTCCGGAGAGTAATACCCTACGTCCTGTGTTTTGGTGGATTGTATTGCTCAGAGTTCATGTGCACTCGGGAGGCTCCCTTGGCCGCCTTATATAGGCTGACGACCTAGGGTTACAAGTCAGTTTGAATCTAATCTAGTCGGTTGTTACATGGAAAGTAATCTGAGTCGGATTACAACACGTATCCCTCAATATCTGGGCTAATTTGAATCGCCCGCCTCCTTGACTTTTACTCCAAGTATCTTCATGTCCTTGGCCCGCACGTTCTGGTCGGGTGGGCCCACTTGTTAGGACTGGCTAGTATCCTGGTTGGTGGGAACCCATAGAGTACCCATATCCCTCAAGCCCCCGAGCGATGTGTACGCGAACAGGAACCTGAGGACATCGCAGCGAAGCTTGGAATGTAGTCGGCTAAAGCTGCGATGTCGTCATAGTGACGGAGAGGCTGCGCAGTGCTCAAAAAAGAAGAAAATTTGAGCGAACGTAGAGCCATCGCGCATAGCGAAGTTGAGCATCGAATTGATGGATGCAGAGCATCCAGCAGGTCGAAGCGAAAGACATGGAGGGCGTCACAAGACGCACTTCATAGGAGTAGCCCCTGAGCATTGAAGCGATTAGTATAATCGGTCCAATGGTCAAAGATAAAAAAATGATCCCAGAAGCAAGTCCTAGTGCCCGAGCACAAGGATAGGTGAAGCCTCAGAGGCTCGCTGACCAGAAGTAGACATCAGAACGGAAAATCCGCAGATTCCATCCTGTGCATGCCGCATTAACAGAAAACACGCAAATTTCACCCGGCACGTTGCACCGCAATAATGGGAGGGCCACAAATACCGTACATAGGATATGCCATCTCACAAAAAAAGCGCAAGAGGCACAAAGCTGTTTCATTTCTATCCATAACACTTGCAGTGCCGCTGCCACAGTCCTCTGAGTGCATCGCCACTGCGCCCGCGAACCCTAGATTGCGCCGCCACAAGTTCCAATTTGTTTGCGCTAACTCTGCCGCCGCTGCCCGAGCCATTGCATCGCTGTATGTGCATTAAAACCCTAGCGTCCATCAGATCCAAGTCACAAGGCTTAGAGCCCGAGGAAATGGCGCAAGCAAATATTCCAGATCTGACAACCCTGTGGGTGAAGTTCGTGATGACCCAGGAGCGCATCCAGGCGCTCATCGACTGGGGCCTCTTCTTGCTTTGGCGCCATGGAGAGGAGGATGAAGCTCTCTGTGTTTGTGGTGTGGAGTGGCTCGAGCTGGAGGAGAAAGAAAGACCTTTGGCTGGCGATTTTATAGGGGATAAGTTTTTATTTGTCCCGGTTGGAAGTTTACTCCCGGTTGGAAGCTCCAACCGGGACAAAAGGCTCACTCTTTTGTCCCGGTTGAAATTACCAACTGGGAGTAATTCTTTTGTCCCGGTTGGTAACTCCAACCGGGACAAAAGGGAGGCGCCGTCGGTGGCTGGCAACTAGCCGTTACAACCGGGACTAAAGGGGGGCTTTAGTCCCGGTTGCAAATACCGACCAGGACTAAAGCTCCGTCCCATTTCAGCCTACCATGGAGCACCCTTTTAGTCACGGACTAACTTTAAATCGGGATAAGAGGGGACGTATGGAAGTTCTCTACTAGTGTATACTGTACTTCTTGAATCCAACCTGTTGTTGTTATTAATCCATACGACCCAACTGTATTTGGGACTGTGTTACCCTTGACATCCAATAAACCGAAGAATCCAGCGAAACACCATGCGGGCAATGCGCTTACGTGGTGACACGCTTCAATATTTTATATGGCTGATCCGGAAGTAGGATATGGTTAGAAGCATGCTTGTCTCATGGTTCAACTTAAACCAGTAGGCGATGATATCCTTTCAAAAAACTGTGTAAAAAAATATAATGATTGTCTCATGGTTCAACTTAAACCGGCAGTGATGACGATCCCTTAGCGATGGCACTTTCCGTGGTCTTTGTGTGTGCTAGTAAGTTACAGGGAAAGTTTTTCAATCATCCTGTCCATGTCTGAACAACACTCGGGAGCATCGTGAGCCTGACTTGCGCGCCGTGCTCTTGCCCGACGGAGTCTGGAGCTTGCGACTTGGCCAGCAAGAGCTCATCAAAGGTGTAGCGCTGTAGGATAATAACGAACCCCATCTTGGCCCCATATTGATCTTCAGTAGCATGAAGTTCTGGATGATATGCAAGTGCTCGATTGGCCCCCAGCCGAATGGAAAGAATGCCAGCGGCGTGTCCTCGGGACGTCCTTAAAACCTTCCCGGCGAAACTCTCTGGCCTAAACTGGTCTCTGTCCGTCCCTCACACAGCAGCATCAGGGTCAGCACCACGTCCGCAAAATTCTTCACGCTGCCGAACTCCATTGGCATCTCTGTGCTGAGGTGGAGCGCGCCATCAGCATGATGTACAGCCGCAGCAGTTTGTAGAACACCATCGTCACCATTACTAAAAATTATCCCGCCAACTCAACTTCTAAATTTCTCAAGGAACTTATAAAACCGACACATGCGCAAATATAAAATTTAGCATAGAAATATAACCGGTCATTACCTTTCGTTTCACAACGAAAAGATCAATTTAGTACAATGTACATTATCATGATCTTTTGCCCAAATCATTTTCAGCAGGATTAACAAGGTTGTTACATCAAAATTTCAGCAATTTATATAACGTTGTGGCTATGCATAGGGCAATTCACCTGCTAGACAAGAAATGCATAATTACCTACTAAACACATACACGATGTACAACAAATCATCCATACTGTCCAACTGAGCATTTCTGATTATAATATTTAATCTCCTAGAGAAGGATAAAAAAATATACAGCATCTAGTAGTACTCCTTATCATTGCATAGAGCATAATTAGTCTGGCATCAATTAAGAATAATCCAGAGTGATGAAGCCATCACACATTGACCGTAATATAAATGGCGGCTTAGCTTGTAGTTGAACGTGCTAGAATAATGTACCCGCCAATTTAGAATTTTTCTGCAGCATTCAAAGTCGCCATTTAGGATAACAAATTCTTGTACGGAATCTTTAGCAGTAGTCTCTATCATGGGTTAGCTGTACCTTCCATCCCATCCGTGTATATAAGCTCGCCTTCATCATCGTCGCAGACAGCATCTTATATTGAAGGCTACAATGTCATCCCGAGCAATGTACTCCAAGCTTCTTGTCATGCTCTGTATGATATTGGTCTCTCTCGCCATCATCTTACAGGGCGCGTCCGCTGCAAGAGATCTCACCCACACTGTGCATGGTAACTAATCTCTCTTTAACTCCTTTTAGTGCATATTTGTTTTTGACATAGAAATTGTTAGTGCTGTCCCTCAGCAGATAGGAGTCGTGCACCAGCACGTGGCACCTATCTCTGTAGGGTCCCTAATTTTCTAAAACAATTGTGTTGTAATGAAGAATCTTGTCAATCTCATTTATAGCTTCATCGGCCATGAAACATTCCTATACCATACCAACTTCACCCCTCTCCCCATAATTGACATCCATGTTTATCATAGTCTTCCAAGCTAGATGTACCAACATGCAACCTGGCATGTTTAGGTCAACCTCAATTAACTAATTCATGCATTTAGATATAATACTCAGACAAATGAGCAGTTTGTTGACGAAAACATACTAAAATGATCGTTAAATATTAAATATCCAAATCCATTCATCTAATTTATTTTCTTACTACGGCACATGAATAGCAAGGAAGCAATAATAATACTCTAGAAATTGACACTTATTTATAAGACTTTTGTTTGATTTGCAGCTAGCCATGGTCGTGGCTTAGGTGGCTACTACTGGTACGGTGGTGGCAATAATGGTAGGATGCGTGGTCACAAACAAGGTCACTACTAGAAAAACGACCTTTCATCCCATATATTAGTATCGGTCACATTTTGACCCAGTAGGTCTTTTCTCCAACTGTGGGTGCCTCATTATGATGTCTTCATCATTGTATCATGCATATATTTTTCCAGTTTAAATACTCTTTCCATTTCCTCATTATATTTGTACAATACCTATTTGCGAAAACACTAATGTTACTATATATCTGCATGTTCAAATCGATAATTTTAAAACACCTGATACTTTGTACCAGATGTGATGTTTGGAAAAGAATCCGTGTGCTTGTTGTAATGATGGCAAGGTGGTTTACACGAGTGCATAATCGTTATTTATTTATTATAGAATCATTTAAATAGGGGTAGAACTAGAAATATTATTTCTCAAATATAAACCATGCACGATCGCGTCAAGAACAATTAGAGTCTTGTTCAATTCGTATGATACCTTACACAAGAACACAAAAGGTGATATCCACAATACAGACGACCAAGCACTAATCTACACGGACATGTATGTCAACCGTGGAATCAACGCAATCAAGGGATGATCAAAGATGGGCTAGCAGTAAAAAATACGTGCTATGCTCCTTCCACACCATTTTTTATGGAGCAGTAAAAAAATTACAATAACTACACCTTTAATATCCTCTAGGAAAAAGAAATCAAATATTTTACTGAGGCTGAGGGGGTCAACATAGTGAGATGAAAGGAGTAATTATTACTAAATATAAATTTACATCTTGTCTTGCAAATGCGTGCAGTTCCACTACCGTGGTGAACCTTATCACGGCCTCTTTGGGGTGCTGTTACATTTAAGTCAACAGTGATAACAAACGTTACCAGTGCTGGACTACGAACCGGTAGGCGGTGATATCCTTTCGAAAAACTGTGTAAAAAAATACAATGGTTGTCTCATGGTTCAAACATAAACCGGCAGTGATAACATCCCTTAGTGATGGCACTTTTCGTGGTCTTTGTGTGTGCTAGTAAGTTACAGGGAAAGTTTTTCAATCATCTTGTCCATGTCTCAACAACACTCGGGAGCATCGTGAGCCTGACCTGCGCGCCGTGCACTTGCCCGGCGGAGTCTGGAGCGTGCGAGTAGGCCAGCAAGAGCTCATCAAAGGTGTAGCGCTGTAGGATCACAACAAACCCCATCTTGGCCCCATATTGATCTTAAGTAGCATGAAGTTCTAGATGATATGCAGGTGCTCGATTGGCCCCCAGCTGAATGGAAAGAATGCCAGCGGCGTGTCCGCGGGACGTCCTTAAAACCTTCCTGGCAAAACTCTGCGGCCTAAACTGGTCTCTGTCCGTCCCTCACACGGCAGCATCAGGGTCAGCACCACGCCCGCAAAATTCTTCACGCTGAACTTCCACTAGCGGAGAAATGACCATATATCCAGCCGTTTAGTCCTAGTTAACATTGGACCCGTGACTAAAGTGGTTTTAGTCCTGAGTCAAAAAAAGTGCCATCGAAGACCACTAGCAGGGGAGGGGGGCGGGGGGTTGGGGGCTTTAGTCCCGGTTGTGACGGCCAGCAGCCGCACCATTTTGTCCTGGTTGGAATTTCCAACCGGGACAGGGGGCGGATCTTTTGTCCCGGTTGGAGTTTCCAAACGACAAAACCACCAACCGGGACAAAAGGGCTGGTATTTTGTCCCAGTTGGAATTTCCAACCAGGACAAAATCTCCTCCTAAATCACCAGACCGAGAGCTTTTCTTCCTTCTCTAGCCCGAGCTACTCTACTCCACCAGAGACACTTGGCCTCCTCTCCATGGTGAGCGAGCAACCTTAGGGGAGGTGCTGCTCGAATTTGTTTTCTCATTTCCATGGGGATTTCACTCATCCAAAGTGTTGTGAAGTTTAGCTGCTTCATCCTCCCTTCTTTATTGTTATTATGCTTTGTTTTATGATTTAGAGAGGGAGAAAAATGAGCTTTTCAAAATGAGGGAGAATGGAGAAGATTTTTATTTATATATGTGTTGGCGCTAGAAATCGGTCAACCGAATCCCAGCGACCGACACACGACCCTGGAGAATCTGCTTAGCTCCTGTTCGGGTGAATGCCCTGGTGCGGTTCGCGCGGCGTGCCAGCCAATCTGACCTGTTGATTGGCAAGGAAGAATACGTGTCAGGTCCAGAGATCTCGATCGGCTAAGTTTCCGATCTCGAAAGAGCCTATCAGCAAATCGGTCGATTTGCTTTAACAGAGGAATCGACTATAAGGCAGCCGATCACTGTAGCCTTGTAGACGGAAAACTATTGGAGTAATCGGTACAAAGCTTATGATAACAACACTAGGAATAGATCTAATCGGCAATAGATGAATTTAACAACAAAAAGTAAAGAGAGCCGACACTACCGATTCCTAGCTGGATAACTGGTGATAAATACTAGAAAAACAAGTAAAACCTATGAATCTAGCAAATATCGATAACTAGTGAATAAATCTAAACGAAACGACAGCGATGCGCCCGAAGTTAAAGCCTAGATATTACTCGGTAAGCGGAACTTACAGAATCAGCCGGAGATCAAGATGATGCAGTCCTGCCAACCCGCACGAACTCGTGAAAAAGAGGAAAGTAATGGCGAAGTCGCCTGCTTGAAAGTAAGTACGAGGAAAAAGTAGTTTGTTGTATTGATTGGTTCATGATTACAGATTTACAAAGGTAGCTATTTATAGCCCCGTACAGATAACTTCTTAACCGACTAGAATTCTATCCCTAATTCAAACGGAAAACGAATATCTACAAGCACAATTCGTGCTAAGTTGGTTACTCCACGCTTCGTGGGCTGACTCCCACCTCATCCTTCTATCCCTTTCCGAGCCCATACAGGCCCAATTAACCCATCCTCCTAATCGGCGGATTCCTTATCGGCAAAAGATTACCGATTGGGACTCTGGTATATTTGACCCAAAGCGAGACAGAAGTCACCGGCCGATTTCACACTGTAGCACCATTTGGCTGATTCCTAACTGTGCTTCTCCGATTCCCTCTCTTCTTGGCGCCGATTATACTAGTGACGAAATCTGGCGTCAACACATGCCCCCCAGTTTCGAAGTAAAACATATTCTTTTACTTTGAAATTTTTATAACTTCCCCTCCGAAACGGCCGCAGTGAAAGTATCCTTTCGTTTCGCGGTCTTCCAGCCGATCATTGCAATTTTTTCGAAACGGGCGCCCACGACAGCCACTACTCCCGAAAAACTCGAAGCGCCGGCGCGGTGAAAATTCCATTTTTACCCCTCTTCAGGCATCCTTTAAATAGCGCTTCACCCGCACCTCATCTTCAAGCTCACGTCCTTTTTCCAGCGCGCGCGCCTTCTTCCTCCTTCAGCACCTTTCCCTTGCCGCCGAAACTTTCTAGCTCCACCTCCTGTTACTCTTCCCTCTTCTCTTTCAATGGCGGCTCCTTCCAGCAGCTCTCCCGCACGTGACGCCCCAGAAGTAGCATCTCCAATGGTGGTGGCGACAACCGTCACTTCATCCACAGATGAAGGAGCTTCATCGGAGATCCCAATGGCGATCCCCATCGCGGCCCCGTCGTCCGCATCCGCATCGGCGACCACGCCGATCACTCAGAACTTCATCCCAGAGGTAAATACCGAATCCTTCTTCTATCGGCAATGTATTCACCTTAGATCTGTTTCTTACTTTTCTACATCCCCCTTTTTTTAGGCAGTTAGGCATCGAATTACCATTCACCTCACGGGAAACCCCGGCCTTGTTTGCCTCGGTCCCATGGGAAACCCAGATCCAATAGATCTCATAAATTTGGAAACCGACCAGATACCCTTCAAACTGTCTGATATGAACTTAGATTACTGGCTGGGCACTTTTAGATCCTGGCCGAATGAAACCCCAGGTTGGAGGGAGTGGTACCAACGGGTGGCCGCATCAAGAAGCGTCTCATGGGAAGAGCTCAAAATCGGCCAGTGCATCAACCTTTCCTTATCTCAGATGGAGAAGAATGAGCCGTTAGTGATGGCGGCTTCTTATTTTTGGTCCGATGCACTTAATGCATTCCTATTTGGGCACGGTCCTATGACCCCCACACTGGCCGATGTGGTCCTGTTGACCGGCCTTGACATATCCTCCCCAGATACACCCTTCCACCTTTTAGCCACAACGTCACATCGGCTGGACACAAGGGGAATC
The DNA here is from genome assembly GCF_005286985.2 of Setaria viridis. Taxonomy (NCBI): domain Eukaryota; kingdom Viridiplantae; phylum Streptophyta; class Magnoliopsida; order Poales; family Poaceae; genus Setaria; species Setaria viridis. Next base: position 32,080,955 of record NC_048270.2, read on the forward strand.
GGCAGGTGGAAGGGCTTCATCAGAAGTAATAAGAGGACCGGGACCGTTGAGAACAGGGAGCACACAGCTTTCCTGATGATGTGGCTAGAAAATCACTTCTTTTGTGGAAGAGCCGCCGGCCCGACAACCAATACCCAAGCCTTAGCTGAAACACTGTCTAGAGGAAACCATGTCCCCCTCGGGAAACATCTGCTAGGGGCCGTGTACCATATGCTCCATCAAATCGGCATAAGACTATCCAAGGGAGAGCCGATCGGCAATCAAGGCGGGCCCTGGTGGTTCATCAACTTGTGGCTGAACCTTTATATGAGCAGAATTACTCAGCAGCCGGTGGATCGTATGACGTTCCCCAACATCGAATCGGCAGAAGACCCCACCGAACGCCGCCGATGTATGTCCTTTGGTGAAGCGGCGTCAGCTTTTCCAGGTTGCGCGTATTCTGCTACAAAGGTAGCCGAGTACTTTCGATGCTTCTACAATGGATTTAATGAAGACACGACCACTTGGTTTCCGTATCAGCGAGACGACCCGGTCTTTGAACTCCCCACTTGCTTTGATTCGGCTTCCGATCGATTTGATGAAGATCTCTACGAAGAGTTGATCAAACCGGGACTCCTGCCAGCCAACTTCTTCTCGGGGAAGGATGCCCCTACGTACGAATTCTACAACCCCTCCGCTGCAGCACGTCAATTCGGCATGGGTCAGCTGCCGATTCAAGTGTACTTTGCTGGCCGGATCAAGTTTAGAGATGAGCTCACATCTGGCCTGGATTATAGTCGGTTGCGAGACTGAATTCCGGACTCCAGTACAATTAACTTGAACGATTGGCTAGTGGCTCCATTTGCTGTCCAGCCGTTCAAACTCTGGTGGGCCGATTGGAAGCAATTTCTTTTCTGCAACTCAGCATCGGCTTACTACAACCTTCTGGACCCGGCCAACATCGACTCGAATGCCGAGGTACTTCACTTAGCCGATTTTTATTCCTCTTAACATGATTGAGTACTAATGACTTTATTATTTCTACAGGCCGAGAATCGGACCCCTCCAACACACAGCCGCAGCGGACGGCTAATAGAGAGTCATCCATATACCACTTATCCTCTTATCGGCTACGACGCCCCGTCTGTTGACGTGATTGCTGGCCGATCGAAACAAGTTCATAAGAGGACAACTAAGAAGACCAGTCGCCGAGTCCGGGCTCATACGGAATCGGCGGATCCTCCTGTGCTCGTATCGGCAGAAACTTCGACCGCACAACCTTCTCAGGTCATTCAAGGTGTTGATACTCAAGCCATCACGCAAGCTGGGGCGGCCGTTGCATCGTTGCTGTTGGAAGCCATACAGGTAAACTTGAGCTTTTACTGCCCCCGATTGTTATTCTGATATTAACCCTTCTTAACCTTAGACCACACAGAGCACCCCTATGGAAATACAACAATCGGCAGCAACTCAACCAGCCATCGACGCGCCCCCGCCCCCATCCGTTGAGGTATAGTACTTATCTTACCGATTTCCTTTGGGTATTTGCGTAATGCACTTATTCAATCCTCTGACACAGGCCGTCGGCGCACTAAGCGCTCCTCGACCACCGATCTCTTCCCAGGGAGCTGGTCCAAGCACCGCGCCGATTATCGTGGAGTCTTCTTCATCCGACGAACCCATGGCGCAGGCTCCTGAGCAAGGCATGACGGCTTCACAAGTGCAGCATGAGGAAATTCGCTTCAAGATGGTAAGTTTCCGTCTCGGCTTCTATCCAGCCGATTTGCCCTTACTCCCCTGCCGATTTATTCTTTCTCTTTATTTTCTCCAGGAACAAGACACCCCCGACAACAGCCTCTTTTCCTTTGCGGTTGCCCTTTCCGATGACGAAGAAGTTGCCTCTCGCCAAGTTGCCCTGAGCTCCGTTCCTGATGACGTCCGAGCTAAACTTTCCAGCATCCGATCCCTCCTCCAGGGAGACATCGGCCGACTAGTAGAAGATGCTTCGCCGATTCAGCAGCTCTTCAATGACGTCAGCGGACGAGTACCAGAGGAGGCGGAGGAGGCCCTAGCGCCGGCGGCCTTCATCGAGTCCATGAGGATCCCAGTCTTCAGGGCCCTTCGTCATATGGCCGATCATGCTAAACTGGCCAAGACTCGTGAAGATGAAGACGCTTTCAAGCGTCAGGCTCAAGAGGCGCATCGGCGTATCCACGTTCTAGAAGATTCCCGCCCGGCGATAATTGGTGAGATAGACCGCCTCAAACGTCGGAGGGCAGAGCTTGCCAAGGAGATGGAGCAAGTGACTAAGGCAATCAGTGCCGAAGAGAACAAACTCCGAGAGCTACCCTCTGTTATTGCCGATTTGACACGGGAGAGGCAGCGCTTTGCTCATGAGGCCCTGAGACTCCATCGCAGTGCATCGGAGGTCCCTGGATCGGCGGAAGAAGACCAACGGGTTCTTGACTCTGCCGATCAGATCCGGCGTCGGGCCATCATAGCTATCGATACCCTTCTGGGTAATCTGTAAAACACTGACCATTTTGTACGAACATTTACTATCTCCTTTGACCGTCTCTTGTGACGCCCTTTCTATTTATTGCCTTTCTTATTACCGATGGGACGTGGCCTTACCAAATTTCCATGCATCTTTTTCCATAAATATCGACCTCGGCGTTTACTCCCGATAGTACCAATTTGGCCTTCGGCTTACTCTCTTCCTCCTCTCATCGGTGTGACTCCCTGTCATGGCTTCGTCGGCTTCTTCTTCATCTGTTAATTAGGTGAAGTCTTGAACTCTACCTTCCCTTCTCTTTTAGATCCTAGGAAGAGAATGTCCCTTCTTATTCCTTCTTTGTTTCAGCCTCAATGACTTAGCCCCGAACTCGTGCGTGCCATTGAGCGCATTCACTCCGAGGACCCGTTGACATCGGAGGACAAGGCGCTGATCATGGCTCACCGAGAGGAATTCCGGGACCACATTATAGCGGAGGCTCGTGTGGTCTTGGATTTCGTAGTGAGTGAAAGTAGTCGTCGATCTCCAATCGTCAGGAGCCATCATTGTGACGACCTTGAAGACGACATCGCCACGGCAGCCCGTACGATCTTGGACTTCGTGGAGAGGAACGGCAGCCGGCGACCTCCCACCGACAGGAGCCATCCGCTTCCTCGGCAAGTCGTTCTCGAAGACACGGCGGCAGGGACTTCGCGCCCTCCCATGGATCAGAGTCATTTTCTTCCTCGTCAAGTTGAAGCGGAGATCTCAATGAAGGCAATAGAAGAAGAATACCTCCGCGTCATGAGCGAGTTGGAGCGGACCGGGAAAGCGCCCAAGAAGAAGAATAATTAGTTTTTTGTATTTTTTTTTGTTCTAAGGGTGACTAATGTTTTGTCGGCCATGTAACCCATCGCCCGTACCGAATGAATGCAATCGGTCGATCCGGTCGACTATGTGCTCGAACCGATTTGCATCGGTTATGCGTTTGAACCGATTTGTATCGGCTAAGTGTTCGAACCGATTTGTATCGGCTATGTGTGGTCGTGTCATGGTTAATTTCCTACGCCCCGACCCATATACTGGGGTAGTACCTTTTTAAGTACCTTCCGTTCAGAGCTCTAGTAAATTCCTCTCCTTCTATTGTTTCCAAAATGTAAGCATTTCCTGGAGCGCATCTGCCGATTTTATACGGCCCTTCCCAGGTAGGGGACCATTTTCCGAATTTGGGATCTTTCGACCCAATCGGCAATACTAACTTCCATACTAAGTCCCCAGGGGAGAATTGCTTGATTTTGACCTTCTTATCGTACCACCTGGATACTTTCTTTTTGTTTTCTTCGATACTTATCAGAGCTCTCAGTCGTTGGCCGGCCAAGTCATCCAGTTCCCTTTTCATTAGTGACGAGTAGTCATCGGCCGTTAACTGGTCCTGGAGCGAAATACGCCTTGATCCCGCTCTCGATTCCCATGGTAGTACTGCATCATGACCGTACACCAATTGATAGGGAGATAACTTGGTAGCACCATGACAAGCCATCCTGTACGCCCATAGGGCCTCAGTCAAACATAGATGCCACTTCTTTGGCTGTTCTTCGATTTTTATTTTGATTAACTTGATTATCCCTTTGTTGGAGGACTCTGCCTGACCGTTGGCTTGAGCGTAATACGGAGACGAATTTATCAATTTGATACCCATATCGGTTGTAAATTCCTCAAATTCCCCCGATGTGAACATCGTTCCTTGATCGGTTGTTATAGTCTGAGGGATACCGAATCGGTAAACAATGTGGTTCCTTACGAAGTCGGCCATGATAGCCGATGTCACGGCTCTTAACGTGATAGCCTCTACCCATTTAGTAAAGTAATCAGTAGCCACCAGAATAAATTTGTGCCCTTTGCTTGACGGTGGGTAAATTTGGCCGATAAGGTCTATTCCCCATCCCCTGAACGGCCATGGCTTGATGATGGGGTTCATAGCCGATGCGGGTGCACGCTGGACATTCCCGAACTTTTGACAATCCTGGCACCCCTTATAATATTTGAAACAGTCTTCGAGGATAGTTGGCCAGTAGTACCCATTATTCCTGATCATCCATTTCATCTTATGGGCCGATTGATGTGCCCCACATACTCCTTCATGGATTTCCCCCATTAGAGTCTTAGCCTCCTCTGTCCCAAGGCATTTGAGAAGGACTCCGTCTATCGTTCGGTAGAACAGGTCATCTTCGAGTAGCACGTACTTGGTGGCATGAAAACGTACTCGTCGCTCTACCTTTTTGGACGGATCCTTCAGGTAGTCGGCAATTTCTTTACGCCAGTCGTCGGCCGCGAGTTCTAAAGCCATAGCGCCCAGAATCGGCCGATACCCAGATGCGTGCTGGGCGAGTTTGTTTGCATCTTCGTTGCGGTCCCTTGGAATGTGCTCGATTATTGCCGATCTGAATTCTTTTAAGAGCTGTAAGCAATCTTCGTAATAAATTCTTAATACGTCATCTTTGCACTCAGACCTTCCGGTCAATTGATCCACGATAAGCATGGAATCTCCGAAGATTTCAACAGAATCGGCCTTAACTTCCCTTAATAGTTGTAGGCCTTTTAATACAGCTCGGTACTCCGCTTGATTATTAGTGGCGGCGGTTTCTATCGGCAGAGAAAAATCATAGCTTGCCCCCCGAGGCGATATGAGAACGATGCCGATTCCTGATCCGACCCCACATGATGATCCATCGAAATATAATGTCTAGGACGCCAGCTCTACGAGGGTAATCTCCGGTCCGCAGTGTTGTGCGACGAAATCGGCCATGACTTGACCTTTGACGGCTTTTGCTGACTCATACCGTAGGTCAAATTCTGACAACGCCAAGATCCATTTGCCGATTCGGCCTTTCAATATCGGCAGTGATAGCATGTACTTTACTACGTCATCTTTGCATACGACCGTACATTCTGCCGACAGTAGATAGTGCCTGAGTTTGGTGCATGAGAAGTAAAGACATAGGCACAAACGCTCCACCGGAGGATATCTTGTTTCAGCATCCAGGAGTCTTCTACTGACATAATAAATTACCCGCTCCTTACCTTCAAACTCCTGGACTAGAGCCGATCCAATAGCTTTTTCATCGGCTGATAAGTATAGTTTAAACGGCTTACCGGTTTGAGGGGGCACCAACACTGGTGGTGAGACCAAATACTGCTTGATATCTTCCAATGCTTTGCGCTGCTCTTCTCCCCATGTAAATTCCTGGTCCGGCTTTAGCTTCAGAAGTGGCGTGAACGCCTGAATTCGCCCAGATAGATTAGATATGAATCTTCTGATGAAATTCACCTTGCCGATTAGAGACTGCAGTTCGGTTTTGTTCTGTGGGGCCACAACTTTGTTGATGGCCGCTATGGTCTTCCGATTGATCTCTATGCCTCGTTCGTGTACCATGAATCCTAAGAACTATCCGGCGGATACGCCGAAAGCACATTTGTTGGGATTCATCTTAAGACCGTGTTTTTTGGTACACTCTAGCACTTTTCGCAGATCGGCCAGATGTTCTTCGTGACCTTTAGACTTGACCACGACATCATCGATGTAGATTTCTACCAGAAGGCCAATGAGTTTGTGAAATATGTAATTCATAGCTCTCTGGTATGTAGCGCCAGCGTTCTTCAAGCCGAATGTCATCACCACCCACTCGAACAAACCAAGGTGGCCTGGACATCTGAAGGCCGTTTTGGGTATATCCTCTTCGGCCATAAGTATTTGATTGTATCCGGCGTTTCCGTCCATGAAGCTAATGATTTTATGCCCCGCGGCAGCGTCGATCAGCACATCGGCCGTTGGCATGGGATAACCATCCATCGGTGTGGCCTGATTAAGATTCCTGAAATCAACGCAAATGCGTAGCTTCCCATTTTTCTTGTATACTGGTACGATGTTAGAAATCCACTCGGCATAACGACATTGCCGAATAAATTTTGCTTCGATTAGCCGAGTTATTTCAGCTTTTATGTCTGGTAGAATTTTAGGATTGCAGCGCCGTGCGGGTTGTTGGTACGGCCGATACCCTGGTTTTATGGGTAGCCGATGTTCAACAATGGATCGGTCTAAACCGGGCATCTCGTGATACTCCCAAGCAAAACAATCCTTAAATTCCTTTAATAAATTTGTCAATTTACACTTGTACTCTGGATCTAAATTTGCACTAATATAAGTCGGCCTTGGTTTGGTACCATCGCCTAAATCTATCATTTCCAATGAATCGGCCGACGTGAACCCGTGCCCTAGCTTCCCATCTTCTCGGGCGAACTGGTCCATTTATTCTGAATCTTCGGAGCCGACTGCTCGGATCGGCTGTAGGCCAAAATCGGTGACCTTCAGGAAATCGGTCTCCCACACTCTGCCAGATATGCACCTGACGGTTTCGCAGCTCCACTGCTGCGTGTCAGCTGCCGCGATGCTATACGCGGAATCGGCGTTGACCACCTCGATGTTATCGCCGACCCATTGCACGAGGCATTGATGCATTGTTGACGGGATGCAGCAATTTGCGTGTATCCAGTCTCGGCCGAGTAGCATGTTGTAGGACCCTTTGCTATTAATAATAAAGAAGGTGGTAGGAAGGGTCTTACTGCCGATGGTGAGGTCGACGCAGAGAGCGCCGCGAGCGTTTGACACCTTGCCCTCGAAGTCCTTGAGCATCATGTCTGTCTTGGTCAAATCGTCGTCGCTTTTCCTAAGTTTCCGGAGTACGGCGTACGGCATGATGTTGACTGCAGCTCCTCCGTCTACCATCAGTCTAGTGAGGGGGCGGCCGTCAACATGCCCTTTAAGGAACAGCGCCTTCATGTGTTGTCGTTCGTCTTCTTCGGGCTTCTCGAACGTGGCCATCATTGGCTCCAAGGCCAACTGTGCTGTCTGTTCCTCTATTGCCGATACATCCTGTTGATCGGTGGGGGTCATGAATTCCATCGGCAGTATAAAAACCATGCCGATCTCGGCTGCCGATTCGTCACCCGCCGATTCGTCGTTCCCTTTATCGTTTCTTTTGGGGCGCCACACCCGAGGCCTTCCTTCCTTCTTATCTGTTGCGCTTTCTTCTTCTTGTTGTTCCCATTGGCGGAGACGTTGGATTCTTCGTTTTTGAGACTTGGTCAATCCATCAGGACACCACCTGGGGTTTATTGGTCTTCCCCCTGACTTGGCACGTTCCCACTCCGGTTCGCGTCCTAACGGGTTTTCATCCGTTACCCGAGCATCGGCCACTTCTTCGAGCCGGCTGTGAACGCTAGCCTTGTTTTCTGACCGGTCATACCGATCAGTCCTGCCCCCCTGCCTATCATGGCGTCTATCTTCTGACCGATCATATCGGTCATTTCTGCCCCCCAGCCGATCACGCACGGGAGGGCGCTGGTCATCTCGGTTGCGCCAGTTCCTGCTAATCGGTTCTGGCCTTCCTTTCCTGGAGCGAGATCTGTTGAACGGCCGATTGCCACAATAAGGACCGTTACATTCAGGGCAAGTATCGGCTGAAGGTAGCCTGAGGTTGTTTTCCCAACAATGAATGAAGAATGGGCATCTCCAGTGCTCCTCATGCTGACGCATTGCCTCTTCCCGGGACCTTGAGCGTTCATGCTGACGTTGGTATTTCTGGAGCAGGAACTGGGAAGTAATCCGTGGCCCTTCTGATTCGCTATCGTCGTCCTCCATCCGCCGCTTCCCCTTGACATCTTCAGGTGTAGCTTGATTTCTGGGGTTGACAGCGCCACTCTTTTTGGCCGATTCGGACATCAGTACTTTTGTTTGGAGTGAATTTTTTCCTGTATCAACCATGTTGGTGGGGAAAGGGTGTTGGTCAATCTTCATTGGCTTGGCCGATTTTGCCGGCACTTCAAATTTAAGTCTGCCTTGCTCGATGGCCGACTGTATCTGCTGTCTGAAGATCTTGCACTCGTTGGTATCATGGGATGTAGCATTGTGCCACTTGCAATACTTCATCTTTTTTAATTGTTCGGCAGAAGGTATTGTATGGTACGGCGAGAGTTTGATCTGCCCTTCCTGGAGGAGAAGATCGAAGATTTTATCGGCCTTAGTTGTGTCAAAACCGAATACTTCCGGCTCCTTTTTGCCGAATGGGCATGATATCGGCTTCTTCCCTTTGATCCACTCCGCAAGTCCGACTTCAATATCTTCCTCATCCTCTAACTCTTCCAGGAAAGCCACTTTCTTCTGGAAATTCCTCCGCGGATCGAAGGGACGTACCTCCTGTCCAGGCAATCGGTGAACAATCTGGCTCAGACTCTCGAACTCCTGCGAAGCGAATTTTTCTTTGATGTGGGGGAGAAGGCCTTGGAACGCTATATCGGCCAACTGTGCATCGGTTAGAGCCAGGGAGTAGCACTTGTTTCTGATTTCCCGATACCTCTGTATATACGAGGATATCGGCTCGTCACTTCTTTGCCTAAGGCTGGTCAAATCGGACAGCTTCATCTCATGCACCCCGGCGTAGAAGTATTTGTGGAACTGCCTTTCTAAATCGGCCCATGTGATAATCGAATTTGGCGGCAATGTTGTGAACCACTGAAAGGCCGAACCAGACAGAGATGAAGAGAACAACCGTACCCGTAGAGCATCTTGCGTAGCTGCCTCTCCGCATTGGATGATGAATCTATTTACGTGCTCTACGGTCGAAGTATCATCCATCCCCGAAAATTTAGTGAAGTCAGGAACTTTATACCGATGGGGGAACGGCAATAAGTCATATGTAGACGGGTATGGTGTTCTGTAGGTATAAGTTTGCATTTTCGGCTTCAAGCCGAATTGTTCTTGCATTACCTCCGCAATTCGTGCCGACCAGTCTGGCTGTTGCTGGTGAACTATTGGCTGGGGCATCGGCACATGCTGGTAAATCGGAGGCTGAATAAATGGAGGCTGATTGAAAGGTGGTATCTGAGTGTAAGCCGGCGGTGTAGTAAAGGTCGGCTGTTTGAATGAACCACTTGTTTCATCATATAGCATGAGCTCTGCTGTCTTGTTGACCTCCGGAGCGACAGGCTGGTATGGTGGTACGGTCGGCCGAATGGCCGCCTGGAAGGATGCCTGGAATGGAGGATTTCCTTGACTGGCCGATTGGTTCTGACCGGTCGTGGCTGAAGGTGCCCCCCAGGGTGATGGGCTTACTGGAGGGAATGGTGCAGAAGACAGCTGGATGGAGCCATATCCCATAGGAGTTGATGATGAGGAAGCGCCTGAATTCCCAACAGAAAATTGGATCGGCTGTGAAACCGAATTTGAATAATTGTGGTTTGGTGGAATCGGCTGAAAATATGCCGGTCCCCTGTACCCTTGAGGTATCCCACCAGCGAAGGAGTTGACAACGGCATTGTGCACCATATTTGAAAGTACTGGGGACTGATCAACGAAGGCGTGATAAATGGACTGTTGGATCATATCGGACATTTTGTCCGAATCCTCAGAAATCGTGATCTGGCGGGGAGCAGGGAACGGAGTCTTCTTGATAGTCTCCCCGCTTCTGGAGCGACTGAAGGACTGTAGGCAAGCTTTTCGGAACTGTGCCGTGTACCTGTCCAGTTCTTCCTTCTGGTCGTCCTTCAGATCTGCTTCCGTCACCTCGATGACGTTTTCTTCGGAGAATTCAGCAGCTTTCGACATGATGGCGGTTGTATCTGTCCCACCGGGCGTGCCAAAAGTGTGTTGGTGCTAGAAATCGGTCAACCGAATCCCAGCGACCGACACACGACCCGGGAGAATCTGCTTAGCTCCTGTTCGGGTGAATGCCCTGGTGCGGTTCGCGCGGCGCGCCAGCCAATCTGACCTGTTGATTGGCAAGGAAGAATACGTGTCAGGCCAGAGATCTCGATCGGCTAAGTTTCCGATCTCGAAAGAGCCTATCAGCAAATCGGCCGATTTGCTTTAACAGAGGAATCGGCTATAAGGCAGCCGATCACTGTAGCCTTGTAGACGGAAAACTATTGGAGTAATCGGTACAAAGCTTATGATAACAACACTAGGAATAGATCTAATCGGCAATAGATGAATTTAACAACAGAAAGTAAAGAGAGCCGACACTACCGATTCCTAGCTGGATAACTGGTGATAAATACTAGAAAAACAAGTAAAACCTATGAATCTAGCAAATATCGATAACTAGTGAATAAATCTAAACGAAACGACAGCGATGCGCCCGAAGTTAAAGCCTAGATATTACTCGGTAAGCGGAACTTACAGAATCAGCCGGAGATCAAGATGATGCAGCCCTGCCAACCCGCACGAACTCGTGAAAAAGAGGAAAGTAATGGCGAAGTCGCCTGCTTGAAAGTAAGTACGAGGAAAAAGTAGTTTGTTGTATTGATTGGTTCATGATTACAGATTTCAAAGGTAGCTATTTATAGCCCCGTACAGATAACTTCTTAACCGACTAGAATTCTATCCCTAATTCAAACGGAAAACGAATATCTACAAGCACAATTCGTGCTAAGTTGGTTACTCCACGCTTCGTGGGCTGACTCCCACCTCATCCTTCTATCCCTTTCCGAGCCCATACAGGCCCAATTAACCCATCCTCCTAATCGGCGGATTCCTTATCGGCAAAAGATTACCGATTGGGACTCTGGTATATTTGACCCAAAGCGAGACAGAAGTCACCGGCCGATTTCACACTGTAGCACCATTTGGCTGATTCCTAACTGTGCTTCTCCGATTCCCTCTCTTCTTGGTGCCGATTATACTAGTGACGAAATCTGGCGTCAACAATATGTTTTTGAGCTAGAATTTGATGGATAGCTTGCTTGTTATATATGATTTGTATTAGTTAAAAAAACTTGATCACCATTAGGTATGAGAAAAAAATAGGGTAATTGTGTTTTTAATATTTAGTCATTGGAATAAAATTAAGGTAAATAAATTGTAGGTGTAAGAAAAAAGAATTTGATTATTGCTACAATTTTTCATGTCACTATAATGTAACAGTAATTATATTTGTTTGACCAATAATTTATTTATCTCATGTTTAATGCAAGAATTAAATATTGTAAACAATAATCCTATACGAAGCCCTATGTTCATTTTCCAAGTAATACAATGTAGATGAACCGACAATGTATGTACCACCTCTGTTCCTCCAATCCCAGTTGATAGTGTCTGCACATGGCATAAATTTGTTTACGCTATTTTCAACACATAATTCAATCTTCTCCGAAGTTTATGGAGAGTCAGCTCCGCTCCTCCGGTACCAGAAGATAATGGTAGAATAGAAGAGCTTCGAGTCCACAAACTCGGGCTAAATATCATAAAAAAGAATCTTCAAATAGTATTCCAAACGCCTTTTGGACCCTAATTCTCACAATAGAAGTATGCTAGCCCAATATCCTCTTTAGGCAAACATCTGTTCACTGACCTTGACCTAGCGACTTTTGGTTGATTTTAGCTTGCCACCATGGGCCATGCTCAGTGAACAGATCTTTTACCTAGATGGGCTATTGTGTTTGTGCCACCATACTTCCATTATGAGAATGTGGCACTTACTCTAAAAGACGTTTGACCAATTATTTCAAGATTCCTTTATGATATTCAGCCTGAGTATGTGCACTCAAAGATCTTCTATCGTACCATTATTTTCTGTACTGGATATGTGGAGGTGGCTCTCGATAGACTTCGGAGAAGATTGAGTTAAGTGCAGAGATGGCTTGGAGGGCGAACATTCTGCTATGTTGTACCATTATTTAAGGATAATTGACTAGCCAAGTCCACTATGGAGCGTCTGTAATCTTTAGTGTATATGTATCTTTATTGTCTTGTTATGATTGTAATCTTTATACGTATCTTTAGTGATTGTTATGAATGTTGAATGGTGTAATTTTCATGTAAATTGTTTTTATCTTTATGAAGGTTTATTGGTGTAAATTATGAATATTGGTCAAGTTCTTTATCTAATACAAAGACCCATTTCCATTTCTCGCGTAATAATTTATTTATCTAATATTTTTCGCAATGCCTAAATATTATAATCACATTAACTCTATTTTTCCCCTACCTAATATTGATCAAGTTCTTTATTTAATATGAAAACCTATGTCCATTTCTCACGTAATACGGTGGTGACGGGGGGATCTTCGGTGGCCGGGGCGGCGGGACGATGGCGGCCGGGGCGGCTGTCACACCCTGAAAATTTTGAATTTCAGGATGTGATTAAAAGGAATAATTAAACAATGATTTTATCATATTTTTAAAATTTTTCCAACATTTATTTTTTTTCACAGGAAATTTAGCATAGAAAAAATAATTGTTTGTTTTACGAAATTAAATAATGTTGTTTTGTGTTTGTGCATTCATGCCGCTGCATAGTGTTCATCTTGTTTGCTTGATTTCAAACTTGTGTTTTGCTTTTTGAGTGGCCGATCTCTTTTTCTGTTAGTGTGTTTCAGCTTCAGAGTTCATTCAGTTAGCTTCCTGCTCGTCAGCTCCTTGGTTCAGAGATTCTGTGGTTTCTCAGTTTCAGCCTCCGGTTGTTTCCGTCAAGCATCTTCAGTTTGTGTTGCAGCTTGGCAGTTCTTTTGAGACCTGCAGCCGCTAGCTTGTTTTTCTGTCGAGCTTCAGTTCCTATCTGTTACAGTCAGCTTCTGTCCAGTTTCAGAGTTGTGCAGTTAGCATTGCTCCGTTGGGCGTTTTTGTTTTCAGGCGAGCAGTAGTGTTTAGCAGCATGCGAGATCCTGCAGTTGTGGCCCGTTTTTTTTTTCTTTCCTTCCGGCCCGTCACTAGCAGCGTACCCTTCCTCTGGCCCAGCTGCGTCCCGGTGCTGCGGCCCATCTTTTCCGCAGCAGCCCAGCAAGCGCTGGTTCCTCCCGCACGCTACAGCTTTCCCCTCCTCTCTCGCTGCCACGCAGGCCCCGCCATCATCTTCTCCAGCTCGCACGCCCGACCTTTTCCTCCAGCGCCCGTTCTTCAGCGCCGCTTCCTCCACTCGGACTCGAGTCCGAGTTCATCACGCGGCCGTGCCCGACTTGGTTCTAGACCCACACGCCAGAGCTCGCATATAGGGCGCCGCCGCTATCTTCTTTTCCCCAACCGCAAAAGGCCCCCTGCTCCGCATCTACAGCTCCGCGCCTCCCGCGCCGCCGCCTCGCTGTCTTGCGCGCCGCCCAGAAGATCAAGCTGCAGGCTGACGCCTTCAATCTCGTCCGCACGAGCAGCCCCGTCGCCACTCGCCGCTGCTGTGCACCGCGGCGCCAGGGAGCCCGTGCGCAGGACGTCGCCGCAGATCCATCACTGCAGCCAGCCGTCCCCCGTCCTTGTTTTCTGGCCGCCGGGGAGGACTTCACCACGAGCAGCACCAGCGAGGTCGCTGTCCCTTTGATCGAGCTGCTGCAGGAGGAGCAGAAGCATGTCCACGCTGAGGTTCAACCATAGATGTCGTCGTCACGTTTGGTCTCCGCTCGTCGCCGATCGTCCGTCTTCAGATCGGGATGAACGTCCCCGCCTGTGCCGTCGGCAGCTGCTGCCTTGCTGCTGCTGTCTGCGCGTCGAGCAGATGCATTCTGCTGCCCTGCCAAGACAGACCTTCTACCAAAGCTATCCACAAGCCATGCAAGCATGCACGTAAAGCCTGGTAAGCAATGTTCTTAATGCCCCTGGATGAGTACGTGTAGCCATGCAATGCATACTTTTGTGTGCAGTACAACAGGGTCATTGCCAGTTGTTCTGCCGCTAATCAACCAAGTGCAATTCCTATGTACTTGACCTTTTCTTTAGCAAAATAATTTGGTTTTCTACATATATTTCCAACTTGGTCAAAGATCCGAAGTCTAATGTTATCATCATTGATCTGTAGTATATTCTATTTCAAGTACTACAAACCTTGCCCACAATTACTTTGCTAACTTCATAGCTTTTATTATTCACTTCATCTATCTCTTTCCTTGTTCCGTGCGTCATGTTTGACATCTCTCTTGCACAATGATTTCTAATTTCTTTTATCTCCATGTTTGTGAAATATGTTTATTTCCTTCACAACTTTGTTTATCTCACATCTTTCTCGTTTCAAGTTTGATCTTAGCAATTCTTGCTCTCATGCGATCGTATTCACGCGTAGAATAATTTAGTTATGATGATTGGTGTACTGTTTTTAATTTAGTTCTTTTGTTTGCTTGTATGTGCGTGCTCTAGAAGTTTGTCTTGGATGCTTGATGCGAGTAGAACGAACGTGCTTCAAGGACATTCAAGAGAAAGAAGCTGAACACATTCTGAGCAGCAACAATACTTAAAGGAAGGCAAGTGTGTCCTTGAGCTTTTATCCCAATAACTTTATTTAATCACTATTGCATATGCTTGCATTAAATTTGATGGGTCCTATTAAGGTTTACCTAGTTTTTATGATCTTTCCTTGTCAACCTGAGTTTATCTTTCTGTTGGGTAGCTATGCTTAGCTGCTATACTTGGGTTATGGTGGTTCTAATGAACAAAGATGATGAACTTATTTTATTTATGCTACACCTTCCTTTAATACAAGATCACTGTGATTAATTGGAACATGGAGAACCACCCAGGAAAACAGTGCTACCACAAGACTAAATGGCTCTAGTCTTGGCTGAATAATTAGAAACTTTAGTCTGGGGTAATCTTACTCGTGATGAGGCAAGAGGGGGGACTGAGTAATTGCATTATCGGCCTGTGATAGGTTGTGCACGCCAGACACCGAAACCTTAGAGGGTTACCACTGACTAATGAATCTTTGTAAAGGCCTCGTAGCGTCCCTATGCAATCACACCTCGGAAGTGTGGTATTGTGCCTGATCAGCACAAGCGTGGTTGGGTCTAAAGTTCTTTTGAGCTTTTACGCGACTTGTCGGTAAAGATGTGCGACCTCTGCAGAGTGTAAAATTAATCGATCAGCCGTGCTCACGGTTAAGAGCGGCCTGGACCCTCACATGAGTAATATACTTGAAGATGGATTTAAATCGTGTTTTATGCTATGGTTATGGTTGTGCCATATGCTTATGGCTTATGTTTATATTTCTATTAATTGTGGGTTGGTATATACTTATACTTTAGTAATCAGGTGCTAATAAAAGTTGACCAACTAAAAATGCTTAATGCAGTCAACCAGTCAACCTTTCCTTGTTTAAACCTTGCATCCATATTCTCCTCACACTTGCTGAGTACGATAAGTGCTCACCCTTGCTATAACCAACGTTGCTCAGAAGAAGAAGCTACTATGAAGTTGAGAAGATGCTAAGTTCTAGGCGTACGCAACCCTCAGTCGATTGCCTGTGAAGTTTGGAGCCTCCGTTTCCATAATTAAGGTGTATATCTCTGATGGATTGTAAGTCTTTATTTGTATCTTTTTACGTGATACTGTTGCTGTTATTCACTTATGACGTCCCTATATGTATGAAACTTGATCCTGGCATACATATAGGTAGCACTTGGTTTTGTCCTCAAAACTGGGTGTGACAGCGGCGGAGTTGCAATGCGCAGGCCGGGATGAGGAGGCCCGGGAGGCAGATGCTAGCGGCGATGATAGGGATAGAGGTGGCGCGACGGGGGCTGGGGCGATGAGGGGACGCGATAAAGGTGGTGGCGGGCTGGGGCGACGAAGGAGGCGGCGGTCCGGGTGCGGGCGAGGCGGCCGGGGTGGCGGGCAACGGCTCCAGGGCGCGGCAAGCGATGGCGACCGGGGCGGCTGGTGACGAGGAGTACGATGGGCGATGAGGGAGATGGACGGGCGGCGACAGAGAGGCGGACGGGCAAGATCTTGCAAGAGGTGAAAAATTTACCTAAGTGTTGGGTAGGGGGTAGAAGATGACTGTTACTTTTATCCCCCATTTTATCCAGGTTCCTAATTGAACTCGGGACTAAAGGGACTTTTTTTCCCGGTTGCTATTGGCACTCGGGACAAAGGCCTCCCCTTTTGTCCCGGTTGCCTGTTTTTTGGAAATGGATTCTATTTATATTTTTAATAAATTTTAGGAAGCAAATAATAAAAACTTTAAATATTTCAAACATGCGAAAATATATTAAATTAGCAAGTATATTTACAATAAGTTTGAATGAGTCATTAATTCTATACTAGTTCTTTTAGCATCTAAAATAATTATTTTAGTTCATCATGAAATTATTCAATTAAATAATTTCAATGCGTGAAAAATTTAATTGATGTATGTGGTTAACATTGTTCATATTGATCGAATAAATCTTCACCTCAACTAATTTAAACACACAAATTTATATATATTTTCAACTGGTTTCATTAAAGAAAAAATAAGAACTTTACATATTTCAACCATGCAAAAATATATTAAATTAGCAGGTATATTTACAATAAGTTTGAATGAGTCATTAATTCTATACTAGTTCTTTTAGCTTCTAAAATAATTATTTTATTTCATCACTATCATCAAGAAATTATTCATTATATAATTTCAATGCGCAAAAAATTCAATTGATGTATGTGGTTAACACTGTTCATATTGATCGAATAAATCTTCACCTCAACTAATTTGAACACACATGAAATCATAGATATGTTAAATTAAAAATTGTATTAAGTAGTACATGAAATCATAGAACTTTAGAATGTAACTTTACATAAAGGTGAAGCAAATTTAGCGCATTACAATGTAATGTTAAAAAACTTCTTCACAAAAGTTCCTTGGTCATGATTGCGACGTGTGTACGGAGCCTCTTCTTTGGATAGCAAGATGCTTGGGTCAACTTCAACATCGAATGGAGGCATGCCATCAAACTGATCATAATCATCTGATTGGTCTATTTTGTCCTTGACTCCCATGATTTTTCTTTTACTTGGAAGAACTATGTGGCGCTTTGGCTCGCATGGCTCTTATGGATTTCTCTTGGGTTTGCTAGACAAGTCCTTCACATAGAAAACGTGATGCACATCATTGGCAAGTACAATTGGTCCATCACTGTATCCATTCTTGCTCAGGTCCACTACTGTCATTCTATACTGATTTTCGTTATGCCAGTTAGCTTCACCTATTGGCAAAGAAATAGAGGGATGTACAGCGGTCCGTATTCGAGTTCTCATATCTCATCTATGAAACCATAATACGAGTCCTTGCTACTGTTTCTGTCTAATGCATCTATGCAGACACCACTATTCTGGTTCGTGCTTTTCTGGTCTTGGGCTCTCGTGTAAAATGTATAATCATTTATCTCGTAGCCTTAGAATTTCACGATTGTGCTGAAAGGTTTCCTGGCTAACCAAGCGAGCTGTGGGTGAATCTCAGAGTTACCCATAAGTTGTTGATGCAACCAGGAGGGAAAATTATCCATGTGATGATGTATAAGCTAGGCATCGGATTTAGTTGGGTTTTTGGAAACTAGCATTTGCCTATGTTGCTCGATATATGGAGCCACAAAGGATGACTGTTGCAGAAAAGTGTAGTGTGCCTTGTGGATAATTATTTCAACATTCATTTACGATATCCAGCCTGAGTTTGTGGACTTGAAGTTCTTCTGTTCTACCATTATTTTCTGGTACTGGAGGAGTGGAGGTGACTCTCCATAGACTTTGGAGAAGATCGAGTTACGTGTAGAGAATAGCGTAAGCAGGTTCTATTAACTTGGATTGGATGAACGGAGGTGGTACATCCATTGTTGGTCCATCTACATCGTATTACATGAAAAATAAACATAGGGTTTTGTATGGGATTATTATTTATAATTTAGTTCTTACATTAAACATGAGATAAATAAATTGTTGGTCAATGAAATACAATTATTAAGTGTTAAATTATAGTGACATGAAAAAATTGTAGCAATGACCAAATTCTATTTTCTTACACCTACAATTTATTTACCTTAATTTTATTGCAATTTCTAAATATTAAAAACATATTTACTCTAATTTTTTCTCATACATAATATTGAAATCCTCCATTCTACCTCACATTTACTCCCATTCTACCTCACATTCTACCTCAAAATCCTCCCCATTTTCTCCTTCACATTCTAGCAAACTATCTATCTCCATTCTACACATGAAGTTGTTTTAACTAATACGAATCGTATATAACAAGCAAACTATCCATCACATTCCAGCTCAAAAACATAAAACAAATCCTCTCCATTCTCCCTCATTTCTAACAAGCAAGCTCATGTTTCTCCCTCTCTAAAGCATAAACAAAGCATAACAACAATAAATGAAAGGAGGATGAAGTAGCTAACCTTCACTACACTTTGGATGAGTGAAACCCCCACGGAAATGAGGAAAAAACATCGGGCAGCACCTCCCTATGCTTGCTTTGGTGCCATGGAGAGGAGGATGAAGCTCTCTGTGTTTGTGAAGTGGAGTGGCTCAGGCTGGAGGAGAAGGAAAGGCCTCTGGCTGGTGATTTTATAGGGGACGAGTTTTTGTCCTGGTTGGAAGCTCCGACCGGGACAAAAGGGTTGAGTAGTCCTTTTGTCCCGGTTGGTAACTCCAACTGGGACTAAAGGGAGGCACCGTCAGTGGCCGGCAACTAACTCCAACCGAGATAAAAGGGAGGCACCGTCGGTGGTCGGCAACTAGCTGTTACAACTGGAACTAAAGGGGGGCTTCAGTCCCGGTTGCAAATACCAACTGGGACTAAAGCTCCGTCCTCTTTCAGCCTACCATTGTGTGCCCCCTTTAGTCAATGTCCAACTTTAAACCGGGATTAAAGGAAACGCATGGAAGGTAAGTTCTCTACTAGTGTATACTGTACTTCTTGAATCCAACCTAGTGTTGTTATTAATCCATACGACCCAACTGTATTTGGGACTGTGTTACCGGAGTTGACATCCAAGAAACCGATGAATCCAGCGAAACACCATGCGGGCAACGCGCTTACTATACGTGGTGACACGTTTCAATATTTTACATGGCTGATCCGGAAGTAGGATATGGTTAGAAGCTGCCGCACGGTCCCAGACAGGGTCCTAAACATACAACTCTCGGTTATTTATTTTTATAAAATCATTTAAATAGGGGTAGAACTAGAAATCTTATTTCTCAAATATAAACCATGCACGTCGTGTCAAGAACAATTAGAGTCTTGTTTAATTCATATATGACTTTACACATGAGCACAAAAGGTGATTTCCACACATACAGGCGACCAAGCACTAATATACACGGACATGTATATTAGTTTTTCGTGGAATCAACGCAATCAAGGAATGATCCACATCCTGATCTCCCAAAGATGGGCTAGCCTTGCCACGAAACACGTGCTATGCTCCTTCCACGCCATTTTTTATTGAACAGTAAAAAAAATTACAATAACTACACCTTTAATATCCTCAAGCGAAAAGAAAAAAAAATATTTTACTGAGGCTGAGGGGGTCAACATAGTAAGATGAAAGGAGTAATTATTACTAAATATATGGTCAAGAACCCCTCATCACGGCCACTTTGGGGTTCTGTTAGATTTAAGTCGACAGTGATAACAAACGTTACCACTGCTGGACTACGAACCGGTAGGCGGTGATATCCTTTCAAAAAACTGTGTAAAAAAATATAATGATTCTCATGATCAAATATAAAATTTAGCATAGAAATATAACCGGTCATTACCTTTCGTTTCACAACGAAAAGATCAATTTAGTACAATGTACATTATCATGATCTTTTGCCCAAATCATTTTCAGCAGGATTAACAAGGTTGTTACATCAAAATTTCAGCAATTTATATAACGTTGTGGCTATGCATAGGGCAATTCACCTGCTAGACAAGAAATGCATAATTACCTACTAAACACATACACGATGTACAACAAATCATCCATACTGTCCAACTGAGCATTTCTGATTATAATATTTAATCTCCTAGAGAAGGATAAAAAAAATATACAGCATCTAGTAGAAGTACTCCTTATCATTGCATGGAGCATAATTAGTCTGGCATGAATTAAGAATAATCCAGAGTGATGAAGCCATCACACATTGACCGTAATATAAATGGCGGCTTAGCTTGTAGTTGAACGTGCTAGAATAATGTACCCGCCAATTTAGAATTTTTCTGCAGCATTCAAAGTCGCCATTTAGGATAACAAATTCTTGTACGGAATCTTTAGCAGTGGTCTCTATCATGGGTTAGCTGTAGCTGGCTTCCATCCCATCCGTGTATATAAGCTCGCCTTCATCAGCACCGCAGAACAGCATCTTATATTGAAGGCTACAATGTCATCCCGAGCAATGTACTCCAAGCTTCTTGTCATGCTCTGTATGATATTGGTCTCTCTCGCCATCATCTTACAGGGCGCGTCCGCTGCAAGAGATCTCACCCACACTGTGCATGGTAACTAACCTCTCTTTAACTCCTTTTAGTGCATATTTGTTTTTGACATAGAAATTGTTAGTGCTGTCCCTCAGCAGGTAGGAGTCGTGCACCAGCACGTGGCACCGATCTTTGTAGGGTCCCTAATTTTCTAAAACAATTGTGTTGTAATGAGGAATCTTGTCAATCTCAGTTATAGCTTCATCAGCCATGAAACATTCCTATACCATACCAACTTCGCCCCTCTCTCCATAATTGACATCCATGTTTATCATAGTCTTCCAAGCTAGATGTACCAACATGCAACCTGGCATGTTTAGGTCAACCTCAATTAACTAATTCATGCATTTAGATATAATACCTAGACAAATGAGCAGTTTGTTGATGAAAACATACTAAAATGATCGTGAAATATTATATATCCAAATCAATTCATCTAATTTATTTTCTTATTACTGCACATGAATAGCAAGGAAGCAATAATAATATTCTAGAAATTGACACTTATTTATAATACTTTTGTTTGATTTGCAGCTAGCCGTGGTCGTGGCTTAGGTGGCTACTACTGGTACGGTGGTCGCAATAATGGTAGGACCTATGGTGGCACTCCAAGTCACAACAGTGGTGGCAATCATGGTAGGATCCGTGGTCACACTCCACCAGATCACTACTAGAAAAACGATCTTTCATCCCATATATTAGTACCGGTCACATTTTGACCCACGGGTCCAAATTTGGATGTCCTGGAAGTCCTTTTAGTAGTGGTACTGAAGGCCTTTTCTCCAGCTGTGGGTGCCCCATTACGATGTCTTCATCATTGTATCATGCATATATGCATATACTTTTTCAGTTCAAATACTCTTTCCATTTCCTCATTATATTTGTACAATACCCGAAAAAACTAATGTTACTATATATCCGCATGTTCAAATCGATAAATTTAAAACACCTGATACTTTGTACCAGATGTGATGTTTGGAAAAGAATCCCTGTGCATGTTGTGATGATGGCAAGGTGGTTTACACGAGTGCATAATGGTTAACAAAGATTTGCCTTTGGTTTTGGTATATAAACTTTTAAGTGGTTTGAATAAATGAGCACATATACCAATTTCGTTTAATTTCAGAGAACTATGTTGTTCCATATAATCATTTAGAGTGCACCTCGTAATTTGCTTCACCAGCCATTGGCATAAGAGGAGATATACTGTACTTATTTAATCCAACATGTCGTTGTTATTAATCCACACGACCCAACTGTATTTGGGACTGTGTTACCGAAGTTGACATCATGGGCTTGTGACGGACGCGAGGCTGCCGCACGGTCCCAGACAGGATTCTAAACATATAACTCTCTGTTATTATAGAATCATTTAAATAGGAGTAGAACTAGAAAGGTGATTTAAATTCAAGTCTTGTTCAATTCGTATGATAGGCAGCGCTATATAAATGACCCTACACAAGAACACAAAAGGTGATTTCCACAATACAGACGACCAAGCACTAATCTACACGGACATGTATGTCTACCGTGGAATCAACGCAGTCAAGGGATGATCCACATCCTGATCTGCCAAAGATGGGCTAGCCTTGCCACGAAACACGTGCTATGCTCCTTCCACGCCATTTTTTATTGACCAGTAAAAACATTACAATAACTACACCTTTAATATCCTCTAGGAAAAAGAAATCAAATATTTTACTGAGGCTGAGGGGGTCAACGTAGTGAGATGAAAGGAGTAATTATTACTAAATATAAATTTACATCTTGTCTTGCAAATACGTGCAGTTCCACTACCGTAGTGAACCTTATCACCGCTGGTCAAGAACCCCTCGTCGCGGCCTCTTTGGGGTGCTGTTACATTTAAGTCACGAGTGATAACAAACGTTACCGGTGCTGGACTACGAACCGGTAGGCGGTGATATCCTTTCGAAAAACTGTGTAAAAAACATACAATGGTTGTCTCATGGTTAAAACTTAAACCGGCAGTGATAACATCCCTTAGTGATGGCACTTTTCGTGGTCTTTGTGTGTGCTAGTAAGTTACAGGGAAAGTTTTTCAATCATCTTGTCCATGTCTGAACAACACTCGGGAGCATCGTGAGCCTGACCTGCGCGCCGTGCATTTGCCCGGCGGAGTCTGGAGCGTGCGAGTAGGCCAGCAAGAGCTCATCGAAGGTGTAGCGCTGTAGGATCATAGCAAACCCCATCTTCGCCCCATATTGATAAGTAGCATGAAGTTCTGGATGATATGCAGGTGCTCGATTGGCCCCCAGCTGAATGGAAAGAATGCCAGCGGCGTGTCCGCGGGACGTCCTTAAAACCTTCCTGGCAAAACTCTCCGGCCTAAACTGGTCTCTGTCCGTCCCTCACACGGCAGCATCAGGGTCAGCACCACGCCCGCAAAATTCTTCACGCTGAACTTCCACTGGTGGAAAACTGACCGTCTATCCAGCCCTTTAGTCCTAGTTAACATTGGACCCGTGACTAAAGTGGTTTTAGTCCCGGGTTAAAAAAATTCCATCGAAGACCACCAGCGGGGGAGGGGCGCTGGGGGCTTTAGTCTCGGTTGTAACGGCCAGAAATATCGCACCGGCAGCCGCACCATTTTATCCCGGTTGGAATTTCCAACCGGGACAGGGGGGCGGATCTTTTATCCCGGTTGGAATTTCCAAACGACAAAACCACCGACCGGGACAAAAGGGCTGGTATTTTGTCCCAGTTGGAATTTCCAACTGGGACAAAATCTCCTTCCTATAAAATCACCAGACTGAGAGCTTTTCTTCCTTCTCCAGCCCGAGCTACTCTACTCCACCAGAGACACTTGGCCTCCTCTCCATGGTGAGCGAGCAACCTTAGGGGAGGTGCTGCTCGAATTTTTTTCCTCATTTCCATGGGGATTTCACTCATCCAAAGTGTTGTGAAGTTTAGCTACTTCATCCTCCCTTCATTTATTGTTATTATGCTTTGTTTTATGATTTAGAGAGGGAGAAAATTCAGTTTTTCAGAATGAGGGAGAATGGAGAGGATTTTTATTTATATATGTTTTTGAGCTAGAATTTGATGGATAGCTTCCTTGTTATATATGATTTGTATTAGTTAAAAAAACGTGACAACATTAGGTATGAGAAAAAAATAGAGTAATTGTGTTTTTAATATTTAGTCATTGGAATAAAATTAAGGTAAATAAATTGTAGGTGTAAGAAAATAGAATTTGGTCATTGCTACAATTTTTCATGTCAATTTAACAGTAATTATATTTCGTTGACCGATAATTTATTTATCTCATGTTTAATGCAAGAATTAAATATTGTAAACAATAATCCTATACGAAGCCCTATGTTCATTTTCCACGTAATACAATGTAGATGAACCGGCAATATATGTACCACCTCTGTTCCACCAATCCCAGTTGATAGTGTTTACACATGGCATAAATTTGTTTACGCTATTTTCAACACAAAATTCAATCTTCTCCGAAGTTTATGGAGAGTCACCTCCGCTCCTCCGATACCAGAAGATAATGGTAGAATAGAAGAGCTTCGAGTCCACAAACTTGGGCTAAATATCATAAAAAAGAATCTTCAAATAGTATTCCAAACGTCTTTTGGACCCTAATTCTCACAATAGAAGTATGCTGGCCCAATATCCTCTTAAGGCAAATATCTGTTCACTGACCTAGACCTAGCGGTTTTTGGTTGGTTTTGGCTTGCCACCATGGGCCATGCTCAGTGAACAGATCTTTTACCTAGATGGGCTATTGTGTTTGTGCCACCATACTTCCATTATGAGAACGTGGCACTTACTCTAAAAGACGTTTGACCAATTATTTTAAGATTCCTTTATGATATTCAGCCCGAGTATGTGCACTCAAAGTTCTTCTCTTGTATCGTTATTTTCTAGTACTGGATATGTGGAGGTGACTCTTGATAGACTTCGAAGAAGATTGAGTTAAGTGCAAAGATGCCTTGGAGGGTGAACATTCTGCTATGTTTACCATTATTTTAGGATAATTGACTAGTACAGTCCACTATGGAGCGTCTGTAATCTTTAGTTTATGTGTATGTTTATTGTCTTGTTATGAGTGTAATCTTTATATGTATCTTTAGTGACTGTTACAAATGTTGAATGGTGTAATTTTCATGTAAATTATTTTTATCTCTATGAAGGTTGACTGGTGTAAATTATGAATATTGATCAAATTCTTTATCTAACACAAAGACCCATTTCCATTTCTCGCGTAATAATTTATTTATCTAATATTTTTTGGAAGGTCTAAATATTATAATCACATTAACTCTATTTTTTCGCCTACCTAATATTGATCAAGTTCTCTATTTAATATGAAAATGTATGTCCATTTCTCACGTAATACGGTGGTGACAGGGGGATCGTCAGTGGCCGGGGTGACGGGACGACGGCAGCCGGGGGCCGCGGAGTTGCAATGCGCGGGCCGGGACGAGGAGGCCCGCGCCGTGGACGCCGCTGGCGATGACAGGGACATAGGTAGCGCGACGGAGGCTGGGGCGATGAGGGGACGCGATGGAGGAGGTGGCGGGCTGGGGCGATGCAGGAGGCGGCGGTCTGGGTGCGTGCGATGGCGGCCGGGGCTGCGGGTGACGAGGAGAATGAGGGCCGATGAGGGAGGCGGACGGGCGGCGACAGGAGAACGAGGGCCAATGAGGGAGGCAGACGGACGGCGACAGGAGACCGGCGGGGATGGAGAGGCGGACGGGCAGGATCATCCAAGAGGTGAAAAAGTTACCTAAGTGTTGCGTGGGGGGTAGAAGATGTCTGCTACTTTTATCCCCCCTTTATCCAGGTTCCTAATTGAACCTGGGACTAAAGGACCTTTAAAGGCCTCACCTTTTATCCCGATTTCAGTTCTTTTATCTCGGTTGCAAACTGAAACCGGGATAAAAAGGTACGTTCCGGGCGGGAATCCAAAAATACCTATTTATCCCGGTTTCAGTTTACAACCAGGATAAAGGGGCCTTTTGTCCCGGTTGCTATTGGCACCCGAGACAAAAGGGTATTTTCCTATTTTTCGTCTCCCGCCTATGTAATACCTGCCATTTTTAGTCATCAAAGTAACTCTAAAGAAATAGAAGAAATTCATGAAGGAAGGGAGAAGAAATTGGCTAAAAATCAAATTCGGGTCAAATTTGACCGAAATTTGAATTTTGAATTCGAAATTCAGAAAAATTCGGCAAAAATATGGAATGGGAGTGTAAGGGTGAGCAGAACTTAAAGATCAAGATTTGGGACAAGATTTAGTCCCAAATACCTCAAAAAAATCAAAGAAAGGAGTTAAAACCGAATTGCACTGTTCATCGTCCGACAACAGGAATTTCAGAAGAACAGCATCAGAGTCCATTTTGGAAATTGATTTCTGTTAAATTTTTCAAATAAGTGGATTAAGACAACTATATCATATTAAAGTATGGATTTGGACAAGTATCTTTAGGTGTTGTTGATCGAGAATAGTAGAGGGAGCCATTTCAAATGGAGGCCTAAAGTCAGCATCCTGTCACGGTAAACTGCACCACTGAATTTAACTAAGTCTGAAACAACAATATATGGCCAAGTTTGGAGCCGGTTTCAGAGAGATGTGGAGTAAAAGGTGTACATGTTTATGAGCAAAATGGAACCCTTGGATGTTGTAGAACGCAAGAGAGAAGTTGGACTGGAAGAAAAGGATTTGGATCACTAAATTTAATTACGAAGTAGGGTAAATGACCCTGTCAGGTGACTGACGAACTGAATGTCGAGTTTCAGAGAAATTCAGACAAATGAAAGAAAGGATTCAAAATTTGACTATACTAGGATGATTATCTCGGGTCAGAGCAAAAATAAAACTTGGAGAGTCCAAGTTTATCTACAACATTGCTTAAAGGACCGTGGAGCCGTCGGATTGCAAATCGACCGTGAAAAGGCTCTGAAGTTTCTGATGAAAGAAGAAAGGGAGGACGGGTGACAGGGTCAAGCTTGACGTGTCGCCGCCGGCGCTCTCGGTCGCCCGCCAGCGCGGCAGCTATGCCACCTCCTTGCCACGCGAGTCCCTAGCTAGACCACGGTGTCGCTCATGTGTGTGGTAAAACGTTCATATATCTACCGCTCCCACGCCGCCCCTTTTAACACCGCTCTTTTTCACCGCCGCCGCTCCTTTTGTCCAAGCCGCCGCCGCCAGGTAAAATTCTCCCACCACACCACAGCTCCCGTCGATTCCTCTCGCCCACTCCTCCACAGACACCCCAGCTACACCCCAGTCGAGTCGTTGTCCAACATCCTTGCCGGAATACCCTACGCCGCCGTTGTTTCTGTCCGCCGTCGCCGCACCTCCTGCTCACGGTGAGCACCTCTTTGCGCTTGCTCTCTTTCTTCTTGGGTAGTCGTAGGCGGGTCCTTGGGATGCTAGGAAGCCGTAGAGGGAGTCGTCGGGGTAAGCTAAGCCGTTGTCGTGCTTCGCCACGACCGGCAGTAGGCGCCGCCGCCCGCCGCCATGGAGGGAGTAGCTCCGGCCATCTCCCGGGGAGCTGTCGCCGTGCCCGGGTGTGCTATGGCATGGGAATGCTTCCCGGGCCTAGCCCCGTCACCGGTGGGGCGCCGGCTGGCGAGCCGCGCCGTCCCCTGTTGCGCTCGGGATTTTGGCGGGAGGAAGAAGAAGGCGCTGGAGCCGGGCCCGCGCGTCAGTGGGGAGAAGGGGAGAAGAGGAGGCAGGCCGGTCGGGCGCGGGCGTTAGTTGGGCTAGCGTTTCGGAGGCCCAAGAAGCTGGGGTGGTCGGCCGTTGGAGAAAGAGGCCGGAGGCCTAGAGATCCAGCAGGCCGGCGTTGCGGGAGAAAGAGAAAAAGAAAGATGGGCTGTCGGGCCGTCGCCGGTTGGAAAAAGGAAAAAGAAAAGAAGAATCGGCCCAGAGAGCCCGTTAGAGGAGGGGGTAGGCCAGCGGGTAGGATGAATAGGAAAAAGGGTGGGTCCGTGCCGCGGGCCCAGCGCAAGAGAGAGGGGGTAGAGTAGGGTCGCGTGAGAAAAGTTGCCGGGGGTGTTTTTGGGGAAAAATTAGATTTTCTTTATAGAATAATTAGTTTAAATCCGAATCTCACCATTTAAATCACAGAAATTTCTAGGAGTGTCCAAAATTAGTGAAACCAATTTTGTTAGGCTTGTTTTATTTTCCTTTATGCATTAAAATTTTTTATACCCTAGAAAAATAATAACAATTTGAGTATTTATTTAATGCCTTTCTTTTAAGGTATTTAAATAAATACTTAATCTTTATTAAATGCATAAAATATGGAATAACATTTTCATAATTACAAATTATTATTAATTCATAGGAAATTAGGTTTTACATCTAGAAAATAATTATAACATTTTCTAAAAATAAAAGAAAAGGCCTTAAGTAAGGATAATTAAGAAAATAAAAATTATGGGCTAATCTTTTCGGGTTTTTGTGTGTTGGCTTGCAACTTTATCGTGATAAATTGTATAGTCCTTGTTGGCTTGCAACTTTATCATGAAGGAAAGTTGTATATACTTGTATTCAAAAGTTGCATTCCTAACTCTGCATGTATTGTGTTATAGACACCGAAGCACCAGAAGGAGATTTCTCGGAATATTCAGAAGGATCTCCGGAATTTGAGGAAGTCTTTGAATTGGTCCCCTGCGAGGCAAATCCTTCAGACAGTGCTAACTTTTTTAGCGAACAAGGCAAGCCCCGGTGCATTATCCCTATTATTTTAGGGTCAATATTTCATGTGTCCATTATTGGTTATTTGCCATATGTATGCACTAAGTCTAGGAGTTGCTTGAAACCCATTCTTGTGCATTATCATACCTTGTTTTAAGGACATCTTTGCCACTTGTTCAAACCTTTAGTAGATAACCCAAGTCTAGAATTGCTTAGTTGCTTAAATACTTGGTTTACCAAACCTTAAGGCAAATTTTGAGTCATGCATGTTAAATATAGAAAGATGACTTGGAAATTAAGAAGCGGACAGAAGCTAAGGATGTAGTTCTGTCTGCTAGATTAATCTGGTTAAGGCCGGATTCGTTGTATTAACCTTTGATCAAGTGAAAGACATATGATCACTTACTGGGTATGGGACTAGTAAAGCCCAGTAGGTTAGTAAACTCTCTGATCGGGAATACTTCGTACCCGCGCTTGACGTGCTGGAGATTGGCAGGGGCGTAGCCTGAAACTCACATGGTGATCGGGCCAGACGTGGGGTCCCATGTGGGGGTGCGTCCCTGGGTCCGGGTAGTCTTATTCCCAATCATTGGATTTGCTAATCGAAAAGTCGTTACGTACGACCTGGACAGTCATATATAACTGGTGATCAGGGTACTCTCCTGCAGGATGTAATATGATCCGGATCGCCGCAATTCTCGGTTATGAATGCACTTGATCACTGTTGAGCATCGTAGCATAAATTCATGAATGTCATATCTTTCTGATAATGTTTGGTATATGACTTAATACCTTGTTGTTTGCAAATAATCTTTTATCATCACCTAGGATGGTTAGGTAAAGACTTAACCCAAGTAAAAGATAAAACTAAGGTCTCACTTGTAGTAAGCATTTTGGGAAAAATGTATCAGCCAAGTACACTGAAAAAGCTATCATGTACGTCCAAGAAAAACTATTATAATGGTTAGTCGGGTAAGACTTGCTGAGTACCCCGTACTCAGGGTTATCCCTTGTGGCTATCTTTTCAGAAGCACCGCAGGAGTCCACCGAGGAGGAAGCCCCAAAACCCTAGGGTATTGTTATGAGTCTCACAATACCCTTAGAAGAAGTTTTATAATGCTCATCTCCACCGAACCGTTTATGTTTTAAA
The DNA here is from genome assembly GCF_005286985.2 of Setaria viridis. Lineage (NCBI taxonomy): Eukaryota > Viridiplantae > Streptophyta > Magnoliopsida > Poales > Poaceae > Setaria > Setaria viridis. The sequence continues at coordinate 32,110,528 of NC_048270.2, forward strand.
TCCTAGAACTTTGTCTAACACTGCACTGTTAAGTTTGCTTCAAACTATGTCTTGTATTAACTCGTACCTCATATATGTATGTAAAAATGTAATATTTGTTGATGCTATCCCATCGCGGATACAATCCTGATGTATGGCTATGAGACACGACGTGGATCTTTCGAGGAGTCCTAGGGACACTCGACGGACGACCGGACTTATACTGTTTTAAGTGCGTTTCGGATAATTGCTGCGTCGGCAGCGATTAGGCGCATTTAAACCAGTTTAAGTTGGACGGTTCCGCCACAGCCTATTTTTTGGAACTGGATTTTATTTATGTTTTCACTAAATTTTAGGAAGCAAATAATAAAACTTTACATATTTCGAACATGCAAAAATATATTAAATTAGCAAGTATATTTACAATAAATTTGAACGAGTCATTAATTCTATACTAGTTCTTTTAGCATATAAAATAATTATTTTAGTTCATCACTATCGTCAAGAAATTATTCAATTAAATAATTTCAATGCGCGAAAAATTTAATTGATGCATGTGGTTAACATTGTTCATATTGATCGAATAAATTCTCACCTCAACTAATTTAAACACACAAATTTATGTATATATTCAATTGGTTTTGTTAAAGAAAAAATAAGAACTTTACATATTTCGAACATGCAAAAATATATTAAATTAGCAAGTATATTTACAATAAGTTTGAATGAGTCATTAATTCTATACTAGTTCTTTTAGCTTCTAAAATAATTATTTTACTGCATCACTATCATCAAGAAATAATTCATTATATAATTTCAACGTGTGAAAAATTCAATTGATGTATGTGGTTAACATTGTTCATATTGATCGAATAAATCTTCACCTCAACTAATTTGAACACACATGATATCACTAGTTATGCCAGTTAGCTTCACCTATTAGCAACGAAACAGAGGGATGTACAGCGGTCCGTATTCGAGTTCCCATATCTCCTGTATGAAACCATAATACGAGTCCTTGCTACTGTATCTGTCTAATGCATCTATACGAACACCACTATTCTGGTTCGTGCTTTTCTGGTCTTGGGCTCTCGTGTAAAATGTATAACCATTTATCTCGTAGCCTTGGAATTTCACGATTGTGCTGAAAGGTCCCCTGGCTAACCAAGCAAGCTGTGGGTGAATCTCAGAGTTACCCATAAGTTGTTGATGCAACCAGGACGGAAAATTATACTTAAAATCTTCACGCTGCCGAAGTCCATTGGCATCTCTGTGCTGAGGTGGAGCGCGCCATCAGCATGATGTACAGCCGCAGCAGTTTGTAGAACACCGTCGTCACCATTACTAAAAATTATCCTGCCATCTCAACTTCTAAATTTCTCTAGGAACTTATAAAACCGACACATGCGCAAATATAAAATTTAGCATAGAAATATAACCGGTCATTACCTTTCGTTTCACAACGAAAAGATCAATTTAGTACAATGTACATTATCATGATCTTTTGCCCAAATCATTTTCAGCAGGATTAATAATGTTGTTACATCAAAATTTCAGCAATTTATATAACGTTGGGGCTATGCATAGGGCAATTCACCTGCTAGACAAGAAATGTATAATTACCTACTAAACACATGCACGATGTACAACAAATCATCCATACTGTCCAACTGAGCATTTCTGATTATAATATTTAATCTCCTAGAGAAGGATAAAAAAATATACAGCATCTAGTAGCAGTACTCCTTATCATTGCATGGAGCATAATTAGTCTGGCATGAATTAAGAATAATCCAGAGAGATGAAGCCATCACACATTGACCGTAATATAAATGGCGGCTTAGCTTGTCGTTGAACGTGCTAGAATAATATACCCGCCAATTTAGAATTTTTCTGCAGCATTCAAAGTCGCCATTTAGGATAACAAATTCTTGTACGGAATCTTTAGCAGTACTCTCTATCATGGGTTAGCTGTAGCTGGCTTCCATCCCATCCGTGTATATAAGCTCGCCTTCATCAGCACCGCAGAACAGCATCTTATATTGAAGGCTACAATGTCATCCCGAGCAATGTACTCCAAGCTTCTTGTCATGCTCTGTATGATATTGGTCTCTCTCGCCATCATCTTACAGGGCGCGTCCGCTGCAAGAGATCTCACCCACACTGTGCATGGTAACTAACCTCTCTTTAACTCCTTTTAGTGCATATTTGTTTTTGACATAGAAATTGTTAGTGCTGTCCCTCAGCAGGTAGGAGTCGTGCACCAGCACGTGGCACCGATCTTTGTAGGGTCCCTAATTTTCTAAAACAATTGTGTTGTAATGAGGAATCTTGTCAATCTCAGTTATAGCTTCATCAGCCATGAAACATTCCTATACCATACCAACTTCGCCCCTCTCTCCATAATTGACATCCATGTTTATCATAGTCTTCCAAGCTAGATGTACCAACATGCAACCTGGCATGTTTAGGTCAACCTCAATTAACTAATTCATGCATTTAGATATAATACCTAGACAAATGAGCAGTTTGTTGATGACAACATACTAAAATGATCGTGAAATATTATATATCCAAATCCATTCATCTAATTTATTTTCTTATTACTGCACATGAATAGCAAGGAAGCAATAATAATATTCTAGAAATTGACACTTATTTATAATACTTTTGTTTGATTTGCAGCTAGCCGTGGTCGTGGCTTAGGTGGCTACTACTGGTACGGTGGTCGCAATAATGGTAGGACCTATGGTGGCACTCCAAGTCACAACAGTGGTGGCAATAATGGTAGGATCCGTGGTCGCACTCCAGATCACTACTAGAAAAACGATCTTTCATCCCATATATTAGTACCGGTCACATTTTGACCCACGGGTCCAAATTTGGATGTCCTCGAAGTCCTTTTAGCGGTGGTACGGAAGGCCTTTTCTCCAGCTGTGGGTGCCCCATTATGATGTCTTCATCATTGTATCATGCATATATGCATATACTTTTTCAGTTCAAATACTCTTTCCATTTCATCATTATATTTGTACAATACCAGTTTGCGAAAAAACTAATGTTACTATATATCCGCATGTTCAAATCGATAATTTTAAAACACCTGATACTTTGTACCAGATGTGATGTTTGGAAAAGAATCCCTGTGCATGTTGTGATGATGGCAAGGTGGTTTGCACGAGTGCATAATGGTTAACAAAGATTTGCCTTTGGCTTTGGTATATAAACTTTACAACCAGTTTATCCCAGTTTTAATTTAGAACCACGATAAAAGGGGGGCCTTTTGTCGGCACTCAGGACAAAAGGGTATTTTCCCATTTTTTTGTCTCCCGCCTATTTTTTGGAAATGAATTTTATTTATATTTTTACTTAATTTTAGAAAGCAAAAAATAAAAACTTTACATATTTCAAACATGCAAAAATATATTCAATTAGTAAGTTTATTTACAATAAGTTTGAATGAGTCATTAATTCTATACTAGTTCTTTTAGCATCTAAAATAATTATTTTAGTTCGTCACTATCGTCAAGAAATTATTCAATTAAATAATGTCAACGCGTGAAAAATTCAATTGATGTATGTGGTTAATATTGTTCATATTGATCGAATAAATCTTCACCTCAACAAATTTAAACACACAAATTTATGTATATATTCAATTGGTTTTGTTATAGAAAAAATAAGAACTTTACATATTTCGAACATGCAAAAATATATTAAATTAGCAAGTATATTTACAATAAGTTTGAATGAGTCATTAATTCTATACTAGTTCTTTTAGCTTCTAAACTAATTATTTTACTACATCACTATCATCAAAAAATTATTCATTATATAATCTCAACGCGCGAAAAAGTCAGTTGATGTATGTGGTTAACATTGTTCATATTGATCGAATAAATCTTCACCTCAACTAATTTGAACACACATGAAATCATATATACGTTAAATTAAAAATTGTATTAAGTAGTACATGAAATCATAGAACTTTAGAATGTAACTTTACATAAAGGTGAAGCAAATTTAGCGCACTACAATGTAACATTAAAAAACTTCTTCATGAAAGTTCCTTGGTCATGATCGCGGTGTAAGTACGAAGCCCCTTCTTTGGATAGCAAGTTGCTTTGGTCAACTTCAACAGTGAATGGAGGCATGCCATCAAATTGATCATAATCATCTGATTGGTCTATTTTATCCTTGACTCCCACGATTTTTTTTACTTGGAAGAACTATGTGGCGCTTTGGCTCCCATGGCTCTTATGGATTTCTCTTGGATTTGCTAGACATGTCCTTCACATAGAAAACGTGATGCACATCATTGGCAAGTATGAATGGTTCCTCACTGTATCCAGTCTTTCTTAGGTCCACTATTATCATTCCATATTGATCTTTCATTATGCCAGTTAGCTTCACCCATTGGCAACGAAATAGAGGGATGTACAGCAGTCCATATTCGAGTTCTCATATCTCCTCTATGAAAATATAATACGAGTCCTTGCTACTGTTTCTATCTATGGCATCTATGCGGATACCACTATTCTGGTTCATGCTTTTTTGGTCTTAGGCTCTCATGTAAAATGTATAACCATTTATCTCGTAGCCTTGGAATTTCACGATTGTGCTGGAAGGTCCCCTGGCTAACCAAGCGAGTTGTGTATGAATCTCAGAGTTACTCATAAGTTGTTGATGCAACCAGGAGGGAAAATTAGCCATGTGATGACATATAAGCCAGGCATCGGATTTTGTTGGGTTTTTTGAAACTAGCATCTGCCTGTGTTGCTCGATATACAGAGCCACAAAGGATGACTGTTGCAGAACAGTGTAGTGTGCCTTGTCCAACAAATCAGTATCATTGCTCAAACTTGATTTTTCCTTTCAAGGGTGCCCATTCCCTGCAGCCTTCCCTCATGGCGTGAAGTTGGAACCCTAATCAAGTCAATTGAGTCAATAAAATCAACACAAAACTCAATCACCTCCTCTGTTCCGTATCTCTTGGCGATGCTTCCTTCTGGATGGGCACGATTAAGAACATAGTTTTCTAGACTGACATGAACCTCTCGAAAGGCCACATATTGTGCAGGTATACTACTCCGAGAATACTAATCTCTTTTACTAGGTGAAACAGGAGGTGCGTCATCCTTCTCCTCTTCTCCATCTTCCATTACAACCCCCCTTTAGCCATGTTTGGCCCAAACCAAATAGTTATGCATGAAACCGTATCTATACAAGTGGCTGTGAATAGTCTCCTAGGAAGCCTGTGAATAGTCCTTCTTATTAGTGCATTGGAAGCATGGACCACATATGAACCCGTTCTATGGCTTGTTTGCTTTGGCCACTTCGAGAAAATAATGCAAGCCATCAACAAACTTCTTGCTCTGTCTGTCCGCGTTATACATCCATTGCCGGTCCATCTACATCGTATTACGCATGAAAATGGATTACGCATGGACAACATATGATCCCGTATTATGCATCGTATTACGCATGAAAATGGATTACGCATGGACAACATATGAACCCGTATTATGCATCGTATTACGCATGAAAATGGATATAGGTCTTCGTATTAGATAAAGAACTTGATAATGGAATGAAACAATTCACATGAAAATTACACCATTAATTCCACATTCATAACAATCACTAAAGATACATATAGAGATTACACTTATAACAACACAATATAGATGGTACAACATAGCCGAACGTTTAGCGGAGTGCTTCTGGAAAAGCTATTTGTGCTATCGCGGCTGCTGTAGCCTTTAGCGGTATGTAAAAAATCAGAAAAATTTAGGCCCAAACATTACTAATTTTGCAAATTTCAGCTCATATTGCGTAAGTACATACCCAGTCATGAGTGCAAACATAAAAAACATGTCACAACTAACAAGATAAGTCATAAGTCATCACTCATAGTTCATAAATCACAAGTATATAAGTTTGTAAAGCTGTTATAGCGGAGTTAGCAGTGCTAGCTATTGGATTGAGTGGTGCTATTTCACGCAATAGCGGAGTTAGCGGCATTAGCGGTAATATTTGCAATAGCGTTGCGGTATCTCTCTCCAAAAGCTATAGCGGTGCTATAGCGAGCTATTAGTGGGCTATTTGCAATAGTGTGGAAAACTGACCTTTAGTCCTAGTTGGTAAACCTCATCGCTCTCGTAAAACCAACCGGGACTAATCATTCGGGACTAAAGGTCACCCTCTTTAGTCCGGGGTCATTCACCCTGGACTAAAGGCCTCCTATTACCAACTGGGACAAAAGGGGCCACCATGCATGTGCATGCACGTGCCCCTTTAGTCCCGGTTGGTATTACAACCTGGGACTAAAAGGTTCACAAAAATAAAAAAATAACTGGCCAATAATTTATGTTCTTGCTTTTTTCTGATTTTGATCCGATAAACTTATGTGTTCCACCAAGCCAATAATTACGAACATATCTCATAAAAAAACTTCTCAAGAGCTTCGTACAAATATGCTAGAACCTATTGTACACCATTGGCATTCTCCTCGCCAAAAAAAGTAAGAAGATGGAACAAGCATAACCGTTGGGGCACAATCCAAAAACAGGAAGTAATAAGAAAAGGAATCAGGAAGCCACGCTGCTCCTCATCCTGGTCCTCGTGCTCGCCGCCATAGCTACCGGGAGCCACTAGCTCCGCACTGCCGGCGGCCAGGGGGGCAAGTCGGGGAGGCCCTACGCGCCAGCTTGGCTGGCAGCCTGGGAGGGCTGCGCGCCAAGCCTCTTGTGCCTGCGCTCAACCACCTGCACCCGAGCGCCTGTGCACCACCGCCTAGTGCCAAGCCCCCACGCCGCTAGCCATAGCCGCTCGAGCACCCCGCTTGCGTTGCGCTGACCGTCGCCGCCCGCGCTAGCCGCGCCTCCTAGCCAGCTGCCGTCAGAGCCAGCCAATCCATCAGCCGAAGCAACTAGATCGAGCTAGAGGAGGAAGTAACTAGGCAGCCCGGCTGGGGCCGGCGGCAGAGAGGAAACAGGAGGAGAGGAAGCGGTGGAGGGAGAGAGGCGGTGGTGGGTTGGGAAACAATAAGGTAGTAGTGGGGGAGAGAGGCCTATGGGAAAGGATAAGGCAACAGTGCGGAGAGAGAGTAGATGGAGGGAATAAAAAAGAGTGGATTTAGTCCTGGTTGGTGGTTTCAACCGGGACTAAATGTGTGGACTTTAGTCCCGGTTAGTGTTACCAACCGGGAATAAATGCCCCACCAAATTCCCTCGTTGTTCCTAGCCCTTATAACCGGAACTAAAGGGATTCTTTAGTCCCGGTTGATATTACTAACCAGGACTAAAGAGCTCCTGTCGAAGCTAGTTTTTAGACCTAGGACTTAGAGGGTGTTTGGCAGCACTCCACTCAAGAAAAAACAGCTCCACTCCACCAATTACATAAAACTCCCTACCAAACACGTCTAGCTCCACAAACTCCAGCTTTAGAAAAACGTGGAGCTAGGGGTCAGATCCATGTTTTTCGTAGCTCCACGTTTTTCCTGGAGTACCTCAAGGGGTGCTCCAAAAACAATCGTTTTAGACCTCCTCGTGGAGTTGTGGGTTATTTACCCACCATTGCCACTCATTACACAACTTACTAGTTCGTGAAACAAAAGAATCACTCACCTCCTCTCGTCACCCCCTCCCACCGTGGCCGCACCACCCCTGCCCTCCATGGTCGGATTGCCGTTGACGGATAGGCTGTGCTGCCCCTACCCACCATGGCTGTGGTCAAGCTGCTACCTACCCACGGGGGCCACACCGTCACCCGACACGCTGATTTGTGGTGCCCCTCGCCAAAGCCGAGGCCGCACCGCCTCAGCTAGGGTGCAGCACCTCCGCTGCCCACTAGCCCCACGGAGCTGTGCTGGTGATCGCCAAGGATGGGGCCGCGTGCCCCGCTGCATCTCCCCTACCTTCATGTTGCTCCATCCTCTTCTGTCGTTGCTCCCTCCCGTCGCCCCCTCCACTGCGTGTTGCTGACCACCGGGCCGCGCCACCGCTGCTTGCCTACTGGGGTCGCGGGGGCACCATGGATGCAGGAGCCGCGCCTGCCCGCGGAGCCATGGCGCTTTTGCCTGCTCGCCGGGCTGTGTCGGCGTTGTATGCCCATGGAGCCGCGTCACCGTTGCCTACCGCAGGGTCTGTCGGGATGCGGGGGCCAAGCCTGCCCACGGAGCTGCGCCACCATGCGCCTGGGCCGTGCCACGCCTTGCTGCCCACGGGAAGCCGAGCTGCTGGGGCCACGCTCCATTGTCGCTGTTCTTCAGGCCTCGTCTCAACCTTTTCAGTTTTCACTATCGAAGCATGATCGAAATCCTGTGCAGATTTCCGATCTTCCACGGATGTAGGTAAAGTGTTTGATGAGACTCTTCTGAAGCCAGAATCATGAGCAGCCGTGGTTGAGGAACTCCAATAGACACTGACGCGTGGGTCCCACAACACAAGGGTATAATAGACAATGCACACCAAATCTTCATATTTCTGGAGCTAGAGCACTACAATCTGCCAAACACGTATAACAGCTCCATGTTTTTCTGGAGTTGGTGGAGTGGAGCTGGGAAAGTATGGAGCTGGTAGAGTGGAGCTGATTTTTGTAAGGTGGAGTGCTGCCAAACACTCCCTAAAGCTCCTTTAGCTCTGGGTCCAAAAATGATCAGGACTAAAAATGCATGATGGAAGGTCTTTTCTCTACCGGTGCTTCTGGATTTGTCTTTGTGGTAGCTGATAGCAGAGGGCCGAGGTCAAGCCTTACTGCTCTGCACTTGGTTGAGGAGAGGTGGAGGAAACATATTGATGTTTCTTAAGTTCTTCCGATTAACCCAGGGCCTTATATAGAACCCGCCAGATTACATTTGCCCTTTGCGCAAGTCTTTCAGCAACTAATCTTCTAATTATCCTAACAACCAAATCTTAACTTACTAGGGAGTCGAATTCTATCCTGAATATCTGAACTAACTGACGCCTAAAATTAACTGAATCTCCCAGACGGCCATTCAACCCGTCATGCCGTCTGTTGCCCGGTCTTTATTGCTTCTTCCTCGATAGGCGCGACCCCACATATAACACTTTTAATTTTTTATGGGAACTACGGCGAGCAAGATGCCAGTCTCAACTTGTCATTAAAGGCTGTGGCAAACCATGAATTACATCAGCAAATGACTAGCACAGCTCAACACAAGGAAGAGTACAAAAGGATTACATCCTAAGTTGTGAGCACAATGCAACAAAAATAGAGCACAGATCTGATCTCAGTAAGCTCGCTCTTCAACTTGTGTAGAATCTTGTTCTCCTTTTCAAGATCAACAACTCTACTCTCAAGTTGCAATACTTTCCCGCTCTGATCCAGCATGCTTTTCTCTCTAGCTTCGGCCTTTTCCTTAGCAACCCTCCCAACGATGATGGACAGCAAAAGAGAAGCACCAATGTAAAAGCTGCTCAGAGCATGCCCAAAAAGAGGCAAATCGATAACAAAATAGGCAATAAAAAACCTTATATCCAAGGGTAGCGCTCATCCGTACGAGGTCCCTTTCCTCAAAGCATCTGATAGACTCTTCGTACTCTGTCAAAAGAAAGGAGCATCAGACCACAACAAAAAATAAAAATCTCGGCACGAATAAAAACAGCTTAGCCTCATGAACTTACTGTCAGGATCAAAGAGCTTGTCATCTTCACCAACCTCGGCCACCTCTTTGCCTCTACCAAGACCTTCAACTGAACCAACCTTGTTCCCCCCCCCCCCCCCCCCCCCCCCAAGCTCCTGAGTAGCCTCGCCAGTGACCACCGAGGACATTTTCACCACTTCCCTCGCCTTTTTCTCTACACCACGCATTCCCTCCTCAAGTTTAGTCCCCCACAGCAAAGGTAGGTTGTAGGGATTGTAATCCTCACCTGACCCTGGCACGTGAGCTGCAACAATCTCTTTCCTAAGGTTCGTACCGAAGGTCTTGTTATAACCTTCCAAGGATGGAGGCAGCTCCGCATCTGCAGCATAACATTTCACCTTAAGCCTTAGATGAGACTCTCTGTACCCCTCCCCACGAAGACAGATGGTTCTCTCCAAATCCATCAGAAACTTCAATGAAGCGCCACCACAATTAGAGAACCTTAATCTAGGCAAACGCACAAGCACGTGCTTACCTGACTTAGCATCCTTCAAGGAGGGCTCCCTAACCTCCTTTGCAAGATCGTCAATAATCTTCTTCTTTTCTCTTGCGAGCTCGTGCATGATTTTTTCCTTCTCTGTCTTATGTTCAAGTCGCAGAGGGGGCACGGTAACCTTGCCTTTGGTCTTTTTTCTCAGTATCACTAACCTAGAGAACATCCCGAGTTGCGACAACTTCGGGAGCAAGCTTAGCACTGCCAGCCTCGGAAGAGGCCTTAACACTCTTAGCTTCAGGCGCGGCCTTGGGAGCAGCAGATGGGATCGGATCCAACACAATGACTTCATCATCCTTAACAGCTCGAGAAAACTGAGATTTCCTTCCAGGTTTTTTAGCTTTTAGCCCAGCCAAGGCACTAGCAGCTTCAACCTCGGGCGCAGTTGCGCTGCTGGCAGCCTTGGATGGAACTTGGGTGACCGGTTTTGCAATCGCACTGGAAGAACTTTGCCCGACTCTCTCTTTTTTCTTTTGAGACTCGAGGCTACTAGTCTTCAACTTTGCCTTGGCGGCCTCAAGCACCACACTGGGCTGAACGGCTACCTTGGTAGAATTACTCTCAATCTTTCTTCTTTTCCTCCTGCTGCTGCCACCAGCTCCGCGAGACCTTTTTTCTCCAACGTGGAGGCGCGGCGACGCTTCAATCCCAAGCTCTTCAAAAACCCGATTCACCCGAAGCCAGTGCTTAACATGAGTTTTTAGGGACTTCACCTCCATTTTAGAAACTGGGCCAATAATGACAACAGCATGGCTCTCAACCTCTTCAACGTACAGAGCAGGAACAACATCCGGAGGTTGCTGAAGCGATGGTAGGGCAAGGGACTTTCTTTCCACGCGACCTGCTTCGGTACAAGTTCGATAGGTCTCCATCTAGCAGAAAGTGGCCATATGGTAGACGCCAAGAACCCTTCCACGATGTCCCGCCCAGAAATTGAACTCGAGGCTGAAACAAAGGAAGTCTCGCACTCCCTAACCTTCTTTGACCTCGTGAATGGCGGAGTTGTGGCGACGTCCATGGGGTTCAATGGTGCATAAAAAGGATAAATTGGCCGGCTCCCGCTAGCGGCTTCAGTTGACTCAACCTTCACGTAAAACCAATAATTGAGCAAGTCGTCATCCCACCTATTCTTCTGCGCATACAACAGCTCAACCCTCTTGATATTCTGTTTCTCATTTTTCCTCCGCGTGTTAAAAGTGCAACATCCAAACTGATTCTCAAACGTGTCCAACTCATCATCAAAGATGACCCTCTTCTTCTGAATATGAAGCTCGAAGAGCCTCGCGAAGCCATCCAATTCAACGTGCCCACCAAATGTGCGCTGCACCTAGTGAAACTTGGACAAGGCAACAAAGGAGTTAGGGGTGAGGTGATGGAGCTTCGCCCGGTATAGATCCAAGATCGCAGGTAGCAGCCTCTTTCATGGGAATCTCAACTGGCGGTAAAAAAGTCCCTAACACAATGGCCTCGCCATACTCAGGCTCCGGAATCTCCTCATTGTTGGGTGCTCTACCAACGCCTTCAGGAAAATACCCCTTTTCAACATAAAGCTTTATACTTTTCTCAGTAACTAAGCTCCGCCACGAAGCGCATGGTGGGGACGTACGAGTCCTTTGCAGCCACCAAATCAGACACCTCCGCGTCAACTCCCATAATGTGCTCACCGCTCCCACCCTCCTCAGCCTCGCCTTCGCCCTCAGCCTCGTCAGGCTCACCTTCCCCCTCAGCTTCGTCAGCTCCGGAGCTAAAACCAGACAGGTTGCTGCTCGACGAACCCTCATCACCAGCAGCTAGATCCGGAGCCTTAGAACTGACTTTCCCCACTTCCCCCTCCTCTGAAACTTGCTCAATGTCAACCTCCTTGGACTGATTAGCCTGCTCGGCTTCGCGGCGAAGCCCAGCCTGTGCAGCAAACTCCTCAGCAGACATGGGCCGAGTGGTCTGCATAATGCGAGCTAGCTTCAAAAATCAAAACAATTCCTTAAAAACAAAACACCAGGAAAAGGATCTAAAACCAGAAAGGAAAAATGGGTAACCTCGCTACCTTCAAGATGCTCGAGGTCAGCGATGTCAGCATACAGCGTCAAACACTCCAAGATGAGAGAACAGCGAGCGTGAAGCAATTGTGAAGGAGTCATAGCTTCGCGGATGCAGGTGAAAGCGAACCCCACTCCTCCTTTTATAGGCACGGTAAAAAGGCGCAAAACGGCGCCTGTAACCACGCACCGGATGTGAAGGGTCACCCAATAAAAAATTGACACATCATTCCAAAAAGGCAATCGTTGGCTCGATTCGAATCGACGCTCGAGGGTGATGTTTTTTGGGAAGAGATCTCTAGTTCGCAGGTTCGGTCGTCGGTGTCTAACCTCGCCCACGAGGGGCTACTATTGGGGATCGCCCAAAAGGACGATCACCCTCGAGGTCGTTTGAATTGATGTATCCTGCATAGCCCTGCGGAACACTTAACCTCGGGAGGAGCTCCTTAGCTTTGGTTGGAAAACATGATGTGGGGAAGCAATCCTAGCCCTGAGATCCTGAGGTTTGGCCTGAAGCTAGGAGATGTTTTGCCGGTCCTTTAACTAAATAACTCTACCTCGAGCACTCGAAGCTAACCACGAGTGCTGAGTTGTTCGCTATTCTTGTGCAGGATCGCAATGTTGGACAGGAAGGTAGAGCGCAAGGTCGTGGATTTTCCGGACGCGAGGTTAAGGCGGGCTGGACACCCAAAGCTGAATTAGCTTCGGGCACGAGGTCAAGAAACGTGGAAGCGTGAGAAGCGTGGGAGTGTGATTTGCGGAGCCATGTGAGAGCGTAGATCACGGAGCTGTCGGGCAACGTGAGAAGCGTGACCTCAAAATGACCATTTTAAGCATATTCCAGGAATGTAGTGGTTGAGTAGGGGTAAACATGTAATGTAAAGTGCTCCTCGTGATACTATAAAAGGGGAGCCCTACCCCGTTGTAAATTTTCACGTTCGTTTGTTGAATGAAAAGGACATTTCGTGAGCAACACCAAACCCGTTGAGCTCGAAGCTAAAGAAGTAGCACAATCAAAACTCGTTGTGTCTTGACCTCACCAGAGTTAGAGACACAACAGTAACCTCCCCGTGCACCAGGCATTATGTTTTCGCTGCAGACCACTAACAAGACAAAGTGCTGCAAGGCAACGAGTGGAGCCACTAACACGAAGGTGGCGTTTGGAATGTGGCAAATAGGGACTGGGATAGGAAAATGAGAAGGGAAGTATATCATTTCCCACGTTCGGTTAGAGGGTTAAGGGAATGGGATAAGGAGCCCTCATTTCCCACCGGGGATGCTCTGTTTCAACCGGGAAATCAGGGACCTCACTATACGCACGTGGTCTGCCGCCGGTCATCGATCGTGGGAATGGAGCCGCTGGTGCGCTGCTGTTTTGATAGCAAAGGTAAGGCACCTCCCCAAGCGGAGGTGGGGCACCTCCCACGGACCGAGCATGTTACTTTTGTTGCATAACAAGAATAGTGATTCTCCGATTGGTCACTAATAGGGAAGACGAACTACCTCCAGAAATTGGAAGTACTGGCACCGCCACCACGATCGTCCACAATGGTGGCTGGCAATGGAACCAGGGAATCCCGGCCAGGACCCATGGCACTCAGTGTAACGCCGCAGGCGCGCACGCAACACTACCGTAATCAGCGCTGGGTCCACAAAGCCCTTACTCCCTGCGCCCTAGGTGACCATGGGCTACTCACCCCATGGACCGCCCCGGGTCAGCGCGGGGCAGCAGCAGGGCCTCGCCGGCGAGCTGGAAGCCCAACCCGACGAAGTAGCAGCAGCCGCCTAGTGAAGCTTGAGCCCAATGAGGCGAGCTCCGGCCCCACGGACGCCCTCCTATGGATCTGCCAGGGGATGCCCCAATGGTCTGGGCGGCGCCGGATCCGAGTTTGCTAGTGCCGGATATGGGCAAGCCCAGGGGCGTCGGCCGCTACCGGATATGGGCAAGCCCAGGGGCGCGGGGGAGGATGTGAAGAATGAGGAGGGGGCTTCGAATTCGTGGGGGTGGTGATGCGCACGCTGCCGCCCTCATCGCGACCAGATGGGCTTCCGCCGGCAAGCTCCGGCAGTGGCGAGTTGGATAGGAGGAGGGGTGCTAGAGGTGAGGGAGGCGGCCGGCACCGCTCGAGTCACCCCTGGGCGACGCGGGGCTGGGAGTTTTCCAGCCCCACATATAACATAATAGCACTTTGACGCCCAATTTCCTGAATTGCTTCCGGTGGTGAATAACAAACAAACTCAACCAACCTTTGTTCAGCTGTCGTGGATTTGCACCTGGGCACTTACTGCAGCCCAACATAACATTTGACTATTGCAGATTAGTGTTCTTCCGTGACTTGAGATAACAAAATGTAGGAGAAAGAGCTGGTGGATATGTTAATCGTATTCCTGTGGTTTGTGGGCGAGATATCCCAATATACTATGACACAAATGGGATGCAAATGCATCATACATCCTGGTTAAATTCACGTAGGGTCTGGTGTTTAGCTAGTAAACAAGAAGTTTATTCTCAAGAAAGTGTCAGCATGTCATCTTTTTTGTCTTGAGCTATAACAATCTGGGTAAAATTTTCCACACAGGACAGTGAAACCATTGGACTGTGCAGAGAAGCTTCTTGCAATTCCAGAGGGGTGATAAGGCAGGGAATGAGTACAACCAAGGTGGGATGTGTTTGGAATTATGAGCTGGGCCGGACCATAGGTAAAGGCACATTTGCCAAGTTCAAGTTGGCACGGAACATCCAGACTGGCGAATTTGTAGCCATCAAGATCCTAGATAAAGAGAAGGTCCTTAAGCACAAGATGGTTGAGCAGGTCACTTTCAATTATTGTTGCATTTTTTTTAGTATTTGGTGATATTTCATATCTCGTAAGTTCTGGCCCCTTCCTTCCGATCCTGTCCCCCATTAGTACCTTCACTTTTGAATATAATGGTCCATGAGTTGGGCAACTTTGTTCAGCATCGAATTAACAGCTCCTGGTGGGAGTAATTTGTTGTTGATGAAAAAACTACATGGTCGAATATGCAGATTAAGCGGGGAATTTTGGCAATGAAGTTGATTGAGCATCCTAATATTGTTCGCATATACGAGGTACCTTTCTTAACGTTCTAGCTGATTAGAAAGTTGGTCAGAATAGAGCAAGTCAGAAGTTTTAACAGAATCATTTAGCACGTCTAGTTTCTTTTCACTAGGAGCAGGCAATTTCTGATCTCTTTGACAAAATCAATGTTTTCATTAACCTTTAGGTGATGGGAAGTAAAACAAAGATCTACATTGTGTTAGAATATGTTACCCATGGTGAGCTCTTAGACACCATTGTAAGTTATATGCACATTGTCCCTTCCAGTTTATGTAGTTTCTGCTATACCCACCGCCTTCCATGTCCCAAAGTTCAATCTATCACCGACAAATTTTAATTAACGGTAAACTTTTTGTGTTCCTCACCATAAAGGTTAATAGCGATCGAATGAGGGAATGTGAGGCAAGGAGGTACTTCCAACAATTGATCAATGCGGTTGATTATTGTCATAGCAGAGATGTGTATCACCTGAATTTAAAAGTGAGGTCAATTCCTTTGTGTGTTTTTTCTGTAATTAAGAACTCTATTTCGGAATCTAAACTATAATTAATACTTGCAGCCTGAAAAATTACTGCTTGATTCACGTGGAAACCTAGAAGGTATCTGAGTTTGGGCTGGGCGCACTATCTCAGCAAATCAAGGTAAATGACTTATTTCTTATACGCCTATAAGCTACTTGGGTAATGATAGAGTAAAATTTCACACCTTTTGCATCAACAAATAATCATATCCCTTATTGTTTGAAACTTTTCAGACCCTTTGACATATCTTTAAGCGTGTTTCTTGTCTGTTTGATCTTGTTCAGACTGATGGAGTGCTGCACACAACTTATGGGACTCCAAACTATGTTGCACCAGAGGTAATGCCAGAAAACTGTATAAAACGAACCAATAATGGATATTATGGTAATTACTAGTATTTCATTAGGAATACAATGATCTAAATATTTCTACGAACTTCACTATAGGTCCTTGAAGGTGGAGGCTATGATGGTGGAACGGCTGATGTGTGGTCATGCGGAGTTATCCTGTTTATTCTGCTAGCAAGGTATTTACCTTTTGAGGACTCTAATCTTACGAGGTTGTATAAGAAGGTGAGCATTGCACGGCTTTTAGATCATTGCTGCAGTCTTGCTTGTTCATTCTTATTTGGTTTTACCCTTCTGTTCCTGGCAGATATCGAATGCAGAATTTACATTTCCACTGTGGACATCTTTTCCTGCCAAGATATTGTTAACAAGAATCCTCGATACAAATCCCATAACGGTATACCAGATCACAAGCTGCTTGAAAAAAAAGTACTATGAAACAATTTTAAGATAATGGAATAGAATAGATCAACATTCACCGTACAATGTATCCCATAGTAGGATGATAGGGTCACACGATGTTGCCAATATCCATCAACCAAATAACACTACCTTCGATCTAGCATTTGACGTCTAACTCAGATTGACACAAATGTTAGAAGTTCCTAATGCGCATAGCCACTGTTAGATGCCATTGAGAATAAAACTTTGTTCAGTTTTCTTTTTGAGAAAAAGTATAGGCAATGCACATATCTCAAAACAAAACACTTTGTGTGAGTAAAGAATAGGAACTTCCAGTCAAGGAGCAATAGTTGCAACTGGATTGTGGTTCGTCTTCATCTTGAGGATGTGCTGAGTCTGGTTTCGGAATGAATGAGCCTCCATAATTCTATCTTGCTCCACTAGATCAGACTCACGTTTTGGTAAATCATGGCAGCGAATAACAATCCCAGAAATACTACAGGATGAGTGGTTCAAAGAGGGCTACAGGCGCCAGGAGTTTGACAACAAATATGACATCACCACATTGAATGATGTGAATGCTGTCTTCCAAGATTCAAAAGTGAGTAAATGGTGCATTTTTATTTTCTGTCTCATGCATAATGTCACAGATTTACTTACCAACTAGTTTACTGTTGTTATTTGACATCATTCAGGAGCACCTCGTGACAGAAAAGAAAGATGAACCAGTATCTCTGGATGCATTCGATCTGATTTCATCATCAAAAGGCTTTAACCTTGAAAACTTACTTGACTCAGAGCAGGTGCGAGAGGTTCCTGACTCCTCTGTTGTAACCTAGAACTCATCATGATTTTCTAAGGACATTTCCTAATGACAACCGACCAAGACCTTCAGAGGCACTAGTGCATAGCCAAATCCTAAGACGAGAATGTAATAAAAAGGGGACTTGATAGGATGGAATATACCTAGAGATTTGTCCTTCGATAGGAGTGCACGGAAAGCTGCTATTCACGTGCATAAACGCTGAACAAGCTTAAGGCCCCTACTAATATCACTTTTATTTATTTATTTTCCTTTTCTGTTTTTTTATTTTTGTCAGTGATTGTTGAGTTTCAATTCTAGCCTATTGCAACTTGTTTGGGACTAAAAAGGCTATGTTGTTGTTGTATTGCCTGATGACTGTTCTGTGCACTTGAATTTCCTTTGAATTCTGCCGGTGAAAGTCAATTGCAGAATTTTGAAGGATGTTGCAAGCAAATACTAGTTCTGTATACCTATGTGATTAGAACAATAGTTCCGAAGATTTTACATTTTTTTCTCAATTTAGGATTTTCCATCAACACTGGGTCATCATATTATGATTTTGCAACCTAACTCTTCTATACTTTATACTTAAACTTTTAGTCACTGTATCTGCAGGGGTCACTGTATCTGCAGGGGTTCAAAAGAGAAGAAAGGTTTACATCAACTTGTCCACCCAGAGAAATTATCCACAGGATTGAGGAAGCTGCAACAACCCTAGGATTTAGGGTTCAGAAGAAAAATTACAAGGTACCTACCTACAACTCTGTAATAATTGATTCTTCAAATATGTTCTTGAGTGCATGACTTCTTGATATGAATACAAACTTTAAATAAATGTTTCTACATGCTAAAAGTTCTCTTTTTATTATGTGACCAGTTAAGGCTCGAAAAGATAGAGGCAGGGAAGAAGGGAAACCTTAATGTTGCTGCTGAGGTAAAGCTTAATATTAATTATTTTCCTTAACTGTAATGTGCCTTGCAAAGTTCTTGTGCCTAACATTAATTAGTAATATTAATTCAGATACTGCAAATTGCACCCTCTTTTCACGTGATAGAAGTCAGAAAAGGAGAAGGTGACACTCTGGAATTTCATAAGGTAACTATCAGGCATGCAAAGATCATGCCAATAAAGAAGCATATGTATTGATGTAATACTGCAGTTTAAATGTTTATCATTAGTTGAAGAAGTGGATTAATTCCTATCCATATGCGCTTCTCCAGTCACTAGTACTAGTAGTTTTGATTCACTAAATTACAACAATTCATAATTTGTCTTGTCCTTTCAGCATCTTTTATTGAACGGCATGTGATTAAATGTGTATAAGCTGTAATTTTCTGCAGTTCTACAAGGACCTTTCCAAGACCTTAAAGGACATTGTCTGGAAATTCGATGATCTCTAAATGCAACCAGCTTCCTAATAGAACCAGGGGGGAGGAAAGATGGAAAACTATTTGCATATCATTCTTCCAAGCACATTCGGATTCGATAGCCTGTATTGTTCACCATTAAATTGCTGTAAATTGTTGTAAATGCCGCTTGTTGTAGTTGAAGGGAAATTCATCGAGGCTTAATCCATGTTAGGAAAATTCTTAGTCGCAACTAGAAAACTTTTGTTCGCCCTGTATGTCATTGAAACAGTTTTTTTCTTCACGTCACTGCCGTTAGAACTGTTTTTAGTCTCTCAGCTCCGCTAAACCACATGGAGATCGAAAAAATGACCGTTTTGTCCTTGCCATCTATTGGACCTGTTTGGTAGCACTTATTTGCAGGTTGCAGCTTATACGAAGAAGAAGAAGAAAAGAGCAGAGATTAGAAGGATATATAGACCATGGATGGGTGAGGAGCTGGACCTGCATGGAGGAGAGTCGGGGGATCGATGGATTGATTTTGCGCTTGATGGCTGAGTTGGGAGGGTTAGAAAAGGCACAATATAGGACCCCTTAACCGGCAAGAGATCCTGCTAGCACCGAAGATCATCTTCTCGTCGAACCCCCACACAACTACTGCTGCTGGACTGTGGCCGAGGGGAAGGATCTAGTTAAAGTTAAGTGGTGTTCATCACGGTGTATTGTAGAATAACCAAAGAGCAATGGGTCTGATGGGTTGTAACCATATCTACCTAACCCATTTAATCCTTCTCACGTTTCGGATTGGGCTGTAGATGGGTGGATTGAGTGGGTTGCTTGCCTAGCCCATGCCACAAAAGGTCTATTCCACATGTACATGTGATCACATATGAGTTATCCTGACCGTCCATCATAATGGTGGGCCCCATACACTATCCACGTACCCAAACTATTATTATGTTCTAGTGTCGTTTTGCTGTGGGGGTAGTTTCGGTAGTGCAAAAGCTTGCCTTTTTCAAGTTCGGTCATCTTCCTCCCTGAGCTCACTCATCCTCTCCTCACTTATCCTCCCCGAGCTCACTCCCCCGGAGATGGATTCTGCGAAGAAGAAGGCCGCAGCCAAGTGTTTGCTCTCAGTGTTGAAGATTCGGCCCGAAGTGGTTGTGTCTTCGGAACGAGATTCAACGAGGACGGATAATGTAGAGTAGAGAAATTTGAATTTTTGCCATCGCAAACATTGGGCTTTGCAAAATTGGCACTGTTAATATGGGCTTCGCAAAATCTCCACCTAAAACGTTGACACGTTGTTTTCTTTCCCATTTTTCTCGTTTTAGAGATTTCTATTTTTTTCATTTTCCCACACAGGCAATTCTCAACATGACAAATATTGACCCCATGCCCCCTAGTTCAAACGCGATGAGGATTGGTTCAGACCTGGACATCATGTAACGTGTGTATGCGTGCCCTTGTGTAATGTGTGCATGGTGTGCTACTTGTGTATTAAAACATCAGTAGCTGGAACGTAACTAACCACCTCTGCCGCTACATATTACACTAACGAATTATGGTGCATATGAAAGGGCTAACTTCACGTTGAATACAGATATTGCGGTGATCCAACCTGAGCTAACAAGTGATAAAACTCATTCGAGAGGTGCAATGCATCCATGCTTGCCTTCACAATACATCCATGCCATGACTCGTTTACTGAAGAACTGACCCTACGCAAACTGAAGGATTTGAACAAAATGCTCAAGGAAGTGTTAGATTAAACTTGAATCATCATATATATAACAGTGCATGGTATCTGAAAGTAGGATCATGGACAAGCATCAATCTGTGCTTAATATCATTTATAGGTAAATATATAATGCGCACAGAAAGCATGCCACTGACAATAAGAGAACATTGCACCCAACTTTCATATGTTGTTCATCATATCCTGTCCAGGGAAACAAAATACACATGGTTGTTCTAGAAGATGGAGCTATAGTAAGGTAGGCATCATACTATTCAGAATTTCATATAGGGCAAAAGGCTTGCCCCAAACACCCAGCAAGATCAGAAATAACCTGCAGCAGATCATTCGGAAGGACAGAACCACAGTGGGATGTCGAGGTGGACCTCTGGTGCGCCTGAATTGGTTGGAGAAAAGTCGACAGCTAAAGGCCTGCTCGTACCATCTCTAATGTTGCACACGTATGCATCAAACAAACGGTTCTTGTAATTGAATACCCCATCACATCCATCAGCGAAGTAGATAAGGTCACCTTGAACTCCAAAAATACAGTCCCCATCAAAGCTGTGGATCTCAGTGACTCCGTAACGGCTTGTGCTGATGTCAAGAGCAAACACCTCAACTTTAACAATTTCTGGTTCGATTTTGCGAGCATCGAAGTTTCTAATGGTTAATAGCAGCTTTCCACGCCAAACAACCATTTGGAACCTCAGTGAATAATTGTGCTTGGATCGGAGAAGTGGATAAATCACATGACTAGAAACACAAGACACATTGACTCCATGCTCATCCTCCCCGAGTTCAAAAGCATGGACATACGGCATGTACTTCCAGATCATGTACAGCTTCCCATGATAGAAGGCAAGATCACTGCCCCAAGCAATGCAATTACCGCAGCAAACGTACCATGACGTCATCCCAGCTTGCCAGAGAGCAAGTCTGGATGCGGACATGTATTGGAAGATAGCAGCCACAATGCACTTGGACCCGGAATTAGGTGTAGCAGATAGCACCGCATTGTTGCAGAGTAACATTCCATACTTCTTACCATTGGCGGTATGAACAAACCCAGAATCATTGTCATTGATGATGCGGATGCTCTTACTGTAGATCGAAGCATTGCAATTTGCCTTCAAGCGTGGTAGATGGATCACCCCATCGGAGAAGGCGTTCACCAAGAAGCACTCGCCATTGCCATGGTTAACAAACTCACCGGCCCTCACGTCCGCAAGCCAGCAGCCAGACGAGCCCACGCAACGGTCGTCATCGCCCGCCGCGTCCGCGGGCATCCCGGCACGCGCGGGGCCGTCATCGCGCCCCGGGAGCTCAGGCACGAGAACCTGAACTTGGGGAGCACCAGCACCGGCAGCGGCGGGGGCAGGCAGTGGCCGCGCGCGGCGGCGCGCCAGTGGCGGCTCACGGACCGCACGGCGGCGCGGTCGGCAGCGCAGGGGAGGAAGTTGAGCACCACGCCCAGGATGTCCGTATGGACGCTCGCCCACGTCGACGCCTGCGGCGGCGGCGGCGGCTCGCGCCCCATGTCGAATCTTGGCCTCTTCTGGTTCTGGGGCGTTCCGTCGAACACATCGCCTGCGAACAAAAAGACCCGGCCTTGCTGGAAACCACAACCATACTCCAAAGGGTACGCTGTAGATGATGAGAGGCAGGACTCACCGCCGGCGTTGTCGGCGCCGGAATCCATGGAGGCCATCTACCCAAGCAATCTGCGCCAATGCCTGTTCGCAAATCTCTCAACTTCTCGCATCGATACGAACTGACGGATTAGATTTTGTTTGAAGTAAGTATCACATGTTGTTTGTGGGCTTGGGTTGGGCCGGATCTGGTATTCTGGCCCGTCACGGTAAGTTATGAACTCAGGGCTCTGTTCAGTCATCTATTACATCCAGGATCCATCACAATGTTCAACGTTAAGTTGATGTATTAGTATAAACAAAAGCTTAGAAATTTACAAGGAGTAAACCTTCTTCTACTCTGTCATAAACGATTAGTTGTTCCACGACAATGTATAAAATCGTCTGGATTGTGTATGTTTTATGATGAAAAAATTCCTGTTCGTCAGTGTCATCTCAAATTAGTGACGAAAATACTTGAATCGTCACAAAATGACAACTATTCTGTGACATTCTTGACGTCCGTCACAGCGATTTTCGTCATTGATAGTCATATTTCATTGTAGCGTTGGCTGGACAGTTTGCAACCATCGCAGCTTTCTATTTTTTTTAAAAAAAAGAGAGAGACTGCTTTTCATATATAAAGGGCAAAACACCCTCCTCCGTTAATCTAAAGAAGCGCAAGTACTCTTCTTTCCTGGCATTGCCTATTTGTTTCTGCACACTTTTCTTCATTTTGAAGGCCCTAGTTATCTTTATATGAGTAATAAAAAAAACAATCTAGCCCTTTCCGACGTCTCTCGCCTTAAAAAGAGTTGGCTGGCAATAACATAGCAGCAAATTAAAAGGGCCTCATTGTACCGATGATATGCACAAATGCAATACTTAGGGTCCGTTTGGTTCCCTTTGCTTATTTTTAAGCAAGTGTCACATCAATGTTTAGATACTAATTAGGAGTATTAAACGTAGATTATTTACAAAACTCATTACATAAGTGGAGGCTAAACAGCGAGACGAATCTATTAAGCCTAATTAATCCATCATTAGCAAATGTTTACTGTAGCAACACATTGTCAAATCATGGACTAATTAGGCTTAATAGATTCGTCTCGCCGTTTAGCCTCCACTTATGTAATCGGTTTTGTAAATAGTCTACGTTTAATAC
This sequence comes from Setaria viridis, assembly GCF_005286985.2. Lineage (NCBI taxonomy): Eukaryota > Viridiplantae > Streptophyta > Magnoliopsida > Poales > Poaceae > Setaria > Setaria viridis. The sequence goes on from NC_048270.2 coordinate 32,133,739, forward strand.
TCCTAATTAGTATCTAAACATTCGATGTGACGGGTGCTTAAATTTAAGCAAGTGAACCAAATCAGGCCTTAATCTTTCAGAGTTCAGACTGTTCTAAATTTAAAATACACAAGTTAAACATCTTTCTTCTTTAAATACACATATCTCTGTCTCTTGAGATGAGGAGTGTAACTACTGAGGCTCAAGTTGAAGTAAACTGATATGTACTGCTCTTTCTTTTTTTCCTCTGCATGCTTGTGATTACATCAACTGTTCCTTGCGTGAAAAAGCGTTTTTTTAAAAAAAATTAAAAATCATGGCTAAAACATGAAATTCAAGAGCTCTTTATTCTTTGTAGTTAATATCACATAATGAGTATCTGATTGATAAAAACAGGTATATCTATCTGAAGAAGAGGAGCAGCAAGTGCAGGATTGCAGGCGCGGCTGAATAATGTTTGAATAGAATGTTAGTGGGCCTAATGGTCATGAGGCCGTAGGTGTGAGTTGGGCCTACGAGCCCAAGTCGAGGTCAGCGCCGCCCAGTGCGTGTAACTGAATCGTTAACTGAAACTCTGAACTTCCATTCCCCCCTGTTCTCCTGTTCTGCTGCTGTTCTTCCGTCCCCAATCTATCTGCAATTTCCCTACCCATTCCTCTATCTCTAAGGGAGGACTGTGACAAAGCATTCCAGATTCACAGTACAAGCAATTTACTAACACATTTTGGGCAGCTATGATTTAAGAACTACTTCCTCCGTTCCAAATTGTAGGTCATTTTGGCTTTTAGGTGCATATAAACATCTATGCACTTAGAAAAGCTAAAACCACCTACAATTTGAAACGGATGGAGTAAGAGATAAGCAGACAGCATGCCTCTAACGGTAGCAGAATATTTTACCATGCTCCATATGAATCCAGTCAAAAAGGGGAAAAGGGACCACAGCAGCTCCAGAAGGTAAAACAGAGAAAATAAGAGGGAACAAACAGCATGAGATGTGCCAATTAAAAACTTGCATGTAGACCATTTGAGGCATATACAACTGCAGAAAACAATTTCTGCCGATGATCTCCCTTGTTCCCCAATTAAGCTCCCTCACTATATGGATTATGGACAGGGATTTGGGAACGGAACACACATGACTCTCCAACAGATTGAGTTACAAAACATCATGCATCACAGCACACAGAACCTTTGAGAGCAAACCGCAGCACCTGACCTGACCACCCATTAGAACAGATTTGCTCCTGAAGCACATCATTCTTTAGGAAACAACCACACCGGGAAACCGAGGTTGCGCTCCGATGCATGAGTGACGCAAGGTAATGGCTTAAAAATGGGCCCTGTCCTACCATCTCTCATGCTGTACACAAATGCATCGTGAGGGTTGTAATGATCAGGACCGAAGTAGATAAGGTCACCTTCAACTCCACCGTGCTGACCAGCAGGAAAGGACTTGCAGCCGCCTGAGCCAATGAAGATGCAGTCGCTGCCGAAGCTGTGGATCTCAGTGAGTACAGATGGGTTCGTGCTCAAGTCCATCACGAACACTTTGACCTTAACTCTGTGCCTGGCTTGGTAACCACCATAGTATCTGATGATCAGTAACAGTCTTCCATGCCACTCCACCATGTTGCAGCTCAGTTCATGGGTGGACCCAAGAGTGGTAGGGAGGAGCTTTTCGATGAAACAATCCTTCATGCGAGAGATGGTGACACCATGCTCATCATCACCGAGCTCAAAGGCGAAGAGGCACGGCGTGAACTTCCAGAGCATGTATAGCTTCCCTTGGTAGAAGGCGATATCGATGTGCCCCGCGAACAGAGCGTGATGGCAAACGCGCCATGACCTCATCCCGGGTCTCCAGAGCGCCAGTTCAGGCCTGGACCAGCGGATCATGAAGGCAACCGCAATCCAGTCGGGTGCCGACTCAGGCGAAGCGGAGAGCGCCACTTTGCGCAGCGAGCAGTCGTAGGTGCCCAGGTGCGGTAGACGGCGCACCTCGTGGGAGAAGGCGTTCACAATGAAGCACTCGCCGCCGGCCTGCCCGGCGCCCACGACCCACGCGTCAGAGGACCCCACGCAGCAGGCGTTGCCGGCGTCCAGCCCCGGTGGCATCCAGGCGCGCCGCGCGGCCGACAGCACGCCGCCGGGGGTCAGGCTCGCGAACCTGAACCTGGGGAGCACCAGCAGCGGCAGCGGCGGGGCCACGCCGCGGCCGCGCGCGGCGTCGCGCCACTGGCGGCACACGGCACGCACCCTGGCGCGGTCGGCGAGGCAGGGGAGGAAGCGGAGCACGACGCCCAGGGCGTCCGCGTGGAGGCCCGCCCACGACGACTCCGGCGGGTCCTCGCCGCCCGCGTCAATCCTCGCCCTCTTCTCTTGGGGCATTTCGTCGAACATCTCGCCTGCACGAGACATCCGGCGGTCAGCCGCTGAACCGTGGCAATCTAAAAGCAACGGCCACGGGGTACGCGACACGGGGAGGAGGTACTCACCGACGGCGGTGCCGGCGCCGGAATCCATCGCCGCCGGAGAACCAGCGCCGTGGGCCTCTTTATCTGACGGATCCGAACATCCGAGAAAGCTGAGTCAAATCAGCAGCAGTAAGAATCGAGCAGGTTAATTTTTTTTAAAAAAAATCGATGGGCGACAAAGTAGCTTATGAATTCGGACCTGAGATTGATTGAATCGACGATTGCTTCCTCAGATTGAGATCATCTTGTTATTCTGATTCAAAGGGCGAAACGGTTTTGATTGTGCAAAAATTGCAGATGCTGAAGGCACCGCTTGCTAGAGTACAGTGAAGGGCCCGAGCTGGATGGTACCTTGCCTCCCAAAAAATGGTTTGTTTCCTTTCAAAGAATCACCAAAAGAAATGAAAAAAAAGACTAGGGTCAGGAGATTTAAGGTTTCAAGAACATAGTTACATAGATCTAGGGTTTGGTGGTGGAAATTTACCTCAAATGGTGGATCTAAATCGATGGGTGGTGAGACTAGTCAGATGGTGAGGGGAAGACGATACAGTAGGACGTCTCCTACTGCACTGATGGAGGATCGATGGTGATAAAAATCATTAGAGGCGACATCTTGTAGTGCTTTGTGCCGACGGTGATTGAGGGTAGTAGTGGCGGCACCGAGACTAATAAAAGGGCGGCGGAGGCAAGGCAAGAACTCGACAGTGAGGGACGAGGAAGGAAGTATTCTTGGATGGGGAGGAAGAGTGCCTAGAACGCAGAACCTTTAGGTGGGAGCAATGGAGGCACGATCGATCTCGGACGAGAGAAGAAATGAGGAATGGTGGGCGAGATTAATTAGGTTGGGGGCGAGCGGTGGCGGTGCAGTCGGGGCTCGAAAGGGAGAAGAAACGTGAAAGGGGTAGGTGGGGATTAATTATGTTGGAAGTGAGTGGTGGCGGGTGGGAGAAAAAATAAGAAAAGATACGTGTGGATTAATTAGACTAGGTGAACGGTGACGGTATAGTCGGTACAGACATGAGGTGGAAAAGAAATGAAAATGGGTGCATGTTAATTATTAGGTTATATAAATATATCTCAATCTAGAGGATTGGATTTACATTCTACTAATAAGTACCAAATAGTGTCGGTCCTGAGATTGCAGGGCTAGGACAAAAACTAAAAATAGGGACCTCTTAGTAGTAGTAACAAAAACAACAAATCTATATATAAAATGTTACCAATAAAGACATTGGGCTTAAATCAAATCAAATGTTCACATCTATCAAACAATAATATTAATCTCATCCAATAATTTGTTCTGCGTGTTTTCTCTACTTACTTTTCTCAGTACTTCTGGATGCATATATTGTAGTTTTACAAAAGAAATATTTCATGGATTACAAAATTAAAGAAACTTTTCTCAGTACTTCTGGAATCGATGCCTTACTTCGAATTTGAATGTCCTTCCCAGGATTCAAAAATTGCAAGTATGCCTATATATAATAGGTAGCGCAATGTGCAACTAACATGCTCAGCTTCCCTGGTCTCGTTCCTCATGTCCCACCACAGCCACCAAAACGCAGCAATCAGCTGTGTTTTTCAAATGGTAATTGCCACAAGCATGACATCACCTCGTTGGCCATGGCACATTACATCTACTAGAGTAGTCCACCTTATATTACCTCCAACTCAAGTCTCCAACATTGTCTATTTGTGTTCAACTCCTTGCATTGAGAAATTGATCCTGCTTGTGGGAGCACTACTAGATTCCAGATATAGACCCTTCAACCTTTCATCCTTGTTTGCATCGACGGATAATATGCCGATTTCACTGAAAAGATACCTTTGTGATCATAGTGGCATGCTGGGAAATATTTAAAACCCTCCCTAAGCACAATATCAAGCGAACCGTCGGCGGTCAAGCACGAGAGCCTGAGCTTGGGGAGCGCCAGCACGGGCAGCGGCGGTGGCAGGCGCGTGGTGGCCAATGGTGCGGCGCCAGTGGCCCGCTCACCGGCACGGTCAGCGTGGCAGGGCAGAAACCGGGGCACAGCCCGACACCAAGGATGTCCAGCGGAACGCCCGCCCACCACGACGACGCCGGCGCCGGCTCGCGCCCCGCGTTGGGCCTTGATCTGTTAAGGGGCCTTTCGTCGAACGCCTCGCGTGCGCGGACAACACCGGCGGGTAAGACGCCCGGCGGCAGACACCACCGGTGAGCACTGAAGCCGCGAAGCAGAGGAGACGGGACCCACCCGGAGTGCCGGCGCCGGAATCCATCGCCGACGTCAGGGACCTTCGCGTCGAGGTTTCTTGATCCGACGAGCCCATCCACCCAGGCCAAGCGAGCTGCCAAGCCTCCAACAAATGCTACCAAAACTCGAAACCGCAATCCTGTTCGATCGATGCGAGAAGTTTCTTCAACTTGGAGAAGAGAGCTGCGAGACTGGTTTTTTGTTAAGAACAGTACCGCCTTTATTCATATATTAGGGTAACCGGTACAAACTTCATCAGGAGGAGATAACAACCAAACATGACGTCCTATAGGTTCATAAATCGAACTCTTAACCAATCTATGAGCATCACCGTTCGAGTTCCTACTTTCATGGACGATTTCCGCCGTCGTGAAGCTTGCCATTCCTTCTTTGATCTCCTGGTAATATGGCCATACAGGCCCATCCCAGGACCTTGTATGCTCTTCAAAACATTTGCACAATCGGTGGCAATCCTGACCTTCCGCAACATGAGGTCGTTCGCGAGAGCTAAACCCTCTCTGCAGGCCATCGCTTCCGCTATTTCCGGTGATGAGATACCTTCCATAACGACCACGGACGCTCCCTGAAAGTTGCCTGCTTCATCCCTAGCGATTGCTGCCAGTGTCGCGATACAGGAGTTCTTTGACAGCGCAGCATCAACATTCACCTTCATCGTACCTTGAGGGGGCGGGATCCTGCGAGGAACTTTAGGCCTTGTTTACTTTCCAAGTTGGGAGTTGCAAAATTGGCATTTTGCCATAAATGCGACACTGTAGCGTTTCGTTTGTATTTGTGAATTATTGTCCAAATATTGACTAATTAGGCTCAAAAGATTCGTCTCGCAAAGTACAACAAAATTGTGCAATTAGTTTTTGATTTCGTCTACATTTAGTACTCCATGCATGTACCGTAAGTTTGATGTGATGGAGAATCTTCTTTTTGCATAGTGTCAAAGTTGGGAGTTTGGAGGGAAGTAAACCAGAGCTTAGCCTGTACACCTCCCTCCTTCTCTGCCTTCGGTGTAGCTAGATCCAAATCCGCGAGGAAACGCTCTACAAAGCTGTGAGTCGACAGCGGGCTTTGAAAGATGTTTTCGTGTATGGCTTTCCGTCTTGCATACCAGATTGACCACATCGTAACTACCAGCCGCACCAGTTCGTCACGCCGAAGGGCTTCCACTGCTTCATGCAGCCAACTGCGGGCGTCATCGTTTGGAGATTCACTGATGAACTCCACTAGCTCCTCGCCTTGTAATGCCCAAACGCATTTAGCCATGCATGTTGCATTCCAACAGAGAATGCCTCCATGAGTCTTGACAGCCACAGATGGAGCAGCTGCTATTCTGCGCCATATTCCTGTGCTGTTGAACATCTCCTGTTGGTATAGATTGCTTCGCAAGCCTCCAGAGGAAAACATGAACCTTGGACGGAACCTTGACATTCCACAAATCTGTCCACTCCTTTTGATCCGCCCTCATGTCTGATCTGCCAGCATTGTGCTCGATCCAGTCCGTCCTTCTTTCCCGGTTACTAACTAGCATCCGGTATGCCGATCTGACCGAGAACACCCTAGTTTTTTCATAGTGCCATGCCCAAAAATCCTGCTGTCTCCGCGTAGTTAGGGGTATACTCATTATCTCTGTTCCCAGTCCATAGGTATGAAATGTAATTTCAGAGCCTGAATGTCCCATATTTTCAGTATTGGGTCGATCAGTTCACTAACCTTTTCCGGCGGCGAGTTGCTGATACATCTAACCGGCCTCATCAGACCGTCTCTCGGCACCCCAGTTCATACGCCACACCTCTGTGTCTTCTCCTGTTCCGATCCTACGGATTAGACCTTGCTCAAGAACATCTTTACCATCCATGATTGCTCTCCAGATTCTTGATGGTGAAGTACCATGTTCCGCATTCAAGAAATCCGCATCAGGAAAGTAAACTGCTTTGAGGACCCGTGCCCTGAGAGATGTCGGTTCCTGAAGCTAGGATTCGCCAGGCCTGCCGAGCAAGCAAGGCGAGATTAAAAAGCTCGATGTTTCTGAAGCCCAAACCTCCCATGTATTTTGGTTTTGTCATATCTTCCCATGCTACCCAACATGTTCTCCTTTTTGCCCTCCTTGCTCCCCCACCAGAAGCCTCGGAGTAAACCATCAATGTGATGGCATAAGCCTCGCGGCAGCCTGAAACAAGACATAGAGTAAGTGTGTGTTTGGCATTCCTCTGGTGTTGAACTCTAGAAACTCCAACTAATTTTCCAGCCAAACACCTTAGCTCATAACCTCCATGAAGCTGCCAACTCCATGAAGCTGTAGTACAAATAGAGATGGAGTTTTGGAGCACCTCTTTTGCAGCTTCAAAACCACCCAATATGAACCTTCTCGTGGAGTTGGTGGGTAATTACCCACTAATCCCACTGGTTACATAAAAAAATAGTTCATTTCTTTTCTCCCGAGCCCCCACCCCACCCCATGCCATGACTCCCTCCCGCGTGCCTGTCTTCCTCCCCCGCCGCCGATTGCTGTCTTCCTCTCTCGCGCACCTGTCTTCCTCTCCAGCCGCCACCCGACCCCCGCCGCCACCGGCCGACCGCCGCTGCCCCGCCTTTTGCTCGCCCCGCTGCGGACCCTACCGTCCCGCTGTCTGCACACCCTGGCCGCCCACCTCGTCGTCCTGTCGCCCACGCCTGCCCCACCGTCCGCACACCCCGCCGGTACGAGCGCGCACCCCGCTAGCCCGCCACCCCCATCTTGCCTGGGCGGGGCTCCTCCACCGCCAGACCAGGCCGCCGCCCTGACCTCCCACGCGTCCGCACCCCTACCCCTGCTGCCGACCGCCCAACCCCCGCCGCTGCCCCGCCTTCTGCCCACCCCACTGCAGACCCCGCCATCCCACCATCCGTCCACCCTGCCGCACGCCTCGGCCGCCCACCTCGCCGTCCCGCCGTCCGCGCCTTCTAAGGAAGAAGAAGAAGATGGGGATAGAGAGGATGACAAGTGGGGCCTGATTTGGGGGGCAACAATGGCAATCCACACTGAAAATCAGTCTTTTTGGAGTTGAGAGCATTCTTCTTTAAACACCCCATCTAGACCGCTCCAACTCCACCTGGAGTTCTGGAGTAGAGCAACTCCACCCAGAGTTGGAGCCATGCCAAACAAGGTCTAAGTTGGCACAGCTTCTGCCACTGCCTTAATCAGTACTTCACTAGGCCACAAAAGAGAGACTCAAGTTTGTCCTGGGTTGTGTCTAGAAAGAAGGTGAAAAGCCGGCTCGGGTAATCCCTAATGGATCCTGAAGCTCATAAAATCTGGGGACTAGCAGGGAGGTAGATTCCCCTCTAGAAAATAAACAACTTATTATTATTTGCATTACATTCTTCCTTTATTACAACTTTATATATTGTACATATTGCTAAGCTCCTAGGCAAACTAGCAGCCATTCCTTGAACCCTGCATTAATTAGTACAACCATTGTGGGATTTGCTGAGTACCTCTTGTTGGTGCTCACTCTTGCTTCCTCTTTCTTTCTTACCCTAGAGGGAGAAGAAGTAGTTGTTGAAGAGGATGAGGATTCTAAGGATCTACTCTAGGAGCCAAACCGCCTGTTGGTTTGGGACTACTACGTAGGACTCTGCTGTATAAATAAGGTTGAGGCTACGACCCTCTTGTATCATAGTAGTGTGTTTACTCTTTACAACCTTATGTAAATTATCAATAAAAGTTGTACGAAGTATGGATGTGATACTTCTTGCGAGAAATGCTTGTATCATCTACAGATCCAGGGAATGATACAAATGACATTCGGGGTCCCATATTAGGGGCAGCCCCCACAATCTACCCCTATCTGCGCATCCCAAGCCCATCCTCCACCCTAGCTACTCCACGGGGCCGAGGTGGCTAGTGGTGGAGGGGGACGAGGAGGGAAGAAACAGACTTGGAAGCCATTGATTCAAGGCATCCGCCATCGATTCGAGCCCGCCCTCCACCGATTAAAACTCCATTAGTCGAGCCTCAGCACAAGTGGTCGTTGCAGCCCAGGCGGCTCCACCGGCTCAAGCTCGGCACGGGTAAGCTTCTCTGCACAGGTGAGCTCCGCTGGCTCCACCTTGGCGTAGGTGAGCGCAACCGCACGGGTGAGCTCCGCCGGGCAAGCAGAGCGTGGTGGGGGAGGGAGCAGAGGGCATGGTAGGAGAGTGGAGGAGAGGGCAGCGTGGGGGAGAGGAAGGAGTGGGAGAGAAGATGAGTCAATTTTGCAGATTAGCCTTTGTAAATATGATTCTATTCATAGATTATTCCTTGAGAGATATATAGGTCATGAGTTTTAGTATGCTGCTAGAGAAGAGCTCTTTTTTTTTCGCAAAACCTTCCCTCTCCTGGAGATGCTAACAATCCAACATACTACCTCCATATCATTTTATTTGATGCTGGCTAGTTCAAAAATGAACTAACCAACGTCAAATAATATGAGAGGGAGAAATAAATTAGGTGTGCCAACACTTTCAAAAATAAAATAACTTATTATTAGCCAAATTCTAACCACAGCTTTTAGGCTAGTGTGAGAAGATGTATAATACATTCCCAATCCAGTATCATTTTTTAAACCAACTTATTTTAGTAACAAACCCATCGCTGTACATATTTGAAAGCCAATTAAATGTCTAGGAAACCTAGACAAGGTTCAAATTTAAAAAATAGGTGTAGGCATGTAGCATGGACATCATTAATTTTATAAAGATACTGAACGTCAGATGAGTTTCTAGGGAGCGTGTCTTTTTTTTCCCGTTAAAACCTTTGGAACCTCACTTTTCAATGAACATAAAAACTACAGGTTTATTAAGATAGAAAAACTTCTCGTGCTATGGATAATTCGCGAAGCTGCTTTCCTTTCGTGGGCCTTCTGCTGGAGGCTATCTACCGAACCTTTTCTACAAGATCATGGCTGTTACAGCCCATGTGAAATCATGGGCTCTTACATTTCGTGGGCCTTCTGCTGGAGGCCTTTTCCGATGTAGATATATACTGGGCTGTTCCATGCTTGTTGCACATGTTGTGGTATTGGATGCTCACAGCTTTGGCTTTCACATTGATTTAACGAATAACTATTACCAACTACTCCATTCGTTCCATTCGTCCCAAAATAAACGCACATCTCACTTTTCAAGGAGTCAAAATTTTTTAAATTGAATTAAGAATTAAAAAATAATATCAACATTTGTATCTCCAAATAATTTATTAGAAAAATATACTCAATACTCAATACTTATTATACATAATACATAGTAGTGCATTTTTATAAATTTTGATCAAACTTAAAAAGTTTGATTCCTCAAGAAGTGAGATGTGTGTTTATTTTGGGACAGAGGGAGTAGTACTTATTTACCATGATGTTGTTTTATGTTTAAGTAGGAAAAAACAAAATCATAACACGGGAGTCAACAGTCGTAGATATCAGTATATCACCCTTGATCAGAGGGGAAGATACAACAGAGGGATATCTCGTGAGTCGTGACGGAGACCTTGTTAGATAGACCGAAATTAAAGAAGGTGGCCATCACCGAATCAAGTCAATCAGACTAAATCCAATGGCTCTTCAAAGTAGTATTAAGTATGAACAATGACCGTGTACATAATCTCTTTGTCATCGAGATGTTCCTGCACAAAAGAGACCGGTTTTTCGCGGAACTAAACCAGCTTGAGCGAGTAAAAAAAAGAAACCCACCATAAATGGAAATTACAAGAGACTAGTTTAAAGCTATAGTCAGTAAAAAGAATCAATGGCGAAGCTAGAGCGAATTGGAGGGGGGGGGGGGGGGGGGCGTGATTGCCTTGTGGCTGCATATAATGGTTTGGAGGGTGCTTATATGGTGAAATCTGAACCTAATCACTGATTTTTCATTTTTTGAGGGTGCATTAGCACCCCTAGGGACACTGTAGCTTCACCCTGAAAAGAATTACAGCAGCCGTACGTGCACGAGGTCTTAAGAACATAGAAAGCTAAGCGTTATGCTCCGTCGTCCTGCAAAGAGTGTTCTTTTAAATTTGTCCTAAGTCAAATTATTTAAAATTTGATCAAATTTAGAATGAAGAGTATCAATATTTATAATACTAAATAGGTATACTATGAAAATATATTTCATAATGAATCTAATCAAACTTGTTAGACATCAAAAGTATCAATATATTTTTATATAAATTTGGTCAACATAAGATGGCTTGACATACTAAATAGATATGCTATGAAAATATATTTCATAATGAATCTAATCAAACTTGTTAGACATTAAAAGTATCGATATATTTTTATATAAACTTGATCAATAAAAGATGGCTTGACTTAGAACAGAATTAAAGGATACTCTTTGCGGGACGGAAGAAGTACGTTCATGTTGCAAAGACTGACATGGATTGTGCCATTGTGGAGTCGGATGCTTTGCATTGGTTCCTGGCGCCATAGCTATCAAAGGATATATCAATATCATCAACGTCGTAGTCGGGAATCAAGATATCACGGTTTGCGGCGGCCGGTTTGCGGCGTCACGGTTTTACTTCGCCCTTGCTGCGGCTCGGCCACAGGACAGACCGCGCGCAGCTTCGCGCGGGGCTCGCGGAAGCTTCGCGTTTTTTTCCTAGCGCTTAGACCGTTTTGCCCCCCGCGGGGATAGATACGGATACGGGGGTGTCGGGGTCGCGAATACGCTTGGGCGCCTGACCCGTATCCGATACGGGTGTTGCAATCTCAGGTAGAGTTTATTCGAAATTCTCGAGTGTCAGGGTACGGATGACAGAATTTTTCCTAACAAATTCTCGAGGTGGCTATGACTGATTTTTTTTTCCGAAACATCAGCCATTCAAAAAATAAAAAAATAAGGTACACTCAACACTATAAATACACTAGAAGCATTCGCAAAAAATAAAATAAAATAAATACACAAGGGACTGAGACATCCATAAAATACACACACTAAATGTTATAAATACTGTACAAGAAACTGAGCTAACAAATTCTGAAGATTGATGAAGTCACCGTTAACATCTCACTGTCGACGGCGACATCACCTATCAATTAAAAACTACAAGGTTAAATCTAAAAATAAATGCACATTTATAGGATGGGGCCACCGTCACCGTCAGGCAGCAGGTCTGGCTGGCCCGCCGGAGGGTGGTCTGGTAAATTCGCCACGGCCCACGGTCGCACATATCCCCTCCTGGGTTTTCCTTTGGAAAAAATCGGCTCGCGTTTTCCTCGCAGTTTCCTCCCGCGTCGCGGTCCGCCACGCCACGCCACGTCGTCGTCTCGTCTTCCTCCCTCCGATCGAGCACCACCACATCCTCCCAGCCGCGTTTCACTTCACCGCCACCATATATAAGCAAAACCAAACCAAGATCACACCACCAGGAAGTTTCGCGGTTGCTCCAGCACCACCACCACGGCCGAGGCGCGCAGCACCCAACCAACCAACCAACCCGGCGCCCGCCGATCGAGAGGAGGAGCAGGACCAGCAGCCAGCGCCGCCGAGGCCGAACCCAGCCGAGGACGACCGACCCGACACCCGCCGCCGCCGACAGCCGGGAGCAAGAGGAGGAGGAGCTAGGAAGGGAGGATGCTTCCGGGCGTGGAGCTCGCGCGGCGGCGGCGCGTGCACTACCACGGCGACGCTGCGTCGTCGGCGGCGGCGAGCGCGGCGGAGCACCACTACCACTACGCGCACGCGCACCGTCACGCGGGGCCCGCCGCGGCCGTGACGGGGCCTGCGATGGCGGCGCGCATCCGGCTCGAGGAGAAGCTGCGCGGCGCGGCGCTGCCGTCGGCGACGTCGCCGTCCAGGTCGGTTGCCTTGCCTCCCATCGTCATCTGCTCCCCGGGGCCCCTCCTCCCTCTCCCCTGTTTTTCACGATCTCGTTTGTTGGGAAGCCAAAACCATGCGATTGGACGGACTAGAGCAAAAGCTAAAAAAGAAGAAAAAAAGAAAGAATTTTCATCCTGAAGGACAAGGAATCCAGGGTATAGGATCACCTTGCCAATTCCTCTGTTTCGCAGAAGCGGAACATTCAGTTCGGAGCAAGCTTCTTGAATGCAACCATGCCACCTGCTGAGAGTGACATCGCACGCGGTTTCTGAATTGTTTTTGTTAGAAAATAATGGAGTGGTTAGAGCTCATTTGATTACAACAGCATAAATCCAAGCAGCCAGTCTGATGGCGGCTTCGATCGGAGGCTCCAACTCTACGAAACTTCCCATGTTAGATCGATCGATCACAGGGAGTGCAATGCTCCGTTGTTTTGCTGTCTACCTATGACTCCAATCTTTCTTTTATTCGCGTGATCAGATCACTAGAAGGTAGTAGTAGGCCTAACATGGGAAAGGTGTGTCCCCTTTCTCCGGGGTTTCCGTGCCTATTGGTCGATCCCGCCATGGATTCTAGAGAATTCTAGAGTTTTCTAGTGCCTGAATTTCATTGTGCCTGCTTAGCTTGAAGATGGAATCTTGCATGTGGCTAAAAAGTTCAGTAACCCCAAAAGGTTCAGTCAAAAGAAGTGCAAGAGCTAGTACTTGCCATGTGATGAGAGAACACTGTAATCTGTTCCAATCAAATAAACGCCCAATCGACCTCGATTAGCGGAGAAGATTTTGGTTATGTTTCGACCAAGTAAACCGTCGAACCACTGAGGAAACGTAAACCTTGGCTAGCTACTGTAGACTACAGTTTCCTCACATGTTAATTTTGGAAAATGATAGTATGAGTAGCAATCTGTTTACTGACAGTCTGCACTGAAACTGAACTGCCTGATTATGAACTGTTCAAACATTCAGTCATCAGTGTGCTCTGTTTTCTTCAAGCACTAGCGGCATGATGCGTGATCTTGATTCTAGAGCAACAAAATACCAGAATGACCAAACCTAATTCACTGCCTGATGATCTAAAAGTTAGCGCCATTCTGTTGTCGATGTACCAACGCAGGTGGAGCCGGCTGATCGGAGAGCGGGAGGGACGAGCGACCTCCGAGCGTCGGAGCCGCCGCCGAGAGCAGCAGCAGGAAAATGCCGAGCGAGGAGTCCTGGCGACCGCCGAGGTCTGGCCAATACCGCCGGCCCCCACCTCGGCGGCTGACGGCGGCCACCACCACCGCCGGCGCGCGGAGCTGACGAGGACGCTGTCGAAGGTGGAGGTGTGCGCGGTGTGCCTGGACGAGGTCCGGGAGCGGCGGCAGCGGGTGACGCGGCTGCCGTGCTCGCACAAGTACCACTCCGACTGCGTCCTCCCCTGGCTCGCCATCCAGCCCGACTGCCCCTGCTGCCGCGCGCTCGTGCCGGCCGCCGACACCCTCGCCTAGTGCTGGTGGCGGTGACGTGGGTCTGCTCCGCCGCTGACGTGGCAGTTCGGCCCCGCAGGCTACAAGAAACTTGGATCCAATACAACTGCTGACTGTACAAATCGTGAAAAGGAAAATTAAAAAAAAAGAAAGAGATACGGCCTAACTTGTGACGGGGTTCTCCATGATAGGTGATGGATGCACATGTACTGAATGAGCTGCTGCGGTTTGCCTGAATTAGCAGCAATTTTCAATTTTCGTGCATACCACCTTGCTTGGCCCAATGTTTTCATTTTTTTTAAAAAAACAAATCGGGACACAGAACTAGGGAGCTTCTCAGCATATGCTCTTGGTAATTCCCATTGGTCCTTGGGCCACCAAAACACTTGTCTTTGGACGTAGCTCTAGTGGCATATATTCCGTATCTCTCAATATTCTGGGTTTTTTTTTGCCGGTAAATATTTTGATTGTTAACATTACGAATTTACAATAGCCTTATGTATTGGTACCCAATGATATTTTCAGGTCGGCTAATTGATCTCGTTGACTTGCCATTTTAGTTCATTTCTCTCTCTGAAATTAATTACGTGGCATGCTATATTGTATCTTATCCCTAGCCTTACGCCGTTTTAAGAATATACTAATACAATATTCGAACGTATACTATTTGTTTTTTATCAATATATTGTATATTTTTTATATGGCTACTAAGAAATAAAGAGATCAGGCCTAATTAATTAAGTTTCTCTGATTAATGGGCCCGCCTTAGCAGACCTGTGTCGATTCGATATGAACAGTGCATCGATCAATTCTAATAAAACTAAGAGTTATCCAACTTCAGATTTTTTTTCCCCACTTGGCTTCCGTGTCTTTAAATGACGAACGGATATGCTTCGGTGAAGCTCGTAAGCATGCTTAATAGTACCTCGAGCACCTAGTGAAGCCCGCACCATGCCACATCCAGCCTTCTTTCTCTCACCCTCACGCAAAATCCATGCCGATGCTGGCTGCCGTCACCTGCGCCTCGCGCCGCCGCCGCATGCACTGCCGCGGCAGCGACACCGCGGCGGCGGCGCTGGAGCTTGACCAGGGGCAGCATGACCCGGGCAACCACCACCACCGCTGGCGGGACGAGACGGCGCCCGTCGGCATGCCCGGCAGCCGCGAGCAGACAAGGAGGCGGGGACGGCGGCGGCACCCGCGGGACGGAGGGCCGGCACTGGGCTCCCGGCGCCGGCAGCGTCAGGCGGTGGCGGCGGGCGCCGAGCGGGCGCCGGCTCCGGAGGAGGACCGCAGCCAGCCTGGACCTGGCTCGTCGGCTGCCGTGGTGTCGAAGAAGGCGCCGGCCGCTGGCGAAGCGCGCGCCGGGGTGGAGACCGCGGGCGCGGCGCTGTCGTCGGAGGCGGCGTCGTCGTCGTCCGCCGTGCTCTGCGCGGTCTGCCTCGAGGAGGTGCCGACGGGGGCGGAGGCGACGACGCTGCCGTGCTCCCACTCGTACCACGCCGGCTGCGTGCTGCCGTGGCTCGCCGCGCGCGGCGCCTGCCCGTGCTGCAGGGCCACTTTGCCGTCGCCGGAGAATTATATATTAACTTGTGAGATCGATATGGAGTAGAAAGAAGCTTTTAAATTTCTTCTTGCATGTATGTAAATTAGCAGTACAGGTACGTATGTTTACCCGCAAAGAAATCATGCCTTGAACTGATTTTCCTTTCCAATTTTTTTTCTCTCCTCTTATTTTCACAGGAATATTAGTCCTTACCTCCATGGGAAAAGCTAGAATGATGTTTAACTTTGTGTTTTTAATTCTATTGGCCAGGCTGGAAATCTGCTGCTGCCATGCTTTTAGAACTCTTCTGAGATTTTTGAATTTGGCTGCCAAGGCTTTGGCTTTGTCTGTTTGATTTGTTGGAATAGACCAACCATGCTGCACTACCTGGAGGAATTCCTCATATTGCATCCAGTAGTTTTCAAAGCGAAATACCTTGCTTTTGGGAATGGAAGTGCCAATGGATATCACACAACATCATGTTGACATCTTCTGCAGGAGGATCATTTAAGATTAATACCAGCATTACCCTGATGGGCCTGTTGTTCCTGCTGCACTTGATCGGGCCATGGGGCCCAACCTTCATTAGCAATAGCTGCTGGATTAGGCTGATCCTCAACTGGCTGGAAAGGAGCTGGGCCAGGCCCCTGCTGCCCATGTCCAAAGAAATCGAAAGGAGCATGAGGGTCCTGTCCAGGTGAGGGTGGCTCGTCCTCCTCAGCTGGGAGCCCACCAAGAGGGTTCTTCTGCAGAATCTCACACTGAATGGTCCAAGATTCTCCCTCAAAACCTTCACCTTCAGACAAAACAATCCATTGTGGGACCTTTACCAGATCAATAACTCTAGCCCGAACAATGATCCTACCTAACTTCCTGTCATCATGTTCCCAGTTCAGGACCCTTCCAAAAGAGCAAATAGCATTCTCAGCATATTCATGTTCCCAGAAATCCAATGGGAAAGCCATCAACATCAAGGTACATTCTCTGTTAAACTGAAGGTTTTTCCAATTTCGGCCACGATTATGCTTAACGAACGAGAGGGATGTCATCATACACATGGGGACTAGAGTGAATAATATTATCGCAGTCATAAACATGAGCAAAACGCACGTAATAAGCCTGGCCCAAGTGACACGGCTGAATGTCAATCAGTCGCAATATCCTGATATCCACTAGGTATTCTCTGATGATATCTCTGGTTAGGTTGAAGGCGATAAGATTACCCGACAGAGGATCGAAGGTGACGATGGCGACATCTTCGCTTGACGACGACTGCCCGGGTGGAGGAGACGCGATTCTCCACAGGAAGCCAATGCATTCCCCTTGGGGTGAACGGAGGTGGGTCTGCACGCTGGAAGGTCATTGAGGTCAACGGCGATGGCGGAGGCGTCGACGGCGAGGAGCCAAGCACGAGCAGAGTTGGGGTTTTTTCTGTAGCAAGGAAAGTACTGTTGGTCGGTGGAGAAGATGAAGCGTCAGGTGCGATTTCTTTACTTAACATCCCGGTGGAAGTCACCAAAAGTGGTAAACACAGGCGGCCCACTCGAGCTTGGGTCCACAGGCAGAGACTG
Source organism: Setaria viridis (assembly GCF_005286985.2). Taxonomy (NCBI): domain Eukaryota; kingdom Viridiplantae; phylum Streptophyta; class Magnoliopsida; order Poales; family Poaceae; genus Setaria; species Setaria viridis. The sequence goes on from NC_048270.2 coordinate 32,150,855, forward strand.
CTTGGTACGAAACCAGGTAGCAGGATCGAAAGGTTAGGTTGCAGGATCGGTGGAGGCAGCAGCCGTCTTGGCTAGGCAGACCCGTTGATAGTCATCCAAAGTCTTGAACAAAGGGGCTCCAGCGAAGTTAGGTCCACAATTCAGTGACCGGTCGACTCTGAACCAAGGGTTTGTGATAGAGCTCCGAAATTTCCGCAGAACAAAATTGTCGCTCGACAGAGGGGATGGAGAGAAATTAGCCTTTGTAAGGTTACCAAAACCGGTGCGGCAGGAGGCCGACACGTGTCCCCATTTAAGTGGCAGGTGTGGCACCTAATTGCCTTTGTAAGGTTACCAAAAGAGCAGGGGAACCACCCAAGACAGATTGCAAAAGAATGCCCACTGAATCCGCATTGAGACAGAATTTGGATGGACTGAACCAAGTGAGGAGCCAGAAGCTGTCACCGTCGTCCGGGGACTGCGAAACCACCGAAGAACCAAACAGGGATCGTACCGAAGAACCAAACTGAGAAGGAGAGGCCCGGAGAGAAATCCAGGCGTGAGAAATCCATGGGGATCCACGAGAAGCAGCAAGAGGGAAAGGAGGCCCAGCTCGTCCAAGTGCAATCCAAGAGCTGGGTGGGAGGCCCGGGCCGAGTCAGAAAACATGACGATTAATTATGTACTTTTTTTTTCAAAAGCTAGCTTAATAGGTGACTTGGTTAATGTTGCATCACAGCAATTACCACATGTGCCAAAGGTTTTTTTTTCCTTATCAGGTGCATAGATGGCGATCTAGTTTACAGCATGGTTGGTCCGTGCCATTTTATTTTTTTAGACTCCACGCATACCGCTCTGCAGAGATGTGCAGAATTTTCATGTTCCATGGAAAAGAAGAATCAGAATTCATATTGATCTTCGTGGTGAACCAACGTCGACGATGTCGATACAGGCATGACTTCAGGCTGCCAACTCGCATGATATCCGGAGGAGCTCGTCCAAGTAATCAGCGCCGAGGTCCTCGAGCTCCAGGACGCCGAAGCGTACCTGGCAGCGCGCCGCCGTCACCTGCTGCTGCGGCACCGCCATGGCCGTGGCCGACACGTCGGAGCACTGGCACGGCGGTTGGAGATCCTTGCCGTCGGCCATGCACTTAGAGCAGAGCCTTTTACGCCGCCTGCGCGTGCGCCGCTTGGAGTGCCGCCGCTTGAGCGCGAGGACAGGGGAGCCACCCCCTGCGCCGGCGGCGAGCGCGAGCGGCGCCAGCGACTCCCTCACGCGGTCGACGGTGAAGTTGAGGACTGCGGCGGCGCCACGCGCGGAGAAGGCGGCCTGGTCGTAGGCGAGCGCGGCGGCCTCCGGGGTGTCGAAGGTGCCCAGCCACACGCGGGCGCCACGCCGCGTGGAGTCGCGGATCTCGGCGGCGAACGTGCCCCACGGCCGCGGCCGCACGCCGATGAAGCCCTCACGCTTCTCTGTCTCTCCCGGCGACGGCGAGGCGCCCGCGTCCGGCTGCTGCTGCTGATCCCACGTGTTCGGCCACACCATTCCTGCCATGGTGGAGGACGAGGAAGTGGAGGAGAGCCCATCGGAGCATTCTTTGGCGGCGGCAGCGGCGGCCATGACCGATGAGGAGCGGCGCGGCTGGGTAGCTCCAGTAGCCAGCAGAGGAGAGGAACTGCTGATGGAGCCGGCGTGAGAGACAAGGTGACGGGATTTATAGCGTCCAGGATTTCCTCCTGGCCTCCTGGAATGCAACAGTAGTTGAAAGTTCAATGGATGTCAGCATTTGACTTCCTCGCGGCAGATGCAGATTCCCCGCGATTCTTTCTACTTTTCTGCTGCCATAAAACATCAACAGTACGAGATAGTGACAATCTGTTGTGATGCTACAACAGTAGTTGAATGTTCAATGCTTTTAGGGATCGGAGTCGGCAAGGAATCATAGAAACATAAACTATGCTTTATAAAACGCAAGTTTTTATTTCAACTGCAGGTGAACTGACCAAGGACAACCATAGAGAATTAAACCCTTTTTGTGGCTTTGATGATCTGTTGGTGCTTGCAATTTTCTAGACTTCGTTTTGCCTGTTTTGGATAATCTTTTGTAGTCACATATATTATGTATATATATAGTCAGATTTAGTGGCTACTTTCTATTATTCCTTGGTGTCACAAACCTAAAAGCAGCAACTCCTTTTCATCGGTTCTCTCCTCTTCTGAGCTTCTAAATGATGTTGTGGTAGGGATTATAAATTAGGTTTATATGAAAGCATGATTTATTACCTTGACATGCCTAGTTTTAGAGGCAATCAACACAAATCTCTTAGTGATTGAAAAACCAAAGGGACTAATTAACATAAGAGAAAAAAATAGAAATAAGGTTACCCAATTATAGGCTTTTTTTAGGAACCAATGGCCCTAGCATATATAGGGCTAGTGCGACTTTGGTGTTTCAATGACAACAAATATCTGAATGGGCTAATCAATAAAACCGTCAGCTTAATTGGACTAAGCAACCCAAGGCTATTTGGCGAAAATTCAAAAGAAACATGCAAAGTCGGCAAGTTATACGGAGCCGACATCGCCATCGCGCACCAGCAGGTACGACGACATTGCAAGCATGTACTGTTCATAATCATACAAGCACGTACCTGCATGCGTGATCCCGAGAATAATCAGAAAAGCATACCGTGCCCATGATGATCTGGTGGACTATACTACAATAATTAAGAAACGAAAGACAACGGTACACTACAACGCTACGCGAACTCGCTCCTCTCCACACGTTGCTGGTCTCAGTGTTGGACCTTGCTCGTGCCTTGCTACGTACGGGAAGTGATGACAGCATGCATAGTCCACATACTCTGCTTAGCTTCTAAACAACCGAATTATGCTGATGCCCATAATTCTAGGTTCTGTGCAGCATTCACTTTGCTTTTTATATATCTATCTCTTGAATTATTTTTATTTTTACATAAGTAGTACGTAACTCTTGTAAGCTTGTTTGTCCAGGAAATTGAATACTTCCACCAACGTTTTATATATTTAAAATCCCGTACCTAGTTTTGGTTAACTACGGATGGATCCATGAAGCCAACATGAAAGTATCCTTCTCGTCGGCACTTCTGAATTAGCATCCTACATAAAAAGGAAGACAAAGTTAGTAGGGTGACGCACGCACAAAAAATAATATGATCCAAAATTTACATATAGATAAACGGATACTTACAGAGCCCAGATGCTAATGAGAGAGACGTCTAGGGCATCATGATGGTACACTTCATATATATCTTTGAATTCTAGCCTGAGGCATTTCTCGCCTTCGCCGAAAAAATCTGTCGGTCTTACCTTAAGGCCGAACATCGATGTCTGGTCGACGGACATCTTCATGTACCATTCATAGAATTCGTACATCTTTGTTGATAGCTTCCCTACCAACTCAGGCCTTACTAAAGGACTTGTCTAGCTCAAAGGTCCATCTCGGTTGAACTGGCTATGCAGCAGGCAGGTCACTTTGTCCTAGACATGCATCAAGTTCTATACCTGAATTTTCCATGAATTTCAATACTTCCATGAATTGTAATACTTGTTCTAGTTGATCCAAGGGCATTGCTGCTATCCTTTTAGCGTCTTTTTCTGGTAGACGCCCGAGGTGGGGTCAACTGTTGGAGGTATGCTCTAGAGGCAATCATAGAGATGATGATATTCCATTTGTATCCATGATTTATATTGTGTTCATTGAATATCCATTAAAGGCTACTTGAATTGATTTGCAATTATGTGAATTGTATGTGAAACTCTTTACTTGTATGGTTATTCTAAAGTTGTCCCTAGTCGGAGTTCATGTGAGGACACACATGAATATTAGACTAGCACATGTATTAGTTGATGACTATGTTTCACAAGTCATGGACATGGAGATGTTGAACTAATAATGTGGGCACATGTGGAGACATGTGCTAGGACTGACCCAACACGAGAAGTAGTTCTCTCTTTACACAACATATACGCTTTGTCCTTAGACCTGAGATTGTCGCATGTACTCAAGATGTGGATTGACTTACTTAGGGCTATGAAACGTTACGCCGTAAACGGGTAGTTATAAAGGTAGCTTTCGGGTTTGTCAAGAAGCATGCTATGAGACATGGTCAATCAAGATGTGATTTGCCCCTCTCTGATTGAGAGTGATATCTCTGGGCCCCTCGAGTGATCGGATCCAAAAATGCATGGCTATGCTACGTACGGTTAAGAGTTAACCTACAAAGGGATTCCGAATCATAGGATCGAGAAAGAGCGGTCGGCTTGAAGCTAGACCAAATATCGTGAGGCAAAGGGAATAGCATGTATATAATGTTGTGATGGTTCGTCTGATATGATCTTCGTATGCATATAGGAGTTGGCACATCTTGCTAGAGGCCGCTACCGGCTATTGGGCCGAGTAGGAGTACTCGGACCATGTCTATACGTATCCGAACCCATAGGGTCACACACTTAAGGGGCTGGAAGCCCAATTCGGATGTGATCCGAGTTGGATTAGGTTTAGAAGTACTAATGGGCCTTGGACCCAGAGGCCCGTTAGGAACCTCTATAAATAGAGGGGTGGGGGCGCCCTAGGGTTTACACCTTTTGGCGAAACACATCTGCTGCGCCTCCCACGCCCTCGCCTGTTGCAACTCACGGATCTAGCAGTCCGGCTTGCAACGCTTCCTCCCTGCACGTGTGGATACCTTGGAGGTGTTGCGCCTGCAGCACTTGGACGAGCCGCCGACGAGCCACGACGAGCCGCCGACGAGCCACGACGAGCCGCCGATGAGCCACGACGAGCTGCGGCACGAGGGCGATCTTGCTGCACGTGGACGAGCTGCTGAGGAGCTGCTGGACGTCGACATGATCGACTACGTACGACTACGCTGATCGACTTCGCTGCATCGACGCGAATCTACAACTTCCGCACCAGTGCGTCGAGTGGTAATCCCGTGATCCTTATACGGCAGTTTTCTTGGTTTACGCGGTAGAAATTTTTGATTTGCGCTAGTGTAGCCTACCTCGTATCCCGACAGTGGTATCAGAGCCGTAGCTGTTTAGTTTTGGATTCGGGATGTGTGCATATGGAGATATGCGAGTTTTCAGTTTGATCTATGTCCTGGTTTCGTGTTCTTGCTGCAATGGTAGTGTAACGACATACTCCTACCGGTCGGTTTCCGCCATCGGAGTTAAGTGATACACGTAATTCCAGTTGCAGTGAGCGAAGATCAATGTGATTGGTCGAATCGAAATCCAGGTTCATACGCCAGGCACATGAGATGTGCAATAGTAGATTGGATCTACTACCGGGGTCGGAATTTTGCCGTGTGCATGTGCTTCGGTAAATCAGCCGTAACTTTTCGGTACGATCTCGGATCGGGGCAAATTTTATATGAAAATTGATCTACAGAAAAAGTTACACATGAAATTCAACGCTCCGCCGTTTTTGGCGAAATTAGATTTCCCAAATTCGGCTTGGAAGATGGAGTTTCGGGCTTCCGAAGTTTGGAACGTTAGGACGCTTAACTCATTTTTGCAGGATGTATCTTGTGATCAGTATGGCCCCTTTGTGTATGTGATGCATGTGTGTAACTCATTCGTGACCTGCGTGTCGTGCGTACGGCAACATGGCTGGAGCCATATGTGTTGTCACTTTAATGTAATTAATGGTCTGCGTACCAATCTGTGATGAGCCTAGCAACTATGTAATCTTCATTACTAGCTTCTTTACTAGCTATTAGGCGTAATAGCATGTTCTAGTTCTTGGAGGACTCATCACCAGGAGGATGGCGCACATGGAACATGGAGATGGAGATCACCATGGTGAACAGGTTCTGTGGAGATGGAGATCACCATAAGAAAACGGGCCATACTGTGTCACAACTGTGTGAATGCTATTCTGTTTATGTTTTACTTTCTGCATGCTGTGATGTTAGAAGTAGAACGATCCCTCACAAAGTTTAAGTTAGTATGCCCTCCCAACTAAAACTTGCACCGTCTCATATCTTGTACAATTAGTGGTGGGTCTATGAAATTAGGGTGCCACTAGTTTTCCTTGACTAGACGGGTTTGTGTCGGACACTTACACGCATAAGGGTTGGTTTGCTTAACAAGGTTATCTTAACGGTTAAGGACCTTGGGGCATAAAGGTTGGGCGCCGAGACATAGAGATGTCACCCAACAACAGTAGTCATATGTGATATGATTAGCAAGAAGTTGCTTACCGATCTACCTTGTTTGCTAGCAGTGATGCTAAAGCTCACTAGTAGACTTGTTAGTTGTGGATCCTGAATCACTAAGTATCAATAGAGGGATATTGATTTTAGTGGGAGTAGATTCTGTTAAAATAGTTTAATGTGATTTGCTCTATCATGGATACGTTTGTCTTAGTGTATTTTGCATTACTTTTGTTGTAGATTAAATGGTACCTAGCAGCACTACACCGTTTGCTTTGCGTTCGGTCCTTGAGAAGGACAAGTTGAATGGAACAAACTACTCGGATTGGATCCGTAACCTGAGAATTGTTCTCAGGGCTGAGAAAAAGGAAGATGTTCTAGACAACCCACTACCAGAAGAACCTGCTGATGATGCACCTGCTGCTGCTAAGAATGCTTACAAGAAAGCATGTGATGCTAACCTCGAAGTAAGCTGCCTTATGCTTGCTTGCATGGAACCCGAGCTGCAGATGCAGTTCGAAACAAACATGAGGCGCACGATATGATCGTGGCGCTTAGAGACATGTTCCAAACACAGGCCAGGACTGAAAGGTTCAATGTGTCTAAGGCCTTTGTGGAGAGCAAGCTAGCAGAAGGCGCAGCAGTAGGACCACACGTAATCAAGATGATTGGTTACACTCAACGGTTGGAGAAGCTAGGCTTCCCACTAGGCCAAGAGTTGGCCACTGATTTCATTCTTTCGTCTCTTCTGCCTAGCTATGGGAACTTCATCTCGAACTACCATATGCATGGGACGGAGAAGGGTCTGAATGAGCTGTGTGGCATGCTTAAAACAGCAGAGGCTGACATCAAGAAAAGCGCTAGTAGCAGCCATGTGATGGCTATACAGAACAAGCCTAGCTTTAAGAAGAAGGGCAATTCTTGGAAGAAGAAGGGCAAGGCTGGAACGTCCAAGCCAAACCCAACGCCCAAGGTTAAAGCTGGACCTGGACCTGCTCCAGACAAAGAGTGCTTTTACTGTCATGAACTTGGTCACTGGAAGAGAAATTGCAAGCAGTACCTAGCTTCGTTGAAGAATGGCGGAAGTAAGAGTACTTCCACCTCAGGTACGCTTGTTATTAATGTTATAGATAACATATTTCTCGCTGATACAATTGTTAATTCTTGGGTATTTGATACCGGATCGGTTGCTCATATTTGCAATTCGATGCAGGGAATGATAAGAAGTAGAAGCGTGGAAAGAGGAGAAGTTGATTTCCGCGTGGGCAATAATGCAAGAGTTGTTGTGTTGACCGTCGGGACGATGCAACTCCACCTCCCGTCAGGATTTATTATGGAGTTGAATAATTGTTATTTCGTTCCTAGTTTAAGTCGAAACATTTTGTCTCCTTCATGCTTGATGAAGGATGGTTATTCATTTGCGAGTGAAAACAATGGTTGTGTGATCTCTAAGAATGATATGTTTATGGCTTTTGCACCCATTGTGAATGGATTGTTTGTTTTAAATCTTGATGGTTCACCTGTCTGTAACGTAAGTGCTAAAAGGCCTCGGCCTAATGATTTGAGTCCTACCTACTTGTGGCATTGTCGTTTGGGTCATATAAGTGAAAAACGCATGAAGAAGCTCCATTCTGATGGACTCCTAACTTTGTTTGATTTTGAATCATACGAGACATGTGAGGCTTGCTTGCTAGGCAAGATGACCAAGATGCCTTTCACAGGATTTCCTGAGAGAGCAGTAGACTTGTTGGAACTCGTACATAGCGATGTATGCGGATCAATGAGCACGACGGCTAGAGGAGGATTCCAATACTTCATAACTTTCACTGATGATTTTAGTAGATATGGCTATGTCTACTTGATGAGGCACAAGTCTGAAACCTTTGAAAAGTTCAAGGAATTTCAGAATGAAGTTGAAAATCAGCGTGGCAAGAAGATTAAGACCTTACGATCTGATCGTGGAGGCGAGTATTTGAGCCACGAGTTTAGCAATCATCTAAAGAGTTGCGGAATTGTTCCACAACTTACGCCGCCTGGAACACCTTAGAGAAACGGTGTATCCGAGCGACGTAATTGAACCTTGTTAGACATGGTTCGATCAATGATGAGCCAGTCGGACCTACCGTTGTCATTTTGGGGATACGCTCTAGAAACATCAGCTTTCACACTTAATAGGGTACCATCTAAATCCGTAGTTAAGACACCATATGAGATGTGAACTGGAAAGGTTCCTAGTTTGTCTTTTCTAAAGATTTGGGGATGTGAAGTGTTTGTCAAGCGACTTCAGTCGGACAAGATCGCACCCAAGTCGGATAAGTGCATTTTCGTGAGATATCCAAAGGAAACTTTGGGATATTATTTCTACAACCGGTCAGAGGGCAAAGTGTTTGTCGCTCGGAACGGGATTTTCCTAGAGAAAGAGTTTCTCAAAGGAGAAAAGAGTGGAAAGACAGTGCATCTTGAAGAAGTTCAAGATGAGCCGATTGGGCAAGAATCAATGAGTGATGCTAACGTAGCAGAACAAGTTGAGATACCCATGGCAAGAGAAGCACCGCCACAACCACGAAGGTCGGCAAGGCTCCGCGAAATGTGAGAAATATTATTGTTGGACAATGATGAGCCTATGACATATGCAGAAGCAATGATGGACCCAGACTCCGAAAAATGGCAAAGTGCCATGCAATCCGAAATAGAGTCCATGGGAGACAATCAAGTTTGGAACTTGGTTGACCCGCCTGATGGTGTTAAAGCCATAGAGTGCAAGTGGATCTATAAAAAGAAAAAGGACATGGATGGAAATGTTCACATCTATAAAGCATGACTTGTCGCAAAAGGTTTTCGACAAGTTCAAGGAGTTGACTACGACGAGACTTTCTCGCCCGTATGATGCTTAAGTCCATTCGGATTATTCTAGCTATAGCTGCATATTTCGATTATGAGATATGGCAGATGCATGTCAAGACAGCTTTCCTGAATGGAAACCTAGCTGAGGACATGTATATGATACAGCCTGAGGATTTTGTCGATCCGAAAAATGCTGGAAAGGTATGCAAGCTTCAAAGATCCATTTATGGATTGAAGCAAGCATCTAGGAGTTGGAACATTCGTTTTGATGAAGTGGTCAAAGGGTTTGACTTCACCAAGAACGAAGAAGAATCTTGTGTTTACAAGAAAGTTAGTGGGAGCTCTGTAGTATTTCTAATCTTATATGTGGATGACATATTGCTGATTGGAAATAACATTCCTATGCTTGAGTCCGTAAAGACTTCACTGAAAAATAGTTTTTCGATGAAGGACTTAGGGGAAGCGGCATATATTCTGGGCATTAAGATCTATAGAGATAGATCGAGAAGACTTATAGGTTTAAGCCAAGATACTTACATTGACAAAGTGTTGAAGCGGTTCAGCATGGAAGAGGCAAAGAAAGTGTTCTTGCCTATGTCACATGGCATACATCTCAGCAAGACTCAGTGTCCTTCGACTGCTGATGAGCGGGATCGTATGAGTAGAGTGTCATATGCCTCGGCTATTGGATCTATCATGTATGCAATGATAAGTACTCGCCCAGATGTTTCATATGCGCTAAGTATGACAAGCAGACACCAGTCTGATCCAGGTGAGAGTCACTGGACAGCGGTGAAAAACATTTCTTAAGTACTTGAGAAGGACTAAAGATATGTTCCTCGTCTATGGAGGTGAGGAGGAGCTCGTTGTAACAGGTTACACCGATGCTAGTTTCCAAACCGACAGAGATAATTCAAAGTCACAATCAGGATTTGTGTTCACGCTAAATGGTGGTGCTGTTAGTTGGAAGAGTTCCAAGCAACAGACGGTGGCCGATTCTACGACAGAAGCCGAGTACATCGCGGCTTCAGAAGCCGCGAAGGAGGGTGTTTGGATAAGGAATTTTTCTCATTGAGCTTGGTGTGTTCCCGAATGCGTCCAGCCCATTGAATCTCTACTGTGATAACAATGGGGCAATTGCGCAAGCAAAGGAGCCAAGGAACCACCAGAAGAACAAACACGTAATGCGGCGATTTCATCTCATTCGAGACTTCGTTAACCGGGGTGAGATCAAGATATGCAAAATACACACGGATCTGAACATTTCTGATCCGTTGACAAAACCACTCCCGCAGGCTAAGCATGATGCGCATGTAAGAGCTATGGGTATTAGGTACCTTCTAGATTGACTCTAGTGCAAGTGGGAGACTGTTGGAGGTATGCCCTAGAGGCAATCATAGAGATGATGATATTCCATTTGTATCCATGATTTATATTGTGTTCATTGAATATCCATTAAAGGCTACTTGAATTGATTTGCAATTATGTGAATTGTATGTGAAACTCTTTACTTGTATGGTTATTCTAAAGTTGTCCCTAGTCGGAGTTCATGTGAGGACACACATGAATATTAGACTAGCACATGTATTAGTTGATGACTATGTTTCACAAGTCATGGACATGGAGATGTTGAACTAATAATGTGAGCACATGTGGAGACATGTGCTAGGATTGACCCAACACGAGAAGTAGTTCTCTCTTTACACAACATATACGCTTTGTCCTTAGACCTGAGATTGTCGCATGTACTCAAGATGTGGATTGACTTACTTAGGGGCTATCAAACGCTACGCCGTACTAGGGTAGTTATAAAGGTAGCTTTCGGGTTTGTCAAGAAGCATGCTATGAGACATGGTCAATCAAGATGGGATTTGCCCCTCTCTGATTGAGAGTGATATCTCTGGGCCCCTCGAGTGATCGGATCCGAAAATGCATGGCCATGCTACGTACGGTTAAGAGTTAACCTACAAAGGGATTCCGAATCATAGGATCAAGAAAGAGTGGTCGGCTTGAAGCTAGACCAAATATCGTGAGGTAAAGGGAATAGCATGTATATAATGTTGTGATGGTTCGTCTGATATGATCTTCGTATGCGTATAGGAGTTGGCACATCTTGCTAGAGGCCGCTACCAGGTATTGGACTGAGTAGGAGTACTCGGGCCATGTCTATACGTATCCGAACACATAGGGTCACACACTTAAGGGGCTGGAAGCCCAATTCGGATGTGATCCAAGTTGGATTAGGTTTAGAAGTACTAATGGGCCTCGGACCCAGAGGCCCGTTAGGAACCTCTATAAATAGAGGGGTGGGGGCGCCCTAGGGTTTACACCTTTTGGCGAAACACATCTGCTGCGTCTCCCACGCCCTCGCCTGTTGCAACTCACGGATCTAGCAGTCCGGCTTGCGACGCTTCCTCCCTGCACATGTGGATACCTTGGAGGTGTTGCGCCTGCAGCACTTGGACGAGCCGCCGACGAGCCACGACGAGCCGACGACGAGCCGCGGCACGAGGGCGATCTTACTGCACGTGGACGAGCTGCTGAGGAGCTGCTGGACGTCGACGTGATCGACTACGTACGACTACGCTGATCGACTTCGCTACATCGACGCGAATCTACAACTTCCGCACCAGTGCGTCGAGTGGTAATCCCGTGATCCTTATACGACAGTATTCCTGGTTTACGCGGTAGAAATTTTTGATTTGCGCTAGTGTAGCGTACCTCGTATCCCAACATCAACACCACTTAAAGATGACTTTCCTTTCCTTTTTTTCCTCTCAACGTCTTCTTGACTGATTCTGGCATCTGCATAAAAAATTGTAATTTATTTTGATCTAGTGGATGTGGCTCCATCTCCCTTGATTTGTTTTCTTCAGCCCTTTACCTGAACAACTCCCTGCATTCTTTTGCTTGGATTTCGGACCAACGTTCCTCGTGAGTCATTGCCTCCCAGCATTCCTCAGGAGTCACTTCAGGCTCCTTTGTTTTCTTCTTTCTTTGTGCGTGCTTGGGAGGCGGTGGTTATGACTTCTTAAGTGGTGCTGCAGGTTCCTTGCTCGGGGCTGCTCGTAGTCTCGGCGTCAGTGATCGTGGAGGGGTGTTATTGTCATCATTGTCGCTAGGATGTGGTGGAGATAGAGACCTTGATCGAGCATGAAGCGACGGTCCCGGTGGTGACGGTCCTGGAGCAGGTCGTGGTGGAGAAGTCGGTCTTGACATTTGAGGAGATGGTTACGGCTCGGGTTCTGCGGGGAGCGGTGATGCCTCCATGCCAGGGATGATGATATAGCGTTTGCGCCATAGAATGATGCCTGCTTGAAACGCATCTCCTAGTGTCCTTTCCCCATCGCCTCCCGGGAGCTCGAGCTCTAGGCCTTCATATTAGCTATCAGCGAGCTGCTCTACGGTGACGCTGGCGTAGCCAGGTAGAATCTGCATGCCATGACTTGTCTGCCCTGCAAGGATTACTAAGGCACTCTTATACGCCACTTGTACATATAGTAGAAATAAAGATGTTATTAAACTCCAATCCCGAGGCGTGGATCGATGGATTGAGAAGATTGCATAAATATTATGTTTAAGAGTATACCATAATGGTCAGGCTGCCGACCGGTATATGCAGCTCACATGAGGTGCGTTGCCTGATGAAATCCACAACAAACCGTTGCTCGTCCTATGGATCGGACTGTGCTCCAGATTGGGAAAGGGCCACTCGACGATTGACTTCGTCCTGCATTCTTACTTCTACATAATGCACTTTGGATTCTAGCATGCGCCTCCAACTCTCCTCAACCCATTCCATTCTTCGCTTGCGGATTCTGTACGAGTCTCTGTCGCCTTGGAAATCAAACTTCCACGGAACGATCCAAAACCCTCGGCAATGTCCTGGGTGCTCAGGATTCCCGAGGGGCAATGTGAGCTCGTCAATTTCTTAGTCCACCTTCAACCTCCCAGCCTTAGCATCTTCAATGTTCTTGATAAGCTTTTCGGCCTTCTGACGTATTGCCTCAGTGATGATCAGTATCCCATGCTCCTAGCTCAGGAGGCCTCCATGAGCGTAAAACCAATTTTTTGATCGATCGGGCCATTCATGAGTTGCTGGTATGATACCCCGATCGATCAAGCCTTGTTCCATCTTGCGCCATTTGGGAATTGCTGTGCCATAACCACCTCGCCCTAGATGATGATGGTTCTCCTTCTGACTAGCATTTTGAGCGTTGGTGTGGACCTTTTTCATACCGTCTTCGCTCCTCTTGTATTCAACAGATGCCTCCCAGTGGTCCCTCAACTTTAGCCACAGATCAAAATTTGGAGTTTCGTCATTCTTTATGTACCTTGCAACCAGCATCTTCTTCAATGTCTGGAATTGTGTGGCCATCTTCTTTAGCATGCATGCTTTCACATCCTTTTCAATATATCCTTCGGGAAATGTGAAATGTTTCTTGACATGTTCCCACAGCATATTCTTTTCAGTTTGCAAGAGCGCGTATGGATTAGTACTTTTGCCCTTCCAGTCCCTAATGCTGATAGGCATGTTGTCCCTTATGATTGCCTCAATCTGACTCGCGTACTTTGTTGCCACTTTTTCAGGAGCAACCGGCCTGCCCTCTTCTGTGATTTCCGTGATGAGAAGTTTCTGATTTCCATCCATCACCATGGAACGACCTCGGATCTTCTTACAGTTCATCAATCCAGAGGACTAACAGTTCAAGATTCATTAATTAGTACATAGTAATAATGAAGAAGACATTATAGATGGAGTAAAACATTGGAAATGATATATACCTCGTCGGAATCTTCCACCACGGCAAGGTCTTGCTAGGGCTCGGGCTATTCATTGACATCGCTGGACATGTTGAGGAACATGTCCGCCTGGTTACCCTCTTCTTCGGTGTACGTTATGGGAAGGTTGGAGCCAGAATCATTACCAGCAATAATGTCCTCCAGTATGAACATTGCGTTCTCGTCGTCTGCCATCTCAACTACTTTAAACACACATGAAATCATAGTTACATCTACGTTAAGGTATATACATGAAATCATATAACAACCATGAAAAAAACAAACTGATTGGAACAAACACATGAAACCATACACGAAATTAAACTTACATGAAACTTACAATAAATACGCAAGAATGTCTTGAATGAAACTTAATTACATCAAATGTCTTTAATGTGTTACATGAAATCATATATAGTTAAGGTACATACATGAAATCATAGAACAACATGAAATCATACAAATTTCTACTAATTCCTGCTAAATTCTACCAAATTTGAAGTGTTTATAAAAATTTCTACTAATTTATTGGAATTTTCGGAAAATTTCTACTAATTCGTATAAATTTTAAAAATTTCTACCAAATTTGAAGTGTTTTTATTAATTTCTAAGAATTTGTACCAAATTTCTTCTAATTTCTAAGCATTATATTTCTACCAAATTTCTACAAATTTCTAGTAATTTGTAGAAATTTCTACCAAAATTTCTAAGCATCTCAAGAACTCATAAATTATATAAAATGTATACAAAATTATCTATACAAAGCATATCTGAAGAACTGAATTGTACGTATTAGTTTCAACTTACAATAGTAATTTCCTATTCACTTTTTACTAATCTACTGATTTTTCTAAAAATTTCTATTAATTTTCTAACTATGAAATTAAAAAAGGACCCTTGCGTGAGCAAGCTAGTGGCTTGCGTCAGCAAGGGCCCCGCCATACGTGCGGGAGCAAGAGGCAGCAGGCGGGTTTTACGCGTGACGGCGGCGAGGACGACACGCGAGAGGACGGAGGCGCACGGTGGCGGCCGGGGCGGCAATGCGCGCACGCCGGGACGAGGAGGAGGCCGGTGGATGGGAGGCGCCGGAGACGAGGAGGAGGCGGTGGCAGCGGACGTACAGCATGTACCCGAGGCGCCGCGGCGGACGTACGGAGAGGAGGCGGCGACGGGGACGGAGAGGATCGAAGGATGCAACGCTGGAGACGAGGCGGACAAGGGGAGCGCGATGTGCGACGGCGTCGGGGGCAACGAGGGGGCGCCGGCGACGTCGTCGGTCGTGGACGGAGGCGGCTAGCGACAGGGATGGAGAGGAGGTGGTGACAGGATGGAGACGAGGTGGCGATGGGGATGGAGGCCGGCAACGAGGACGGAGGCGGCGGCGGGACGGTGGAGGCTGCGACAAGGACGGAGACCGATGGCGAGGGAGGCGAACGAGTTTGTGGCACCCCTTTGAAATGCATCCCGCTGTCTCTCAGCTGGTGGTGAGCAGGGAGAAATCGACAATGACCCATATAGATGACCTTCTTATAGTGCTTCAAATACATGCTATCTGTGTCATCTAAACAGTGAGTGCAGGCCCAATATCCCTTGTTTATATGTCCCGAAAGGTTACTCAGTGCAGGCCAATCATTGATTGTTATGAACAGTAATGCTCGTAGGTTAAACATCTCTTGTTTATCCTCATCCCACACACGTACACCTTCTTTCTTCTAGAGCTGTAAAAGTTCATCAACCAACGGTCTTAGGTACATGTCAATATCGTTGCCGGGTTATTATGGGCCTTGGATAAGTGCCAGCATCATAATGAACTTCCACTTCATGCACAGCCAAGGGGGAATGTTGAACATACATAAGGTCACAGGCCAAGTACAATGACCACTACTCACTCACCGAATGGATTGAATCCATCAGTACTTAAACCAAACCTTATGTTCCATGCATCACTTTAAAAGTCCAGAAATGCTCTATCAATTGACCTCCACTGGGCCCCATCAGCGGGGTGTCTCAGCATCTTATCTTGCTTACGTTCTTCTTTGTGCCATCGCATCAACTTAGCCTTCGCCTTGTTCCTGAACAAGCGCTTCAAGCGTGGTATTATAAGGAAATACAACATCGTCTTCGCAGGAACTCTCTTCTTGGGAGGTTGTCCCTCGACATCACTAGGATCATCTTGCCTGATCTTATACCGCAACGCTTCGCACACGGGACAAGCATCCAGTTTCTCGTATTCAGCACCACGATAGAGGATACAATCATTAGGGCATGCGTGTATCTTTTGAACATCCAATCCTAGAAGGCAAACAATCCGTTTAGCTTCATATGTTGTGGATGGCAATTCATTATTCTTAGGAAGAATCTTCTTGACAATTTTCAACATCCCCTGAAATGCCTTATCGGACATACCATTTTTGGCCTTCCATTGCATAAATTCTAGTGTGGTACCCAATTTTTTATGACCCTGACAATCTGGGTACGACAATTTTTTATGATCATCTATCATGCGCTGCAACTTTGCTGCTTCCTTGTCATTTTCGCAATCTCTTAGTGCATCCCTTAGCACCTGACCAAGGTCATCAGTAGGGCCATCTTCTGCAAACTCATCTTCATCGGCCTCACCCATTGTAGTATCTGCAAAAGCTTGGCCTGCAGCCCAGTCCGGAATGTTGTCATCATCCTCCTCCTCTTTGCCATCTTCCATTACAACCCCTCTTTCATCGTGCTTCGTCCAAACCAAATAGTTAGGCATGAAACTATATCTAAACAAGTGGTTGTGAATAGTCCCCCAGGAAGCCTTTGAATAATCCTTCTTGTTACTGCATTGGGTGCATGGACAACATATGAACCCATTCCCTGGCTTGTTCACTTTGGCCACTTTGAGAAAATAATGCAAGCCATCAATAAACTCCTTGGTCCATCTCTCCGCGTTATACATCCATTGCCGGTCCATGCGCATCGTATTAGACATGAAAATGGATTACGGATGAAAATGGATTACAATCAAACTATCCATCACATTGCTGAAAGTTTAGATAGAAATACACAAATTAAAATTTCAGACCCAAACAACATGATACACTATGACAAACTCAAATGTTACTGAAAGTTTACATAGAAATACACAAATTTAAATTTGAGACCAACAACAACATGATACACTACGACAAACCATCCACTAAGTACTATCTAGAAAGACTTCAAGCATCCTTGGGCAGCGAAGACGAAAGTTTCACTAACCCAGCCTCATCCTGTGGTTTATTTGTACCTCCTGCAACGGTAGTACTAAGTGGACCTGAAACACCCAGGACTGGCGGTGGAGCATAACGACCACCAAAAGGAGGTTCCTGATCCGCCGTAACAGCATCTTCATGACATCTTTGCAAATAACGAAGCACTGCTTTCTGCCACACACTCATTTTCTTCGGCTTATCGTGAGAGCCAACTATGGTTTTCCCCTTGCCGCGAGAGGAACGATGATCGCCCCCACCATCATCAGTGCCTCCAGCAGCGGAAGTCATCTCTATGTACCACAATTTCTTTAGCTCATATTTGCAAATAACTAAACTATTAAAAAGTTATATATTTCCTACATAATTTACTTATTGTAAAAATGACTAATTACGTACCTCTATTTGAAAAATACTAAACTATGAAATTACACCTAAAATTTATTTACCTTAATTTTATGGCTAATTTCTAAATATTAAAAACATATTTACTCTAATTTTTTCCTAATACATAAAATTGAAATCCTCTCATTTTTCTCCCACTCCATTCTACCTCACATTTAGTCTCCATTCTCCCTCACATTC
Source organism: Setaria viridis (assembly GCF_005286985.2). Lineage (NCBI taxonomy): Eukaryota > Viridiplantae > Streptophyta > Magnoliopsida > Poales > Poaceae > Setaria > Setaria viridis. Next base: position 32,168,475 of record NC_048270.2, read on the forward strand.
AAACTATCCATCACATTGTAGCTCAAAAACATGTATAAATACAAATCCTCTCCATTCTCCCTCTTTCTAACAAGTAAACTTATTTTTGTCCCTCTCTAAAGTATAAAAAAAGCATAACAACAATAAATGAATGGAGAATGAAGTAGCTAACCTTCACAACACTTTGGATGAGTGAAATCCCCATAGAAATGAGGACAAAAAATTCAGGAGAACCTCCCCTAGGCTTGCTTCGGTGCCATGGAAGGATAAGCTTCTTTGTCTTTGTGGAGTGGAGTGGCTCGGGCTGGAGGAGTGGAGGAGGAAGAAAAGTCTCTGTCCTATGGCTTTTATGGGATAAGATTTTATCCCAGTTGGTAAATCCAATCGGGAAAAAAGTGTGGCGCTTTTGTCCCAGTTGGAGTTTACTCTCGGTTGGTGGTTCCAACCCGGACAAAAACGTGGTGCCGTCGGTGCCCGGAAACTAGCCGTTACAACCGAGACAAAAGAGGGGCCTTTAGTCCCGGTTGCAAATACCAATCGGGAGTAAAGGTCCGCCCCATTCCAGCCTACCGTGGCGCACCCCTTTTCTCCCAGGCCTACTTTAAACCGGGACTAAAGGGGGCAGATCGAAAGTCAGCTCTCTACTAGTGAAAGAACCGGCCTGGACAGAGGATTGCAGGGGAAAAGGATGTCTACGATGACCAAGGCTTCAGGTAATATTTGGTCTCTTTGATAAGCAGTCTGATGTGTGAGATCGTGAAAAGCGAAGAGGATATGTCAGTAATGTGCTTTTACAGTGAGGCTGCTATGACTAATTGTAGAGTTTGAGTTTTGAAACCAATTTTTTAAGCTGCAGTAGGGCAGGGGGCAGGGGGGGTGCGGCGGATTTGGCGGCGATAGCCGCCGGAAATGCAGGGAGGATGGTGGGGTGAGGGCGAATAGGAGCTTAACGATGAGTGGAGGACCGAAGGTTGGGTGCGAACGCGAGGGCGAACTGGACCACCTTCAGGTGTTGCCAGCCGAGTAGTTTATGTTCAGCCCTCGAGCTCGAGGGTCCCTCAAGTTTCCACGAGGGTGGTATAGTTCGACAGCTGAAGAATGAGTATGCATTAAAGGTATGTTATTTGGATCATTATTTTTGTCAATTTATTTTGTAAACTGATTTTGAAAAACATGTGTGTACCCCTATGCACTTTACATCATGACTGCAGGGGAAAAGGATGTCTAAGATGACCTTGAGGCTTCAGCTAATAGTTGGTCTCTTTGATCAAGCGGTCTGATGTGTGAGACTTTGTAAAAGTGAAGGGAACATGTTAACAATATGCTGTTATTGTAAGGTTGCAATGACTAATTGTAAGGCTGTTATTGTAAACTGATTTTTAAAATCACGCGTGTGCCCCACATGCACTTTACACTATGGCTGAAGGGAAAAATGATGTCTATGATGATCTTAAGGCTTCAACCAATAGTTGGTCTCTTTGATCAAGCGGTCTGATGTGTGAGATCGTGAAAAAGTGAAGAGGATATGTCAGTAACTTGTTGTTACAGTGAGGCTGCAATGACTAATTGTAGAGTTTCAATTTAGAAACCATTTTTTTTTGGGGGGGCGGGGAGGAGGGGGGCGGATTCGGTTCCTTGCCGTCAGAGGCGCATGGAGGAGGGCGGGGTGGGGGTGAATAGGAGGTTGACGATGAGTGGAAGAATGAAGGTTGGGTGCATACGCGAGGGCGAACTGTACCACCTTCAGGTGTCGCTGGCCGAGTAGTTTATGCAAGCCCTCGAGCTCAAGGGTCCCGTGAGACGCCACGAGGGTGTGGTACAGTTTGACAGCCGAGGAAGTTAAAGGTATGGTATTTGAATCATTATTTTTCTTGTTAATTTATTTTGTGAACTGATTTTTAAAAACACGCATATATTCACATGTACAACGCATATCCCGGTAGAGGTATCCTTATAAGACTATCTATGACGTGTCTTTCTATATCCATATGTCTTGGAGCGTCAAGCCGGGCTGTTTGGGAAGCCCAGTCCCCAGTTCAAATACGGCATGGTCGACTTGAGGTAGCTTAGAGCAACTTCAAGAGCTCCCTTAAACTACCCCTAAAACCTTAATTAGGGGAAAATAGCAAAAAACAGTTGCTCCAACAGGTCCCCTAAACCTCCCGCAAATTTGCGTCCACCCACATCCACTGTTATTTTTCCCGTAAATATACGTGGCACACCCTCCTTCCCCAATCCATCTGTGCGCACCCACTCGCGCCGTTTTTTCCACGCATGCCATTTTCCCGAGCGTCTTCGGCAGCGGTGGCACCGTTCCTTCCCCTTGCGGCGGCAGTGGTGGCGGCACCCAGCCTTCCCCGAGTAGCGGCGGCGCCTGGCTTGTCTTGCTCGAGCGGCGCGGTGCCCCGCCTGTCCTCCCCGAGCGGCGGCGGCGCCTGGCCTTTCCTCCCCAAGCAGCGGTAGCACCGACGACCGGCCCTATCCTCCCTAAGGACCGCGACAGGAAGGGCCACACCGTCGTCAGGATCATCGGCAACTACGTCCCAGGTATGCCTACCGGCGGGTCAGGTTTTCCCCAAATCACAGGCTTTTGGGCTCCGGCAGATACTGATGGACCATGCCTCTGTTTCTAAGTGCAGCGCGAGCGCTGGGCGGACGGGCGGAGGAGGCACCGCAGCGGTGCCCAGCCTTCCCCGAGGTCTTCTCGGGCGGCAATGGCAGCAGCGGCGGCGCCAGGCCTTCCCGGGCGGCAGCAGCAGCAGCGGCACAAGAGGCCTGCAGAAGGAGCTGCCAATGTCAAGTGCTCCCATCCGGCAAGTTCAAGATCGGCGCGGCAAGCAGAAGATGCGTCAGGTCATGGCCGTCGGCGGCCCCAATGCCCAATGGAATGGCGGCGTCCAAGATTTCCAGTTTGCCGGTGGTGAGTACCTTGGTCGGACTAGTGGAGGTGAGATGCGAAGTGAAGGGCAGGGTCGAGGACCACCATGTCCTACGATGGACGGCCTTGCCGGCGATGATGATGATCCCCTGGCGGAGCATTACCCTGGCAGCAACGCCCCCTATGCATCCTTTGAGCACATGGCCAATGGCAACAATTTTCTGAATGGTATGGTTCTCATAACCTGTTATCCTAATTCGTCAATCAAATTCATGTTTTGTCCTTGGATCCTTGGTTTCTATAAAGAGTTGAGGTAATTTTGCTAATGTGTTGTGCTACGCCTCAAGGCTGTAGCTTAATTTGGTATTCTAGTATCATGTTGCTGAATAAATACTCATCTTTCTGTTCCATTAAGCTGAGTACCATTAAGTTGGTAGAAATATTTAAACCATTGCGGAGATAGCGCGCTCAGCCCAAAGCCAGAGACCTTCAGGTTTGCATGTGAATCGAGCAGTAAATTTTCAGGCTGCGAGTACCATAGTTTAGATTCAGATTACAGAAAAAAGCACACAAAATCAATGAGCACAATTTTAAAGATCAGCAATTGCCTGCTTTATGAATGGCAAGTTTGTCAGTTTGGATTGTTTTTTCATGCAAGAGCATTTTGATTAGAATTGCTAGTACCATAGTTTAAATTCAGAGCAGGCTGCTCATTATTGTGAACCTGAGTTATAATTCAGCATCTGTACTGATTATGTTGTGGACAATTACAGTATGTATTGCTACTTGAGCGCTTGCAGTTGCTTGAGTAATTCAGCATCTGTACTAATTCAGCATCAGTATGTAATTGTTACTTGAGCGCTTGCAGTTGCTGGCAAACAAATCCAGTTCATGCATTGCTATAAGATTACAGTGAAACAACATAGGAATAAGGCATAAAGGAAAATGTATTGCTGTGTGTTAACAGGAAACAGTGAGGACATCTGATAGTTCTTACAGTGCATACCAGGAAGAAATGGAAGTGGAATCCAACCAAAAATAATATATTTACCTCTGTTCATCGGCATGGTAGAATTACTACTGCTCTATGTGTTATGTTCATTAAGGTTTGATAGAAAACTTATCAGTGATTAAATGCTCGCAAGAAATGGATATTTTTCCAACATGATGATGGATGAAACCAATCAAGGGGATTTTGATAATTATAGCAACACATATGCTGACCAACAGTCACAGGCAATTGAAGAAGTTCCAGCAGCCCCATCCGCGAGGCCAAACCATAAGAGATCCAAGAATTTCAGTGACCACGAAGATAAGGTTTTGGTTTCAGGGTGGTTGAATGTAAGCTTGGATTTGGTCATAGGCAAAGATCAAAAAGGTGCCAAGTATTGGTCTCGTATATATGAATACTTCAATGAACACAAGACGTGCCCCTCAACGCGTACCATGAATTCTCTCATGCATCGGTGGGGGACCATACAAAAATGTGTGAACAAGTTTTGTGGATGTCTATCACGGATTGAGTTAAGACGTCAGAGTGGTACTACAGTACAAGACAAGGTACTTACTCACTATGCAATACAAGGATTTGTTTCGAATATTTTACGTTTATATATCATATATGAATATCCCTTGGACGTTGATGTGTGCAGGTTGCAGAGGCATGTGCTTTGTACAAGTATGAAGATGAATATCAAAAAGCATTCCAGTTCATGCATTGCTAGAATAAGCTGAGAACACAACCAAAATAGCTTGCTAAAATTGATGAATTGGCTGCTGGTAAAACATCTAACAAAAAGCAGAAGACAATCTCAACTGTTGACCCTAGTGCAAGTTTACCAAGTGAAATAGGAGGAGGTGAGGTCCAAGGCCTAGAGGATAATGCATTAACAAGGCCAATTGGTAAGAAGAAGGCAAAAGCAGCACCGCTGCAAGAGAAGATAAAAGGTGTGACAGCAACCTTAGAAAATATGTGGGTACAGAAGAAAGAAACTGATGGGGAGAAAGAGCTAAAAAAAGAGGAGAGGTTCAACAAAGCATTTTCTCTTGAACAGGATCGAGTTGCTCTTGAGCAGGATCGAGTTGTTCTTGGATAGGATCGTGTTGCAAATAAAAAACTACTTCTTGAGTTGAGGAGCCAGGAGGTCCAGTTGCAGAAAAGGAGGCATGAAGAGAGGATTATGACCATGAACCTTACTGCCATGCCAGATGAGCAAAAGAAATACTACATGTCCTTGCAGGCTGAGATCATGAGCCAACTATCTATGCCTAGTACTTAAATATCATGTTTGTGTTCTGTTGATTTAGGAACTATTTTGTATTTTGCAATTTCAAACTTGTTTTATTCACTTTGAACCTATGGATGATTCGGTCAGTTTGATATTCAACATTAAAGCCATTTATAAAGTTCAGACTTGTTTTGTTGCTATGTGGCATTGCTTCTGTGATGGAAGGGCTCTATTGAAAGTAGCTTTATTATTCTGACGGGTCTTGGCTTTGCTGTTTCTGTTGCTCTTACTGATGGAGCACGAACGGTGCTGTTAGTTGTGTACTTCGTATAGATATTGCTCTGAATGAAGACCAAATTGTTTTCTGTCTGTTTTGATAATGGGCAGACCTGTGTATTTCACCTATTTTCTTGTGAAATGTTGATATCTGTTAGTTACATATGTCATATGCACTATCAGCACCCTTTCTTTCTCGGTTTGCAATCAGTCCCTCGTCTGCTTAAGGAGGTAGCAGTGAGTTTGCAATGCTTCCTCTGCAGGAAGTCATGGCCTGAAGATGAACAAGTCAAATTATGGAAGACGCAGGGGTTGCCGGTGTTGCACGGCGCAGTGCGCAGGGGTCTTTCCCGAGTGGCGTGATTGGGAACCGGACAGAGACCCTGCGCAGGGGCTGCCGGTGTTTGGAGAATGCCATGCGCACCTGGGGTCTGGCGGCATGATCGTGACTGGCAAAAGATCGTGACGATGGCATCAGATCCCACGCTGCTTGGCGAAAAAAAACAGATTCTAAAATGGGTCCAATACGATGACGTGCTCTGATTTGAAATATTGGGGGCTAGATTTTAGCATTCTGATATGGGCTGATATATTTTTAGGGGGAAATTTTTTAGCATAGTCCCCAATACTTCGTTTTGGGGAAGAATTTTTTTTTGGAACTTTTAGAGTTGCTCTTAGACATTAGTCCATAAGATTAAGGGCAGGTGGGGTGACGAGCGATGTGCCGATTTCCGGTGTCGCCGCTCGAGTGGTTTGTGGTATCAAGCCCCCCGAGCTTGAGTCCCCGTGAGACGTTAAGGGTGGTATATTTCAACAACGGTCGAATGATTATATATTAAAGGTATGTTATTCACACACGGACAATTAAAGTTACTAATTTTGTAACTAATTTTTTGATAAAAGAAACATTTTCAACTATTCCACTTGAAGAGGTTGGAAAAGAATTATATTTTATTGATTAATGCAAAATGCTATCACCAACAAATTTTATTGTGACCTCTGTTATTCTTCCCATTGGATTAGGAAATCATGACCAGCAATTGAGGTATCCTTATAAGAACAAAAATTGCCACGTGATTCTTTTTCTATATATACCCCTGGGAGAGTCAAGCTTCGAGCGCCCCAGCCCCCGAGTTCAAGGGGCAGCGGGGTCATGAGCAATGTGCTGACTTCTGGCGCCGCTGTCCGAGTAGTTTATGGCGTCAAGCCCGTGAGATTGAGAGTCGGTCGGCTGATGAGTGATATGCCAACTTCTTGTGCTGTCGGCCAAGTGGTTTATGGCACCAAGCCCTCGAACTTAAGGACCCACGAGATGTCATTAGGGTGGTACACTTCAATAGTCGTCGAGTGGGTATGCATTAAAGATATATTATTCACACACCTAATGCTTCACGTTATTATTTTCTTATTAATATATTTTCTAAACTGATTTTTAAAGACACGTCCGTGTCGAGTTGAATTAATAATGGCACCATAATGAGTAAATAAGATTATTGAGAGTCCCGCGTGCTGCGCGGGCATGTTACTAGTGTTAAAAAATATCGGTGTTGGAAGGGGTCATTGCAAGCCACCGTCTGGTCAGCTCCTTTTACTATGAAAGCTGAAAGCACACGTATTTGCTTTTTGTAAGCCACTAACACAAGGACCTCATGAACGTACAGGTACCCCACGCGTTAGTGAAGGATTGAATAATGCCCTGAAAAAAAAATCGAACGTCACACCCTTTGCTTGTTGTCATCCACATTTGGACGTTGTTTGGTAGGGCTCCCGCTCGAGTTAAAATAGCTCCGACTGTGGCTAATTCAATTAAACAACTTTTTTATAAAGCTGAAACCATTTTAGAAAATGTCTTGGTAGAATGGACTCTTATTTTTAATGAATGGATGAAAGAGGTCAATGTCTAGTATACCTTTGCAATTTGACTTGGTGTGCACTAAGTTTTATACTAGGATCGTGCCCGTGCGTTGCTACAGGCAGCAAAAAAATTGTATTGCATTCAACAAGATTATAATAATATTGAAATAAGTATTAAAAATATTTAACATAAAAACATAGTTACTTAATTAAACAAACGCCTGCAGATTTATAACATGTAACATTCAACCACAATCAACAGTAACCAAAACTTGTTTCAAAAGAGTCCAAAAGTATGAGGATCCATCTCATGATAATGATTCTAATAAAGTACTTCTCGTTTTGCCTTTTCTAGGTTCATAGATATTATTATGCATCTAGATATATGCTATATCTAGGTGCATAGCAAAAATCATACACCTAGAAAACCAAAACGATTTACAATTTGGAACGGAGGGAGTAATAATATTGTTGGCCCCTGCGTTAATCTCCGCCCACCACCGCCATGGCAGCATCCCGCGTGACCAACCAAGCCAGATCCATCATAACCAGCTCCACACGTCCTACCTACTGCTTTTGGCCGTGTTTGTTTCCGCTTATTTGGAAATCAGGATTGTTTGATATCTTGATAAGCTGGGTGTTTGACACTCTTGATTTTTTCCCTCGATTATATGTCCTAAGTGGTGAAATGCCTCAAATACCCCTAAGGATGATGGTAGATTATTATTTTTAGAGTGGGAGCTAAAGTAAATAATTCTAATATACTTTGTATATTTCTTAAATAGAAATATTAATTTTTTCTTTTCTGTATTTTTCTCGTTTTTCCTCCTCCTTTTTTGTTCTTTACTCCTATGTTCTATCTCCTCTTCCGTCCGTTCCTCATTTACCTTTTTCCTCCATTTCTCGGTCTTCCTTCCCTTGTCCATTTCTCCTTTCTCCACTCCACTCCTCTGCCCCACGCGTGCCTTGCTCCCTGGCTATGGGCTGCTGCTGCCCCGCCTCCACCGCTAGTCATGCACTGTTGTTGCACATCTGCTACTCCGCCGGCCGTGCGATGGGTCCCGCGCCACTGCTACTGCTGCTCCATCGGCCTCGGCGCTGAAGGTTTCTGCCCGTCAGTCCCGCTGCTGTGAGCATGCGCGGGAGGGTCAGGGGCAGACCGCCGCCGCTCCCCTCTCGTACTCGGACAACTCCGATGGGGCTGGGGAGGTTGGTGGGGACGGCAGCGGCGACGACGAGCATGTCAAGCAGCCTAAGGTGGATACACCCCCTAAATTTTAGTACCCGTCACATCGGATATTTGGATACTAGAAGTATTAAATATAGTCTAATTACAAAACTAATTGCACAGATGGAGTCTAATTCGCGAAACGAATCTATTAAGCCTAATTAGTCCTGGTGCTACAGTAACTATTTGCTAATGATGGATTAATTAGGCTTAATAGATTCATCTCGCGAATTAGTATAGGGGTTCTGCAGTTAGTTTTATAATTAGCTCATGTTTAGTCCTTCTAATTAGTGTCGGAACATTCGATGTGACCCTCCTACCCCCAATGGGGTAGCCGTCCATGCCGTGAAAAGGAAGTTTAGTACGTTGTATCCAAACAGCCCCTAAGAAGCGGAGGATCGAACCTGACAGATCTCGCCATCGTGAGGTGGGCCATGCCGATGGATAAGCTGTCAATCTTCACCTTGCTTCGCCGCGCAGCTGCTTGCTAACGCCAGATCTGCCCGTCTTGCAGGTTGGTGGTGGCGGGAGGAGCGACCCAGCAAGCGCGCCGCGAACCAAGCGGCTCCCGGTGCCAGGTCCAATTTGCTTGCTCGCTGCTCTACCTCTGCTTGCTTGCTGGATGATGCGATTTTGATTTTTGAGCACTTTTATGTGTGAAAATATTGATATTTTTCTCTTTGTGGTGGATTTAGGGACTGCGAGGACGACACCCCTGCCACACCGGAAGGCGCTGGAGATGATTCTCCAGGGGAAAGAGGAGGAGGGCCCAGGGTTAGGGTTTGGTTGGAGAAGAGGAGGCAGCAGGCGCGAGGGTAGTGGGGCGTGCGGCGTGTGATGCGGGAGGAGGGAGCGGACCGTGGTGCGAGGCAGCGCGTGATGCGGGAGGGAGCGCGCGGTGGAGGAGGAAAATGCGGAAGGGAGTAGACGGTGGTGAGGCGGACGACGGATCGTACGACTGACGTTCTCAGATGGTGTAGCGAAGGATGGTGACGCCTGCGGTAACACCAAAAAATCATCCGATTTTTGGTTTTTTAGGAGTAGAGATGTACAGATACACCAGATGAATGATGCCTGATACATCTTTCTTGTTGGGTACCTGTCACGGAGCATGTGAAAATTGCTACAAAACAATAGAAAAGGTTGGTAATGTGATACCAAAGGGAGTAACAAGAAGGTAAAAAAGCATATGCACCATGATGCTATGCCAAATGTGACAGAATAGCAAGCGTACAAGTGATCATTCTGTGCACACATATCAATGTGCACACATACAATGATACACAAAACACATAAAAGGGAAAGGAGATGCAATCTCAAGTCTGGAGAAGAGAATTTCAGACAACCTAGGAAATTTCATTAGTAGAAAACTAACTATCGATGCGCCCCCTTTTATCCCGGTTGAAAGTTTACTCCCGGTTGGAGGCTCCAACCGGAAGTAAACTTTCAACCGGGATAAAAGGTGTTCCTTTTTGTCTCGGTTGGAGTTTTTAACCGGGATAAAAACTCATCCCCATTATATACCAGGACAGAGGCCTTTCTTCCTCCTCCAGCCCGAGCCAGTCCACCACAAAGACAGAGAGCTGAGCTTCACCTACTCTCCGGTGGTGCCGAAGCAAGGGAGGTGCTGCTCGAATTTTTTTCCCTCATTTTCGTGGGAATTTCACTCATCCAACACAAGTGTTGTGAAGGTTTGCTACTTCATCCTCGTGTTACGCTTTGATTTATGCTTTGGACATGGATAGTTTATTTGCTAGAATGTGATGAACTAGAAAATGGAGAGGTATTTTGAGCTAGAATGTGAGGGAGATTGATGTGTTAATATATAGTATGTATTCTTGCAGTGGTTTAAGAATGATGCTACCTTATCTAGACAGTTTATCTTGTCAAATTCAATATGATTTTTCATATCCATACTTGTTGAACTTGCATACTGTGTTCATCTTAGTGAGAATGTTCTCCGCCGAGCAACAACGTATGTCAAGGAGGAGGTCCGATTCTATGAGAAAGAGTGGATACGGACATCATGACCGTGTCCCCTTTTTCGTAGAATTGAACCTCTTCCATGACGAAGTGCCGTGTCGCCCAGTTGAGAACATGTTGCCAGATGGTCACGGTCTTCAAGTTCAACAAGTTCTGCAGGCATACCGTGTTCATCTCGGTAAGCATGTTCTTCATGGAGCAGCAACGGACGTCAAGGAGAAGGTTTGATTTTACGAGAAAGAGCGGCAACAGACATCGTCGAAGACTGTGTCCCCTTTCTCGTAAAATCGAAGCTCTTCCATGACGAAGTACGGTGCCGCCCAGTTGAGAACATGCTCGCCGAGATGATCACGGTGTTCAAGTTCAACAAATTCTGCAGTGCTAAGGTAAGAATTTTTGTACATAGATGGCTTCTGCTTCTAGAGGAAGTGGCGATGGTGGGGGCAGTCGTCGTTCCTCTTTCGGTAAGGGGAAAATCATAGTTGGCCCTTAGGATAAGCCGAAGAAAATGAGCGCGTTGGAGAAAGCAATGCTTCGTTATTTGCAGAAACGTCATGAAGAAGCTATTGCTGTGGGTCAGGAACCTTCTTTTGGTGGTCGTTATGCTCCACTCTCAGTCCCCGGTGTTTCACGTCCACTTAGTACTACCGTTTCAGGTGACACAAATAAACCATAGGATGAGGCTGGGTCAGCGGAACCTTCATCTTCACCACCCAAGGATGCTTAAAATCCTCCTAGATAATAATCAGTGGATGGCTTGTCATATTGTATCATGTTGTTTGGATCTTTAATTTAAATATGTGTATTTGTATCTATATCTAAACTTTTAGCATTATTTGCACTACAACATTTGACATGCTTTCAATCGTGAATCCATTTTCATGTGTAATCAATTTTCAAGTATAATCCATTTTCACGCGTAATCCGTTTTCAAGTGTAATCCTTGTTCATGCGTAATCAATTTTCACGTGTAATACATTTTCAAGTGTAATCCATTTTCATGCGTCATACCATGCAGATGGACCGGCAATGGATGTATAATGCAGACAGACAGAGCAAAGTGTTTATTGATGGCTTGCATTATTTTTTCGAAGTGGCCAAAGAGAACAAGCTAGAGAATGGGTTCGTATGTTGTCCATGCTTCCAATGCAATAACAAGAATGACTATTCAAAGGATTCCTGGTGGACTATTCACAGCTACTTGTTTAGATACGGTTTCATGCCTAACTATTTGGTTTGGACTAAAAGGGTAGACTTCATCTCATGATGCAGGTATGTGTAGATCACTTTTCATGTTTTGCAGTTACTATCAGCGTCGAAACGCACGCATGAGCTCATCGCCGGACATCACACAGATAACGTCGAGCTCCACAAGCACAGCATACTTTCCTATAGCTCCTCTGCTTGGTGCCGCTCTCGTAGACCAACTTGCTGCAAGGGATCGTCCGGCCGTGTGCACGGGAACAGAGTTTGCTCTCGTACCACATTCCTTGATCAGGTCGATGCTTCAGTAGGTGCAGCATGCATTGTATGCCGAGATAATCCACAAGATCGATTCAGCCATAACCAGTTTATTATATGCTCTCCGAAAACAGAAAGCCAACAAAAAAGTAGGCCACGACAAAACACCACAACTGAAGCTTACTTGATGAGGTCCTGTCACACTTGAAGCGGCTCCTAGTTTTCCACCATAAAAAATCAGAGCATCCTGAGACGAGCAGTAGAAATTGAAAGCCTTACAGTACTGCAATATACTACAAATTAAAAGGGAAAAAAAGAAACACGTTCTCTCGCCCAGCAGATTGATTTTCTCTCGCCCAGCAGATTGACTTTTGCATAAAAATACTATCAAGAGATTATCTATAATGATCCTTCCTCCTATGATGCAGCAATGTTCAAACCTGAGCATGTTTGTCATGAAAGTGACGAATGGAAACACGTAAAAATAAGAAAAACCAAAGGTTTAAAGCTAGTGTTACAACATCTCAGCAATCTGTCTGGGACGGGTAGGCCCACCTCCTTTTTCTGGGCGGAGCAGACATAGGCCTGGGCTGGAGGAACGACGGGTTGTGATTGTCGGCCCGAGTAATGAGGTATGGCTAATTACAAGGGACCCAAGGCTCACTACTTGTGTCGGCCTAGCATCATGGCAATGAAAATCTGGCCCATACATCTTTCCCCCTAAAAAAATGCACACTCTGTATTCACAAGTTCATCCTATAGGGAGAGGGAGAGAGAGAAATCTTTGTATATGGACGTGTCTTTGTAGCGTTCGTTTTCTTCGAATGATTGTCACGATGACACCTGAAAAAAAAATAGGAGGCGATGTAAATGGACCAACATCGTGGCAGTGAAAATTAGAATGTGCTTCCTTACCATCCCCCCTACGTAACGTATATGATGGAGGTAGATATACTTTTCTTTTGAAGTAACTTGTGGAGTGCCTTTAGGCCTGGTTTGGTTCACTGACTTAAATTTAAGCACCCGTCACATCGAATGTTTAGATACTAATTAGGAGTATTAAATGTAGACTATTTACAAAAACCGATTACATAAGTGGAGGCTAAACGGCGAGACGAATCTATTAAGCCTAATTAGTCCATGATTTGACAATGTGTTGCTACAGTAAACATTTGCTAATGATGGATTAATTAGGCTTAATAGATTCGTCTCGCTGTTTAGCCTCCACTTATGTAATGGGTTTTGTAAATAGTCTATGTTTAATACCCCTAATTAGTATCTAAACATTCGATGTGACACGTGCTAAAAATAAGCAAAGGGAACCAAACGCCACCTTAGTACTGGACCATGACACCATCCGATACTAAAAGTGTCACTTACTGGGTGGTGTTATGACCCGGTATTAAAAGTTCTAAACCTTTTAATAATACTAATGCTAATATTAGTACCGGATGAAAATGTATCGAGTACTAAGGGAGTGGACCAAACTGTTCCAGATCGGACAACAACAGACCGTGAAAAGACTTCTCAGCAAATTTCTCTGCTATAAATGTATTCGTGTCAACGGCCTCCACGCATCACATCATGGCTCTTCAGAAGGATGATCTGCGTTTGCGGAACAGGGCATGTTTAATACTTAGTACGAGCAGCGGGGACGACCGACTTATTTTTATTTTGACCCTTTTCGCGAAATTTTTTTACAAATAGGCTCCTGGCGAAACCAATTCCAGAAATGGACCCTCAGCTTGGCGCGCCAAGCTACAACGTCTTGGCGCCAAGGCCCCCCACCGCGCCTCCGACGTGGCGCCGGCCCTCTGACGTGGCACCAAGGCTTGGCGCCAAGCCTCCTTACATAAACCGCCGGCCCTTCTTCCTGCCCGAGAGTTCCTCCTCATTCTTTTTCACTCTCTCGGGTTTTTACTCTCCCTACTTCGCCCTAGACTACGAATCGACATTGTAGCTTAGGAAAATTTCATTTGATCCGTGGATCCTGAAGAGCAAGGTATCCTCTCTCCGTCGTACCTGTTTTCACATCGATTTGCTATATATTTGTTGCATTTTTGAACTTAGGGTTTTATGGAAATGTAGGATGCCGAGGTGTGGAAAAGCTAAGAAACTAAGGTAACCTCAGCGCACGTAGTTATGTTATATGCTCATTATTGTGGATCAAATGAAAAAATCTTAATTGTAGGTTTATTGTTAAGTGCGTTTGATTCTTAGAACGAAATAAACTAAATTGTAGTTATGCTGCCAAGATGACCGGAAATGCCTTCGATCCATTGCCTCTGCCTAGTGGTGTTCCAGTGCCTATGTGTTTTTGCGGCGATCCTTGCAAGGTAGGCAAGTCTGATGAACATGGCACGTATAGGCAGAGGTATTGGATGTGTTCCAATTTTACGTTTGAACCTACACTTCGTCAGCGCCGCATTAACATGTTGGTAAGGAATTGTTGTTGTCTTATAATTATTGACCATAATTTTTTTGTTTTATAACAATTGCATTTGTTGTAGACCCCTCCACCGCTATGTGATTTTGAGCAGTGGATCGACACTGAGATCAATCCTGAAGACAAGGAGTTTTTGGAGTATATGATGCGCTGGGATGCAGAGAGGAAGGAGGTGTACGAGAAGAGGCTCAGAGAGGAGGCTGCAGAAAAGGAGCACAAGGAAGAGGAGGAAAGGAGGCGGGTTGCTGCGAACAGGGAGGAGAGGGAGAAGAAGCTTGAGCGTGCACACCGAGCGAAAGCAGCGGTTGAGGAGAATCCCGATGCCTTAAGGAAGGGAAAGAGGCCTCGTTGCACTCAGTAGTCATAATTAGGTTCTAGTTCTATGGTTTATTTATGAACAATATTTTCTACTGTGAGACTTTTATTATGTTGTCATGTAATAATGCACTTTAAGTATGAAGACGCAAGTGGTAGACGACCTATGTTTATTTTGCGATGTAATACACTTCGAAGTTGTACTCTAGTGAAATTTCCGCAGAAAATAAAAGGTGTACTTGTTAGCGAAATTTCGGCAGAATTTCCCCTACTTTTTGATGCAATCCATACAAAAGTACGAGATGAATAGCGAACATAAATACAAAATACAAGCATATAAGCATACGACACAAGCATATGACACATTCATAATAAAATCCACAATAGTTCAGAATGAAAGTCCATATATACAAATAGTCCATATAATACAAAGTTCGCAAAAAGAACCGTCACTGCCTCCTAGTCTTACCCTTACCCTTGTGACCAAGGGCGTCGGTGCTTGGAGTGTAAGGAGAACGTGGGCGACGTAGTCTAGTGCCTACAACCTGTGTAGGCTGAGTCAAGGGAGCCTCCTGAAGCTAAGACGGGCCAAGCTCCTCGGCCCTCTGCTCATCGTCGTCGTCGTCGTCGTCGTCCTCATCCTCGGATGCAATTGCTTTCGAACCTGAGGGGCCTTGGCTAGACGTATCGACGCCTCCTTCGCGTAGGGATGGAACGTGCACGTCTCACGTTGCGGCAGTCCTGCAACCACAACGAGCAGCCGCACGGCGAAGCCGATTTGACAGTCGCTGCAGTAGTAAAAACTAGTTACACGAAAGAAGAATGTAACATATTAATAAAGTATTAGAAAGAATAATTTGAGTCTTACATCTAGAAAGCTTCGCGTCTCGGGGTCCGTAACTCTAGGACGGAAATGCTCTATATCTCTAACCGAGCTTTGGAGGGTACGGCCCTGCAACAAATGACTAAGTCACTAAAGCAATAAATGATTAAGTCATTAACTTACTTACACACTAAGTCACTAAATGACTAAATGATTAAGTCAGATGGTCACTAAGTCCTTATCTAACTAACTAAATCTCTAAGTAGCTTAACATAGAACATAGAAAAGTGAAGCAATTGTCTTACCATCCTATCCAGGATTGGTCCTGCCTCCACCTGCCTTCCAGCACGAGTACTCTGATCGTACACCGTGTCTTCATCGTCGGATGAGTGGATGTCGGCGTAGTCATCTTTCGTCCATGCTGCCCTCAGCCTGTGATGCGTCGCACCTTGGTACCAAGCCTGGTATTGCCTGTACTCACTGTTTGTGTGCGGCTCGTCGTTCTCGTCCACGTTGTCGTGGAACTGCTCCCATTCCTCAATGTACGCCTGGTGGAACGCGGCCCACTCAGAGACCTTCCGTTTCTTCTTACGATCCACGCTGCACGTCACGTTACATGTTACTGGTAGCCAAAATTTAGTTAATAGTATTGAAATAATTTAAATAGGAAAAGACTTACCTGTGTAACTCCACACTAGTCGAGGTCGCCGGTGTTGGCCAAATTTGCCTCATCCCAAACTGACGTGCTACTCGATCTGGCAGGTGGTACTCGACAGCATAGAAGCATATGAGAGGGCACATCATCCTGTAAAGATCGTCATCCAACCCACACATGAAGCTAAGGGTAAAAGGAAGTGCGTCCTCTCCTTCGTAAAGCTGCCAATTTACCTGCAAAATGTCAAAACAAGATGTTAGTTGTTATACTAAAAGATTAGAAAGCATGTAAAAAAATTTTGACTTACACTATGAGCCGTGAGCGCGTCTATCTCGTTGATGTAATCCAGGTACGCGCGGTCCAACCTCATATGGCTAACCTTAACCTGATCCCAAAGATATGCCCATGTCGGCTGCCGTCTCAGCATCTCACCTGGGAACCAGGGTCGACGCGGCATAATCTCGGGACAACCAACAGGAAGACGGGCCCACATCCATCCATAACTGCAATAGGCAGACACACCCACCAACTGACGCGGAGCCCAAAGTCTGATGGCACGCCTCGCACAGCTGGCAGTATAGAAAACACAGCACAGCTGATCCCCAACTGTAAAGACCCGCCTGCTGCCAGTCAGTGAGGCAATGGATCCACATCCAAGATGCAGTGTCACCTGTAGCATGTGGGAAAAGAACGCAGGCAAACAGGTGCAGGATCCACGCCCTGCAGTAGTGCCCAACTGTCTCCGCATCCGCGTCCTGGGGGCACTGGCCGAAGTGTTCCCGCAACCAGGAGATTAGCACTCCAGATGTGCGAGTCCCCTGCTCCTGAACCTCTTGCCCAAGGAAGGCTGCCACTCGTGCTCTCCAACCCTCTGAGACGCACGGTCCAGTCACTGCGTGGCCGCGAATCGATAGATCCAGCATCTTCTGACAGTCCTGTAGGGTCACTGTTATCTCTCCGAACGGCAGGTGAAAGCTGTGAGTTTCAAGCCGCCACCTACATTTTGTAGGATTATTACTTGTTAACATGTAAGGACATAATAAATTGAATATGAACGGAGGTAATAGTACCTGTCAACCAACGCAGTTATAGCCGCTGAGTTGAACTTGGGCATCCCATGACGAACCTGATACAAGATGACATCTAGGCCCGCCATCTCTAGCAAAGGAGTGTAGCGGTCGTCGTACTGCAGCACCAAAAACCCATCATGGGCTCTAGAACGAAGGAGCGGAAGGACCTGCATGCAAACAAACCGAGTTAGACATTTCTTAAGAAACAAGTCGTGGACGCTTGCAATGCTTGAATCATGAACTGTAGATTATTACCTGCCCTGCCGCTATGAGACGACCTCGGTGGGTCTGGTCGTACGCCTGGTCTAGTAGGTGGAAGTGCGCCATCCTACAAAAAGGCAAAAACAAATAAGATTAGTAAATAATGAATCATGAAGTTAGAGATGTAGAAACATAACATGCATGAATAAAACACATATGAAGTAACAAAAAGAGCTACTAGTCGCACCTCACTAATCTGCCAACGGCAAGTGCGTCAATTATGGCCCAATCTACTGCACTTGCCGCACTCGTTCTATTCTGGATCAGCAAGAACTGGTGTTTCTCTACCACGCCTTGTTCTTCTGGATACCTGATCCATAGTCATGTTATGCCTCGTCCGCTTCCTTGTTCCACGTTTGTTCCAACGGTATGCTGGATCCATAACATATTTTGGCATATTTTGGCCCATCATATGGAGGCCAGTCTCTAGGATCCCGAAAAGGCACGAAGCGGGGGCTCCATGTCCGCACAAGGGTGTCTACGCTGAACTCATGAGGTATCATGCTCTCGATATCAAAATTACGATGCCTAGCTGCTACCACCAAATGAGAACATACGAAGTGGTACTGCCTTGGCCTACCACAAATGCACTTGAAATCTCGAAGGACTACCACATGTATCCTCGACTTTTGGATCTCGCCGTCGAACGTTGTCCCGCCCCTATGCTTGACCTGATAAGTACCTGTGCCGAGATCAAAACATTGCACCTCATGTGTGGAAGCCCTTTCATTTGCAATGTTGAGATGTCTCTTTGGTTTTTCAACCCATCTCTCCCCAGCAATCTACAACGCTTCTGCTTTTGCGTGTCTTTCATTGAACCACGCAACAAGCCTGTAGAAGGTGAATTCAATGATTGTGTTCACAGGCATACCACGTATCCCCAATAACAACTTATTGAATGACTCGGCCATGTTATTGCACTGAAACTCGTACATCCAACCACCGGCGTCGTGAGATCTAGTCCACTTATCCAAATCTCTCATCAAACCAGCGAGCCATTGTCTACCTTCTGCATTTGTTGCGGTCCTGACCTGCTCCAATTTGCGCTGAAAGTAATAGTCCTCAAGCTGACGAGCAGCAACTTGAAACAGATCAAAATTATCCTTCACACCATTCTTCCGAAGAAGGTTCTCCGCAAGGTGCCGAGTGCACCAACGATGATGCAAAGGTGCATACCCCTCTATCTGCTCTTGCACAGCATGAAGTATACCCTGATGCCTATCAGATATGACGCCAACCTCCCTGCCAGAACCAACCACATGTATCCGGACTAGTCTTAAGAACCATCCCCAACTGTCATTGTTCTCCCTCTCAACCAATGCAAATGCCAAAGGAACCAACATATTGTTCGCGTCACAAGATACGGCTATAAGAAGTGTGCCCCTGTATTTGCCAATCAAAAACATACCATCAATAGAGAAAACATGACGACAATGCCTAAAGGCTTCCAAAGACTGAGGGAAGCACTAGAACGCACGCCCGAATATCTGCCTTATTGCATTAAAAACCACTGGCAGCTGCTCGTACCCAGACTCCCAATCCCCATATATCATCTTCCACGCTCGCTGCTTAGCCCTCCAAGCTTTACCATAAGTTATGACATAACCTCCATAAATCTCCTCAACAGTTCTGATAATTGTTGTCACTTTCATGTTGGGTTGTTCCTTCAATATTCCCATCAACCGCTTCGCAATGAGGGTAGATGTTAGCTGCGGATGTCTCACTGTAAGCTCATAGTCAGCACAATTGTGTGGACCAACAACTTTGTGATCTTCCACTTCCCGGTGATATTTTGCTTCCTTGCACAAACCCTCCATGGGCACCGTTCCTTGTCACACACAACTATGTAACGGCGCTCCGCATATGAATGCAACACTTTGTAAGGTCTCTTCCGAATCACCGCAAAAGCTTGCAACCACCTCTTCAATGCGGGAAGGTCCTTAAATACCCTTCCCTCCTCAATAACCATACTAGGACTAGCTTCAGGAGCTTCTAGGAGCTCATCATCACGTCCTTCTGCAAACACCTGATCGGAAAGAGTAAGATCGCTAAACTCGTGAACTATCGGATCATGAGGTCCAGGGAAGATACGCCTGAACATCTCAATATCACTCTCTGTCATCTATCCAACAGGGCGATCATCATCAGAATCAAGATCCACTCCCATCTCGTATACATCTTCATCATTGAAAATTTCAACACTATTGGAGCCACGCAATCCATCTCCACATTGCACTTGCGCAGCAACTAGAGGCACATCCACATTTCTTGGAATATCTCCTGCGCCATTAAGTACAAATATGAGTAAAGAAGAAATTGATGGAACGAATGAGGTTAGCTTCCAACAATAGAAACTGGTAAGACACTTACTCGGATCATTCTGAGTGAAAAGGAACTCATTAAGAGAGTCTGCCACATCATCAACAATCCGACAATCATGTCCAACTACTTCATTGGGGGCAGATTCAACATCGGGAATAGTAGGTGCAACATCCACGTCCATAACAGGTTCTGGGACGGGAGGATCGAAGTGTGGCCGTTGACCCATTGGTTGGGAAAACTGACGAGGATTTGGATCAACTCCCACTCGACGAACAACCACTTCAACACTTGGAGAATGACCATTCATAACCGTCCTTACATATTTTTCCCACTGGCCTGCACACCGAATTGGGACCATCTTCCTTTGAATGTTGAGAGGGGAACCTAGGTGAAGTATGCCCTCGACTGTGATTTCATCATCTTCATGACAATGTAACTCCTCCCGAGCCCTTGCAAGCAACTCACTAAACGAGGGTTTCTCATCAAATATGACAACCTCACACTGCATGGCAACAAACTTAACACATCCATATTCATCCCTTTTCACGGTGCCTCCGTGATATATGCTCACTACATTCTCCATCTAGTATATCAATATAACGACGCACAATTCATTTAGTCCATAATAAATCAAACATTCTTAGTCTAGTATGAAATCAGATAGTATCAATTGACTACTAACTACTAAATACAACTAACTAACTATGTCACATATACTAACTAACTATGTCACCTAATATTAACTATGTCACCTAATATGTACATATGTACTTAACTATACAACTACTTAACTAAATATCGTAATAACTAGTTTACTATGTAAAAACCTACCAAATTATATTAGTTTTCATATCTAACAATTCTATCTATCTGTCAATTTATCTATCTACCTATTTTATCTAACAATTCTACCTACCTATCTAAATTCTACCTAACTATTCTAATTTATCAATATAACTATTTTATCTAAACCTATCTGTCTAAATTATACTACAACTCTTCTTACCTTCGGTCGTGGTGGGAGTGGGCACAGGACGGGAGGCGGCCTGCCTGGCCGGGAGCGGGCACAGGGCGGGGGGCGGTCGGCCTCAGGCCACGGAGGCGCTGGGGCCCGGCCGGGGGGCATCGGCGGGGCGGGGTGCCTCCTGGCGCCGGGCGGGGTGGTGTGGCTCGGGCCGGGCGGGCGCCGGGCGGGGACGGCGCCGGGCGGGGCGGGCCGCGGCGGCTCCGA
The DNA here is from genome assembly GCF_005286985.2 of Setaria viridis. Taxonomy (NCBI): domain Eukaryota; kingdom Viridiplantae; phylum Streptophyta; class Magnoliopsida; order Poales; family Poaceae; genus Setaria; species Setaria viridis. Next base: position 32,189,485 of record NC_048270.2, read on the forward strand.
TCGGGCGGGCGGGCGGGCGCCTGCGGTGGCAGCGGCGGCGGACTTCGAGAGCGCCGGTGCGGGTTTGAGATGGGATGAGATGCGAAAACAAACTGCGCAAAAGGAAGGAGCGGCCGTTAAGGTAAAAGGCTTGGCGCCAGGCTCGGTGGCGCCAAGCCTTGGCGCCACCGATCTTGGCGCCGAGCTTTTTTTTTCCACGTAATCCGTCATACGCCATGTGGGCACGGCAAGGCGGGGACCTTGGCGCCAGCCATCTGGTGCCAAGACGTTGAGGGTCCATTTCTGGAATTAGTTTCACCAGGGACCTATTTGTGAAAAATTTTCACGAAAAGGGCTAAAATAAAAAAAAGTCGGGGGGACGACCGGCGGAGCAGTCGTAGGCCTGGGCAGGAGGAACGACGGGATGTGATTGTCGGCCCGAGTAATGAGGTATGGCTAATTACAAGAGGCCCAAGGCTCACTACTTGGGTCGGCCGAGCATCATGGCAATGAAAATCTGGCCCAGAAATCTTTCCCCCTAAAAAATTGCATTCTCTGTATTCACAAGTACATCCAATAGAGAGAGAGGGACACCTGAAAATCTTTGTATATGGACATGTCTTTGTAGCGTTCGTTTTCTTCGAATGATTTTGTCACGATGACACCTGAATAAATAGGAGGTGATGTAAATGGGCCAAACATCATGGCAGTGAAAATCTGGCCCAGAATGGGCTTCCTGATGACGAGTGTTTGTGTTATGCCCAGGCCGATTTGGGCCGAGGTTCAGGGACATAGATGCACCAAACCAAATGGCCCGATTTCTGCTCTTTGATTTCGTCAGAACATGCAAGAATTCAAATATATTATACTAACAAAATGAAATACACCTACTGCTATTCTAGCATTCACATATAGATGTTGCATTGCACATCTGAATTAACTGCGCCACTTTTGCACCAACCCTTCAATCCTGCACGGGCATTCAGGTAGTGAACCCTGATCGAGAAGCCAACAATTATGCTGCCACCGTTCAGCATTGTGGTGTCCAAAGGAGGAAGCTTGTTCCTGGGTCAATAGGCCGGATGAATCGAATGTTAAAGCAGAACATATATAATTTCCTCTGCAACACAGAAGTGCCAACAGTTCCACCCCATGAATCATGAACGGAAAGGCTAGCTAGTGAAATGACACCTATTAGGCTATTATGCCACCTTGATCTTCAATTATGCCCATGAGAAATGGTGAGCTACTATTATCTGGGAAGAGAGTAATGAAATCTCGAAAGAAGGGAAGAGAGTAACTGACCTTAGCTACTATTGTGGTAACTTGCCACAGCAGTAGATCAAACCAAAATAGTACTTCAACAACCAAGGACTTTGATATGGGCCTGGCACTCTGAAGATACCAAGGCACCCGCAATTTACTTGAATAGAAATCGGGGTAGGACAGCCAACAAGCCAAAGTTTACCCATGCATGCACATTGTGCAGACTAGATATGCAACGGTTCCTCATAATTCTCACCCCATCTGAATTGTACTAGAGCAATGCCCCAATCGAACTAGCAGAATATGCATGTCAGCAAGATGTGGTAAAAATCGAGAAAAACTTTACTGAAAATACGAAACGAAATGAGGAGGACAGCATAACATATGTCCCAAAGTTATTTGCACGACGTACATGACACAGCCAAATGGAAGAAACAAACAAGCCAGCAGCTCAGATATTATTGCAGGTCTGAAACAGCAGGAAACTGAATTGCCTAGTAGATCAACCCGGCATACAGTTACGCACCTCCAAACGTTAATTATCTAGTATCAATTGCTATGGTTTGTGTCGTTGCAGAATCAATTGATATATCTTGCGTAGACAGATTACAGCAAACAAAAGTACTTGCAAGAAAGGACATGATATTCATCAAACAGAAACAGAGTCGGACGGTGACTAGAAACAGAGTCCATTCAGGCAAAGCTATCGATCAGGCCTAATTGCTCACAAGCAGACCCATGCGGTCAACTAACTTTCCACTGTTCCAAATCCGACACCAACTTTCCATCGTCTCAGCAATGCGTAAGGGTAGTCCCTCCTCCTTTCTCTTGGCTTGGGACCAGCTATGCGAAATTAAGTGTTACCTTAAAATTGCATAGGCAGAGTTCCCTACCCACCCACTCAAAAGAAATGAAAATATAGAAATAAGAAATTTTTTGGTAGTTTTTCAGGTTTTGCATTTTTTTTCTTAGCTAAGAAGCAATGAAAATATTGTGCACACGATATTTAAAAGAATGTACACGCGCCACAAATTCAGGCATGTCAAACCAAATATGTGCTAGGTAATACGAACTGCCACCATTCCACGGTCCTGAAATTAACTCCTCTCACCGAGCAAGCCAAGCTTAACCTGGGTGAGGGCCGTCAAGGAAAACAAAAATCTGTTTAGTACAAGAGAAGCTGCATGCCGACATTAATAAGTCATCATAAACGGTAACTCGGCCACAAGAATGGATATATGTATGTATGTAAATGTCAAATGTAATATATAAAATACTACCGAGCAATATATACACACACACAAGGTACTCTCTCCATCCAAAATTGTAGGTCGTTTTAGCATACATAGGTTCATAGCTTTTGGTATTCATCTATATATACACTATGTCTAGAAACATAGTGCAAACTATGAATCTAGAAATACCAAAACGACCTACAATTTGGAATGGAAGGTGCCCATAGATTTCATATATATATATATATATATATATATATATATATATTACTAGAGGAGCCATAAATAGGGCATAATGCATCGTGCTAGCGAACTAAACATGGAAATTAAACATGCTAGTAAGTAGTAACAGATTCCGGGATGAGCTAGTAGCGTGGAGAGTGAGTGTACATGTGCATGCAGAAGAGGCAAGACTGATTTGCATTCAACAGATTGAACAGCTGGGTGTCGCGGACACATTATCACCGTCGTTAGACTAGAATTGGGAAGGAATTTGATTAGCACAGAGAAGGAATTTGATTAGTAAACAAAAAGTTGAACTGCATGTTGGAAGTTACCACTCACGCGTACCTCTTTGTTGTCGTACATCATCTTATGTTCATTTTGTCGTCCTAGTATGATTGTGGGCTTGTTAGGATGGAGTTGTGCTGCATTCCTCAGCTCAGCCTCTGCCTTCTCCGTGTTATCAGCAGAGGCACCCTCACAGTCTACAGCTATTTGGACACTCCGAAGCGAAGGGAGGCACTCCAGCCCGAGATCACCACAACTACCGTTTCCATCCTTATATAAGGCCTTGACGGGAATGTCAAACCAAAGCTCTTGAAGGTTCGGCATCACGGGTGGTGGTGCTATTGATCTGTTGTACTCATCCTTTGTTTTGGAACTAAAGGCTATAGCACCAATCCCATTCCAGATGCTAAACGAAACACCAGTGGAGTCCTTGTTGAGCACCAACTGGACCATCCAGCCATACAAAAACCAATATCTCAACTTCTTGAAGAAGCCATCGACTGCTGTAATATTAGCTACAGTTGCCGTGCAAGCCATCGACCGCTGAGCTGTGCACAACTCGAGGTAACGGAGCTCTCGCAACCCACCCAAGTTTCGCAGACTTGACTCGTCCATATGATCCACACGCAATGACAAGTAGCAGAGGATGGAGAGATGCGAGGGACTAATCCATGATGGCAGCTGACGGAATGGTATAAAATCTAAACCCAAATGGCGGAGATGCCGTGGAAGCACCACTCTGTCCCACTCCCTCGTTGCGGCTTCAACATTGCCAATTAAATCCACCATTGAATGCAATCGTGCCATAATGGAATGCTTGAGTCTGATGAGACAGTGCGTTAGATCTGAAAGATTGGGATCTAAAAGATTGGGACTTAGATCTGATCCCTTGCCAATTCTGTTGAGCACACTGACATGTCTCCCTTGGTTCATGTCGAGCTTGTGGAGCTTGTGGAGATTGCCTAGTGACTTCACTAGATTTGACTGCACAATCTCTTTCAAACTACTTTTAATGCAGAGCACCCTGATTTCGCTCAGGTTGCCAATGTCCTTCATAAATTGCTCATCCAGTTTATCAATACATATACACAGCTCCTCCAGTGACGTCAGCTTCCTCAGGAACAACCCATCCGGCGCGCATGTATTTTTGTGGTCACCACGTAGGCATACCAACTGCGTTAATTGGCAAATGCTCGATGGCAGTGTCTTTATGCCAGAACCTTCCAAGTCAAGTATCTGTAGAAACTTCAGTTTTCCTATTTCTTCCGGGAGCTCACGAATAGCCCGTGTATTTCGTAGACCAAGGTACCTTAAATGAAGTAGATTTCCAAGGTGCTTAAGACCCTGCCAGCTTTTCTCCCAAGGTACTATGCATCCCTCTAAATCTAGCAGTCGCACGAGTTTAAAGCTTGGATGCAAGACCCAACTCTCAATATTACACCTATAGGCAACCAATGACCTCACTTGTGCTATTTCCATGTGATCCTCCTGCTGAGTTTGCTTCATAATTCTATTCTGGTGAGCTAATCTGCGCACCCTGTTCTGATGTGGTGATGTTTCTTCATCATCATTTGATGAGATAGTCACAAAGTTTTCTTTATTTGACAAGTCACGGATGAGATCAAGCACCATGTCATGAACTCGACAGCCAAATATCATGCCCAACATTTCTGACTCGTCATTAGTCACGGATGAGATCATGCTTCTATTTATGAGCTGATTGAAGTATTCCTCTCCCTGCTGAAACAAGCTGGTTCCTCTTTTCTTCTCCACGAAACCTTCAGCTATCCATTTCCATATCAAAGAATCTTTCTCAATCTCATAGTCTTCTGGATACACACTTAGATACAGTAAGCAGGTCCTTAGATAAGAAGGCAGATCATAGTAGCTAAGAGACAATATCCACTCAGTATCATCTACTTGCTGGTTACCCTTACCTCGATAGAAACCAGGAGCGTTGCACACATCAAACCAATCTTCTCTTGATTTACCCACCAACAAACTAGCCATTGTGATGATAGCTAATGGTATACCACCACATTTTTTCAAAATCTTTTTAGATGCCACAGCAGGGTGATTAGCAGGATATTCACCATTAACACCAAATAGCCTTGTTTTGAATAATTTCTCCGAGTGATCAGGGGAAAGTGTGCGTAGCTCGTAAACCTCCTCCCTGTTGGCTACATCTCGATTGCGAGTAGTTGTGATTACTCTACTTCCAGTGTCATTGTTAACCAAAGCTGATTTGATTATGTTCCAAGTTGTTATGTCCCATACATCGTCAATAACGATGAAGTACCTTGCAACATGACAGTACAGATCAATACCCAGAGTTGATAACCGTTGAGCATGTATAAAACCAAAGAAGAGTGATAAAGTATAGAATACAATCTTAAAAATGCTAGCAAAAATTTACTAATGTAATGTATTTTATTATCTAAAATCTACTCAATATTTATGTTCTTGATGTAAATATTGTATTTTATAAAGTAAACATTATCTTTATAACAACAGGAGAGTTTTATCTACAATAGAGTCTCATTCCTTAAAGTTCAATTGTTTTAGTATAATGATAGATAGCATATCAGGGAGTAACTTTAAATGTCTGCATCCAATAGATAGCATACCAAAGTCTACATTGGAAAAGTCTATGGCTATGATATAGTTAAGGAAGCCTCCAATTTGTGAAAGTTGTGCTCAACTAAAAATTCATAAGGAAACGGAAACATTTTCATAACTCTACAATTTGTGTAAAGATGAAGCGGAGAAACTACTAATTTGATGTGATATGCTTGTCATCTAGCTAAGAGCATTAATATAAGTGGCTACTAATCAATGCATACCTCTTGTTTTGGAGGAATTTTCGGAGTTCTCCAATGAGCAGGGATTGGTCCTTTACATTATGAATGGCCGTGTATTCGTTTTTGTCGAGAAGGTACAATATGTTGCTCAAGACTTGCGCCAGGTCAGGTGTCCGACCAATGGGAACAAAGGCTCTAAAGTTATATTGTGATTGAAGCTCATCGTAAACCGCCTTGGCAAGAGTCGTCTTGCCCAGTCCCCCAACTCCAACCACAGAAACTATCTTCATCTTTCTGCTGCTGCTGCTGCCAGAGACGTCAGAATCTGCATTGCCGTGAGACGCCGATAGAAGCATGGCTTTTCTTTTCTTTTCTTTTCTTTTGAGATCAGGCAGAAGCATGGCTATGAGCTCCGCCCTCGCATTGTCCATGCCGATGAGCTGCGCCGCTTCTTTGTGCATGTCCGCAAGGCGAGGATCCGGCTTCGTCGCCGGGGCAGGCAGAGCCACCGCAACGGAGAACCTGTCACGCCGGTCAGCAACCTCCTGGAGTCGCTTCTTCATGTCGTCGATGGCGACGGCGATGGTGTGGCGCGCCTTGCTCTTGTTGAACAAGTCGGCAATATTCTTGAGGAGACGTTTGAGCAAGCCATTCTTGTTCTCAGCTGGGGCGTCTACGTCGACGATGCTGACAAGGCAGGTGTCGAGGATGTCCTCCATGTCGTAGGATGCCTCCCTGACCTCGCTAGCCCACAGCCGGACCTGGGGATCGAGCTGCTCCGGCGGCACCTCGCCCACCTTGCTGAGAGCCGTCTGCGCACTCTCGAGCTCGTGTTTCAGAGACTGGATTTGCTCAGGCAGGCCCTTCTGCAGCTTGTACTCCGCCTGGAGCAGCTCGCCGAGCTTGCCGATGACGCTGCCCACCGCCCCGGCCACAAGATCCATGCCTAGCTGTTGAGATGAAAAAATAAGCTTGGCATGTGCAGAGCTGATATAACAGGTTCAGCATTAATACATGTAAACACCTGCAAGCATTGAGGCTATTAAGCAAGAAACACGTGATAGAAATATGTATGTATGCGTGATTTAAAAGAAAGAAAGAAATCTAGATCGAGGCCATTAAGCAAGAATTATAGATAAGATATGGGGAGCCAAATTAAAGTCACGCACCTGCCTGGTTCAGCTCTTCGATTGTGCTTGAGGAAAGAATGAAGGATTGATGGGTGGTTGAGTTCAAGATGAAGCGCAGCTTGTGGTGAATGAGCCAAGCACTGAGTGCAGGAAAAGAATAAAATAATATGGAGGAAAGCTAGATCGAGAGCCAAGCACTGAGCCGAGCATCAGTGGAGCTAAATGATGCAAAGTAGTGGGGCAGTTGGAAAGTGGTGACAACTTGCTGCTAAAAGCAGTCTAGAAAATGTAAACTAAGATCGTCAGCCCAGATTTTGCCTGCTTATTGGCATCGACTTTAGTTAATAGAATGATTTAGTACTCCTAAGGTTGATGGGTACGTGACCTTTTCTCAAGAGGTCAGATTCCACTAGCTGCTTGATCGATCATGCACGCATACATACATATTTACGTGACCTTTTCTCAAGAGGTCAGATTCCACTAGCCACTCGTATGTTTTTACTTCTTAGTGAGTGTAGTTTGACGTGCCCGATGAATGACTTGTCCTTTGCAGTGTATTCATTTCTAACGCTCGTCTTGTCCCAGCCGTGGAATTGCAGGAAAAGTCACATGCACGCATGATGTATTGCTAAGGTAGAATTAATAATCGAGGGAGCGATACAAGACAACACACAAGGGGAACAAGTAATCTATAACGAGTTTGTACACTAGTAGAGAACTGACCTTCCATGCGCCCCCTTTTGTCCCGGTTTAAAGTTGGCCTCGGACAAAAGGGGACGCGCCACGGTAGGCTGGAATGGAGCGGAGCTTTAGTCCCGGTTGGTATTTCTAACAGGGACATAAGGCCCCCCCTTTTGTCCCGATTGTAACGTCCAGAGTCTGGGCATCAGTGGCGTGTCCCTTTTGTCCCGGTTGGAGCCTCCAACGGGGACAAAAGCTCCACCCTTTTGTCCCGGTTGGTGTTTCCAACCGGGAGTAAACTTCAACCGGGACAAAAGGTGTTTCTTTTTGTTCCGGTTGGAGTTTTTAACCAGGATAAAAACTCATCCCCCGTTAAATCCCAAGACAGAGGCCTTTCTTCCTCCTCCAGCCCGAGCCAGTCCACTCCACAAAGATAGAGAGCTTCACCTACTCTCCATGGCGCCGAAGGAAGCCTAGGGGAGGTGCTGCCCGAATTTTTTTCCTGGGAATTTCACTCATCCAAAGTGTTGTGAAGGTTGGCTACTTCATCCTCTTGTTATGCTTTGATTTATGCTTTAGAGAGGGAGAAAAATGAGTTTGTTTGTTAGAAAGAGGGAGAATGAAGAGGATTTGTATTTATACATATTTTTGAGCTAGAATGTGATGGATAGTTGGCTTGTTATATACGATTCGTATCAGTTAAAACAACTTGATGTGTAGAATGGAGATGGATAGTTTATTTGCTAGAATGTGAAGTAGAAAATGGAGAGGATTTTGAGCTAGAATGTGAGGGAGATTGGAGTGTAAATGTGAGGTAGAATTGAGAGGATTTCAATATTAATTATGAGGACAAAATTAGTATGTCATATGTGTCATATATAGTATGTATCCCTGTAGCGGTTTAAGAATGATGCTACCCTTGTGTAGACGGTTTATCTTGTCAAATTCAATATGGTTTTTCAAATGTGTACTTGTTGAACTTGCATACCGTGTTCATCTCGGCAAGCATGTTCTCCACCGAGTGGCAACGGACGTCAAGGAGGAGCTCCGATTCTGTCGTTGTCAATTATCACGGGTCAAGACTACGGCAAGTGAATTTGTTTTCTATGCGCGTAAGGCTCGGATGGTTGCACGAGAGGACACAGGGTTTATACTGGTTTGGGCAGGAATAGCCCTACGTCCAGTGTGGGAGACTGCTCGTGTTACCCATGCAGAGTTTGCAGCAGGGGTTACAAACGGGTGAGAGAGGGAAGCTGGTCCTAAGTCTCTGTGGGTGTGTACTGATGCTCGTATGGAAGGGTTGTGAGTTGGGCGTTCGGTTTGCTTGAGAGCCGTCCCTGTCTCGAACCCCCCGGTCCTCCTTTTATAGCGTAAGGAGAGCACCGGAGTTACAGTCGAGCTAGGAGTAAAGGGAAGTAAAAGTGTAGGAAAAAGGACCGAGCCCCCGAGGTCGCTGCCTTCCCTTCCGGATTCTGTCTCCTGTTAGCATGACCACCGAAGAGGGATGGTTGTCGTTGGGCCTCATCCGTGACCCGACGGTCGGCCACTGTAGCCGAGCATGCGAGACGTGTGTGGCGACCGACTGCTGTAGCCATACAAGGTGATGATGATGATTGGGCGCCGTAGTTGTGCACGTCGCAAATGACGGGCGACCTCTGTAGCTTTGCGTGCTGACCGGGCGGTGCAGCTAACACGCCCCTGCCGCTAGGCTGAGCGGGAAAAAGGGTGGTGCTCCCTCCTTTGTCAGGCAGCATGCGCGATGAGTACCCTATGACGAATGTCACAGGGGAGAGTTAGGATGGTGCAGCTGTAGCCCTGTGCAGTCATGGCTACAGTGCACCGCCCGCGAGCTTTGGCCGGTCACGTCGAGGAGCACGGGCGCCCCTCTGCGTGTCAGAGCCGGACTCTGGGCATGGGCGCCCCATCAGTGCATTTATGGTGAGATTGGTGGGGGCCCACTAGATCTGCGCCCTCGTCTGCTAGCCCGCGCCTGTCCTCGGGTGAGGCAAGGCTCTGTCCTGTGGGTCCGGATGCGTCCCACCCAGCGTCCCGGGGTCGGGCGAGACGGAGCCTTGCGGTGAGGGGTCGGGCGGGTCCAACCCCTTGCGCCCGGGGTCAGGCGAGGCGGAACCCTACGGCGAGGGGTCAGGCACGTCCGACCCCTTGCGCCCGGGGGATGCGGAGTGGCCCTCAGGCAGTTGGGCGTGTCCGACACTAGGACCATGGGTCGGGCGAGGCGAAGCGGAATATTCCCCGGTCGTGCCAAGTCGGCGGAGGTCACTATCGCTGGTGGTGGGCCCGGGCCCTTATGTTTGTTGTTTAAGGAATACGAGGAGGTCGTTAATATACCCCCCCAACAGTAGCCCCTGAGCCTTTGGTGGACCAAAAAATACTCCTCCAGAGGCTGTATTCGTCGTTCGTCAAGGATTTTTGTTTGTCCTGCAACCTGCATTTGATCAGGGAGGAAAAGCTTCGCTCGTTTGGCCTAGCCAGGAAGTTTCGGGTAGGCAAGGTATTCCGAGGATGGCTCGGCTCGGGAAGATTCCCTATTGCCTCGATGACCACTCCTGCTCCAAGACTCCGAATTGTGACCACATGCGTGGTTGTTGGTTGCGATGCCAACCCCCGAGCCCCCGTGCGTTGCAGGATACTGATCGAGAGGTTGGATCGACTTTTGATCGTTCCCCCTCAAGCGTCCGTTCACTGGGACAGAGGGGGTGAGCCATGCCACGTTATCCTCGTTGGACGAACCGTGGTGCTCGTTGAGCTACGAACGGGTCAGTTCGAGTGGAGTCCCAGTCCCCGTTCAGGGGGGTCCGTCTCGGGCCAAGCTGGTGGCGTACTCCAGATTCCGGATGGCCAATTCATATAGTTGCCTGGTCCGTTCGATTGGATCTGGGGGCTCGTTGCCTTTCTTCGGGCAAAAACCATGAACTTAAACGCCAGTCCGGACTCGAACGTGAGGTTGGAACGCCCTTGGCTTTCGCTCGCCTGGGTGGTGGCCGCTAGCGGACCCGTCCCTTCTCAACCCTTGCTCGGGAGTGTCCTGGGGCGACTGTTGAACCCTGCGATGGGCCAAACTTCAAACCCCTGGACCATAATGGGCCATAGGAGCATTTTCAGATCCATATCCCTTTTTTACCTATCGGTGGGCCCCGAGCCGTACATGGAGGAGGTCATGTGCGTGCACCCTCTGGGAGGTGAAGTGGCAGAAAACACCGGGCCCACGAAACGAGAAGGGTAGACATTCCATGCAGCAGGGAGAGTTCGTGCACACAGTTTCCGAAAAAAGGCGGAGGTGACGGGTGTACCTGGCGTCGCAATAACTGCGATCGGATTGCCCTTTTCGCTTCCCACGCGCCTCCCTATAAGATGAGGGAGTCCGCCTCGTTGGTTCCGCCCCACGCTCGTCTCTAGCCTTTCTTGCCTTCTTGCGCACCTTTCGCCTCCCTTCGCTCCAGCGCAGCAGCCTTCCCCGCCTCCGCCGTTTGAGCCCTTCCTTCCCTCAGCGATGGAGTCTTGGATGCGCTCAAACTTTAGCACCGCGCGCGCCACCGGTCTCGTGAAGAAGGGCCTCCTTTGCGAGAGGACCGCCAAGAACGAGTGGCGGTACCCCGGGAGAGAGGATGCACCGCAGCCAGATGACAGGTACGTCGTCTCGTTCGCGCACTTCCATGAGAGGGGGTTTGCAACTCCGCCGAGCCTCTTCTTCCACGGGCTGCTGCACTACTACGGGCTCGAGCTGCAGCACCTCAACCCCAATGGGATCCAGCACATCGCGGCGTTCGTCGTGCTGTGCGAGGGGTACCTGGGGATCGAGCCCAACTTCTCGCTTTGGAAATACTTCTTCACGGTCAGCCTGCATCACAAGATCGAGAAGAGGGGGATCCAGGTGCGGACGGTTCCGGTGCCGATGGGGTGCGCCGGCATCCACCTCTGCCACTGATGCTTCAGGCCCGCGCGCTCAACAATATGGTTCCCGGCGCGACGATTGATGGCATCGTCCTTGCGACGGGCATGCTTGCCGACGCTGAGATCGAGCAGTGCGTCCGGGAGGTGCTGGATGATAGGGATGTCGTCTACCTGGTGCCAGATCACCCTCCAATGCACCCGCACGAGGAATTCGTCCCGCTGGTGAGAATTTTGCACTCTTGTTCTTCTTTCTTGTATTTCCTGGTCTGCCGTTCTGACGTGGAGTCTTTGAATCTATAGGGTAATCTGAACCATGTCGTAGCCTCGCGCCCGTCGGTGCTGGAGGACGCAGCGCGGCGGCAACAGAACCACCTCCTTACCGAAAAGGAGAAGAGGAGGAAGGATAAGGAGACGGCGAGGAGGATTAAGAGGGATGTGAAGGAGTTCCGAATGCGGCGGAGGGGCACGGTCGTGTTGGACGACGACGACGACGATGATGATGATGACGAGGACGAGACCAATGAGGAGGAGGAGGAGGGTTATGTCCCTGCTCTCACGCCAGGTGCGCTCGTCATCCGGGACCAGCCCCCTAAACCGGCCGCGGGGGACAGGTCGAGCAGACCGCCCTCCCAAGGCCCGACCCCGCGGGGCTTGGAGACCGCACCCCAGAGATCGGCGAGGTGCGCGCCTCAGGGATCGATGGGGCCGAGCCCCGACCCTTTGCCTGCGTCACACGAGCAGAGGGGTAGCGGCAAGCGGCCGCTATCGGCTGTCCCGGGGTCAGCGTCGAGCTCGGAGGCTAAGCGTGCCCGCCACCCTCATACCGTGGCGAGGTAGGTGGAAAGTTCTCGTGTACCTTATTCTTTTCTTAGCATCAAGTCATTTTTCATGAAGTTGTCGTCGTTTCGTAGCACTGCTCCTCGAGACTTCGTCCTGCCGCTGGCGCCGAAGAAGGCGCTCCGGGTATCAGGCGCTTCCGCGGGGCCAACCATGACCCCACCGGGAACGAGCTGCGGTCTCTATGGCGGCGACTGAAGAAAGGGTGCCGCAGTCAGGCACGGGGCAGAGGCCGACCCTTGCTCCGTCTTCTACCCCCACGACCGACCCCGCGAGACAAGATGCTGCCCCTGGGGTTCCTCCGTCCAGCGAGGTGATTAACCTCGACGACGAGGCGGAGGAGGAGCCGGTGAGGGAGGCGCCAGTGTCCGAGGTGCCGGTCGCAGAGGCGGCAGCGGTGACGATGGAGGCGGCGGCGGTGACAGAGACGATGGAGGCGGCAGCGGTGACGATGGAGGTGGCAGCGGTGACGATGGAGACGGCGGCGGTGACGGAGACGGTGGCGCTTGCCCCAGCGGCGTCGATAGGGACGGCGGCGGTGGCGGAGACGGTGTCGCCTGCCCCGGTGGCGACGGTGGAGACGGCGGTGGCGGGGCTGGTCGGAGAGTCCTCCTGTGCCCTCGTCCCGCTTGGTCGCAACCCCAACGCGTGGGGAGGGCCGACCGTGCGCTGGATGTCCCGCGAGGACCCGCAACAGTCACACTTCGTGCTGGACGATGTTGAGGAGCGGAGAAGATGGCAGAAGGTGCAGGGCAGACTTGAAGACGTCAATGCCACCCTGTCTTCTGCGATGGGGAAGTTGGACGGCATTGTTGTTACCGCCGGTCAGGTACAGTATTCTCTTTGGTGGTTATTTTTCTTCCATTTCTTCGTTCCTTTTTTTTTCTGACAATTCTTGAACGTGAACCGTTCCGCGGGCTCTCCAGAAATGCATCCGGGGAAGTCCGAGTTTCTCCGGCGCGAGCGGAGGGTCTGGGAGCGCTTCGCCGCGGAGATGCGGTGGATCGGAGAGCTAACCGGGCAGCTCACCGCCGCCTAGCAGAATGTTGCCGACCTGCGAGCGCGGGAGACGGTGCAGGAGCTTCAGTCTGCTATGTCCCAAGGGCTCGACCGGGAACGCCTGCTGAGAGCCCAATCTGAGGGTAAGGCTTTCGTTGTCCTCTTGCTTGCATTGTTGCGCTGGTTTCTGACTTGGCGGGCTTTTTTGGATAGGCCTTGAGGGCGAGCTCGCCCGGCTGAGGGACGCCTCCGATGCGGAGCACGTCGAGCATGCCAACCTACGGGATGCCGTTCGCATCATCTGCGAGGACCTTAGTGTGGGCCAAGAGGAGGGGATGAGCACGCTGGCGGCTCGTGTCCTCGGGGCGTACCGGCGGGCCCGTGAAATCGCTCGGGAGGTGCTCCACGTCGGCGTGAGGTGAGCCTTCAGCGTCTTCGGCTCTCACTACTCAAACATCAACTTCGCCGTGATGAGATCGACGCGTCGGTGCTCAATCCAGCATAGGCCTTGGCGAAGCTCCTGGAGGATGAGGCCATCCCGCCAGAGGACTCAGGGACGAGCTAGCTGTATCAAGCCGAGTTGCCCAAAAATATGTAAATAAGTTAAGTAATTTCGAACTTGCTTTTACGATGGCCACAGAGGCCTTTTTGGTTCATACAATTTTTCGAAAAAGTTTTCAATCTGCCTTCTGTTTTTTGGGTTTGGAAAGATCAGAGCGCGAGTCGGACGTGTCAGGAAGCGCCGATGAGCAAAGGCACCATAGCCGCTGGGGCGTAGGTTTCTCGCAGTCCGATCGGTCTTTCCCGAGCGTCGTTTGCGCACTCCTTTCTTTTCACGCACAAGCGTTTAGGAAGGGGGTCGGTTTGGGAAAATGGTGTTTTGAGAAGATGCCAAGTGTCTTGGGCTGGAGCCCTTGACAGCCCCCGAGGGATATGCGACCCTGGGGCAGAGCCAGGGTCGGATATCCCTAAGCTTGGGATGAAACTTTAGCGAAGGCAACTCAAAACAGCCCCTTTTTCACAAACTAAAAGATGGCGGAAGTATGTATGTACAAACTTGGAAATAATAGCTAAGGGTAGAAACGTCTTAGCTGCTCGATGTTCCAAGCGTTGGTGAAGACCTGCCCGTCGGGGGTCGCTAGCTTGTACGTGCCCGGCCGCAGTACCTGCGCGATGACGAAAGGACCTTCCCACAGAGGGGTCAACCTGTGCCGACCTCTATTGTCTTGGACGAGGCGAAGCACTAGGTCACCGACGTTGAAGGCCCGACCCCGTATCTTACAGCTGTGATACCATCGCAAATCTTGCTAGTACTTGGCCGAGTGCAGCAGGGCCACGTCACGCGCGTCGTTGAGCTGGTCTTGCGCGTCCTCGAGAGATGCTTGGTTCCTTTGTTCGTCGTACGCCCTGACCCTCGACGACCCGTACTCCAGGTCGGTGGGGAGGATTGCTTTGGACCCATAGACCATGAAGAATGGGGTGGAGTTGGTTGCCTTGCTGGGGGTCGTCCTCAGGCTCCATAGGACTGCGGGGAGCTCCGCAACCCATCGGCCGCTGAACTTGTTGAGGCGGTCGAAGATCCGTGGCTTGAGACCCTGGAGTATCATGCCATTGGCCCGCTCAACCTGTCCGTTCGTGCGGGGATGCGCTATGGTCGACCAGTCCACTTGGATGTGGTGATCATTGCAGAACTTGAGGAATTTCTTCCTGGTGAATTGCGTGTCGTTGTCCATGATGATGGAGTTGGGGATTCCGAAGCGATGGATGATGTTGGTGAAGAACTGTACCGCCTACTCGGACTTGATCTGCGCGATCGATCGAGCCTCGATCCACTTCAAGAATTTGTCCACGGCAACGAGTAGGTGCGTGAAGTCGTCGGGTGCCTTCTTGAAGGGTCCGATGAGGTCCAGACCCCAGACTGCGAAGGGCCACGTGATGGGGATGGTCTGGAGTGCCTGGGCAGGCAGATGGGTTTGTCGCACAAAAAATTAGCGCCCGTTGGCCAGTAGAAGCCTTGTCAGAAGGCGTTCCCGATCGAGGTGCAGCATTGGAGGATGCCGGTATGGCTCCGCTTGTAGAGCTCCTAGTCGATGATGACGAAGGATTTGGCGCGGTGGGCAATCCTTCGCGCCTCTGTCTTGTCCATCGGGAGCAACTCGCGGATTAGGTAATCGAGGTACGGGGCTCTCCAGTCAGGCGGGGGGTCGGGTCCCTCCACTGGATTCGTGTCGATTTCCATGACCTTGAGGTTGGAGGGATCGGCTTTTGAGTCCGGGACAGGTGGCGTGTTGCCGATCTCTCCCGGGTCAGCTCCTGAGTCCGGGATAGGTGGCGTGTTGCCAGCTTCTCCCGGCTCCTTGTAGCGGATCGAGGGCTTATGCTGGTCACTGATAAAGACGCTTTCGGGGACTGGCTTCCGGCCGGACGCCGCCTTTGCCAGCTCGTCAGCTGCCTTGTTGAAGCATCTTGCGACATGGTTGAGCTCCAGACCGTCAAATTTGTCCTCGAGCTTGCGGACTTCGTTGAAGTACGCCGCCATGTTGGGATCGTGGCAGCTCCACTCCTTCATGACTTGTTCGACGACTAGCTGAGAGTCGCCTCGGATGTCCAGCCGTCGGATGCCCAGCTCGATGGCGATGCGAAGCCCATTGAGGAGAGCCTCGTACTGGGTGACATTGTTAGATGCGGGAAAATGGAGGCGGATCATGTACCTCATGCGCACGCCGAGGGGGGAGATGAAAACCAGGCCCGCTCCGGCACGAGCTTTCATCAGCGACCCGTCGAAGTACATCGTCCAATACTCCTGCTTCTCTGGTTCTGATGGCGTCTGGATCTCCGTCTGTTCCGCGACAAAGTCAGTGAGTACCTAGGACTTGATGGCTGTCCGGGGGGCATAGGTGAAGCATCCCCACATAAGTAGAGACTAAATGTGATACAAATATCAGTCCCAGGAGGCTGATAACACATTTATTCGACAGATAATTCAGTTACCGTACAACTCCCGAGGGAGTAGGCGTGAGAGCCACGCAGCGATAAGAAGTAAATAAACAACAGCGGCTAACCAAGCGACTGCCAAAAGACAGCACTCGGGACTACACGGCAGCAGCAGCATCTTGGAAAGGCCAACACCACAGGTAGCGTTGGGTGCGGACACAACCTCTACTCAAGGTCTTCGGCGATGAAGTCAGGGTCTTCCTCTGTAGTAACGAAGCAAGGGTGAGTACAAACGTACTCAACAAGTCCAACCCCATCCACGGAGGGGGATACAAGCAAGTATATGCACAGGATACAACAAGGATAGGCTAGAGTTTATTTGCAATAAAGCTAAATTTTCAACACATGCATAGGTTCGTTTTCAAACAAATTTTTGTGAAGCTTTTCTTTAGTAACCGAACAAGGAGTGGGGTTGATCCTACACAAAGGATCCAAGTTTTTATCGCTATCGGACTCCCCGTCCGCCATAGCGCACGACACGATTGCCGGACTCTTCCAAAATTCAACCCACCCACCCACACACACACACACCAACCATGCCCAAGTGCTAGTTATGTGACCAAGCTATAACTCGTCCAATGCCGTGGACACGGCTACCCGGATAGGTTTTAACTCTGCAGAGGTTGTACACTTTTCCCACAAGTAGGGTACCGCAGCACGATCACCTTAGTGCCGGTGCGGATCCTAACAAAGCCATTACCCACCTTAACTAAAACTGGTTAGCCCTCACGGAAGCACCCAAGGGGTTCACGGCTCAACCACGAGACCATAACTGGGACCTAAGTCACCAAGATCTTATTCCTTTTCCATGGGCTCCCGTTGCTCACCAACACCCCTGACGGCTAACAGTTCAGCTAGTGGGATTTATGCTAAGCCGTTGCCCATACAACGGTCGAGTGGTTGCACGATGGTGGAATTAGGCAAGATGACACATCAACTCGGTCCTTAATCATGACAAGATGGATATCTCCTGACAATGCTCAACCACCAAGGTATGGGCACCACACCCTGGCATCCCACACAAGGAACACCCATCCATCCTGCCTACACATCCTTTTTCCTTTGAACCCAGAAAGTCATTTTCCTTATTTGCACACACACACACGTTTATTTTCTGAAAACATAATTGTAGTGGTGATTGTACTTGAGTAGTAATTTCCTAAGCATTCTAGCGGTGGCTATCGACCAAATAGAGCGAATCATATTTAGAGACAACCATAGGATAACAAGGAATGTTCATAACAATCAAGGGGTGGCTATCCAACCATGTCTTGCGATGAAATAATATGCATTTTGTAAAACAGGCCAATAGGTTGTGTTTGAAAAACTAGGTATCAAATATGCATCAAAAGGGTGAGATTGGACTTGCCGTCTTCAAAGCCTTCCGGGAGTTCCGGCTCGTGCTGCTGATCCTCGGGCTCGGGCTCACGGTCAAACTCCTCCTCGGGATCCTCCTCGGGCAATCCGCGATCTACGGCACACACAAACGGACACACAAATAAATAAAAGAAAGATTGGTTTTTAATCGTGAGCTCCGAACAGAAAATGTGAACGGAAAATAGGTAGAAAGGTTATTTTTGAGAAATTTGGATATGGATCGGCAAAAGTGTTCTGGAGGATGAAGTGGTGAAATTTGGAATTAATTGGAGGAAGTTTGGCGCATGAAATGATGGGTTAAACATGAATTAGGGGCTTAAACGGAGGTTTAGGACTGATTTATAATAAACCAGGGACCTATTTGTAAATACTTTTGGAGGTTGAGGGGCTTATCTGCGAATAGGTTTATGCGAGTGGTGGAAGGACGGTTTCGCGAATAACAGATTCCTTGGGGTTAGATCGGAAAGGAGAGGTTTCTTCTTCCCTTCTCTCTGTACCGGAACAAAGGAGATGGGAGAGAGGGGCGGCCGGCCTAGGGCGGCGGTCCAGGCTCGCCGGCGGCAAGGGGAGGCGGCGGGAGAGGCTAGAGGAGGCAGTGGGGGCTCCAGTTTGCCTGATGGTGCTTCGGATAGGGAAGGGGCGGCCGGCGGTGGTTCGGTGGAGGCGGCGGCGGTTGGCGCTCGAGCGGCGGAGGTACCGGTGGCGGCAGCGCTTGGCGAGTGGTGTAGGTTGGGGTGGCGAGCTGGGCGGTGGTGGAGTGGCAAGGGAGCCCGGGCGAGCGGCCCTTTTTATAGGCCGGCGAGGGGCGGCCGACGGTGGGGGACCGGGCAGCCAGCGAGGGGCGGCCGACGGTGGGGGACCGGGCGGCCGGCGGTGTGCGGCGTGGGGGTGGGGGCCGGGCAGACCGGGCCGGCGGTAGGGACTCGGGCGCCGGAGGAGGGCGTCGCGGGGAGGGCGGCACGGCAACGGTGGCGTGCGGCGGGTGGCACCAGAAGAGAGGTAGGGGCCGGCGGCGGGCGGCGTGGAGCGGGGACGGAGGTGGGGCGCGGGAAGGGGTCGGGCGGTGCGGAGCGGGGTCGGAGGCGGGGTCGGCGGGGTCGGCCAGCGCGGAGCAGGGCTGGAGGCGGGGTCGGCGGGGTCGGTCGGGCGGTGGGGCGCGGCCCGAGGCGGCCGGGCGGCGTGGCGCCAGGGAGACGTGGGCGCCGGGGGGGAGTAAATGGGCCGGTGGGGGGGCGTCCAAAGGAAATGGCGCCAGGAACTGGGAGGAGTGGCGCCAGGAAGAAGAAGAGAGGAGGAGAGAGAAGGAGGAGGAGGAAGAAGAAAAAGAAAGGAGAATGAAGAGGAAAAAGAAAGAAAGAGGGAGGAAACAGAGAAAGAAAGAGGGGGAACTAGCGGCGATTGCGGCACGCGGTCGGAGCACGCGCGCGGCGGTCTGACGACAGCACGCGGCGAGATTTACGGGCACGGGTAAAGATGATGGCTGTCGGCTTAGGTGCCGGGATGGCGAAATTGCCGGGAAATTTTTCGATATCCGGGAGCTCAGCGGTAAAAAGATTTTGAAAGCGATTTTTAACGGGTGGTTTTAGTTGGTGATTTCCGCGGATGTTACAAACCTACCCCACTTAAATTGAATCTCGTCCTCGAGATTCAGCTGAGTCCTGAAGAGGTGGGGAAATTACTTCTTTAACGCGTCCTCGCATTCCCACGTGGCCTCTTCTTCACCATGTCTACTCCATTGTACTCTGCAGATCCAGACTGTGGTATTTCTTGTCCTTCTGGTGACAGTGTCCAGAATCTTGACGGGCACTTCTTGATACCGAAGGTCCTTTTGTAGGTCTATTGTCTCCACCGGTACTTGTTCCTCCGGTACTCTCAAACATTTTCTCAGCTGGGAGACATGAAATACCGGGTGTATATCCGACATCTCTTCGGGCAGTTGGATACGGTAAGCTACGGCTCCAACTCTTTTTAACACGTGGTAAGGTCCAATATACTGAGGTGCCAGTTTTCCTTGTACTTGAAACCTTCGAGTACCCCGAATCGGGGAAACCTTGAGGTAGACAAAATCTCCCTCACTGAAGCATAATTCCCGTCTCCTCTTGTCCGAGTAGCTCTTCTGTCTGGACTGTGCGGCCTTCAGTTTTTCTCGGATCTCTACCACACGGTCTTCTGCTTCCTTGATGAAAGCTGGTCTGACTAGGGAGCGTTCTCCTACTTCTGACCACATCAAAGGGGTCCAACACTTTCTACCATAAAGGGCCTCAAACGGTGACATGCCTAGGCTGGCTTGGTAGCTATTGTTGTATGAGAACTCTGCATAGGGCAAACTTTGTTCCCAATCCTTACCATAGGTTAGGACACACGCTCTCAACATATCTTCCATAATTTGATTTACCCTCTCCGTTTGGCCATCGGTCTGGGGGTGATAAGCTGAACTAAAATCCAATTTGGTGCCCATGGCTTTATGCAAACTCCTCCAAAACCTAGACGTGAACTGAGTTCCTCTATCTGAGACGATCCGGCTAGGCACACCATGCAGCTTCACTATGTTGTCGACGTAGAGTCGAGCTAGTCTTTCTCCACCGTATGTGGTCGTACGGGTAGGTAGTGAGCGACCTTGGTGAGTCGGTCCACTATTACCCATATGGAGTCATTTCCCTTCTGAGTCCTGGGCAAGCCTACCACAAAATCCATGCCAATCTCGTCCCACTTCCAAACCGGGATAGGCAATGGTTGCAGCAAGCCGGCTGGCTTCTGGTGCTCGGCCTTGACCCTTTGGCAAGTATCACAACGGGCGACAAATTGAGCTATGTCCGCCTTCATTCCATTCCACCAGTATCTCTGCTTTAAGTCCATATACATTTTGGTGGATCCGGGGTGAATGGAGTATGCCGAGTTATGGGCTTCATCCATGATGGTCTGTCTGAACTCTCCGTCCTTGGGAACACAAATTCTATCCTTGTACCACAGGGTTCCTTTGTCGTCTACCCTAAAATCCGGGGCTTTATTTTCTCCGGTCTGCTTGCGGATTTTTACTAAGTCCTGATCCGAACTCTGGGCTTCTCGGATTTTATCCTCTAAGGTAGGCTGGACACTTAGCTTGCGGCTAGTATTCTGGGGAACTATATGCACGTTTAACCGGGCAATTTCCTCCTGTAAGCGGGCATTCTCGGGTCCGGGTGGTCCATAGGATTTCCGGCTTAAGGCGTCAGCCACAACATTAGCCTTGCCGGGGTGGTAGTGGATTTCTAGGTTGTAGTCCTTTACCAGCTCTAACCACCTCCTTTGCCTTAAATTCAGATCGGGCTGGGTGAAAATGTATTTTAGGCTCTTGTGGTCGTTGTAGATTTCACACTTATTTCCAATCAGATAATGTCTCCAGATCTTGAGGGCATGCACTACGGCTGCAAACTCTAAGTCATGGGTTGGGTAGTTCTGCTCATGAGGCTTAAGTTGTCGGGAAGCATATGCCACAACCTTTCCATCCTGCATGAGGACGCACCCTAATCCTTGTCGGGATGCATCACAGTAGATGACGAAGTCTCGCTGGATATCAGGTAGGATTAATATTGGGGCTGTCGTCAACCTCTTCTTCAGCTCTTGGAAACTCCGTTCACATGACTCGGTCCAGGTGAACTTCTGATCCTTCCTGAGCAGTTCTGTCATGGGCCGGGCTATCTTGGAAAATCCCTCAATAAATCTCCGGTAATACCCAGCTTAACCCAGAAAACTCCTGATTTCACTAACATTGGTGGGTTGCTGCCAGTTGGAGATGGCTTCCACTTTCTCCGGGTCAACTGCGACTCCTTCCGCGGTCAAGATATGACCAAGAAATGCCACTTTCTCAAGCCAAAATTCGCACTTGCTGAATTTAGCATAGAGTCGGTGGGCTCTCAATTTTTCTAACACCACCCGTATATGTTGTTCATGCTCCTGAACACTCTTGGAGTAAATAAGTATGTTGTCGATAAAGACTACGACAAACTTATCTAACTCGTCCATAAACACCTTGTTCATAAGGTTCATGAAATAAGCAGGTGCATTGGTCAATCCAAAGGACATCACCGTAAACTCAAATTGACCATAACGGGTGACAAAGGCCGTCTTCAGGATGTCGCTCTCCTTGATCTTGAGCTGATGGTACCCTGACCTTAAATCTATCTTGGAGAAATACTTGGCTCCTTTAAGTTGGTTGAATAGGTCATCTATCCTGGGAAGAGGGTACTTGTTCTTAATGGTGACTTCATTTAGTGCGCGATAGTCTACGCACATCCTCATACTCCCGTCTTTCTTCTTGACAAAGAGTACGAGTGCTCCCCACGGGGATGAGCTGGGCCTGATGAAGCCACTCTGTTGCAATTCTCCCAGCTGTTTCTTCAGTTCGGCTAACTCTGAGGCTGCCATCCTATAGGGTCTCTTGGCTATAGGAGAGGTTCCGGGGACAAGGTCAATTACGAACTCTATGTCCCTATCTGGGGGCAGTCCAGGTAGTTCCTCGGGAAAGACATCCGGGTATTCACTCACTACCGGGACTTCTTCTATGGTCTTGGTCGCCATGCTAAACACCATGGGATCTGGGCCACTTCCTCGAGTGTGACAGGTTACTGGCACACCATCCCGATTGGTCAGGTGCACTACCTTATCAGCACACCCTATATGTCCATCATGCAGGCTCAACCAGTCCATTCCAAGAATCACATCTATCCCCTTAGACTTAAGTACTACTAGATCCGCTAGAAATTCTACCCCACTTAAATTGATCCTTACCCGGGAACAACCTAGTTGACACTGAATGTCGGCTCCAGGAGTCCGGGTTAATAGGGGTAACTTTAGTAGTACTGTAGGTATATGATGTTCTTCCACAAAACTTGAGGATATGAAGGAATGTGATGCTCCAGAATCAAAAAGTACTGTTGCCAAGACTGAGCTGACTAGAAACTCACCGAGTACCACGCCCTGAGCTTCGCGAGCCTCCTGCGCGCCGATGTGGTTGACGTGGGCTCGTCCGAATGATTGTTGGGGCGGCCTCATCTGCTAGCTGTTGTTGTTGCTGGGGTTGTTGTTGCTGCGGACTGGCACACGGTTGGCTCCTGACAATGCGGCCCTGGGCCCGGCTACTGAGTTGGAGAAGGCTGATGCTGCTGGTTTGTTGGCATAGGGGCAGTTGGCGATGAAATGACCTGGCTCTCTGCAGTTAAAGCATGCCCTGCCGTTGCTGGTGACTTGGCTGGCGCTGTTCTGTGGGGTCTTGGCAGGGTTCTGGCTCCTGAACGGGGCAGCGGTCTGGTGCGAACCGGGTGCTTGGGACTGGGTCCGGTAATGCATGGGAGCTTGGGACCTAGGTAAGGGGTGACCGAAGCTCCTTGGCTTCTAGAATCGGTCCTGCTGGTGTGTCTTGCTCTCCAGGAACCGGTGCTTGTTGTCCCTCCGTTCTTCTGCCTTAGCCCTCTCAGTCAAGATGGCCATGTTCATCAAGGTGTTGAAGTCGGGGTAGTTCTGGGGAGTGAGCAGGGTCCTCAGTTCCGCGTTCAAGCCTTTCTTGAACATGTCCTGCTTCTTCTCATCCTTATCCACCTCCTCTGGAGCATAACGGGCCAGCTCCATGAACTGGAAGGTGTACTCCTCCATAGATCTGTTTCCTTGGCGGAGCTCGCGGAACTCATCCGCCTTGCGCTTCATGGTGGCTGCGGGGATATGGTAGCGACGAAATTCCGTCATGAACTCATCCCAGGTGATCGTGGAGGCATCCTGGGCGGCAGAGCAGTAGTTCTTCCACCAGGCTAGGGCAGTTCCAGTGAGCAAGTGGGCAGCCAAGAGAACTTTGTCCCTGCCCTCGCAACCAAATGGCTCCAGCTTCCTCTGGATGACGCGCAACCAGTCATCTGCGTCCAGCGGGTTGACGGACCCGCCAAAAGTGGGTGGCTTGGTCCGGAGGAAGTCTGTCAACTTCTCATTCATGTCCTACCCGCGGGGCCTCTGGCGGGTAACGGCGTTGGCCAGAGCTTCCAGCAGAAGGGTCTGGTTGTTCATCACTTGAACCAAATCAATAACTGGTGGGGGTGGTGGCTGCTGTGTTCCCACTTGGCTTGCTCCCCTTCCTTCTGGCTGGCTTACTTCCTGTTCCTCAGGAAGCACTGCCGGAGGCGGTTCTTGCCTTTCTGGCTGCCTCTCAGCACTGGGGGTGGCATGGGCCTGACTTGGGGAAGTCCTGGTGGCACGCTTGGGCGGCATCTGCAGATTGAGTGAGACTTTATGAGAGTGGGATTTGGATTTTATTGATCTTTAAAGTGGTTATTTTGTATTTTTGAAGAGACAGAATCCACCTCCTGTCGACAAACACACAGACTAACAAGCAACAAACACAAGCGATTTTATTTATTTTGCCACGGGGGGGGGGGGGGGGGGTACAACACTGCTGGGGTAAGGCCAAAACACGTACTACACGACCGGTTACAACAACACAACTGGAGGGGGTACAACTCTAAACTACGGACCATGTCGGCTTCATTCTCTGGGCATCTTTGGGCGGGGCATACTACTCGCGGGGCGAGTCTTCTCCCTGGACTGAGTGGTCTTCTAGCGGGATGAGGAGGGCCAGCACCTCATCCTTCAGAGTCCCGCCCGCTGGAGGGGTCTCGGGCGCCTCTCCATCCGACACCTCGGAGTTCCTTTCCGAGGGCGGTGGCGCTGGGGTGGCATTTGGGCTCTTCCGTTTACTGGACCCTGGGGCGATGGGAATTCCTTCAAGGATCGGGGCCTCTTCATCCTCGATGGCCACCATCCTCCTCCTGGAACAAATGGTGAGGTGGGCATCCTTCAGTTCCTTGGAGTGCCGATCCTCAGCCTCCTTGAGAGCCTCCACGGCAATGGCCTCGTTGCTTTGAGCGGCTGCGGCTCGGGCTTCGGCGGCGGCTAACTTCCTTTGAAGCCTCCTCACCATAACCTCTGCATCCTCGGTCCTACGAGTCTGCTGCTTCAACTTAGCAGCCTGCTCATCGTAGAGCTCGTCCAAGGTGAGAAGGTAGGCAGCCATGTGGAGTACAGTGGGATTGTCCTCGCACTGTCCACGTCCTTCCAAAGTTTTCACCCGGGCCAGCCATACCGGGCGGTTCTTCTTGACAGGCGGGTAGAACCTCATTGGGGTGCGACCGATGTGCCTCTCGTAGATCTGGCATAGGAAACGGAGGGCCTTCCGAGCTGCCACTTGATAAGTATCCTTGTGTCGGAAGCCGGTGGCAGTCACATTCCAAGGCTGGATGTCGGGGTAGCGGCTACTCCGCCCGATGTAGATAATCATCTCACATCAAGGGGTCCCACGGTCCTCGTATTCCCTGCTGGTGTACTCCCGACGCTCGTAGATTCCGAGGCGGTCCATGCAGGCGAACAACAATCTGAGAAAGTCAAGCTCCTCCAGGCAGTGGCTGTTGACCCATCCTTCCTCGGCCATCTGGAAAAGATCCAGGCACAAATTAGTTTTGCAACAGAGCAGAGGTAGGCAGAAATTTTGTAATTCTTTTATTTTGGTCAAAAGGGCTAATCCGGTCCTAAGGTCGCGTCCTACAGCCAACGACGGCTCTGATACCACCTGAAGCGTCCCCACATAAGTAGAGACTAAATGTGATACAAATATCAGTCCCAGGAGGCTGATAACACATTTATTCAACAGATAATTCAGTTACCGTACAACTCCCGAGGGAGTGGGCGTGAGAGCCACGCAGCGATAAGAAGTAAATAAACAACAGCAGCTAACCAAGTGACTGCCAAAAGACAGCACTCGGGACTACACGGCAGCACCAGCATCTTGGAAAGGCCAACACCACAGGTAGCGTTGGGTGCGGACACAACCTCTACTCAAGGTCTTCGGCGATGAAGTCAGGGTCTTCCTCTGTAGTAACGAAGCAAGGGTGAGTACAAATGTACTCAACAAGTCCAACCCCATCCACGGAGGGGGATACAAGCAAGTATATGCACAGGATACAACAAGGATAGGCTAGAGTTTATTTGCAATAAAGCTAAATTTTCAACACATGCATAGGTTCATTTTCAAACAAATTTTTGTGAAGCTTTTCTTTAGTAACCGAACAAGGAGTGGGGTTGATCCTACACAAAGGATCCAAGTTTTTATCGCTATCGGACTCCCCGTCCGCCATAGCGCACGACACGACTGCCGGACTCTTCTAAAATTCAACCCACACACACACACACACACCAACCATGCCCAAGTGCTAGTTATGTGACCAAACCATAACTCGTCCAATGCCGTGGACACGGCTACCCGGATAGGTTTTAACTCTGCAGAGGTTGTACACTTTTCCCACAAGTAGGGTTCCGCAGCACGATCACCTTAGTGCCGGTGCGGATCCTAACAAAGCCATTACCCACCTTAACTAAAACTGGTTAGCCCTCACGGAAGCACCCAAGGGGTTCACGGCTCAACCACGAGACCGTAACCGGGACCTAAGTCACCAAGATCTTATTCCTTTTCCATGGGCTCCCGTTGCTCACCAGCACCCCTGACGGCTAACAGTTCAGCTAGTGGGATTTATGCTAAGCCGTTGCCCATACAACGGTCGAGTGGTTGCACGATGGTGGAATTAGGCAAGATGACACATCAACTCAGTCCTTAATCATGACAAGATGGATATCTCCCGACAATGCTCAACCACCAAGGTACGAGCACCACACCCTGGCATCCCACACAAGGAACACCCATCCATCCTGCCTACACATCCTTTTTCCTTTGAACCCAGAAAGTTATTTTCCTTATTTGCACACACACACACGTTTATTTTCTGAAAACATAATTGTAGTGGTGATTGTACTTGAGTAGTAATTTCCTAAGCATTCTAGCGGTGGCTATCGACCAAATAGAGCGAATCATATTTAGAGACAACCATAGGATAACAAGGAATGTTCATAACAATCAAGGGGTGGCTATCCAACCATGTCTTGCGATGAAATAATATGCATTTTGTAAAATAGGCCAATAGGTTGTATCAAATATGCATCAAAAAGGTGAGATTGGACTTGCCGTCTTCAAAGCCTTCCGGGAGTTCCGGCTCGTGCTGCTGATCCTCGGGCTCGGGCTCGCGGTCAAACTCCTCCTCGGGATCCTCCTCGGGCAATCCGCGATCTACGGCACACACAAACGGACACACAAATAAATAAAAGAAAGATTGGTTTTTAACCGTGAGCTCCGAACAGAAAATGTGAACGGAAAATAGGTAGAAAGGTTATTTTTGGGAAATTTGGATATGGATCGGCGAAAGTGTTCTGGAGGATGAAGTGGTGAAATTTGGAATTAATTGAAGGAAGTTTGGCGCATGAAATGATGGGTTAAACATGAATTAGGGGCTTAAACGGAGGTTTAGGACTGATTTATAATAAACTAGGGACTTTTTTGTAAATACTTTTGGAGGTGGAGGGGCTTATCCGTTAATAGGTTTATGAGAGTGGTGGAAGGACTGTTTCGCGAATAACAGATTCCTTGGGGTTAGATCGGAAAGGAGGGGTTTCTTCTTCCCTTCTCTCTGTACCGGAACAGAGGAGATGGGAGGGAGGGGCGGCCGGCGTGGGGCGGCAGTCCAGGCTCGCCGGCGGCGAGGGGAGGCGGCGGGAGAGGCTGGAGGAGGCCGTGGGGGCTCCATTTTGCCCGATACCTTGGAGCTTCGGATAGGGAAGGGGCGGCCGGCGATGGTTCGGTGGAGGCGGCGGCGGTTGGCGCTCGGGCGGCGGAGGTACTGGTGGCGGCGGTGCTTGGCGAGTGGTGTAGGTTGGGGTGGTGAGCTGGGCGGTGGTGGAGTGGCAAGGGAGGCCGGGCGAGCGGCCCTTTGTATAGGCCGGCGAGGGGCGGCCGGCGGTGGGGGACTGGGCGGCCGGCGGTGTGCGGCGTGGGGGTGGGGGCTGGGCAGGCCGGGCTGGCGGTAGGGGCTCGGGCGCCGGAGGAGGGCGTCACGGGGAGGGCGGCACGGCAACGGTGGCGTGCGGCGGGAGGCACCAGAAGAGAGGTAGGGGCCGGCGGCGGGCGGCGTGGAGCGGGGACGGAGGTGGGGCCAGCGCAGGAGGGGCGCGGGAAGGGGTCGGCGGGGTCGGGCGGTGTGGAGCGGGGCTGGAGGCGGGGTCGGCCAGGTCGGCCGGCGTGGAGCGCGGCCGGAGACGGGGTCGGCGGGGTTGGCCGGCACGGAGCGGGGCCGGAGGCGGGGTCGGCGGGGTCGGCCGGGCGGTGGGGCGCGGCCCGAGGCGGCCGGGCGGCGTGGCGCCAGGGAGACGTGGGCGCCGGGGGGGAGTAAATGCGCCGGTGGGGGGGCGTCCAGGAACCGGGAGGAGTGGCGCCAGGAAGAAGAAGAGAGGAGGAGAGAGAAGGAGGAGGAGGAAGAAGAAAACGAAAGGATAAGGAAGAGGAAAAAGAAAGAAAGAGGGAGGAAACAGAGAAAGAAAGAGGGGGAACCGGCGGCGATTGCAGCACGTGGTCGTAGCACGCGCGCAGCGGTCTGACGACGGCACGCGGCGAGATTTACGGGCACGGGTAAAGATGATGGCTGTCGGCTTAGGTGCCGGGACGGTGAAATCGCCAGGAAAGTTTTCGATATCCGTGAGCTCAGCGGTAAAAAGATTTTGAAAGCGATTTTTAACGGGTGGTTTTAGTTGGTGATTTCCGCGGTTGTTATAGTAGGTGATGCCCTGGTCCATAAGCTCGGGCGCCCACTTCACGATCCGCCCCGTGGCATCCTGATTTCGGATCACTTCGCCGAGGGGGAACAATGACACGACCGTCACTGGGTGGGAGGTAAAGTAGTGGCGCAACTTCCTCTTCGTTATGAGGACTGCGTATATGAGCTTCAGGATTTGAGGGTAGCGGGCCTTGTAGTCGGACAAGACCTCGCTGACAAAGTATACCGGTCGCTGCACCTTTAGGGTGTGTCCCTCCTCCTCTCGCTCCACCACCAGAGCAGCGCTAACCACCTGGGTGGTTGCCGCGATGTAGAGCAGGAGTGGCTCCCCATCGGTCGGTGGGACCAAGATTGGGGCTTTTGTCAGGATTTGCTTGAGCTGGTCAAGCGCCTCCTGGGCCTCGGCGGTCCACACAAAACGGTCAGCCTTCTTCAGGAGTCGGTAGAGAAGGAGTCCTCGTTCGCCGAGGCGTGAGATGAAACGGCTCAGGGCCGCAAGGCATCTGTGGCGGAACCGCCCAAATTAACCTGACTAAAATGCATTGAAGTCGCCTGACACGCGATTATGCACTTTAAGCAAGTCAACTTGGTCGACCGTCGGATTTTCTCCGATAAACCACATAACAGGATCGAGAAGCAACGCTCACGCGAAGGTGAGTAGCACAGAGGTTACAACATTCCATCATGACAACATAGTTCAACAATTTATTACATCAGAGTTTTCGAAATTTAGACCGAAATTTTGCATGGTTCGAAGTCAAAGGAAAACAGCGGAAACTACACGTCGATACATGACATCATGACGGAGCCGATCGTGACCTCAAAAATTCCTTCCTTCGCCATCCGAGGAAGGATCCCACTCGACGGTCCAGCCTGGAGGAAGCTGGGTCGGCCAAGTGGTACCAACACCCAAGCTATTGACATTACCTGAAAAAGATTAGCCACAACAAGGCTGAGCAACTAGTACTCAGCAAGACTGACCCGTCGGAAAGACACGACCGAGACCTAGACATGCAAGGCTTTCTGGCTCTGGGGTTTTCTTTGCCAAAAGCGTCTAAAGTCAGTCCTTACTTTCAACATTTTAGCTCATGTTCTATGTTCTTTATCCATTCTAGATTAGCAACTTATACTAAACAAACATGGTTTCCAAGCAATTACTGAACAAACATCAAGATTAAAATCATCATCATGTTCCATCTTTACTCAGTGCAGAATAGCGATCAAGTAGTCCCAATCTGTGAGAGGCAGACGAATCGATTCGAATTTTATTAACCATGCATGGCAAACCTAATCTCACGACATCCGCGCACCACGAAGGGTCGCTTCATTTGTCAGCCGTCCCCATCGATCCCTTAGGCACGTGTCAGGGCCAACTTCCTTTGGCATGCAATGCTCCACAGTCCCGGCCTATTGCTGCACTGTGACCGCACTTGCACCCACATGATGCACCATGGGAACGACGTTCCAAGGACAGCCGGAAGGTATGCCACGCCCCAGTTCAATCAGGTACTAGGCTTCCCCATCCCATACTAGGTATGAGATTAGTACATTCAAACACTTGATCACGAACGCCGACACGTTTCGACCTTAGTTCATTTTCATTTAGACAGATGGGGCAATCCACCAAGTATCGAACACAAGCCTGACCCCGTCCGTCGTCCTTATAGTTGTGACAAATCTAAAACATTCAACTCCTATAACTCGCGAGTGACAGGAGATCACTCGACTTTTACCGAAACCTATTAAGCAATGCAACTACTCGGCCTTAGCAACTAGTATTCAAAAACAAGGTACTAAGTTATGCATCTAAGGTTCCATTACAACTCCTCAAAACGTAAATGCGCAATCAAGTAATCAATAATATTGCATGAACTCAAGATAGGAATTTATGCTCCGGGGCTTGCCTTCCGAAAAAGCTTGCGGGTCCTCGGGGTCTTGCTCCGGTTCGGGCTCTCCTTTGAAGGGGTTCAGTTCCTCGGCGGGGTCTTCTTCCGGCGCCGGGTGAAGCTCGTACGTTCTGTCGGCGAGATTCAACTCTACACGGAAATGCAATGCAGGGGTTAAACATTTTAGATGGTTATTTCAACACACTCATGTTTTAACATGGACACTTGTAGCAAAGCTACAGGAAAGGTGGGGGAGTTCAACTTCTGTTGGTGGAGAGCCGGATTAGAGGGTCGGATTGGGGAAAACTTAGGGTCTGACCCTCAGGTTTAAGGAAAACCGTACCGAGGTCCTCAGACTCAACATAGAGGAATCCCCGAAAATATTTGACCGATACCCTCGGGTCAAAAAAAAAGTTACAGCCAAGCCCTCGGGCGAGGCGGAGAAAGGGTCGGTGAAACTTGGCAGGGTTGGGCGAGGCGAACGGGAAAAGGTCGGGCGAGACGAAAAGAAAAGGGGTCGGGCGAACCGAAACAAAGGGCTCGGGCGAAACGAAAAAGGATAGGGGTCGGGCGAAACGAAAAGGACAGGGGTCGGGCGAGACGGAAAGAAAAAGGGGTCGGGCGAGACGGAAAGGACAGGGAGGTTAAGTAGCTTACCTCCAGGTCTACCGGTGAAGCCTTGGGGCCGAACAGGAGTAGGCTAGGGCGGGAAGTCGTACGCGCTAACGCTTGGGCAGTGACAACACTTCGACGGTGGTCCGGCGGCGGCGGTGCTTCTTGCCGACACCAGCAAGCTCGAGTACCGCGCGGAGGAGCGGGCGGCTGGTGTGTTGGGGGAAACGGCTTGAGGGTGGCGGCGAAGTCATCGGAGTGTGGGGGTGGCGCAAGGGGGTGAGCTCCACGGAAGCTCAGCAGCGGCGCGGGGAGAAAGCGGCGGCTCAGATGCGGCGGTGGCAAAGGGGTGGCGTTGCCGGTGAGGGGGTTCCCTTTTATAGGGCCGGGGTGGCGCGGAGGGTCGAGGCGGGGCTCCGGTGGGGAAAGGATAAGGCCGGGAGCGGCGAGTGCTCGGGCGAGGCGACCATTGGCCGACGACGCCATTGGGCAGAGGAGGCGGAGCTTCGTGTGGTCTTCGGCGGGGATTGGCCTTAGGCGGCGCGCGTCTGGGGCTTCGGGTCTGTCGGGCGGGCGAGGCGGAAGGGCTACCGTGGGGGTTGGGCGAGCGGGCGGAGGCGCGGGACGTCGGGGGCGTCTCAGCTTTCTCGGCGAACGAGCGGAACAGGGTTGGCGGAGTAGAGTCGTGGCAGGTGGAAGGCGACCTGCGCGCGGCCGGCGATTGGCTAGCCCTGCGCTCGCTCCGTCCTGTCACAGGCACGGGTTGGGCACCGTGGCTCTCGTCCTGTCGCTGTCGCGCTGGTGATAGGGCGCCGGCGAGCTGCTGGTGGCCGGCGGCCACGCGGCGCGCGGCGCGCGAGCGAATGGGCTCTGGCGCGCGGGCGTCGAGGCTCCTTTCGGCAGCAAGCCCAACCAGCTTGGGAGTGATCCTTCCTCCGAATCTTTCAACACAAGTTCTGAAACTCCCTTAAACAAACATGCTCAACTCTGATTGTTCTTCAAACTTTGTTTAAGGTGCTGGTTTAGATTGTGGAAGGATTTAAAGATATTTCCAGCCAAAGTTAGCCAAAAATCTGGAATTCCAGACTTAGGATTAAGGCATCCGGGGTGAGTTGACTGGTTTACCTCACTTTGACCGGGATTTTGAACAAGTTCGGGTCCGATTTGGATCTGGGTCAGTGTAACAAAGTTGGAACACTCTCGAGGTACTACAACTTCTATTAAGGCTCTGACTCGAGTTTAGATAGGAAAACGGGAGATGAAAGCTTGCAAGGATGGAGGAAAACTCGAATTCCAGGACTTAAGAGATTTTCAGGGTCCTTAGGAAAACCGGCTTTGGTTGCTGTTTTTGACTTCCTTCCACTCCGAATTAGTCAAGGTGCCTTTAACAAAAGTTGTTGGAATTAAAAAGTTTTACAACTCTTATTTGGGCGGAAACTTAAGTTTGTATATAGAATTTCAAGCTTTAAAATCAAACTCCAAAAAGAGCTTCTTAGGTTTATAAAGGTCATTTCACTTCTTAAATTAAGGATTTATCACTGGTTTAGAGTTAAAAGCACTTAATTTAGGTAGAGTTGTTACAGACTACCCCCCTTAAAGGAATCTCGCCCCGAGATTCAAGTGCAGAAAGAACTAGTGTGGCTGGTGCAACGTACCTCCTTGACCGAAAGAAAACCGCGAAAGTTAGCGTTGAGATATTCTTCCGTCTCCTATGTCGCTTCGTCTTCCGTATGGTGACTCCACTGAATTTTGTACATCTTGACCATTTGTCGACGAGTGTGTCTTTCCTTCCAGTCGAGGATCTTAACTGGATACTCCTTATATGATAAATCGGGTTCAATCTCCAATTCTTCCGGGGTAATGATCTCAGTTGGAATCCTGATGCACTTCTTAAGTTGCAAGACATGGAAAACATCGTGTATCGCTGCAATCTTCTCTGGAAGTTTAACTTGGTACGTTACGGGTCCACATGCCTCTACGATCTCGTAGGGACCAATATAGCGCGGAGGTAACTTTCCCTTTACTCCAAAACGTTGTACACCTTTGGTCGGTGAAACCCGTAGGTATACAAAATCTCCAACCTTAAATTGGATGGGTCTTCTTCTTTGATCGGAATAGCTCTTCTGTCAAGATTGGGCGGCCTTGAGATTTTCGCGGATGACTCTCACTTTTTCTTCGGCCTCTATGACCAGGTCAGGTCCATACACTGTTCTCTCTCCGGGTTGCGACCAGCTCAGTGGGGTTCGGCATCTACGTCCATACAAGGCCTCGAAAGGTGCCATTTTCAGGCTAGCTTGGTAACTATTGTTGTAGGAGAATTCCGCTAATGGCAAACACTTATCCCAGTTCTTGTCATAATGAATAGCACAGGCGCGCAACATATCTTCCAAAATCTGATTAACCCTTTCAGTTTGCCCATCGGTCTGAGGGTGATATGTGGAACTGCGGATCAATTTAGTGCCAAGTGAAAACTGCAACTGCTACCAAAAGCGTGCTACAAACTGACTACCTCGATCAGAGATGATCGTTTTAGGTACACCATGCAAGGAAACAATCCGATCAAGGTACAGTTCTGCATATTTCTGTATGGTGTGGGTGGCGTGTACTGGAAGGAAATGTGCCGTTTTGGTTAGTCGGTCTACCATAACCCATATGGAGTCATGCTTGCGGGAGGTATTGGGTAGTCCGACTATAAAGTCCATGCTTATATCTTCCCATTTCCACGAGGGAATAGGGAGCGGCTGCAAGGGGCCAGCTACCCTCAAGTGGCTTGCCTTAACTCGCTGACAGGTATCGCACTCTGAAACATATCGAGCAATGTCGGGTTTCATCCCACTCCACCAGAAATTTTGTCGGAGGTCGTGATACATCTTGGTACTGCCAGGGTGAATCGAGAACTTGGACAGGTGTGCTTCATCCAGAATTTGTTTCTTAAGCTCGGGATCATTTGGAACTACAAGTCGAGTTTCATAAAGTACCACTCCTTTCCAATCCTGTCGGAAACGTTTATATCCTTTGTCCTCCTGTGCAAGTTTCGCTTTGATCAGGTTTATCTCTTTGTCCTCTAGCTGTGCTAGAATTATTTGGTCAAGCAGGGTGGACTCCAGAGAAATATGACTTAAGGTGCCGTGTGGAACAATTTCCAAGTTGAGTTTAGCCATTTCGTGACACAGGGTCTCGGCATAATTAACCGCCTATAAGCAGTTACAATGGACCTTGCGGCTGAGTGCATCTGCAACTACGTTAGCTTTTCCTGGGTGATAATGCACTTCTAGGTCATAATCCTTGATTAACTCTAACCATCTCCGCTGACGCATATTGAGGTCTTCTTGAGTGAATATATACTTAAGACTCTTGTGATCTGTATAGATGTTGCATCCGTTTCCCATGAGATAATGCCTCCACATTTTCAGAGCATGAAGGACTGCCGCTAACTCAAGATCATGAGTAGGGTAATTCAACTCATGTGGCCGTAACGCTCGCGAGGCATAGGCAATGACTCGGCTGTCTTGCATAAGAACACAACCAAGTCCAGTGCTAGAGGCATCGCAATACACATCAAATGGCCTAGTGGTGTCGGGCTGAGCTAAAACTGGCGCAGAAGTCAATAATTGCCTCAAGGTGTGGAAAGCTTCTTCACATTTGTCACTCCACACAAACTTACTCCCTTTCTTCAGCAGTTCCGTCATTGGCTTAGCTATTTTTGAGAAGTCAGGGATGAAGCGGCGGTAGTAACCGGCCAAACCAAGAAAACTTTGAATCTGATGAACTGAAGTGGGCGGCTTCCAGTCCATTACTTCTTGCACCTTGCTTGGGTCTACTGCTATACCGTCTCTGGATATGGTGTGTCCCAAGAATTTAACACTGTCCAGCCAAAAGTCACACTTAGAGAACTTGGCATAGAGTTGGTGGTCTCTTAAGCGTTGGAGTACAGTATGTAGGTGCTCTGCATGTTCTTGTTCATTCTTCGAGTACACCAAGATGTCGTCAATGAATACCACGATGAATTTGTCGAGTTCGGGCATAAACACCGAATTCATGAGGTACATGAAGTAAGCCGGTGCATTAGTAAGCCCGAATGACATGACTAAGTACTCGTAGAGTCCATATCGTGTAGAAAAGGCAGTCTTTGGAATGTCGCACGGGCGGATCTTGATTTGATGGTAGCCAGAACGGAGGTCAATTTTGGAAAACACTCTAGCTCCAGCTAATTGGTCGAACAGAACATCAATGCGGGGTAGGGGGTACTTGTTCTTTATCGTCACCGCATTGAGAGGTCGGTAGTCCACACACATTCGCAGACTATCGTCCTTCTTTTTCACAAACAAGGCGGGGCAACCCCAAGGTGATGTACTTGGGCGAATAAAACCTTTTTCCAACAAATCATGCAACTGAGCTTTCATTTCTGCCAGTTCGGCTGGTGGCATCCGATATGGTCTCTTTGAAATTGGGGCGGTACCTAGTTGCAACTCAATGGCAAACTCGATGTCTCTCTCAGGCGGCATACCCAGCAAATCGTCTGGAAACACATCCGTGTACTCGCACACTACTGGGATATCTTCCAAACGGGCTTTAGACACGGGATAGGCACAAGAAGTTTGGCACTCTCGGGGAGGTAAGTGTATAGTGGAGCTACCATACTTGGGTGAATTTATTTGGATTGCCCTGGCAGGGATATCTAGGGTCACTCGGTGTCGGGTCATCCAATCCATTCCCAAGATAACATCTATTCCTTCTATTCCAAGGGTAAGCAGGTCTTCCTTAAGAAGGGTTCTCCCTAACTGGATAGGTACTTTGCGGCTCACTTGGTGTGAAGCTACCTTTCCACCCGGGGTAGAGATTATGTAGGTACCTTTGGTGTGACAGAAATCTAACCCACACTTAGCACTGATTCTAGTCCCAATGAAACTATGAGATGCTCCCGAATCAAACAAAATAAGGACGGGTTGATCACAGATAGAAAAGGTACCCGTCATCACTGGTGCGCCCTCTAGAAGTTCAGCAAGGGTGGTGAAGTTCAGCCTGCCTTGTCGGACCTGCACCTTTGGCTTCTTCCCCTTGTTGCCCAGTGTATTGCTTTGACCGGGTCGTTGATTCTGGTTGCAGGGGCAGTCCTTGGCGAAGTGTCCTGAGTTCCCGCAAGTGAAACAGCGGTTTCTAGTGACCGGGCGCAGTGGCATCTGGAGAGCAGGGCGGGGCCCTTGCGGCTGGAAACCGGGGAAACGAGGTGCTGCCTGCGATGGACGTCGAGCAACCCATCTCCCAGGCTGTGCAGGCCTACGAGGCGCTTGTGGGGGAACCATTCTGTACTTCTGGGCAGGCGGGCTGGGTGCCGGCATTGGGGCCTTCCTCTTCATGTCGGCCTTGAGAGCCTTCATGCAATCTTCCTAGGAAATTGCCAGGTTCACCAGTTCATTGTAGGAACCCACTTTGATGGGGTTCAGCCTTTCCTTGAGCTCCAAACTCAAGCCTCTGTGGAAGCGGTCCCTCTTCTTTTCATCGGAGTCCGCATGATAGCCTGCATATCAACACAGGTCGTTGAAAGCCTGCGCATAGTGCAGGACATCGCGGCCTCCCTGGGTGAGAGCTAGGAACTCATTGAGCTTGCGCTCCAGAAGACCCTCAGGGATGTGATGGCCCCTGAACGCCATCTTGAATTCCTCCCAGCCGACGACGTGGTCGGCCGGCTGCATGGCGTGGTAGTGTTCCCACCACAGGAGAGCAGAACCACGCAACTGCTGCGCGGCGAACCGAACCTTGTTCTCATCCGGGCAATATGCGGTGAGAAGGGAGAACTTGGACTCGGTAGCGCGAATCCAGGCATCGGCGTCAAGTGGGTCCTCCGTCTTGTGAAACAGAGGAGGCTGGGTCCCCAGAAAATCCTCATAGCGAGCAACATGTGGCTGATGATGGGCCCTTCCTCCTTGGGGCTGCTGCTGCTGCCCCTGAGCGATGTGCCTCAACAGCTCGGTCTGGGCTGCCAAGATCGACTCGAGGGTGGTCGGAGGCGGAGATGGGGGAGGCACCTCGCTGCCACTGGGAACGGAGCCGGAGCGTGTGCGATGCGCCATCTGCAAGATTCACCTTTCCATTAGTTCCATAACCTCAGAAGTATTCCAAATAATGTGGGAATGTATGTGTTAATTCCGTAGATGCAACTTTTGCAACCCAACACATATCCTTATTAAGGAGGTGCACAAATCTTAGCTATCAACTGGCCCGTTTTTGCAGCGTCATTTTATCCTTGTTACCGATCGGAAAGGTATTTTGATCCACGTTTTGTAGGGTCCACAAGATCCGGTTTCTCCTCGGTTGGTCTGCACACACCCTTGGGTGAGCCAAAACCTTATCCTCGGGGTCCCACTAATTTCCGACCTTTGTTGCCGGGGTCGGGCGAAACGGAGCTTCTCAACACGGGGTCGGACGAGGCGGAGACCTGCCGCGAGGGGTCGGGCGGGGCGGAGACCGTCCGCGACTCGGGGTCGGTCAGCTTTGGACAGGCCCACAGGAGACGGGTGTGTGGTCACAGCACTAAAACCCACACAACTTGGCATCCACGGCGTGTCGCAAGGGTCAGAAGTCGAGTCAAAAGGGAACTGCTTTCACCAAGATCATTTCATTGCTGGTCTTAAAATACAGGAGGAGTACTCAACTCAAGGCTAACCTATTACATCATTGGCCAAAATATAGGTCGCCGAGGAGTACAATCAAAAACAAAATAGAACCGCTCAACTTAGTTTGCCATAACTAGAAGTCATCGAGGTTGCCCACGGAGGCAAAGCTAAGGACCGGAGAGTGAGCGTCACCAACTGGAGGCTGCGGTGAGGCATTCTCATAGTCCATGCTCGAAAAGCCTTCGATCTCCTCAGGCTCCTCCTCCTGGGCCATTGGCTCATCTAGCTGCACCTCTAAGGCATGGATGGCATTAAGCTCATCGTGATGCTCCTACAAGTGCTCATTGGCGTTCGCCAACTCCATGTTCACATCATAGAACTGGTCAGCCAAGATCTCCATATCGTGCTCCATATCCACAATCTCTTCCTCCAAACGAGTAATCTTGTCCTGCATCTCAGCAATCTGAACATCCTTTTGTACCAGCTCGAGCGACTGGTCCACCATGCCACTCTGCACGGTAGACAAGGCAACCTGGTTGGCCACTACCATCCCAATCACCGTAGCCATCGCTCGGCTCTGCAGCTCAACCATCCTGTAGAACACATTCAGGCAATGAGCTGAAACTAAAATCGTGCGCTGAGGATCCATAAGCCCGAGCAAGTCCATATGCTCCATACGATCCAACCAGTCCGGGTCCCTCGTATCCCGGGCAGGGAACAACCCAATCGGGTCTAGCGCGATCTCAAGAGGGTGTGCCCGGCAGAACTAGGTCAAGGTCTGCAAGGCTGCAAACTCCCACGCGTCGTGGAGCGTGTGTCCCTCAGCCACTACCTCCAACAGCGGCCACTGTGGCTGATCCGGAGGCGGGGGTACCCGCACGTGTACGCGGCTCCGCGGAATCCCGTGGTCCTGGTACGCACGTCCCGCATAAATCGGCGGCGACTGGTACCCGAAAGAGCGCAGAGTGTCCCACAACCCAGCTGGAAAACCCTTGTAGTGAAGGCACTGTGAGTAGGTGGTGCCCTCCGTACCGACTGCCACGTGCACGGGCTGCGCCATCTATAACCAAGGGTCACGTGACAAACGTGGTTAAC
The DNA here is from genome assembly GCF_005286985.2 of Setaria viridis. Lineage (NCBI taxonomy): Eukaryota > Viridiplantae > Streptophyta > Magnoliopsida > Poales > Poaceae > Setaria > Setaria viridis. The sequence continues at coordinate 32,228,083 of NC_048270.2, forward strand.
ACTTGGAAATCAAACAGATTTCTGGCAGTTAGAGAAAAGCTCATAACTCAGCAAGTGTTCCTCCAAAAATTTCTCAAATTTTACCAGCATGTTCTTTAGATAGTGGGTAACAAGTTTGGTATTCAAAGGTAGGGCTAGAACAAAACCCAACAAGGTGATAATCTCAGATTCCCATTAAGTATACCTGCCGGAACTCTTCAGACCGAGTCAAGGTAAACTGAACATAACTTCCAAACCAGAGACTTAACAAAGCTGAAACTCTACCAGTAAGTCCTTCACTAAGTTCTGAAAAACTTTGCTTAAAGGACTCCTCGCAGGAAAGGTCCTTAAAGTGGTCGAAACAGCAGAAACTCCGCTGGTGTGCACTTTGGGCTAACAGCCAACAGGGGGTCACCAAACTGATCACAACTCTCAACCCAAATGGTAGTACCTTGTGGCAGTTTTACTTGGGAGTTTTAACACAACTTTCTTATACAAACCTTCTGGAGTTAGCATGGCAGAAAAAGGACAGCTAGACAATCCTTAACGCGGTGCATTACTTTTTACGACGTACTCGAGTTTGGTTTTATTTCTGAATGCATGCACGTCCTAGTCGTCCTCTCAACCAAAAATAATTGCCAAAAATCTTTGGACTTACGTGGTTAGTGCCGGTGGCAAGGCAACAATACGGCTCTCACTATAATAACTAGTCGAGTTACTAGGCATCGTTTTGAACGCAACGTTTGTTAGTGTACCTGCAGAAAAACACAACACAGCTTGAACCTTCCGTGCCAGCACTCACGAAAGCGTCCACAATCATTACCGTTCACTATAGAAACGGCACCCATGCGTTTAACGCTGCATGGACAGCGCAACAACCGTGGAAATAGGTTCCTTTGAATAGAATCCTATAACCCTTCGCATTCTCGTGATGCGGAATCATGCACACGTGTAACAAACGTGGGCGAACAACCGTGACGATAGGCTCGTTGGAATCGAACCATACCATCCTTCGCATGTATTAACATACGGAACCTGCGCACGTATAATAGACGTGGGCGAAACAACTGTGATGATAGGCTCGTTGGAATCGAACTCCCATCACCCTTCGCATACTCGCGATGCGGATTTCGGCACACGTATGATAGACGTGTCAAAAAGTGCTGGAAGTTAGAAGATAACCAATAACTATTAGCCACCTTAAAAACAACCCCAAAATCCCCTAGGGCTCCTCGAACTAAACTCATCCTTAGCGAACTTACGAACTTCTCGATTTTACTTCTTGCAAATTTTAGTTAGAAAAAGAGTTTTAAGGTTTGTTGTTCTCCGTACTGTGCTTCGAGCTCTGATGCCAGCTGTGGCGGAACCGCCCAAATTAACCTGACTAAAATGCATTGAAGTCGCCTGACACGCGATTATGCACTTTAAGCAAGTCAACTTGGTCGACCGTCGGATTTTCTCCGATAAACCACATAACAGGATCGAGAAGCAACGCTCACGCGAAGGTGAGTAGCACAGAGGTTACAACATTCCATCATGACAACATAGTTCAACAATTTATTACATCAGAGTTTTCGAAATTTAGACCGAAATTTTGCATGGTTCGAAGTCAAAGGAAAACAGCGGAAACTACACGTCGATACATGACATCATGACGGAGCCGATCGTGACCTCAAAAATTCCTTCCTTCGCCATCCGAGGAAGGATCCCACTCGACGGTCCAGCCTGGAGGAAGCTGGGTCGGCCAAGTGGTACCAACACCCAAGCTATTGACATTACCTGAAAAAGATTAGCCACAACAAGGCTGAGCAACTAGTACTCAGCAAGACTGACCCGTCGGAAAGACACGACCGAGACCTAGACATGCAAGGCTTTCTGGCTCTGGGGTTTTCTTTGCCAAAAGCGTCTAAAGTCAGTCCTTACTTTCAACATTTTAGCTCATGTTCTATGTTCTTTATCCATTCTAGATTAGCAACTTATACTAAACAAACATGGTTTCCAAGCAATTACTGAACAAACATCAAGATTAAAATCATCATCATGTTCCATCTTTACTCAGTGCAGAATAGCGATCAAGTAGTCCCAATCTGTGAGAGGCAGACGAATCGATTCGAATTTTATTAACCATGCATGGCAAACCTAATCTCACGACATCCGCGCACCACGAAGGGTCGCTTCATTTGTCAGCCGTCCCCATCGATCCCTTAGGCACGTGTCAGGGCCAACTTCGTTTGGCATGCAATGCTCCACAGTCCCGGCCTATTGCTGCACTGTGACCGCACTTGCACCCACATGATGCACCATGGGAACGACGTTCCAAGGACAGCCGGAAGGTATGCCACGCCCCAGTTCAATCAGGTACTAGGCTTCCCCATCCCATACTAGGTATGAGATTAGTACTTTCAAACACTTGATCACGAACGCCGACACGTTTCGACCTTAGTTCATTTTCATTTAGACAGACGGGGCAATCCACCAAATATCGAACACAAGCCTGACCCCGTCCGTCGTCCTTATAGTTGCGACAAATCTGAAACATTCAACTCCTATAACTCGCAAGTGACAGGAGATCACTCGACTTTTACCGAAACCTATTAAGCAATGCAACTACTCGGCCTTAGCAACTAGTATTCAAAAACAAGGTACTAAGTTATGCATCTAAGGTTCCATTACAACTCCTCGAAACGTAAATGCGCAATCAAGTAATCAATAATATTGCATGAACTCAAGATAGGAATTTATGCTCTGGGCTTGCCTTCCGGAAAAGCTTGCGGGTCCTCGGGGTCTTGCTCCGGTTCGGGCTCTCCTATGAAGGGGTGCAATTCCTCGGCGGGGTCTTCTTCCGGCGCCGGGTGAAGCTCGTACGTTCTGTCGGGGAGATTCAACTCTACACGGAAATGCAATGCAGGGGTTAAACATTTTAAATGGTTATTTCAACACACTCATGTTTTAACATGGACACTTGTAGCAAAGCTACAGGAAAGGTGGGGGAGTTCAACTTCTGTTGGTGGAGAGCCGGATGAGAGGGTCGGATTGGGGAAAACTTAGGGTCTGACCCTCAGGTTTAAGGAAAACCGTACCGAGGTCCTCAGACTCAACACAGAGGAATCCCCGAAAATATTTCACCGATACCCTCGGGTCAAAGAAAAAGTTACAGCCGAGCCCTCGGGTGAGGCGGAGAAAGGGTCGGCGAAACTTGGCAGGGTCGGGCGAGGCGAACGGGAAAAGGTCGGGCGAGACGAAAAGAAAAGGGGTCGGACGAACCGAAACAAAGGGGTCGGGCGAAACGAAAAAGGACAGGGGTCGGGCGAGACGGAAAGAAAAAGGGGTCAGGCGAGACGGAAAGGACAGGGAGGTTAAGTAGCTCACCTCCAGGTCTACCGGTGAAGCCTTGGGGCCGAACAGGAGTAGGCTGGGGTGGGAAGTCGTACGCGCTAACGCTTGGGCAGTGGCAAGACTTCGACGGTGGTCCGGCGGCGGCGGTGCTTCTTGCGGACACCAGCAAGCTCGAGTACCGCGCGGAGGAGCAGGCGGCTGGTGTGTTGGGGGAAACGGCTTGAGGGTGGCGGCGAAGTCGCCGGAGTGTGGGGGTGGTGCAAGGGGGTGAGCTCCACGGAAGCTCAGCAGCGGCGCGGGGAGAAAGCGGCGGCTCAGATGCGGCGGTGGCATAGGGGTGGCGTTGCCAGTGAGGGGGTTCCCTTTTATAGGGCCGAGGTGGCACGGAGGGTCGAGGCGGGGCTCCGGTGGGGAAAGGATAAGGCCGGGAGCGGCGAGTGCTCGGGCGAGGCGGCCATTGGCCGACGACGCCATTGGGCATAGGAGGCGGAGCTTCGGGTGGTCTTCGGCAGCGATTGGCCTTGGGCGGCGCGCGTCTGGGGCTTCGGGTCTGTCGGGCGGGCGAGGCGGAAGGGCTACCGTGGGGGTTGGGCGAGCGGGCGGAGGCGTGGGACGTCAGGGGCGTCTCAGCTTTCTCGGCGAACGGGCGGAACAGGGTTGGCGGAGCAAAGCCGTGGCAGGTGGAAGGCGACCTGCGCGCGGCCGGCGATTGGCTAGCCCTGCGCTCGCTCTGTCCTGTCACGGGCGCGGGTTGGGCGCCGTGGCTCTCGTCCTGTCGCTGTCGCGCTGGTGATAGGGCGCCGGCGAGCTGCTGGTGGCCGGCGGCCACGCGGCGCGCGGCGTGCGAGCGAATGTGCTCTTGCGCGCGGGCGTCGAGGCTCCTTTCGGCAGCAAGCCCGACCACCTTTGGAGTGATCCTTCCTCCACATCTTTCAACACAACTTCCGAAACTCCCTTAAACAAACTTGCTCAACTCTGATTGTTCTTCAAACTTTGTTTAAGGTGCTGGTTTAGATTGTGGAAGGATTCAAAGATATTTTCGGCCAAAGTTAGCCAAAAATCTGGAATTCCAGACTTAGGATTAAGGCATCTGGGGTGAGTTGACTGGTTTACCTCACTTTGACCGGGATTTTGAACAAGTTCGGGTCCGATTTGGATCTGGGTCAGTTTAACAAAGTTGGAACACTCTCGAGGTACTACAACTTCTATTAAGGCTCTGACTCGAGTTTAGATAGGAAAACGGGAGATGAAAGCTTGCAAGGATGGAGGAAAACTCGAATTCCAGGACGTAAGAGATTTTCAGGGTCCTTAGGAAAACCAGCTTTGGTTGCTGTTTTTGACTTCCTTCCACTCCGAATTAGTCAAGGTGCCTTTAACAAAAGTTGTTGGAATTAAAAAGTTTTACAACTCTTATTTGGGAGGAAACTTAAGTTTGTATATAGAATTTCAAGCTTTAAAATCAAACTCCAAAAAGAGCTTCTTAGGTTTATAAAGGTCATTTCACTTCTTAAATTAAGGATTTATCACTGGTTTAGAGTTAAAAGCACTTAATTTAGGTAGAGTTGTTACAGCATCCCATGACGCGCTGCACTCCCTTCAGATTTTGGATCACCCCCATATCGACGATGGCTGATATCTTCTCCGGGTTGGCTTCGATGCCGCGCATGGAGACGATGAAGCCGAGCAGCATGCCCCTCGGGACCCCGAAAATGCACTTTTCGGGGTTGAGTTTCATGCGCTTGTCTCTCAGTCTCTCGAAGGCCAGTTCAAGGTCAGTGATGAGATGTCGCCCTTCTTGGACTTGACCACGATGTCATCCACGTAGGCCTCAACGGTTCGCCCGACGAGGTCTCCAAAACACTTGAGCATACATCGCTGGAACATAGCCCCTGCGTTTTTGAGGCCGAACGGCATCGTGACGTAGCAGTAGGGACCGAAAGGGGTGATGAAAGAGGTCGCGAGTTGGTCGGATTCTTTCATCGTGATTTGGTGGTAACCGGAATACGTGTCGAGGAAGCTAAGGGTTTCGCACCCTGCGGTGGAGTCGACTATCTGATCTATGCGTGGCAAAAGGAAACGGATCCTTTGGGCATGCTTTGTTGAGACCCGTATAGTAAACACACATTCTCCATTTCCCATTCTTTTTTCGTATAAGAACAGGATTGGCTAACCACTCGGGTCGGTGCACTTCCTTGATGAACCCGGCCGCTAAAAGCTTCTGGAGCTCCTCGCCGATGGTCTTGCGCCTCTCCTTGTCGAAGCGGCGCAAGCGCTGTCTCACCGGTTTGGAGCCGGCCTTGATGTTCAAGGAGTGCTCGGCGACTTCCCTTGGGACGCTCGGCGTGTCCGAGGGTTTCCACGCAAAAACGTCGTTGTTTGCGTGGAGGAAGTCGACGAGCGCACTTTCCTATTTGGGGGATAGGGTAGCGCCTATCTGCACCGTCCTGCCATCGGAGCAGTTGGGGTCGAGGGCGACCTCCTTTACGCCTTCCGTGGCTTCGAAGGAAGTGGTGGACTGCTTGGAGTCGGGCAGATCCTCGGTGCCCTCCGCAAGCCGGACCGCGTGGTCCTCTGAACAAGTGATAGCCGAGGCGTATTCGCAGCACTCGACATCACACTCGTACGCCTTCTGAAAAGACGTGCCGATGGTGATAACTCCGTTGGGCCGCGGCAGCTTAAGCTTGAGGTAGGTGTAGCTGGGGATGGCCATGAACTTGGTGTAGCATGACCGTCCCAAGATGGTGTGGTAGGTCCCGCGGAGGCCCACCACCTCGAAAATGAGGATCTACTTCCTGAAGTTGGAAGGAGTCCTGAAAGTGACGAGCAGGTCGATCTGCCCGAGGGGCATTGCCCATTTCCCGGGCACGATGCCGTGGAACGGCGCCTCCCTGGGATGGAGACGGGATCGGTCGATCCCCATGGCATCAAGGGTCTCGGCTTAGAGGATGTTGAGGCCGCTGCCTCGATCCATGAGAACCTTGGTGAGGCGCTTCGTGCCGATGAGGGGGTAGCGTCCCGGCTGCGGGACACGCTCCGAGTGGTTGGACTGGTCGAAGGTTATGGCGGACCTTGACCAGTCGAGGAAGGTCGGGGTAGCGGGGTCGGCTGCGTAGACCTTGCGGCATTCCAGCTTTCGGCGGCGCCTAGAGTCGTAGGCCGCTGGCCCGCCGAAGATCATGAAGCAGTCGTCCACGTTGGGGAAGCCATCTTCCTTTTCTCCGATATCCTTCTTCTCTTCTTCGGGCTTCTGTCTCTGGTTGCCCTTCACCGGATAGCCCATAAAGTACCTCTTCATGAGGTTGCAATCCTTATAGGCATGCTTGGTGGGGAACTCGTGATTCGGGCACGGTCCCTCAAGCAACTTGTTGAAGAACCAGGGGTGCCATCGGGAGGCGGCTGTCCCCGCTTGCGCTCGGCAACAGCCACGAGGGGAGCCTCGTGCCATTGCTTGTTCTTCTTCTTCTGCTGGCGGTTGGAGGTGCCCTCGTCGGCGTCCTCTTCCCACTTCGCCTTGCCTTTCGAGCGATCAAAAATCGCCCGACGGCCTCTTCGCCCGAGGTGAAGCTGGTGGCGATGTTGAGGAGCTCCTCGATGGTCCGTGGGCCCTGAAATCCCAGCTCGTGGACCAGGGGCTGCAGGAGGTTCCCACCAAGAAGGCTCCAATGACATCGGCGTTGGCGACGTTGGAGAGCTCAGTGCGCTTCCTGGAGAAGCGCCGGATGTAGTCCCGGAGGGACTCATCCGACCCCTGGCGGTAGCTTCAGAGATCCCAAGAGTTTCTGGGGCGCATGTACGTGCCCTGGAAGTTCCCTACAAAGATTTCTTTCAGGTCATTCTAGTTACGGATCCGACCTGACAGAATGTGTTCCAACCAGGCTCGCGCCGAGTCGGCCAAGAACAGAGAAAGGTTGCGGATGATGAACAAATCGTCATCCACCCCACCGGCCTGACAAGCAAGCCGGTAGTCACTGAGCCAAAGCCCGGGGTTTGTCTCCCCGGAGTACTTGGCCACGTTGGTGGGCTGCCTGAACCATGCTAGGAACAGCGCGTTCAGGATGCGCGTGGAGAAGGCCCTGGGCCCCGCTAGGTCGGGGCTCAGGCTTCGGTCTTCTTTGCTATCGTAGCGCCCACCACGGTGTACGTGGTAGCCGCGGTTTGCTCCATCCTCCTTGTCTGCACGAGAGCGCCGCCGCGCGTCCACGGTGTCATGGGACCAACGCGCCGGTGGACGGATGGGGCTCCGCCACCTGCAGGTGGTGGGGTCCATCGCGCGGGCGCGGCCCGGTTCCCCACAGGAGGAGGCTGGTGGACAGACTCTCCACGCCTTTCAGGAGGCGCGGTGGGCGATGCCCTACTGGCGTTGTGCCTGTTGGGATACGAGGTAGGCTACACTAGCGCAAATCAAAATTTCTACCGCGTAAAACCAGGAAGAACTGCCATATAAGGATCACGGGATTACCACTCGACGCACTACTGGTGCGGAAGATGTAGATATGCGTCGATGCAGTGAAGACGATCACGTAGTCGTACGTAGTCGATCACGTCAACGTCCAGCAGCTCCTCAGCAGCTCGTCCACGTGCAGCACGATCGCCCTCGTGCTGCGGCTCGTCGTCGGCTCGTCGTGGCTCGTCAGCGGCTCGTCGTGGCTCGTCGGCGGCTCGTCCAAGTGTTGCAGGCGCAACACCTCCAAGGTATCCACACGTGCAGGGAGGAAGCGTCGCAAGCCGGACTGCTAGATCCGTGAGTTGCAACAGGCGAGGGCGTGGGAGGCGCGGCAGATGAGTTTCGCCAAAAAAGGTGTAAACCCTAGGGCACCCCCACCCCTCTATTTATAGAGGTTCCTAACAGGCCTCTGGGTCCAAGGCCCATTAGTACTTCTAAACCTAATCCAACTCGGATCAGATCCGAATTGGGCTTCCAGCCCCTTAAGTGTGTGACCCTATGGGTTCGGATACGTATAGACATGGCCCGAGTACTCCTACTCGGCCCAATAGTCGGTAGCGGCCTCTAGCAAGACGTGCCAACTCCTATACGCACACGAAGATCATATCAGACGAACCATCACAACATAATATACATGCTATTCCCTTTGCCTCACGATATTTGGTCTAGCTTCAAGCCGACCGCTCTTTCTCGATCCTGTGATTCGGAATCCCTTTGTAGGTTAACTCTTAACCGTACGTAGCATGGCCATGCATTTTCGGATCCGATCACTCGAGGGGCCCAGAGATATCACTCTCAATCAGAGAGGGGCAAATCCCATCTTGATTGACCATGTCTCATAGCATGCTTCTTGACAAACCCGAAAGCTACCTTTATAACTACCCTGTTACGGCGTAGCGTTTGATAGCCCCTAAGTAGGTCGATCCACATCTAGAATACATGCGACAATCTCAGGTCTAAGGACAAGGCGTATATGTTGTTTAAAGAGAGAACTACTTCTCGTGTTGGGTCAGTCCTAGCACATATCTCCACATGTGTCCACATTATTAGTTCAACATCTCCATGTCCATGACTTGTGAAACATAGTCATCAACTAATACATGTGCTAGTCTAATATTCATGTGTGTCCTCACATGAACTCCGACTAGGGACAACTTTAGAATAACCATACAAGTAAAGAGTTTCACATACAATTCACATAATTGCAAATCAATTCAAGTAGCCTTTAATGGATATTCAATGAACTCAATATACAGATCATGGATACAAATGGAATATCATCATCTCTATGATTGCCTCTAGGGCATACCTCCAACAGTCTCCCACTTGCACTAGAGTCAATCTAGAAGGTACCTAATACCCATAGCTCTTACATGCGCATCATGCTTAGCCTGCGGGAGAGGTTTTGTTAACGGATCAGAAATGTTCAGATCCGTGTGTATTTTGCATATCTTGATCTCACCCCGGTTAACGAAGTCTCGAATGAGATGAAATCGCCGCATTACGTGTTTGTTCTTCTGGTGGTTCCTTGGCTCCTTTGCTTGCGCAATTGCCCCATTATTATCATAGTAAAGATTCAATGGGCTGGACGCATTCGGGAACACACCAAGCTCAATGAGGAAATTCCTTATCCAAACACCTTCCTTCGCGGCTTCCGAAGCCGTGATGTACTTGGCTTCTGTCGTAGAATCGGCCACCGTCTCCTGCTTGGAACTCTTCCAACTAACAGCACCACCATTTAGCGTGAACACAAATCCTGATTGTGACTTTGAATCATCTCTGTCCGTTTGGAAACTAGCATCGGTGTAACCTGTTACAACGAGCTCCTCCTCACCTCCATAGACGAGGAACATATCTTTAGTCCTTCTCAAGTACTTAAGAATGTTTTTCACCGCTGTCCAGTGACTCTCACCTGGATCAGATTGGTGTCTGCTTATCATACTTAGCGCATATGAAACATCTGGGCAAGTACTTATCATTGCATACATGATAGATCCAATAGCCGAGGCATATGGCACTCTACTCATGCGATCCCGCACATCAGCAGTCGAAGGACACTGAGTCTTGCTGAGATGTATGCCATGTGACATAGGCAAGAACCCTTTCTTTGCCTCTTCCATGCTGAACCGCTTCAACACTTTGTCAATGTAAGTATCTTGGCTTAAACCTATAAGCCTTCTCGATCTATCTCTATAGATCTTAATGCCCAGAATATATGCCGCTTCCCCTAAGTCCTTCATCGAAAAACTATTTTTCAGTGAAGTCTTTACGGACTCAAGCATAGGAATGTTATTTCCAATCAGTAATATGTCATCCACATATAAGATTAGAAATACTACAGAGCTCCCACTAACCTTCTTGTAAACACAAGACTCTTCTTCGTTCTTGGTGAAGTCAAACCCTTTGACCACTTCATCAAAACAAATGTTCCACCTCCTAGATGTTTGCTTCAATCCATAAATGGATCTCTGAAGCTTGCATACCTTTCCAGCATTTTTCGGATCGACAAAACCCTCGGGCTGTATCATATACACATCCTCAGCTAGGTTTCCATTCAGGAAAGTTGTCTTGACATCCATCTGCAATATCTCATAGTCGAAATATGCAGCTATAGCTAGAATAATCCGAATGGACTTAAGCATCACTATGGGCGAGAAGGTCTCGTCGTAGTCAACTCCTTGAACTTGTCGAAAACCTTTTGCGACAAGTCGTGCTTTATAGATGTGAACATTTCCATCCATGTCCTTTTTCTTCTTATAGATCCACTTGCACTCTATGGCTTTAACACCATCAGGCGGGTCAACCAAGTTCCAAACTTGATTGTCTCCCATGGACTCTATTTCGGATTGCATGGCACTCTGCCATTTTTCGGAGTCTGGGTCCATCATTGCTTCTGCATATGTCGCAGGCTCATCATTGTCCAACAATAATATTTCCCGCATTTCGCGGAGCCTTGCTGACCTTCGTGGGTATCTCAACTTGTTCTGCTACATTAGCATCACTCATTGATTCTTGCCCGATCGGCTCATCTTGAACTTCTTCAAGATGCACTGTCTTTCCACTCTTTTCTCCTTTGAGAAACTCTTTCTCTAGGAAAACCCCAATCCGAGCGACAAACACTTTGCCTTCTGATCGGTTGTAGAAATAATATCCCAAAGTTTCCTTTGGATATCCCACGAAAATGCACTTATCCGACTTGGGTGTGATCTTGTCCGACTGAAGTCGCTTGACAAACACTTCACATCCCCAAATCTTTAGAAAAGACAAACTAGCAACCTTTCCAGTCCATATCTCATATGGTGTCTTAACTACGGATTTAGATGGTACCCTATTAAGTGTGAAAGCTGCTGTTTCTAGAGCGTATCCCCAAAATGACAACGGTAGGTCCGACTGGCTCATCATTGATCGAACCATGTCTAACAAAGTTCGATTACGTCGCTCGGATACACCGTTTCTCTGAGGTGTTCCAGGCGGCGTAAGTTGTGGAACAATTCCGCAACTCTTTAGATGATTGCTAAACTTGTGGCTCAAATACTCGCCTCCACGATCAGATCGTAAGGCCTTAATTTTCTTGCCACGCTGATTTTCAACTTCATTCTGAAATTCCTTGAACTTTTCAAAGGTTTCAGACTTGTGCCTCATCAAGTAGACATAGCCATATCTACTAAAATCATCAGTGAAAGTTATGAAGTATTGAAATCCTCCTCTAGCCGTCGTGCTCATTGGTCCGCATACATCACTATGTACGAGTTTCAACAAGTCTACTGCTCTCTCAGGAAATCCTGTGAAAGGTGTCTTGGTCATGTTGCCTAGCAAGCAAGCCTCACATGTCTCGTATGATTCAAAATCAAACGAAGTTAGAAGTCCATCAGAATGGAGCTTCTTCATGCGCTTTTCACTTATATGACCCAAACGATAATGCCACAAGTAGGTAGGACTCAAATCATTAGGTCGAGGCCTTTTAGCACTTACATTACAGACAGGTGAACCATCAAGATTTAAAACAAATAATCCATTCACAATGGGTGCAAAAGCCATAAACATATCATTCTTAGAGATCACACAACCATTGTTTTCACTCACAAATGAATAATCATCCTTCATCAAGCATGAAGGAGACAAAATGTTTTGACTTAAACTAGGAACGAAATAACAATTATTCAACTCCATAATAAATCCTGACGGGAGGTGGAGTTGCATCGTCCTGACGGTAAACGCAGCAACTCTTGCATTATTGCCCACGCGGAAATCAACTTCTCCTCTTTCCACGCTTCTACTTCTTATCATTCCCTGCATCGAATTGCAAATATGAGCAACCGATCCGGTATAAAATACCCAAGAATTAATAATTGTATCAGCGAGAAAAATGTCGTCTATAACATTAACAACAAGCGTACCTGAGGTAGAAGTACTCTTACTTCCACCATTCTTCAAGGAAGCTAGGTACTGCTTGCAGTTTCTCTTCCAGTGACCAAGTTCATGACAGTAAAAGCACTCTTTGTCTGGAGCAGGTCCAGGTCCAGCTTTAACCTTGGGCGTTGGGTTTGGCTTGGACGTTCCAGCCTTGCCCTTCTTCTTCCAAGAATTGCCCTTCTTCTTAAAGCTAGGCTTGTTCTGTATAGCCATCACATGGCTGGTACTAGCGCTTTTCTTGATGTCAGCCTCTGCTGTTTTAAGCATGCCACACAGCTCATTCAGACCCTTCTCCGTCCCATGCATATGGTAGTTCGAGATGAAGTTCCCATAGCTAGGCGGAAGAGACGAAAGAATAAAATCAGTGGCCAACTCTTGGCCCAGTGGGAAGCCCAGCTTCTCCAACCGTTGAGTGTAACCAACCATCTTGATTACGTGTGGTCCTACTGCTGTGCCTTCTGCTAGCTTGCTCTCAACAAAGGCCTTAGACACATTGAACCTTTCAGTCCTGGCCTGTGTTTGGAACATGTCTCTAAGCGCCACGATCATATCGTGCGCCTCATGGTTTGTTTCGAACTGCATCTGCAGCTCGGGTTCCATGCAAGCAAGCATAAGGCAGCTTACTTCGAGGTTAGCATCACATGCTTTCTTGTAAGCATTCTTAGCAGCAGCGGGTGCATCATCAGCAGGTTCTTCTGGTAGTGGGTTGTCTAGAACATCTTCCTTTTTCTCAGCCCTGAGAACAATTCTCAGGTTACGGATCCAATCCGAGTAATTTGTTCCATTCAACTTGTCCTTCTCAAGGACCGAACGCAAAGCAAACAGTGTAGTGCTGCTAGGTGCCATTTAATCTACAACAAAGTAATGCAAAATACACTAAGACAAACGTATCCATGATAGAGCAAATCACATTAAACTATTTTAACAGAATCTACTCCCACTAAAATCAATATTCCTCTATTGAAACTTAGTGATTCAGGATCCACAACTAACAAGTCCACTAGTGAGCTTTAGCATCACCGCTAGCAAACAAGGTAGATCGGTAAGCAACTTTTGCTAATCATATCACATATGACTCCTGTTGTTGGGTGACATCTCTATGTCTCAGCGCCCAACCTTTATGCCCCAAGGTCCTTAACCGTTAAGATAACCTTGTTAAGCAAACCAACCCTTATGCGCGTAAGTGTCCGACACAAACCCGTCTAGTCAAGGAAAACTAGTGGCACCCTAATTTCATAGACCCACCACTAATTGTACAAGACATGGGACGGTGCAAGTTGGGAGGGCATACTAACTTAAACTTTGTGAGGGATCGTACTACTTCTAAAATCACAGCATGCAGAAAGTAAAACATAAACAGAATAGCATTCACACAGTTGTGACACAGTATGGCCCGTTTTCATATGGTGATCTCCATCTCCATAGAACCTGTTCACCATGGTGATCTCCATCTTCATGTTCCATGTGCGCCATCCTCCTGGTGATGAGTTCTCCAAGAACTAGAACATGCTATTACGCCTAATAGCTAGTAAAGAAGCTAGTAATGAAGATTACATAGTTGCTTGGATCATCACAGATTGGTACGCAGACCATTAAGTACAATAAAGTGACAACACATATGGCTCCTGCCGTGTTGCCGTACGCGCGACACGCAGGTCACGAATGAGTTACACACATGCATCACATACACAAGGGGGCCATACTGATCACAAGATACATACATACATCCTGCAAAACAGAGTTAAGCGTCCTAACGTTCCAAACTTCGGAGGCCTGAAACTCCTTCTTCCAAGCCGAATTTGGGAAATCTAATTTCGCCGAAAACGGCCAAGCGGTTGAATTTCATGTGTAACTTTTTCTGTAGATCAATTTTCATATAAAATTCACCCCGATCCGAGATCGTACCGAAAAGTTACGGCTGATTTACCGAAGCATACGCATACGGCAAAAATCCCGACCCCGGCACTAGATCCCATCTACTATTGCACATCTAATGCGCCTGGCGTATGACCCTGGATATCGATTCAACCAATCATATTGATCTTCGCTCACTGCAACTGGATTTACGTGTATCACTTAACTCCGATGGCGGAAACCGACCGGTAGGAGTATGTCGTTACACTACCATTGCAGCAAGGGCACGAAAACAGGACATAGATCAAACGGAAAACTCGCATATCTCCATATGCATACATCCCAAATCCAAAACTAAGCAGCTACGGCTCTTGATACCACTGTTGGGATACGAGGTAGGCTACACTAGCGCAAATCAAAATTTCTACCGCGTAAAACCAGGAAGAACTGCCGTATAAGGATCACGGGATTACCACTCGACGCACTACTGGTGCGGAAGATGTAGATATGCATCGATGCAGTGAAGATGATCACGTAGTCGTACGTAGTCGATCACGTCAACGTCCAGCAGCTCCTCAGCAGCTCGTCCACGTGCAGCACGATCGCCCTCGTGCCGCGGCTCGTCGTCGGCTCGTCGTGGCTCGTCAGCGGCTCGTCGTGGCTCGATGGCGGCTCGTCCAAGTGCTGCAGGCGCAACACCTCCAAGGTATCCACACGTACAGGGAGGAAGCGTCGCAGCTGGACTGCTAGATCTGTGAGTTGCAACAGGCGAGGGCGTGGGAGGCGCGGCAGATGAGTTTCGCCAAAAAAGGTGTAAACCCTAGGGCGCCCCCACCCCTCTATTTATAGAGGTTCCTAACGGGCCTCTGGGTCCAAGGCCCATTAGTACTTCTAAACCTGATCCAACTCGGATCAGATCCGAATTGGGCTTCCAGCCCCTTAAGTGTGTGACCCTATGGGTTCGGATACGTATAGACATGGCCCGAGTACTCCTACTCGGCCCAATAGTCGGTAGCGGCCTCTAGCAAGACGTGCCAACTCCTATACGCACACGAAGATCATATCAGACGAACCATCACAACATAATATACATGCTATTCCCTTTGCCTCACGATATTTGGTCTAGCTTCAAGCCGACCGCTCTTTCTCGATCCTGTGATTCGGAATCCCTTTGTAGGTTAACTCTTAACCGTACGTAGCATGGCCATGCATTTTCGGATCCGATCACTTGAGGGGCCCAGAGATATCACTCTCAATCAGAGAGGGGCAAATCCCATCTTGATTGACCATGTCTCATAGCATGCTTCTTGACAAACCCGAAAGCTACCTTTATAACTACCCTGTTACGGCGTAGCGTTTGATAGCCCCTAAGTAGGTCGATCCACATCTAGAATACATGCGACAATCTCAGGTCTAAGGACAAGGCGTATATGTTGTTTAAAGAGAGAACTACTTCTCGTGTTGGGTCAGTCCTAGCACATGTCTCCACATGTGTCCACATTATTAGTTCAACATCTCCATGTCCATGACTTGTGAAACATAGTCATCAACTAATACATGTGCTAGTCTAATATTCATGTGTGTCCTCACATGAACTCCGACTAGGGACAACTTTAGAATAACCATACAAGTAAAGAGTTTCACATACAATTCACATAATTGCAAATCAATTCAAGTAGCCTTTAATGGATATTCAATGAACTCAATATACAGATCATGGATACAAATGGAATATCATCATCTCTATGATTGCATCTAGGGCATACCTCCAACAGTGCCTGCGTTGTCGGGACGCGGAGCTCTTCGCCTCTTGGACTGCAATGCACTCAAGCAGGTTGCGCACCTCATGGTGGGCATGCCGCTCCTCGGGCGTCGCTGGCTCGAGGAGTCATCGGAGTAGGGCCGCGGCGGCGGCGATGTTCTGGCTGGCGCGTGAAAAGAGTTGAGGACGATCCTCGTCCTCGCAGATGCACCGCTGGATGTCGCGTGCCCGCTAACACGCTCCGCCTCCATTGCGGGGGTGCTCGACCTCCTGATCGGGCACCGCGTGCGCCTTCGGCAGACGAGGCCGCTCTGGGACCCTGGCGAGGGCTCTAGTTGTAGCTGCGGTGCGTGGTGGGGGAGTGCACTGCCTCCCTTCGCCGCCGTCGTCGTTGGACCCCACGGAGTGCACGCTGGCCATGAAGCACTCACGCGAGAGGTGGTGGCTCCCATTGTCGAAACCAGCATTGGAGGTCGTTCTCATTATGCCCACGAACTCGTTGTTCGCTGGTGGCACGATCATGGATCGTGCCAGGAGACGACTGTAAGTTGCCGCAGCGTCGCATAGGCCAAAGGGCCACTCCTCCGAAGGAGGCCCTGTGGTGCGCGCCCAGCCGCTCGCCACCATTCCGGCGGCGGAGCCGAAGGCGATGGGGTGAGCGGGCAGGATGAGGAGGGGAAGCAGCTCGATTCCCTCTCCTATGGCGAGGAAGTCTAGGCTCCTGAAACAGATGCGGGAGCCAGGAGCAAAGCCGATGTCATGGTTGGCCATCCGAAGCCGGTGATGATCGTCGTATGCGCAAAGGTCCCCTACCTAGCGCACCAACTGTCGTTGTCAAGAATCACAGGTCAAGACTACGGCAAGTGAATTTGTTTTCTATGCGTGTAAGGCTCGGATGGTTGCACGAGAGGACACGGGGTTTATTCTGGTTTGGGCAGGAATAGCCCTACGTCCAGTGTGGGAGACTGCTCGTGTTACCCGTGCAGAGTTTGCAGTAGGGGTTACAAACGGGAGAGAGAGGGAAGCAGGTCCCAAGTCTCTGTGGGTGTGTACTGATGCTCGTATGGAAGGGTTGTGAGTTGGGCGTTTGGTTTGCTTGAGAGCCGTTCCAGTCTCGGGCCCCCCGGTCCTCCTTTTATAGCGTAAGGAGAGCACCGGAGTTACAGTCGAGCCAGGAGTAAAGGGAAGTAAAAGCGCAGGGAAAAGGACCGAGCCCTCGGGGTCCCCGCCTTCCCTTCCAGCTTCTGTCTCCTGTCAGCATGACCACCGAAGAGGGATGGTTGTCGTTGGGCCTCATCGACGACCCGACGGTCGGCCACTGTATCCGAGCATGCGAGATGTGCGTGGCGACCGACTGTTGTAGCCATACAAGGTGATGATGATGACTGGCCGCCGTAGTTGTGCACATCGCAAATGACGGGCGACCTCTGTAGCTTTGCGTGCTGATCGGGCGGCGCGGCTAACACGCCCCTGCCACTAGGCCAAGCGGGAAAAAGGGCGGCGCACCCTCCTTTGTCAGGCAGCATGCGCGATGAGTACCCTATCATGAATGCCACAAGGGAGAGTTAGGACGGTGCAGCTGTAGCCCTGTGCAGTTGTGGCTACAGTGCACCGCCCGTGAGCTTTGGCTGGTCACGTCGAGGAGCGCGGGCGCCCCTCTGCGTGTCAGAGACGGAGTCTGGGCATGGGCACCCCATCGGTGCATTTACGTCGCATCAGTGGGGGCCCACTAGATCTGCGCCCTCATCTGCTGGCCCACGCCCGTCCTCGGGTGAGGCGAGGCTCTGTCCTGTGCGTCCGGATGCGTCCAACCCAGCGTCCCGGGTCGAGCGAGACGGAGCCTTGCGGCGAGGGGTCGGGCGGGTCCGACCCCTTGCGCCCGGGGTCGGGCGAGGCGGAACCCTACGGCGAGGGGTCGGGTGCGTCCGACCCCTTGTGCCCGGGGGATGCGGAGCGGCCCTCAGGCAGTCGGGCACATCCGACCCTAGGACCATTGGTCAAGCGAGGCGAAGTGGAATATTCCCCGATCGTGCCAAGTCGGCGGAGGTCACTGTCGCTGGTGGTGGGCCCGGGCCCTTATATCTGTCATTTAAGGAATACGAGGAAGTCGTTAATATTCCCCCCCAACAGATTCTACGGGGAATAGCGATAACGGACATCGTGGAAGACCGTGTCCCCTACCTCTTAGAATCGGAGCTCTTCCATTGCGAAGTACGGTGCCACCCGGTGGAGAACACGCTCACCGAGATGATCACGGTCTTCAAGTTCAACAAGTTCTGCATTGCTAAGGTACGAATTTTTGTACATAGAGATGGCTTCTGCTGCTGGAGGTAGTTGCGATGGTGGGGGTGATCGTCGTTCCTCTCACGGCAAGGGGAAAACCATAGTTGGCCCTCATGATAAGCCGAAGAAAATGAGCACGTGGGAGAAAGCAATACTTCGTTATTTGCAAAGACGTCATGAAATGCTGTTGCGGTGGGTTAGGAAACTCCTTTTGGTGGTCGTTATGCTCCACCGACAGTCCCGGGTATTTCACGTCCACTTAGTACTACTGTTGCAGGAGGCACAAATAAACCACAGGATGAGGCTGGGTCAGCGGAACCTTCGTCTTCGCTGCCCAAGGATGCTTAAAGTTCTCCTAGATAATACTCATGGATGGCTTGTCGTAGTGTATCACGTTGTTTGGATATGAAATTTGAATATGTGTATTTCTATCTATATCTAAACTTTCAGCATTATTTGCACTACAAAGTTTGACATGCTTTCAATCCTGAATAATATGTAGATAAGTCGTAAAGCGTATAAAAAAAGGAAAAAAATGCGTAATCCATTTTCATGCGTAATCCATTTTCAAGTGTAATCTATTTTCATGCGTAATATGATGCAGATGAACCAGCAATGGATGTATAATGCAGATAGACGGAGCAAGGTGTTTATTAATGGCTTGCATTATTTTCTCGAAGTGGCCAAAGCGAACAAGCTAGAGAACGGGTTCGTATGTTGTCCATGCTTCCAATGCAATAACCAGAAGGACTATTCAAAGACTTCCTGGGGAACTATTCACAACCACTTGTTTAGATATGGTTTCATGCCTAACTATTTGGTTTGGACCAAGCACGGTGAAAGAGGGGTTGTAATGTAAGACGACAAAGAGGAGGAGGATGATGACAACATTTTGGACTAGGCTACAGGCCAAGTTTTTGCAGATACTACAATGGGAGAGACTGATGAAGATGAGTTTGCAGAAGATGGCTCTATTGATGACCTTGGTCAGGTGCTACGGGATGCACACAGAGATTGCAAAACTGAGAAGAAAGCAGCAAAGTTGCAGTGCATGATAGATGATCACCAAAAATTGTTGGACCCAAATTGCCAGCAGGGCCATAAAAAACTTGGTACCACACTAGAATTTGTGCAATGGAAGGCCAAAAATGGTGTGTCTGATAAGGCATTTCAGAGGATGTTGAAAATTGTCAAGAAAATTCTTCCCGAGAATAATGAATTACCGTCCACAACATATGAAGCTAAACAGATTATTTGCCCTGTCGGATTGGAGGTTCAGAAGATACATGAATGCCCTAATGACTGTATCCTCTATCGTGGTGCTAAATACGAAAAGTTGGATGCTTGTCCCATGTGCGAAGCGCTGCAGTATAAGATCAAGCGAGATGATCCTGGTGATGTCGAGGGGCAGCCTCCCAAGAAGAGAGTTCCCGTGAAGGTGATGTGGTATTTCCTGATAATTCCACGCTTGAAGCACTTGTTCAAGAACAAGGCGAATGCTAAGTTGATGCGATGGCACAAAGAAGAATGTATGGAAGATGAGATGCTGAGACACCCCTTTGATGGGGCCCAGTGGAGATCAATTGATAGAGCATTCCCAAACTTTGAAAGTGATGCAAGGAACATAAGGTTTGGTTTAAGTACTGATGGATTCAATCCATTCAGTGAGTTGAGTAGTGGTCATAGTACTTGGCCTGTGACCCTATGTATGTTCAACATTCCTCCTTGGCTGTGCATGAAGCAGAAGTTCATTATGATGCTGGCGCTTATCCAAGGCCCAAAACAACCCGGCAACGACATTGACGTGTACCTAAGATCGTTGGTTGATGAACTTTTATAGCTCTGGAAGGAAGAAGGTGTACGTGTGTGGAATGAGGATAGACAAGAGATCTTTAACCTACAAGCATTGTTGTTCGTAACCATCAATGATTGGTCTACACTGAGTAACCTTTCGGGACAGACTAACAAGAGATATCGGGCTTGCACCCACTGTTTAGATGACATAGACAGCATGTATTTGAAGCACTGTAAGAAGGTCATCTATATGGGTCATCATCGATTTCTCCCTACTCACCACCAGCTGAGAAAGAGCGGGATGCATTTCAAAGGGGTGCCAAACGATCGTAAAAAATCTACACACCATAATGGAAAGCGTGTCTTTGAGATGATAAAGGATGTATTGGTAGTCTTTGGAAAGAGTCTTTGTAGCCAACCTATTCCAAACGATGATAACGGACGTGCATCCATGTGGAAGAAGAAGTCAATATTTTGGGAGCTACCTTATTGGGAAATCCTAGAGGTCCGCAACGCAATAGATGTGATGCACTTGACGAAGAATCTTTGTGTGAATGTGCTAGGTTTCATGGGTGTTTATGGGACCTCAAAAGATACATTGGAAGCACGACAGGACCTGAAAGCCATGGGGCAACGAGATGACCTACATCCGGAAAAGAGAGATAACAGACAGCACTACTTACATCCTGCCAGTTACACTCTCAGCAAGGAAGAGAAGGATAGCATGTTTGAATGCTTGAATAGTATGAAGGTCTCATCTAAGTACTCCTTGAATATAAAGGGAATAATAATATGAAAGAAAAGAAGTTCACAAATCTCAAGGCCCATGACTGTCACTTATTGATGACCCAGTTGTTTCCGGTTGCACTGAGGGGTGTTCTACCAGAGAATGTCCAATTGCCGCTCGTAAAGCTATGAGCGTTTGTCAATGCGATTTTGCAGAAGGCAATCAATCCATCCAAGCTAGCAAAGCTACAGAACGATGTGGTACAATGTCTTGTCAGTTTTGAGTTGGTATTTCCAACATCCTTCTTCAATATTATGATGCACCTCCAGGTTCACCTAGTAAAAGAGATTTGTATTCTCGGACCAGTATACTTGCACAATATGTGGTCTTTCAAGAGGTTCATGTCAGTCCTAAAAAACTACGTTCTTAATCGTACCCGTCCAGTAGGAAGTATCACCAAAGGATATGGAACAGATGAGGTGATTGAGTTTTGTGTTGATTTTATTGACTCAACTGACTCGATTGGGGTTCCAACTTCACGCCACGAGGGGAGGCTGCGGGGAATGAGCACCCTTGGAAGGAAATCAAGTTTGAGCAATGATACTGATTTGTTTGACATGGCACACTACACTGTTCTGCAACAGTCATCCTTTGTGGCTCTGTATATCGAGCAACACAGGCAGATGCTAGTTTCCAAAAACCCAACAAAATCTGATGCTTGGTTTACACGTCATCATATGGAAACTTTTCCCTCGTGGTTGCGCCAACAACTTATGGGTAACTCTGAGATTCACCCACAGCTCGCTTGGTTAGCCAGGGGGCCTGCTAGCACAATCGTCAAATTCCAAGGCTACGAGATAAATGGTTATACATTTTACATGAGAGCCCAGGACCAGAAAAGCACGAACCAGAATAGTGGTGTCCGTATAGATGTCATAGACAGAAACAATAGCAAGGAGTCGTATTATGGTTTCATACAGGAGATATGGGAACTCGAGTACGGACCGCTCTATATCCCTCTATTTCATTGCAAATGGGTGAAGCTAACTGCCATAACCAAAGATCCCTCTATTGTATTGTAATGCGCTAAATTTACTTGACCTTTGTGTACTACTTGATACAATTTTTAATTTAACATATGTATGATTTCATGTGTTCTTAAATTTGTTGAGGTGAAGATTTATTAGATAAACATGAACAATGTTAACCACATACATACATGGAATTTTTCGCGCGTTGAAATTATTTAATTGAATAATTTCTTGATCATAGCAATGTAGTAAAATAATTATTTTAGAGGTCAAACGAACTGGTATAGAATTAATGACTAATTCACACTTATTGTTAATAAACTTGCTAATTAAATATATTTTTGCATGTTCAAAATATGTAAAGTTTTTTATTTTTCATCCTAAAATGCAATGAAAACATAAATAAAATCCTTTCCCAAAAAATAGGCGGGAGATGAAATTGTGGGAAATGGCCCTTTTATCCCGGGTGCCAATAGAAACTTGGATAAAAGGCCGTCCCTTTTGTCCCGAGTGCCAACACCAACCGGGACAAAAGGCCCCCCTTTTTTCCCGGTTGACAACTGCAACCGGGACAAAAGGGTAGTTTTCGATTCCCGCCGGGGACGTACCCTTTTATCCCGGTTACAGTTAGCAACTGGGATAAAAGGTGGGGCCTTTTGTCCCGGTTGGTGTTGGCACCTGGGACAAAAGAGCCTTTAGTCCCCGGTTCAACTAGGAACCGAGATAAAAAGGGGGGGACAAAACCCACTGTAGCCTCTTTTACCCTTTTACGCCAGTTACACTTAGCCAAATTCTCACCGCCGCCAAGATCCCGCACCCTCCCGCCTGCTCCGTCGCCGCCCATCCGCCTCCCTCGCCGGCTGCCGTCGTTCTCGTCGCCCCTCGCCCTGACCAGCGTCGTCCCGCCGCCCGACCACCTCACCCGCGCCCGGACCGCCTCCTCCTCCATCACCCCGGCCCACCTCCGATCCTCATCCGTCGCGCATCCTCGACCTTGTCGCCGCCAGCCGCCTCCATCATGGGGCCTCGTTGCCGCCTCCGTCCAAGTCGCCGCCTCCATCAACGCCACCTCCTCTGTCGCCGCCTCGCCCTCGTCCGTCGCGACGCCTCGTCGCCGCCTCTGTCGCGCCGCCTCCGTCCCACGTCGCCGGCCGCCTCCGCCCGTTGTCGCATTGCTTCTCCGCCGCCCCGGCTGCCGCCGCCCCGAGCGCTGTACGATCTCATCGCCCAGCTTGGCACCGCGCGAGGTCCGTCGGCACTTGGCGCCGGGAACGAACGGCTCTTGCTGACGCAAGCACACCAGCTTGCGTCAGCAAGGGCCTTTTTTATTTTTTAGTTAGAAAATGAATAGATATTAGTAGAAAATCAATAGATATTAGTAGATTAGTTAGAAAGTCAATAGCTATTAGTAGATTAGTTAGAAAATCAGTTGATAAATTTTATAGAAATTCATACAAATTAGTAGGAATTAGTAGAAATTTTCTAGAAATTCCAATGAATTTGTAGAAATTACTATTAATATGGTAGAAATTCTTACAAATGTACTACTAATTTGTAGAAATTTAGTAGAAATATTTAGAAATTAGAAGAATTTTGGTAGGAATTCTTCAAATTATTAGGCATTAGTAGAAATTTTCTAGAAATTCCAATAAATATGTAGAAATTAGTAGAAATTTGGTAGAAATTCTTACAAAGTACTACTAATTTGTTGAAATTTGTATAAATATTTCGGACTTTGTGGGATTCATGTTATTGTATGATTTCATGTATATAACTGTTGGCGCTAGAAATCGGTCAACCGAATTACCAGCGTCCGACACACGACCCGGGAGAATCTGCTTAACTCCTGTTCGGGTGATTGCCCTGGTGCGGTTCGCGCAGCGTGCCAGCCAATCTGACCTGTTGATTGGCAAGGAAGAATACGTGTCAGATCCAAAAGTCGCGATCGGCTATATTTCCGATCTCGAGGGAGCTTATCAGCGAATCGGCCGATTTGCCGTAATAAAGAAATCGGCTATAAGGCAGCCGATCACTGTAGCCTTGTGAACAGAAAACTATCGGAGTAATCGACACAATGCTAGGATAACAACACTAGGAATAGATCTAATCGGCAATATATGAAATAGATGAATTTGATAGCAGAATGTAAAGAAAGCCGAAACTATCGATTCCTAGCCGGATAACTGGTGATAAAACTAGAAAAACAGGTAAAACCTATGATTCTAGTAAATATCGATAACTAGTGAATAAATCTAAATGAAACAACAGCGATGCGCCCGAAGTTAAAGCTTAGATATTACTCGATAAGCGGAACTTACAGAATCGGCCGGAGATCAAACTGATGCAGCCCTGCCAACCCGCACGAACTCGTGAAAAAGAGAAAAGTAATGACGAAGTCGTCTGCTTGAAAGTAAGTACGAGGAAAAAGTAGTATGTTGTATTGATTTGTTGATGATCACAGATTTACAAAGGTGGCTATTTATAGCCCCGTACAGATAACTTCTTAACCGACTAGAACTCTATCTCTAATTCAAACAGAAAACGAATATTTACAAGCACGATTCGTGTTAGGTTGGTTATTATACGCTTCATGGGCTGATCTCCCCCTCATCCTTCTATTCCTTTCCAAGCCCATACAGGCCCAATTAACCAACCTCCTAATCGGCCGATTCCTTATCGGCAAAAGGCAACCGATTGGGACCCCGGCACGTTCGATCCGATGCGAGACAGAAGTCACCGGCCGTTCTCGCACTGTAGCACCATTCGACCGATTCCCAACTGTGCTTCTCCGATTCCCTCTCTTCTTGGCGCCGATTTTACTAGTGACGAAATCTGGCGTCAACAATAACTTTACATACATGTAACTAAGGTGATTTCATGTACGTTTCATTTCGTGTGAGTTGCCTATTTCATGATCGAGTTCTATGATTCATGAATGTCATGTATGATTCCATGTATGTTTCAATCAGTAGTTGAAATGGCAGACGATGAGACCGCAAGGTATCTCATGGAGCAGATTATTGCTGGTGATGGTAGTGGCTCCAACCTTCTAATATCGTACACCGATGAAGAGGGCACCCAGGTGGACATGTTCCTCAACATGTCCGGCGATGGGAATGAAGAGCCCGAGCCCCAGCAAAACCTTGCCGTGGCGGAATGTTCGGGAGAGGTATATATAATTTCTATTGTTTATGCCATCGTTAATACTATGTACTAATTAATGAATCTTGAACTGTTAGCCCTCTGGATCGACAAAAGGGCAGAAGACATGAGGTCGTACAAACGTGATGGAAGGGAGGTTTGTCATCACAGAAGTCACAGAAGAGGGCAGGCCGGTTGCTCCCGAAAAAGTAGCAAAGAAGTACGTGAGTCAGATCAGGGCAATCGTAAGGGACAATGTGCCTATCAGCATCAAAGAATGGAAGAGCAAAAGCACTAATCCGTACGCGCTCCCGGAGACACAAAAGAATATGCTGTGAGAAGATGTCAAGAGACATTTCACATTTCCCGAAGGATATATTGAAAAGGATGTGAAAGCTTGGACGCTGAAGAAGATGGCTACACAATTCCAGACATTCAAGAAAATGCTGGATGCCAACTACATTAAGAAGGGTCGAACTCCAGATTTCAATGTGTGGCCAAAGTTGAGGGACCATTAGGAGGCATTTGTTGAATATAAGAGGAGTGAAGACGGTGTGAAAAAGATCCAGACCAACACTACAAATTCTGGTCAGAAGGAGTACCATCATTATCTAGGGCGAGGTGGTTATGGCACAGCAATTCCCAAATGGAAGAAGATGGAACAAGCCCTGATCAAACGGGGTATCGTACCTGCAACTATTGAATGGCCCGAACGATCGAAAAATTGGTATTACGCTCATGGAGGCTCCCTGAGCCAAGAGGATGGGACATTGATATTCAATGAGACAATACATCAGAAGTCCGAAAGTCTTATGAAGAACATTGAAGATTATAAGGCTGGGAGGTTGAAGGTGGACCGAGAGAATGATGAGCTCACATTGGCCCTCGGTAATCCTGAGCACCCAGGACGTTGCCGAGGGTTCGGGGTAATTCCGTGGAAGTTTGCTTTTCGAGGCGACAACGCATTGTACAAAAGCCGCAAGCAAAGAAAGGAACAGATCGAGGAGAGCTGGTGGCAGATGCTAGAATCCAAAGTGCAGTCACAAGAAGAAAGAATGTTGGAGGAAATCAATCGTCGGGTGGCCCACGCAGTTGCGGAGTTGGCCCAATCTAAAGCATTGCCGAATCTAAACTACACTAGCCCTTCTCAACGCCTCTTGAGCAGTTGTGCTTCTACAGGGCTCCCTGATGCGCAGACGCCCAGATTATCCGTGGAGGAGCAACGGTTCGCTGTGGATGCCATCACGCAACACACCACATGCGAGCTGCATGCACCGGTCGGCAACCTCACTATTAAGGTATACTTATACATAATATTTATGCAATCTTGTCAATTGATCCACGCCTCGGGATCGGAGTTTAATAACTTGTTTACTTCTGCTATATGTACAGGTGGCGTATGGGAGTGCGTTACCAATCCTGGCAGGGCAGACAAGCCATGGCATGGAGATTCCACCTAGCTACACCAGCGTTCGCGTAGAGCAGCTTGTTGATAGCCAATATGAAGGCCTAGAGCTCGACCTCCCGGGAGGCGACGGGGAAAGGACACTGGAAGATGCGCTTCATGGGATCATTCTATGGCACAAACGCTACATCATCATTCCTGGCACGGAGCCATCTCCTCAGAGCTCAAGGCCGCTCCCCGCAGATCCCCAGCAACGACCTTCTCCTCAAAGCTCGAGACCGTCATCTCCTGCACAACCTGCTCCAGGACCGTCGCTTCCTGCTCTATCAAGGTCTCCATCTCCACCACATCCTGGTGGTGGGAGTGACAACGACAATAACAACACCCCTCCCCGATCACCGTCGCCGGGACTAAGAGCAGCCCCGATGAAGGAACCTGCAGCACCACTACAGAAGTCACGAGCACTGCCTCCCAAGCAAAGACAGAGAAAGAAAAAAACAAAGGAGCCTGAAGTGACTCGTAAGGAACGCTGGGAGGCAATGAGTCATGCAGAACAGTGGATAGAAATCCAAGCAGAGGCCAGTGCGTGGTTCAAGAAACAAGCCGAAGAAAAAAAAGAAAGGGAGATGGAGCCACCGCTAGTAAATTGAAGAGATTTAAAAATTTTTATTAGGATGGAAGAAGGAGCCAAGAAAAGGATACCACTACTATCAAACTACGAACAGGCTTTAGTAAAGGCTGATAAGAGTGACAAAAGTAAAGGAAAGTCATCTTCCAGTGGTGTTGTCCCCGACCTCAGGCATTTATCAAAAAAAGACGCTCAAAAGGTAGCAACAATGCCCTTGGATCAACAAGCACAAGTATTGAAATTCATGGAAGAAACAAGTATGGGACTTGATGAATGTTTAGGGCAAGTTGAGCCGCCAGCTGCACCGCCAGTTCAACTGAGATGGACTTTTGAGCTAGGCAAATCTCTAGTAAGGCCTGAGTTGGTACGGAAGCCATCAACAAAGATGTACGAATTCCATCAATGGTACATGAAGGTGTCCGCCGACTCAAGGGAGATGTTGGGCCTTAAGGTAAAACCGATAGATTTTTACGACGAAGGCGAGAAAGTTCTGTGGCTAGACTTCGAGGATATATAAGAAGTGTACCATCATGATGCCTTACACGTCTCTCTGATCAACGCTTGGGTTCTGTAAGTGTCCGTTTATCTACATGTAAATTTTGGCTCATATCATTATTTTTTTTGCGTGCGTCACCGTACTAACTTCGTCTTCCATTTTATGTAGCATGCTAATTCAGACGTGCCGACGAGAGGCGTACCTACATATTGGCTTCATGGATCCATCCGCAGTTAACCAAAAACAGATACAAACCTTGATGAAAGTATACAATTTTTTTGACAAACAAAAATTCAAGGATTTCATACTACTTCCATACAACTTCAAGTAAGTGTGTGTATACCGTCTACTTTCATTTTCTTTTTCCTTACCTGATTAATGTTAGTTAGCTCTAATATGCATGAACATTTTACGTACGCAGCTTCCACTGGATCCTCATTATAATTGAGCCTGAAAGAAGCCACGTCACTATCTTCGATTCGTTGAGGAAAGATCCGGTGGAGTACCAAGACATGCAAGACATGCTAGGATTGTAATATTTCTGGACCTTTATCTCTATGCAAAAGTTTGTTTCCTAAATTTTATCCCTATTACACTATATCATTCATTATTCTAATCCGCAACGTATGGAAACAATTCATAAGGACACACAAAGGTCCATTCAAAGAAAAACTTACATGGAACACAGACTTCCCGTATGAAGTCTGCACATTTAGTACATTGTATAACACGAATATTTTATAACTTATTTTTTTCCGCACTAAAGTGCTTAAGATAGGAACCCGGGAATAATCTATGTGGCTACTACATGTATGAGCACATGCACAGTTTTATGGGACCCAAGGGACTAAAGATGACGCCGTACAACTTTAAAGTACATAAAATAAAACTATTACTAGTTAATTATTTTCTAGCTCCTTATATTTAATTGTTC
This sequence comes from Setaria viridis, assembly GCF_005286985.2. Taxonomy (NCBI): domain Eukaryota; kingdom Viridiplantae; phylum Streptophyta; class Magnoliopsida; order Poales; family Poaceae; genus Setaria; species Setaria viridis. Next base: position 32,256,310 of record NC_048270.2, read on the forward strand.
GTGTAACATTCACATATTTCCAAATTATAGATGTTAAATATTCAACAAGGACTCTTGAAGAAAGAAAGAGTAGCGGCAATATGTGAAGGTCTCATTGGATTCCTAATGGACGAGGTGGTAAATCCACAAGGAGAATTTTATTACGATGGACAACATTTAGACGCTCCGAGCAACACCTCGATGGGAAGATTGTAGATATATAGTTTGATTTGTATATATAATACGCGCTAAGATCGATTTGTATATATAGTTGATTTCATTATACTAGTTGAATTGTGTATATGAATTGTGTATATATATAGTAATTGTATAATTACTAATTTCATTCGTTTAAATACTAGTTGATTTCATTATAAAAAAGTCTCAACTACTGAAGGTTAACAAAAGGGTCGCGGTACTACGTGATGCATGAAAATTTCAGGCGCCATGCAGGGCGCCATGCATGAAAATTTAAGTAGAACTTTAGTCCCGGTTGGGAAACCCAATCGGGATTAAAGGGGAACCCTTTACTCTCGGTTGGGAAACCCAACCGGGAGTAAAGTGCCTGTCCCGCGCCTGGCGTGGCAGGCCCTTTAGTCCCAACCGGGACTAAAGGGTGACTTTACTCCCGGTTGAAGGACCTGGGACTAAAGACCCTCCCTCTTTTGTCTCGATTGGTTTATCCCGGATGGATTTTCGGGAGATATACACTCTACCAACCGGGACTAAAGGCGAGTTCTCTACTAGTATTTTGACCACAAGTATAGGTACTCTATGAGTACACCAAGTCCGCCCTTCTCAAGAGTAGATTATAGAAGGAAAAAAGAATGATAAGTTTGTTCCAAGTGATAGTATCGTGCTTAGCTGATCCATAGGTTCAAACATCTTCTACTCACTTGTTGTTACGGCGAGCTTATTAGTATAGCATTCCACTAATTTAACTGCTCACAGTTCCTTAACACTGACACCATAGTCCAGGGGCACCAGGTTCAGAAGTACCAAAAAAGCTAATACACTGTTTTCCAGCAAAGCTGAAACCACTGTCCAGCAAATACCCAAATCAACCCCATGGCAAACACCAGGACCCTGAACAGAAAGAATTTGATAGCGCATCCTAATGAATCAGAACAGATCAAACTATAATCTACCCACTACTGATTCATAGCAACAAAACAATGGCCATTTAGAAGCAAGCAACTGCTATCGAATGCTGCAATGTATTTTTTTAACCTAAACATCATTAAAGATCAGTATATTGCATAATATTGCAGCCATATTTCATACAAGTAACAAACCAGATCACTATATTGAAGCCCAGAAAATCAGAAACAACAACAAGAAGGCCACCATCTGATGTTCCATTTCGATACTTGCATAGAGAGCATTTGAGAGTTGGGACATGAACATAGCAGACTTAGTTCTCCCACATTTATTATATCGATCCGTCAACAAATAGATATATAGTCAGGAACTTGACAGAAAATAGACGCCATGATCCTGCATGGAGTTGTAGTTCGATAGCCATCATAGCCTTCAAAATCTCAACAGTGCGCAGTAGCAAACACCCAGTGAGTAAGATCAGATCTGCTCTGCAGCATCATTCTGAAGGAAATAGCCACACTGGAGAGTGGTCTTCTACATGTCCTTCAAAAGGCAACGATTTGGCAGAAAAGGGTCTCATCTTACCATCTCTCATGTTGTACACAAATCTATCACTTGGGCTCCAATATTCAGGAACAAAGTAGATAAGATCCCTTCAACTCCATCATGCAGACTGGCAGGAAACGACTTGGAGCTGCCTGAGCCAACGAAGATGGAATCGCCGTTGAAGCTGCGGATCCTGGTGAGTCCATAAGGGTTTTTGCTGACGTCCAGTGCAAACACTTCAACTTTAATAATTTTCGACGAACGCCGGAGGCGGCAGTTCGCTCCCCGCGTCCAATCCTGGCTTCTTAAGGGGCATTTCGTCGAACGCCTCACCTGCACAGGACGCCGGCGGGGTGTTAGCCTATGATGTTCAGTGTCGGATCCGCAGGGGGTGCTGCAGCATCCCTTCAGCCCAAGAAAATCCATACATAGTTAGTCATTTAGTATTCAAGTTAGTACATGTTTAGTCAATAAAGTACGAATTAGTCCCCTTTGCACTAATCCTAGATCCGCCCCTTCAACTGATTTTCGCGGTCGACAACCACCCGTGGCACCGGGAACCGCCCGCCGCTACGCGATAGGCCATACAGGAGAGCGCGGATTCACCAGTGGCGTCTTCGCCGGAATCCATCGCCGGCGGCGACCGGCGGCGCGACCAGGAACGAGGAACGAGAGGCGAGAGGCGAACGGTCGTGTGTTCGGTTGCAGTTGCAGGTGTTCTGTTGTTCTTCAGATCGGAGATGGGAAAGTGGAGTTTGTGGGCTGGGCCTCGTCTGGCCTGCTGCCCTGCTGGGCTGGCTTTCCAACCCATCCATCACGGCTCAATCCACAAAGGAAAAAATTGAGAACAGTAATACTATGTAAAAATGCTGTTTAAGAAAAAAAATCTAACGAGGTAAAAGTGAGATTTGAGATGTTGAGACAAAGATGAAATGAATCTATCGGATACATTTTCCATGCAATGTAATTGCAACTATATATAGGATTAAAACACCAACACAATGCCAAAATAAGCCTACACTAACGTTTTTTATGAAGTCCAAACTCAGTATACATTATTAGAAGAAAGAAAAAGACAATTCGTTGTGAATATACATTTGTCCTTTTACCAATGTTATAAGAATGGTAGTAAATCCATATGACTTACAGAAAACAATAAAGTCGTATCATGAAGACTAAATCTGACAACAGGCATCCATATTCCAGTAATCCATATCAGACTCAGAAAGTCCAAATCTGTCAGTGGCCAAGTTCAAAATACCATGCATTCCAAGTAACAATTTTATGCCTCGCAGATCCATGTATTCAAACTAAACTGCCCAGAAACACCAAAAACACCCTGTAACCATGAACTACAAGAGAAATTAATGTGCAGGCATAGCAATATAATACTATCCAGCAAATCTGACTATCATTTGTTCATATAGATAGGAAGTATAGGAACTAAAGACTCCCCCACAAGAGCAAATGCACAAACAATCCACATATAGGAAGTTGAACACAAATTAAATACCAGTGAGTTTACAGCTAAGAACAACCACCGGAATCTGACACTGTTAAAGAAAACAGCACAGTTGTTTTGAGTGCTTGATTAAAAAAAAACGCCATGGCACCTGGCCCCAATCAGCATCAGTGCTTTGTACGTTGAGAACATTAGGATCAGAGCAGTTCATTCAGGAGAAAATAACCATGTCGCAGACATCAGTCCGCCATCTGCTGCCCAAAATTTGACCTCTGATCCATGTGCAGCAACTGGTGCCATCGTACCATCTTTCATGCTGTACACAAATTTTTCAGGGCAGAGGTTACCATCTATGAAATATATAAGATCTTCTCCAACTCCATCATGACACGAACGAAATGACTTGCTGCTGCACGGACTGATGAAGATGCAGTCTCCATCCAAGTTCTGGATCTCGGTGAATCTGACAGGGTTTGTGCTCAAGTCTGCCTCAAATATTCTAACCTCATCAATCATGTGCCCATATTCAGTACCACCAGAGTATGTAGCAACTATTATTAGTTTTCCACGCCACTCTACTATGCTAAAGTCTCGTTATAATTATCTGTGACCTCAGGCAGTTCGAATATAAAAAGCTCAACACGAGAAACTATCATCCCAATGTTATCTTCAGAGATTTCGAAGGCAAAGAGGTCTATGGTGAATTCGCTGCTGCTGAGCATGTAGAGCTTCCCCTGGCAGAAGACAACATCCATGAACTCAGTGATGCAGTCACCATCACATATGCACCACGACTTCATCCCAGATTGCCAGAAAGCAAGCTTAGCTGCACTCTTGATGATTGAGATGCCAACCGCAACACACCTGAAGCCAGAGTCAGGTGAAGTGGACAAGACGACCTTGCAGAACGACATCACACACTGTGTGGCGTTGATCGCGCAATTCACCACGCCAGAGCCATTGACGATCGGGAGAGACCAGCTGTAGGCATCGACGTGGCGGGCGCCTGCAGACGGAGGCGGGAGACGGACAACATCCCGGGAGAAAGCTTTCATCAAGAAGCACCGGAGGTCACCAAAGTAGCGACCTTTGTTGAGCTTCACGCCCACGAGCCAGCCCTGGAACGAGCCCACGCAGCGGACGCTGCCAGCCGACCCCGTCTCCCTCTCCGGCAGCGGCACGCGGAGGCGCGCCCCCGTCAGGGTCCCTTCGGCGCAGAAGCTGGCGAACGAGAAGTCGGACAGCACGAGCAGGGGCAGGGGCGGCGGCGGCTGGCGGTGGAAGCGCGCCGCGGCGCGCCACGCGCGGCAGACGGAGCGCAGCCTGGCGCGCTCCTCGACGGGGGGGAGGTGGCCGACCACGACGCCGAGGATGTCCGCCGGGAGGTCCGCCCACGGCCGGTTCTGCGCCTCCTGCGCCTCGTCGGACCTTCGTGCCTCGGAAGCCGGGGCGCATTTCGTCGAACACTCTGCGCCGCTGCCGCTGCCGCCGCCGTCGCCAGCGACCGTGACGCCTTGCTCCCCTTGCGGACGCAAACAGGTAGAGGCGCGTGCTGAGCATGGTCAGCTGAGGTTCCTGCCCCGGAATCCATGGCTGCCGCCCGGGTAGCGCTGGGACTCCTCGCCTCGGGGAGAAGAGGCGCCTCTTGCTCCACGGGTACCACCGCTTCCGTGGGCTGCTAGACCGAGTCCGAGGCTGAGTACTCCCAACTTCCAAGCCCCAGAGATTGATCTGGTCTGACTCCGACATGTGGGGCCACTACTAAAACGGGAAGGAGTCGGAGCCACCATTTTGACCCCGACCGCCTTATGGTTCCAGCCTCTAATGCTCCAGTCGTGGACCTATTTTTGACATACATGTTTGGTAGGGCTTCAATTGGAATCGTAGGAGAAGTTGGAGTTGGAGCTTCAATCTGATATTATCTTAATATTGATGATGTACTTTGTTATTCAATTCTTTAGCCACTGCAAGGTTCCGGTCAGAGATCATGTGTCTTTGTTACTTCCGCAAAAAATTTAGCACATAGTCTTACCTTATAAGAAAAAAGAATGTAGTATACATATTTTTTAAAAAAAGAAAAGGATTGTGGGGGGTTTAAGGGTAAAAGGACACAAAAGAGGTTATTCATATAGGCAATGAAATTTTTGTAACCACCGCAATATTTCAGTGAAAATAGTTTGGACAGGACGCGCTGTAAACGTCTTTGTGTATATATGTTTTTTTAATAAAGAAAGTGATCCGGCCTCAACATTCAGACAAGGTGAATGCCTACAATGTCTGTATGTGCCCGCATGTTTAAGTCTGAATCTGAACATTTTTTTTCTCTTTTGTTGCATATTTGGTTATCGAGGAATGTACATTTTTTGTGAAGAAATGCACATAGTAGCCGGCTACTTGTTCTAAGGTAAACTTGCAGTGTTTCTTGTACAAGAAGAGGTCAAAGTATGATCAAGGAATATCATCCTTTCCTCATCATTTCCATAAGAATAAATTGCACCCACCATACAACAACTTGTTAGGTGGGTGTAGATTAGTCCAACAATTTGTAAATACACCATCTAGTACAATATCTGACACGTAGGTGCAGATTGGTCCAACAACTTGTAAAATGCTCAAGTGTAGTCCAATAATTTGACATGTAGGTGCGGATTGGTCCAAGAACATGTAAAATGCTCAAATTAGTGAAATAAATTGTTAAATTGGTGCACCCCTAGTCTTAATGTTATAACAAGCAATATATTTGCTAATACCGGGCCAGAGTATATTCTCGTTAGAACAAGTTATTGAACATTATTTGATCATTGATATTCGTTTCGCAAGGGTAATGTATTAGAACCTTCAGTGTTTCAGAAATTAATGTTATGTCTTCGTATTAATTCTTTTTTAATACAATGATTGAATTTTAATTAGAAATATTTAATTTTATATTTAATATTGATAAGTTCACCCTTACTGATTTTACATTTTGATTATATGCATTTTTGTTCAGCTAAAAAAAACTAATATATTAATACATACTAACAAATATTTTTTTAAATCACATGTACTTGTTTAAAAAGTAAAATAAGCTAAAATAGCTCTATGGTTGTTGAATATATGAGTAGAAGCGCAGAAGAAACCTAAGGTCAGAGGATCTCTCTTCTGGACTTTAGTCTTTTGGAAATGCTAATAACATAATTCTAAAATTTGATTCAATTTTAATTAATGAACAAATAAGTTATGTACACAATTGAGAAGTACAAATAGGTCACGATCAACAAATTTTATTGACAAAAAAGTAAGAACTATTGATTGGAAGAAAATTCACATGTACATCTACTTTGCTTAATACGTTGCTGTTGTAACATTTGAACCATAGATGCTCCAATTTGTAAAGTTATTGAACTAAATTGAGCATTTTACTACACCCACTTGTCAAGTTATTGTATTAAACTGAACATTTTATAAGTTGTTAGATTAATTTTACCCACCCGATAAGTTATTGTACTAGATTCAGCAGTGTTGGACTAATCTGCACCCACCTGACAAGTTGTTGTATAGTGTGTGCAATTAAATCTTTCCGTAAATTCTTTGTAGTTGATTCGGCCATCCTGTTAATTTAGTGGCGTTAACGATTAAATATTTTAAAATGCAACTATTTAGTGGGAAGAATATGATCTTGTCTTTATGAACTTCAGCGGTACTGGAGTACTTCCTTCGTTTTAAATTATAGATTATTTTAATTTTTTAGGTTTATAGAGGTAGATATACTATATTTAGGTACATATAAATATTTATGTATCTAGAAAAATTAAAACAATTATAATTCGGAACGGAGGAACGCTTGCCTGGTCATCGTACTCTCTCCATGGCTTGCTCCAATCCGTCCTCTGTTACGTACCTTCAGGTGGGCCGGTGTGCGGAGCCGGGTCAGACAGGTGGAGCTATCTTGGGCCGAAATATGTTGGGCTGGGTTTTGGGTCCGGTTAGCAAAGAATGGTTTCCCATGGTTTCTTTTGTTACTAATTTGAATGGATTTCAAATTTAAAAAGGTATTTTTGTACCACCGAAACTTCATGAAATTCATAGAAAAAAATCAATTATGCACATGGTCGTGTTTGATGCATAGTTTTCAAAAATTAAAATTTGATTTTGAAATGGTTTTTCTATAACTCACACGAACAATTTTTAAGTTTTAGTAAAATTCTAAAAGGTTCAAATTTTAGTAGTTTTAAATTCTGGAAAAAATAATTGTGTTACAAATTCGTTGTGAATATACCATTTGTCAAAAGGGCCTCTAGCCTAGTGGTTAGAGCACCTGAATAGTACCCAGCATGCTTGGATTTGACTTCTCGTGGGAGCAAATTAAATGGGTCTGAAATAAAAAATTATAAAAAAATACCCCTACTGACTTTGGTAAAACAAACCATTTGTCAACTTTTTAATCATATTATAAGAGCAGTAGTTCATCCTTATTTCTATATATTTGAAAATATAAAAGCAACAAAGTTTCATGTATACCATATCAGAGTCAGAAATTTCATATTTATCAGTGGCTAGGTAGAAATTTCCATGGAATCAATTTATTCCAAAATCTTCTATTTGACTGTAGTCTAATCAACCTTAGAGGTATTGGAGCTCCACGAACTCAACCGTCCAGAAAGCATAAAAAACACTGGAACCATGAATTGCAAGAGAAGTTATAACGTGCAGCAAATGTGAAAACCATTCCTCATGTAGATACTTACATAGGAACTGAAAACTCCCCCAACAAGTGCCAAAGCACTAAAATGTCTCGTAGGAACTTGAAAACAGTTTAAGCACACACAAGTTTACTACTAAAAAAATCACCTGAATCAGACATAAAACAATAGCACACTTGTTTTAGCTCTCAGAATTACAATTAACATTATGACGCCTGGCCCCAATCAAGCATTGGTGCTTCGTACAATAAGACTCAGTAGGATCACAGAAACAGAGCTGATCTGCAGAAGTTTATTCAGGAGGAAATAGCCATGTTGGATGCTTCAGTATGCCATCTGGCGTCCGAAGCTTGTCCTTTGGTATGCCTTCAGCAAACGGTGCCATTGTACCATCTCTCGTGTTGTACACAAACTTATAAAAAGGGCGGGCATTTTTATCAGGGGGGAGGTAACCATCAATGAAGTAGACAAGATCAGCTTCAACTCCATCATAATGACACGAACGGAATGACTCGCAGCTGCATGGGCTGATGAAGATGCAGTCCCCATCCAAGCTCCTGATCTCTGTGAATCTGACAGGGTCTGTGCTCAAGTGCGCCTCGAATACCCTAACCTCAACAATTCTCTGCCAAACGTCGTCATCCTCGGCCGTGTATGTCGCAACTATCAACAGCTTTCCACGCCACTCTACTATGCTCCAATTCTGGTGATATCCATCAGTGACTTCAGGCCATTCGATTTCGCGACACTCAACACGAGAAACCATGAGGCCGCTGTCGTCGTCGTCTTCGGAGAGCTCAAGGGAAAAGAGGTCTGTGGTGAGGTCGCTGCAACTGAGCATGTAGAGCTTTCCCTGGATGAAGATGACGTCGGTGAACTTACTGACACAGCTGCCGTAGCACACGCACCATGACTCCATTCCAGGTCGCCAGAGAGCAAGCTTAGTGGTGCCCTCGGCCATGGAGATGGCAGCCACGACACAACCGGTGCCCGACTCGGGCGAAGATGACAGGATCACCTTGCGAAAAGACATCACACACTGGGCGGCATTGATCGCGCAATTCATGTTCATCTCCATACCAGAGCCGCCATTGGCGATGGGGAGAGACATGCTGTGTTCGTCGGCGGGGTGGGTGGCTGCGGAAGGAGGCGGGAGAGGGACGACATCCTGGGAGAAGGCGTTCATCAAGAAGCACCGGAGGTCACCACCACCAAAGTCACGGCTTTTGTCGCGCTCCACGGCCACGAGCCATCCCTCGATCGAGCCCACGCAGCGCACGCCGCCAGCCTCCACCGTCTCCGTCTCCGTCTCCGTCTCCGGCAGCGGGACGCGGAGGCGCGCGCCCGTCAAGATCCCATCCGCTCTGAAGCTGGCGAACGAGAAGTCGGCCAGCACGAGCAGGGGCAGCGGCGGCGGCGGCCGGCGGTGGAGGCGCGCCGCGGCGCGCCACGCGTGGCAGACCGAGCGCAGCCTGGCGCGGTCCTCCACGAGGGCGAGGCGGGCGACCACGACGCCGAGGATGTCCGCCGGGAGGTCCGCCCACGGCCGGTGCTGCGTCTCCAACGCCGAGGATGTCCGCCCACGGCCGGGTGTCTCGGAAGCCGCGGGGTCCGTGACGCACTTCGTCGAACACCTTGGCTGTGCCACCGCCGCCGGAGGTAGAGGTGCTTGACGGGTCTGATCAGCTGAGGCCCCTTCCCCGGAGTTCATGGCCGCCGGACAGCGCCGTGGCGCCGGTTGCTCCACGCCTCACGGTTGAATCCTCTTCTATGGAGATGGATGCTAAGGCTGAGTCGGTGAGCTTTGACTTGCGGGCTTCCAACTTGCTAATTGAGAATTTAGAGAGTTAGAGGTTGACTTTGAGGGCTTTCAAGACCTGTTCAATTTATCGAGAATTTTTTTTCTTAGCATATTTCTAATTTTTGAAGTACTGCAATTTGCTAAGAAAAGGTCCTTGCAATATGCAGGTTGCAAGTATTTTAACCTCACCTCCCACACTCAAACAATTGGGATTTTATTAACATGCCATATTGCCACCCGATGGCTCTCTTTCTTGCTTAGTCCTCTAAGAGTTAGTTGTTTATGTGAGCTTTCTAATAATTATGAGAAGTGAATCCAGTGATCAAAGTATGTATGACTTTTTGGACATACACAAGCAAGAAGCAAGCTAATTAATTGGCCTGTCCGAAATATCATGTGTAGTTGACCTGAGGCATAGTATTGCTTTCTAGTTGATTCTGATAGCAGTGCTGGTTCATGGGAGGGCCAAAGCAAAACTAAAGCTCAACCAATGATAGTTCTTAGGACTTATTTCATTGAAATAGCTAATTTTCATTTTGTGAATAGGCAGGGCAACTGTCCCACGTCTCATTGGTCAGAGTGCTCAACAAGCGAAGATTAAGTTGGTCAACTCTTTAATTGAATTGATATGTTACTAGCAAATTAAAATACCTGTGCGTTGCTACGGTGAAATGTCACTATATTTTTAAAATTTATAAAGTTTTCAATTTTTATTATACTCAATGGATGTTTACACGTTTGTTAAAAAATCAATACTCAAATACTCATTACATTTCTATCTTTTTAATTATTAGTTTACTTTTCGGTTGATCTCAAGTTTTACTTTGCTAGTTATTTCTAAATCCAAACTCAACCAAACCAGCTGCAAGCTGCAGGAGTACATCGAAGCAAACACGGTTCAAACCGGTCAACGGTCATAGACCCACTGGTTGACTTCCTAAACTGATGTGCCACCTGCTGGCCTATCCTGTTTCTTTTGCACCCACTGGTCTTCGACAAATTATATTTATATGTTTCAAATCAAATAAAAATATTAAAAATAATAATATTACAAATACAAAATAAAAATTGATAAAACGTAAAAAGAATGTTAGTTTCATAATAGACTTTAGAAAAGATTGGTGAGCACAACGGGACCAAAGCTTATTGACCCCGGCCTATTTCTAGTGGTTTGCAGCGACAGGCTTTTCCATCCAACGGCTCACGATGATGAATTCGCAGCTCTAATTTATTCGGTGCACAAGTCATCGCGTCCAACCTCGACATGATCGATCATCATCACCATCTCCTAAATAAACAACGCCCGTCGTCACACGCACAAACCAACAACCACTTCTTCCTCCTCCAGACGACGACCAAGAACATCTAGCCGGTTGGTCGAGCTGCAAGCTCAGCAGCTCGCAGTATAGCAGCATCAGGCCATGCCGACCCCAAGGAAACTCAGCACCGCGTCCCTCGCTGCAAAACAGGCTCTCGGATTCGACCCCGGTGAAGGCGCACTCCCGTGGGATGTCGTCGGGGAGAAGCTCGCCGAGCTCCTGCACTTCCTTGCCTTCGCGGCCCAGGCATTGGTGGCCGAGCTCCGGGAGCACGCCGCGTCGCTCCTCGCCGCACTGGCAGCACTCGCCGTCGCGTTCCCTGCCACGGTTGCCAAGCGCCCGGTCGACCTGGCGGATGGGGAATCTCTGATTCCCAATCGTGTGGTGGGTGGTAAGCAGCATTGAGGAGTCGAGGGTGGAGCTGGGGAGGTGGGCTAGGTGTGGGCGCGGCCGATTTGGTGGAGGCGGTCGGAGCTTCGATGAATCGACCCAGAGGTAGAGGTGCTCGGTGGCTTGGCTATGGAGGCGTGGGGAAGGAGGAGGAGGCTGGGCTGGGGTTTAATGCTCGGGGATGCTGATCAAAGGGAGGAGGTGGGCTGGCCGCTGTAGGGCGTCGTGGCCGGAGGCTGGCCGTTGTGGCGAAGGGCCGGACGCTGACGCTGACGCCGACACTGACGGACGATTTCGGTTTAACCTCCCCCCACCCCCAGCGGTGGACGGAAAGAGACAGGGTGCGCCCGTAGAGGAGTAGATGGAGATCGGAGACTATGACTGCTGGTTGATTACCAAAAACTTGAGGAGTTTTTTTGCAAAATATCCACGATAGTTGACGGTTGAAAGAAACATCCTCTCTTTAATATTAGGTATAGATTACTAGTATTTACTAAAAAAATTTGTAAACTATCTATATTTCCTTTTGTGAATAGGCAACAACTGTCGTACAAACATCTATGGGCCTAAATGTGGAGTTGGAAATTGAGACGCATCCGACATGGAGACCATGGCCCAGGACGACATAGTCTACGTGGAAAGACAGGAACTAGGATTAGGAAAATAGTCATTGTAATAAGAGTAGAACTCCTCTAGTCGTATCCAACTATTATTCTTGTAACTAACCGACCTGTAACCCTACCCCCGGCAATATAAGGTGAGGAAGGGACCCCCTCCAAAGCAATTCAATCCAACCAACACACAGGACGTAGGGTATTACGCAATCTAGCAGTGCAAACCTGTCTAAATCATGTGTCTACATGCTGTGGCGGAACCACCCAAATTAACCTGACTAAAATGCACTTAAGTCGCCTGACACGCGATCATGCACTTTAAGTAAGTCAACTTGGTCGACCGTCGGATTTCATCCGATAAACCACTTACTCAGGATTGAGAAGCATTGCTCACACGAAGGTGAGTGGGCACAGAGATTACAACATTCCCATTACATTGACATAGTTCAACAACTTATTACATAAGAGTTTTCGAAATTCAAACAAGTTTGCAAGGTGATAAACAACGAAGATGTAAAGCAAGCGGAAGCTAAACGTCGATACACGATATCATGACAAAGCCGATCATGACATCAATGATCCCTGCCCTCGCTGTCCGAGGAGGGATCCCACTCGACTGTCCAGCCCGGAGGGAGCTGGGTAGGCCAAGTGGTGCCAGCAGCCACACTATCGACATTACCTGAAAAGTTTAGCCACAACAAGGCTGAGCAACTAATACTCAGCAAGACTGACCCAACAGGTGATGGCTAATTCACCAACTCCTAGATATGCAAGGCTTTTTAGCTGTGGGTTTGTTTTGCCAAAAGCGTCTACAGTTGGTCCTTACTTTCAATATTTTAGCTCAAGTTCTAAGTTCAGATTAGCAGCTTATACTAAGCAAGCATTGTTTCCAAACAATTAAAGAACAAGCATCAAGATTAAATCATAATCATGTTCCATCTTTACTCAGTGCAGAATAGCGATCAAGCAGTCCCAAACTGTGAGAGGCAGATGAATTGATTCGAATTTATTAACCATGCATGGCGAACCTAATCTCACGACATCCCCGCACCACGAAGGGTCGCTTCATTTGTCAGCCGTCCCCATCGATCCCTTAGGCACGTGTCAGGGCCAACTTCCTTTGGCATGCAACGCTCCATAGTCCCGGCCTCTGCCGTACTATGACCGCACTTGCACCCACATGATGCACCATGGGAACGACGTTCCAAGGACAGCCGGGGGAGGGTATGACACGTCCTAGTTCAATCAGGTACTAGGCTTCCCTATCCCATACTAGGTATAAGATTAGTACTTTCAAACACTTGATCACGAACGCCGACACGTTTCAACCTTAGCAAGTTCATTGCTAGACAGACGGGGGAAACCACCACATCGAAACCATTCCCGGTCCCGTCCGTCATCCTTATAGTTGTAGTATAAGTAAATGAACAACTCCTATAACTCGCGAGTGACAGGCAATCACTCAACTTTTACCGAGTCCTATTTAGCACAGCAACTACTCAACCTTAGCAACTAGTGTTCAGATTCAAAGGTACTAAGTTCATGCATCTACGATTTCAATCAACTCCTACAAACATAAATGCACAATCATAAACATCAGCATATTGCATAAATTTAAAACAGGGAAGTATGCACCGGGGCTTGCCTTCAGGAAAAGTTAGCGGTTCCTCGGATCTTGATCTAGCTCAAGCTCAACTTCCGCGTGATGTAGCTCCGCTACGGTTTCCTTTTCCAACATAGGGGGGAGCTCGTAGGTTCCGTCGGCGATATTAGCTTCTACACAACATGCACATGCAAGAGTTAGATTTCTCCATGTTACACGAATGATGCAAGGCGTGACTTATTACAGGAAAGAAAGTTGTATTTTGGCCACATTCACCTAAACAAGGTTCTAACTTTCATTAACTTTGTAAAGTAAGGTGGGTTGTAGTTTAAACTCGAGGTTGACTTTGATGGCGATTGTGTACATATAGAATTCTTACAACTTAGAGTTGCATAAAGAAGGTGGGGGAGGGATCGTGTTTAGGTTTGTTCGGGGTTCACTTGGAGAGTTATTCACTTCTGAATGTTTTTATGTACCTCTTCCAAGAATTACCCATTAAGTGCATTAGGACTTATATTTCTTTTATTCTTTTAAACTGATTTCTTATCCAAAATGTGGTTCCACAAGCAAACAGCAACATATGACACTAAGAAAATTACAGCACCTTACTTATGTCATCACTGAGTTACTATAGAAATTTGGGATCCATTGGATTACCACAAAAAGAACTAAAAGTATTTTACCACCAAGGGTAGCATGCACTTAAACATTTTTATCTCAAAACCTACAGTGATTCTGAGGGTAAAATTTTAACAGTAGATTGAAGGTGTGTTACAGAGGCTTTGGTGAAATTTTCATGATTTTTCGAAAAGGCCATCTATTTCCCATATTTTTCTCCTATTTATCTTGCTCTATAAAGGAAGGTGGGTTTCTTTCTGACTCTGACCATACTCCAAATTTTTCCTACAAACTATACTTCAAAACTAAGCTACTCCAAGTGGTTTCATATTTTTCTCAGCTCTGGATTAAAACTTATGCAAAAAGGAAGATTTAACTCTAGATTTCAAATATAAGGTTAAACCAATGATTTAAAGTTCTACTCCAGGGCCCTAAGTATTTTTTTGAGCTTCTACACACTGAAGCATACACCACAGAGATGGATTTACCTTTTTAGTATTTTTCCTCAATTTACTATGATTTAAAAGGCCTAAAGAAGAAATAAAACTATAGGATATTATTTCTAACAGTAACATGGGCAAACTTATTTTTGTATGAAACTAGACATTTCATTAAGTCCAAAAAAAGTGGTTTGGCATTTTTCTAATTTTTCTACTATTTACTAGGCATTTTCAAAATTTCCTCTATTTTCTGCCAATTTTTATTAATTAACCGAAACACATTTGCATCGGGGCCCTTCAATCTTTTCGATTTCACAACAATACCCTTGCGAACTTACATATAGGCCCTCAAAACTTTTTCTAATTACAACTAAGTCCCTGTACTTTGCACGGGAGCCCCTGGAAAGAACGGGGGAGACGCAATGTCGTCCCCGTGGTGCGCACGGCGGCGCCGGGTGGAAATCCCGACGATGCACCGGTGATCCTGGGGCAAAGGTTGGGCGGGGAGGAGCGCGTGCTCACCGGGGTTCGATTTGAGGGGTCTTGGGCGTCGGGGGAGGTCTTGCCGGGGCGGAACACGGACGGGGGTGGCTTGGGCTCGGCGGCGGCAGTGCAAGCGGTGTTCCGGCACACCGGCGGCTTTGGGAGTCCCACGAGCGGGCTCTGGAGCTCCACGTGGGCGCGGCGAAGTCGACGGTGGTGGCAGCAAGGAGCGGGGAGCAGCGGGGTGGAGGGTTCACCGGAGCTCGGTGGTGGCGTAGGGCTCAGGGGGCGACGGCGGTGCGAGCGAGCGGAGAGGGTTTGCGGGCGGGTGATGGCGGCCTTAAGTAGCTGGGGAAGAAGCGGGCGAGGAAGTTGGACTTGGGGCGTGGTCGGGATAAGAACGGGGGCGGGAGTGCGTGGGCGAGGTGGCCATTGGCCGGGGGTGCCATTGGCCGGAGAAGCGGAGCTCCGGGGATAGGATCCTTAGCGCATTGGGCGTGGGAGATAGGGTCGGGCAGGCGCGGTTTGTCCTAGAAGCTCACTCTTCGATAGATAATGTCCATTGAACCTGCGATACCAATGTTCCTCAAATGGTCTGAGGTGCCAATTACCTTCTCCAGGAAGGACCAATGGACTAGTTTCTCACACCCAGGACGGTATCCCCTCATCCTGGACCCAGTTGTTGCTGGCTCCAGACTTACTAAAGTACTCATCGACGACGATAGCGGTCTCAACGTTCTGTTCGCCAAGACACTAAAGAAGATGTGCCTCGATGTCTCCAATATGCTCACCCAAACAAACTCTTCGTTGTATGGGATCGTCTCGGGCAACGTAGCTGTACCCCTCGGACAGGTGGTTTTGCCCTTAACTATTCACAAGTCAATGTGATTTTGCGCTTGATCTTTGCATATTTGCCCCTGTTACCATTGATTAGGGGCAAAATCGCATTCACTTGTGAATAAATTAAGGGTAAAATCACAAAGTTGAAAAAACAAGAGTAAATTCACAATTACAATTCAATGCCTCCTAATATATATATATATAGGATAGTACTATTTGGTAACCTAGGTATGGAATAAACTATTCCGTACCCGAGTCACCCGCGGATCCGGCTCGCACCTTCCTGCCGGTTTTTTTTCTCCCGCTTCCCCCGTTTTTTTCCCCCACTTTTTCCTCAGAACATGCGTATTCGGTCGTGGGGGGTCCGTTCAGTTCCAGTAGCGGACGCCGCAGCTCGCCATTCGCTGCCGCCGTCTCTCGCCAACCCCCGCCGCCGCCGCCGCCGCCTCCCAGTGCTGTTCCCCCTCCCTGTCCTCGTTGCATTCTCGCTGCCGCTCCCCATCCGCAGCCACCGTCGCCTCTCCCCATCCGTAGCCGCTGCCGCCACTCGACATCGGAACTGGCCGCCTACAATCGCCATCCGCAGCCGCCGTCACCTAGCGGACGCTGCTGCTCGCCATTCGTTGCCGCCGCCGCTGCTCGACAACCGCCACCGCGTGATTCCGTTTGCGTTTGGATTCCTCGTCGTCCTCGGACTCCGACAACGACGAGCGGCCGCGCCCCTCGGCGCCCGCCGCCGAGGTCAAGCCCTCCTTCTCCGACTCCGCAGCTGCAGCGGCCGCCGAGGCTAAGGCCAAGGTGTTCCGCCTCTTCGGCCGCGAGCAGCCCATCCACAAGGCCCTCGGAGGAGGCAAACGTAAGGCTCTGCTTCATGCTCTGAATCACGCTGTTTTTTTAATGGTTTTGACTTGAAATCGGTAAATCGGATCTGGTTGCATGGGATCTGGACGGGATTGAAGCCTTGGGTTGCAGGTTAGATCTGATAGGTTTATGCCTTGGATTCAATGCAGCTTGATTGCATTGTGGTACACGATCTGATCTGTTGAGCTTGTTTGAAACTAGCCTTCCAATATTTTTTCAATTGTCTGGTAACAATAGAATTCTATTGCCTATTGCATTTGCAACTGCTTACATAGATGACGAGGATCCCTTGCTTATGAATGCTTTGTCGTTTGGGCCAGTGCATTTTGGAGGTGTTATATGTTCTTGTATGGGGGTCAATACTGTTGGGGTCTTTTGGTTGCTTTGCATTAAGATGGTGACAAATTGAAGTTTCTTACGAAAAGAATCGATCAACTGCTTTATTTCACATTGTGTTTGTCTAAAACATAAGGCCTTGCATTAGAGAGGTTGCGATACTATCTTATTGCACTGTGTCTTTGCACCTGATTGCATATTTACTTAAATGACAACCAGAGCACTCTTTGCTTGCAAACATTTTTCTTTGTGAAGTTAATTGTCTGTTGATTGAGCTATAATGGGAATTGTTTGACCTGATTTCCTGATTATCTATTATACCTGCCATATTCATATTGATTGCTGTTCTTTATTTTGCAGCTGCTGATGTATTGCTGTGGAGGAACAGGAACATCTCTGCTGGAGTACTTGATGGTGTCACTGCAATCTGGATCCTCTTTGAATGCCTTGGCTACCATCTTCTGACCTTCAATTGCCATGGTCTCATATTCTCTCTGGGTGTTCTCTTTCTCTGGTCTAACGCCTCCTCGTTCATCAACAAGTAAGATTTCAGCTTATTGTGATATACTGCACAGACTTAAAAGGATACAAAGTTTGTTCATCGCAAGTTACATGGATATAGAATTAGTTAATGATGTGAAATCCTGCCCTTCATTTCAGGTCTCCCCCACGGATCCCAGAGGTGATCATTCCTGAAGATCTGGTTGTCAACATTGCACTATCTACTCGCTATGAGATCAACAGGGCCTTTGTCAATCTTCGCCAGATTGCTCTTGGCCGGGACATAAAGAAGTTCCTTATGGTACGTCTACTATGTGATTGCCTGTGCTGATCACTGGTGCATGCTTCTTCTTTCCTGTAGCTAGTGTATGTATCCATTTTAGGATTATCTCGTATGAATGCAAACATACCCTATTATCTCGTATGAATGCAAACATACCCTCTTTCCTGTAGCTTTAGAAACGTTGGACATTATTCCTTTTTGACAAGGTTATACGCAGTTTTGAGCTCTTTCGTAAAATTGGAGATTATTCCTGAACTTTGCACTGCTCATTTTTCTTCAAAAACTTAAGCAGAGGCGAGCTTAATTGCCTAGTAAAGCCAGCCTGTCTGCCTGTGTTTATAATTTTATATCCATAAGAATGCTTCTGATTTCTCAGAGCTATATGTCATGCCAGTGTATTATCAGTTTGTCTTTTATCTTTGCTCCAAATCAATGCCATCACTGTTGTTTCTCGAATACTGGAAATACTCATTGGTGCAGAGACAAATTTTATTTTATTTTGAATCAGGATGCCGCAGCAGGTGGCAGTACCATGGAGATGAGGATGCGGAACAGTGGGTGTTCGCAGGGACGTACGCGGATGAGCTCTTTGAAAAAGAGGTCAGTGAATCTGGGTTCCTCCCAATGGTCGCAAACGATGATCCTCTCTTAATCACCTATCACACATGCCTTTATCTGTGACTATGGAACTAGCTGGCTCAATGCTACAATGGATAGAATGAAGATTTTATGTTCCCATGAGCCACATTGCATAAATTTGCAAGGTAATGTTGACTAAATTCTGTTCAAACATGAACCAAGATTTGAAAGGTTATAACTCTTTTGCTCCTATAATTTTGTAGGCATCCATGCTTTGGAGAAGAAGGTTGACTGCACTAGCTTATGAATTCCCTGACATTGAACTCATGTTACTTGCAGTTGGTTCAGCATGGAGTTTACAACCAAGGGATGGGCTACATGCAACCACAGGTTATGTATCCTACTTTTATTTGTTAGTGAAACAATGCTATAGTAAATCCCTGATACTAAACATGTCACAAAATTTCAAACACTACATTATTTCACTGGCAATTTTCTCCCTGTACACAATCAGTATCACAATGGGGATACCTGAAGGGCAAAAACTGAAGACAGAAGCAATTTATGGTGATCTTATTGTTCCCTGAATCCTTTTCTTTTGTTAGAGATTCTGTACACAGATAATTTGCCACATTAGTGCATTTTTATTTTCATGATAAACACAAATTTGCTACCTCTCCCTCTTAAAATCTGTATCTGTTTATCAAGGGAACCTAAGATGCATATTTAAGCTCCACAGCATGGCTCCTGCTTTTTTTTGTTCTGACAATTGCTTCATTCTCTCCTGTGGACTCCGGTGAGCTAGGGAAGTCTCTACATTGCTTCCGTGTTTATTGGCAGAAAACTGAAGGCACCTAAAAAGGGTGTTTTAACTTTTTGTTATGGCTACCACAGCATGGCTCCTGCCTTTTTTTTTCTGACAATTGCTTCATTCTCTCCTGTGGACTCCGGTGAGCTAGGGAAGTCTCTACATTGCTTCCGTGTTTATTGGCAGAAAACTGAAGGCACCTAAAAAGGGTGTTTTAACTTTTTGCTATGGCTACCTCTCAGATGTAAATTGGCTTCCAGGAGAATAGTTCACTTATAATGGTTTAGGGCTTGCTTTTGTCTGTATATTCAGAATGATTTGACCGTTGCTATTTTGACAGCCTTTTACATTCACATATCTGTATTATGAAGCATAAATATAATGTTAGTCCTGCTTGGTTGTCCCTCTCTTTTTTCTCTTTGCACCATTTTTATGCACATAGATAATTTTATGATCCATCTATTCATATTCTTGTTAAAAATTTTCATGCAGTTTTGGGTGCATTGAGTTTACACAAGGAGTGCATGTGGGACTCCTCTCATCCAGGGGGAGCTGCTAGACTATCAATAGCCATCGGTGTCTACATTATGTTCTACGAGTACTTTTGTTTTCATTTCTTAGCAATGTAACCGCCCATGCTGTAACCGTATGTTCCAAACTCTTTCTTCTTAAATGAAAGGCAGTGCTCCTGCCAATGTTTTGAAAAAACTGTGGAGCACCCTCCTGGAGTCCTTCCCAGTACAATGCAATCTTGTCCTGTCATGCTCGTGGGCACTTTGATTTTGCGATCTTCATCTGTTGAATGCTAAAAATTTCTCAGTGGAGGTTCTTATATGTTGGACATGTCGTGTCACAATAATTTCAACATGAGCTGGCAATCACAAAATCATTGTATTCAAATAGCAATATGTTTGTAGTTGAATTAATTGTCAGTGAAGCTGGGCAACATATGCTCACTCGGAAAAGGGTTTGAGCAGATGACAGTTGGTGCGGGAAGGTTATATGGTATCCAAGCTAATTGTCTGGTCAGCTGGCTGATTTGTTTATTGGTTTGAACCCAACGAATTGTTTAAAAGTTTATGCATCTGGCATTGCTCATCCACGAGACATAATTCTGAAGCTGGGATTCGCTCAGATATATATGCTAGTGCACAGCTGCAGCTGCTGATGGCGACCGGAAAACCAAGAGCTGCTGCGGACGGTCGTCCATCAGGATCAGGATTAGGATTAGACCAATTTTTGTTGCTTGCTTACACAATAATCATCAAGCTAACAAGCCAGCCAGCCAGCAAACCTCATCAGCATCAGTCGCTGTATCAAGTTGTTATTAATGGTATGGACCAGC
This sequence comes from Setaria viridis, assembly GCF_005286985.2. Taxonomy (NCBI): domain Eukaryota; kingdom Viridiplantae; phylum Streptophyta; class Magnoliopsida; order Poales; family Poaceae; genus Setaria; species Setaria viridis. Next base: position 32,276,901 of record NC_048270.2, read on the forward strand.
ACTAGAAGTATTCACAATCATGATGACGAAAACCCCTATCAATCTAGTAGCAGACAGACAACTCAATCATTCCAAACCCCAACCGGATTTCCTGACTTTTCAGCGCAACTACACAACATCGATCTTGCATACCCAGCAGCAGGCAGCAGCAAATAAAAAGGTCAACAAGCTTACCATTACAACTCAACACTTCTTCTCATGTTGATTGCTTCCCATTTGGACTTTAAAGCCATTTTCAGGACAAAACAAGACTTGAATCAACAGCTACTAGCTGTGCTTATCACATCAAGACATTGCATCTACCTGCTCTAATCGCTGCTATGCTAACCCCATCTATTGATCTTATTCACAGGCCAGCTTCGTGTCAAAGCTGGTCAAACATATGGCGAAGGCCTGGAAAGCCGACAGCGGGTACCGGTAGTCCATGGTGAACGTATCCTTTGCAACTTTGGCCGAATTGCAAGATCACCATGTCGTGGCTCGACGACGCCTATGGCTGCGGCGTCTGTCGAGCAGGAGGTGCCGAAGCCCCTGCTGCGGCTGCCTGTGCCGCAGAAGCTATCAGCTGGAAGTTCTTGACTGATGCCACCGTCACACGGCCACGGAAGTTGAGGCACCAGCATTGCAGCTGCTCGTGCCACCTCGACGCCTTGTTGCACAGAACCAGGGGCCTCTCCTTGTCTGCGTCGTCGTCGTCGTCGCCGCCTCGCTGATTTCCTCCGCCAAACTCCGAGTACCGACAACTGCTCAAGTCCATGGAGCTGTCTGCGATGGAGTACTTGGAGAAAGAAGTTGCTGTGCTGTGGAAGGACTCGTCGAATAACCTCGGGAGGAGCTCTTTCGGTTGCCCAGGCACAACACCGCCAGGCTCCCTGCTGGTCGGGGCGGCGTTCTCCGTCGGAGCAATGCCGGGCCTCAACGTCTTCTTCGAAGATCATGGCTGCGGCGGTTCCAATAGATGGCCGTGAGGTGGACGGCCTTTTAGCGCGGTTGTTGTCGCCTGTAAAAAAAAACTGACGAAGGGAAATTGGTCCATCGCGTGTGCGGGGGCTCGGGTACGGAATTCTTATTCCGTACCCTGGGTACCAAATAGCGGAGGCCTATATTATGTATGTATCTATATATGTATTTGTACATGAAATACCTCTAATTTTTTACCTTTGAAATCTAATAATTTGGTGAAGGGTTTTTTTAATGTTGAGCCATGCTGACACGGGCACGGTGTGCTCTCATGGGCCCATCGGGCCACCATATCAGCCCTTACTTCTGGGCCTAGGCCGCTACGTCAGTTCGTGGGCTAGCTCGACCTGGCACGATTACTATTTCGTGTTTCACTGTGCCGGGCCTAAACATGCTAGGCCAAACCGTGCCCGTGCTGGGCCAGGTTGAGCCACCCGTTTGGGCAGCTATACTTAATTATATTAATGGGTTAGTGGAGCACCTGCCTCAGCTAACCATTGGCGTGATAAATTCTTCCACGAGCCTCTCTTCCCAAGCAGCACCATAGCCTGAATCGAAGCAGAAAAGTATCAGTGGCAATCCAATGAGGATTGTTAGAAGAGTATCAATAGTGCAAGGCCCATGATGGCCCATGAGGCCATGAAGAGCTCGTCACCCTAGCGCCGCCTTCGCCGACTCCAGTGACCCTAGACCCGCCGCTACCACGCTAATTCGGTTGCTGTCTGCGCCCTGTTTGGGCCCTGGTCCATCGGTTTGATTCACTGATTATCTCCCCATTGTCGGCAAACCACCACCTCCTTGCGGGCCTTCTTGTGACTATCCCATAACTTTTTAAGCCCAGAGGCCATTAGAACCCCTTTAGCCCTATCCCGAATGGACCATGCTGTGGCTATAGCCGTTGCACGATAAGCAGTTGGCATATGTGAGGAGATGCACTGTTGGGTACTGTAGTGGCACTGTGATCACTCTACCTATCGGTACTGTGCATTACCATTGGCTGCTGTAACTCTTTTCATGATCTGGAAATGGATGGGCATTGCAGCGTGCAGTCCTTAACAACACTGGAACTGTGTATGTCCCGAACTAGCCGATGGGGGCTCCTAGGTAACAAAAGGAAGCTAGGTAACGTCATTAGCTTCAAAGTTCAATACGGTCTATCACCGTCATCTTCCTCCTGCCGCGCTTCATATTCCTCTTGTCACGCCTCCATCAACTGCCCACGGCTTCTCCCTCCTCTCCGGCGTTGCTCCCCTACCCCGTGGGATCTGCCTCCACTACCCCCTGCGGCGCTAACCGAGCCAAACTTGCCACCCTCCACTGCCCCCAGCCAACAGCTTCCCCATCATAGAGCCTCCCCCTCCCCCCCCCCCAATCCTGCTCAACGGATATCCAGCCCCGTCTAGCCGACGGTGATCCTATGCCACCTTACCTCCGCTGCTAGCCAAACCATCACTGCTGACGGGCATTCTTCCGCCGTCGATCTTCTCCTCTAAGTCCGATGGCCATTGGAGCCCAGAAAATCCTAACCCTAACTGCCATCGCCGCTGGCCTTGACGACCCAATTTTTGTGCCCCTGCCTGTATATGAGGCATATCGTGTACAGCTAAGAAAATAATTAGCAAATACTCCAGTACCGTGAGCAGGAGACACGGATCCGAGTAGGCGTGTTACACTTACACGGTTACACCAGGCAGAAAGGAACCTACCTGGATTCTCTCTTGTGCTGTTTCCATAACACTCAACATGTTCGACATTTCTTTTAAGGTTTGTCCATATGCCATCCCATAAATCTTCGAGAGATGGCATTAGCTAAGGAGCCTTTATTCTCTATCATTGTTAGTTACCCCTCTCTTCGCGTAGGATTTTGGTTGATTCAATATTGGCTAAAGAGAAGGATGATTAGATGATGAAGCAACATGCTCGTGCTTAAAAGCGACAAAGCTAATATACTTGGCTTCACAGAAAAGAAAGTTAATGTACCAAACTTGGTCGATTAGTGCTCGGCGTGCTTGCAGATGCATCAGCACCAAGAGACCTGGAATATACCAAGGTTGATTAGCGAAGCGATTAGTCCTTGTATTTTACGAAAGCGCCCATCTTAGCTGCAAATTTCAAAGGTTAAGTGTTCCTTTATATGTAGCAACTGCCGTACTAATTCTCTGTACCTTTGTCATCACTCTTGCAGCTCTTCATTGTCATGTCCACCAACTCAACTTGTTTCCTCGGTTCGTTTCTTGTCCTGAAACTGAACTGCTGAGATTAGATTGATAGCAGAGCAGACCTCAATCTGTTTCATCTGTAGCTACCAAGGCATGGATAGCGAGAGAGGCATGCATCCGGCGTTGTACAAGGCGGCGACCCAAGGGAACGTGGCGAGCCTGATGAAACTGGTGAAACCGGATGACCCCAGCGTACTCAGCTCCACGACGCCCCAGCTCAACACGGCGCTCCACCTTGCCGCCCTTCACGGCCACGCTAAGTTCGCCCGTCAAATCCTGGACATAAACGAGGAGCTGCTCGTCGCCCAGAACGACGACGGCGACACCCCGCTGCACCTGGCGGCCAAGGCGGGCAAGCTGGAAGCGGCAAAGCTGCTCGTCGGGCGCTCCCTAGCCTGGTCCATGGACAGGAAGACCCCCCTGATCATGACCAACAAGGAGGGCAACAACGCGCTGCACGAGGCGGTGCGGTTCCGCAGGGTCGCCGTGGCGCTGGCGCTGGTGGACGCCGACCCCAGCTGTGGCCACGACCTCAACGAGCGGAGGGAGTCCGCGCTGGACGTGCATGGCCGCCCGGCAAGGCCTCGTCAAAATCGCCCAAAGGATCGTCGATTACCCTTGGGTCGAGCAGAAGCAGGAGTCCTTGCCCCCCGTCAGCGGCACGGCTCTGCACCAGGCCGTGCTCGGCACCCACCTCAGTAAGCACTTACACAGCTGTAAAATTCGTTTTTCTTCTTGCACAGTGTACTTACATGTTACATCTCAACAACAATCGTTCAACAAATATCATTGCACGGCAGAGATCGTGGAGATCCTGTTGGAGAGGCGGCCTGAGCTGGTTGAGCGGATTGACTCCAACGGCAACAACGCCCTTCACTACGCAGCGCAGAAGAACAACCGGCGCGTGGTGGAGATGGTGCTCAACAAGCGGACGGAGCTGGCCTACAAGCCCAACAAGGAGCGGCAATCCCCGCTACACGTCGCCGCGCACTACGGCTCCACGGAGGCCATCAAGGCACTGCTCCGGGAATGCCCCGACGTGGCCGAGATGGTAGACAGCTCCGGTCGCAACGCTTTGCACGTCTCTGTCGCCAGCGGCAAGGCGGATGCGCTCAGATGCCTGCTCCGCGGTGTCCGTCCCGCGGAGCTGCTCAACCGCGTCGACAGGAATGGCAACACGCCTCTGCACCTCGCTGCCAAGATGAGCCGCGTCAAGGCCGCGCTGCTGCTGCTCGGCGACCACCGCGTCGACATCTGCTTCCGCGACCGCGACGGCCAGACGGCGCGCAGCTACGTCGAAATGAACGTCGAGACGAAGCTCCGCACTGGCGATCAGCTCGACGCCTACGAGATGCACCTCTTGAAGCAGCTCAAGCAGCAAGAGTCCAAAAGGTGCCGCAAGCAGCAGCTGCCGCCTATCTCCGGCAGACGCAGGGCCCTCAACACTAAGGACTTCGACAGTGTTGTCGACGCCTACTTCCTCGCCGCCACCCTCATCGCCACCGTCACCTTCGCCGCCACCTTCACCATGCCTGGCGGCTACGACCAGAACAGAGGGATCCCCCTTCATGGACGGAGCGCCGCGTTCAAGATCTTCGTGCTCTCCAATACCGTCGCCATGTGCAGCTCCGTCGTCGTCATCTTCTTGCTCATCTGGGCCAGGCAGGAACCCGTCCGGCTCAGGCTCCACAACCTCATGTGGACCCAGACGCTCACCATCATCGCCTGCCTCGCTATGCTCGTCTCGCTCATGACTGCAGTCTATGTCACTGTTGCGCCAATTGCTCCGTGGCTTGCTGATGCCGTCATAGCCATTGGCGCTTGCAGTCCGGCCCTATTCTTCTTCATATCCTGGTTAGGGAGGTGACCCGTGTGGTCATGTCCACTAGAACCACTAGTTCATTGATGAGCACTAGTCCATGTGGATGTGCTCATCAATGAACTAGTAATACTTTCTTTTTGAGATCAATGAACTAGTAATTCTGTGAAACAAAATGTAAATTGTTTCTTCTTTATCAATACATGCCGGGCAGTGCATTACTGCCGGCCGCTTCAAAAAAAAATGTAAGTTGTTATTCTAGTAAGTAAAATTTGCCCAAACAAAAATTCATGATAAAAAACTGAGTGATCGATGCTGCATTTTCGTTCGTTCATCTTTTGCATCACTGGTGTGAAGTTTCGACGGAAGACAATGATTTTCACTCCCGTTTTGTGTTGTTGCACACAATGAAATGTATGGCTTGTCGCTTTTTATTGAACAGAAGACCGATAGAGGGCAAAACTGTCTTGAAAAAGCTGAAGTGTGCTGACACCTAGAGTTGTTTTTTTTAAAACACGTCGTCAGCGGTTGGATCTTCTCCCTCTCACATCTTTCACAACAAGCACAGGGACAAAGTAGAGAAATAGACAAAGACATAATATAGATGGAGTTTCTCTTTATTTCACATATCAATGTATTACAATAAGGATGCTCCTCCGATATATATACTCCGAATTAAACCTAAAGTTTTAATAGGAGCCCATAAGAAACCGAACAAGGACTAGAACTTCCAGCCCCGAGGAGCCTTTTGAATTTAGCCCATGTGGAAGGGAATAGCCCACGAATCTAAGCCCATTTAGCTGTACCAATAACCCCTTCGCGTTACCTTACGAATTTTCCACCCCGTGAAAATTTCCGTAGCAGCCCATAAAAAAGGAGCTCCGGCGCCACAGCGCTGCTGTCCAGCGGTGCCGCTAAGCTTGCTCTCCATTGATTTTGTATTTTGCCTTTGAGATCATTGAAGACAACAACGGCCTCTTGTGCAATTGATGGAGCTTCATGCAAGCTCAGTAAACATGACGTTCAGCAATTTTACAAAACCCAACGCAACACACTCCTAGAAATAGAGATAGAATAATATGATAGAGCACACAGACCCCAAAGTGAAGTCTAGAAAAAGAGATTAAGATCAAACAGCCAACACATGCAACCAAATGAGGGTAAGACACCTTTCCACTAGCCTATATTATCATCAAACTAAACTATACTTTGCCGATCCCTATTCCGCAACTGTGTAACATTGAGTCGAAGCCGAAGCCGACGGGAGATGGTCTTGATTGCAGTGCCTTGGAGGACGGACCATCTAGGATCCAATCGACACCATTCTACGCCCTTTCTAGGGAGGAAACCACAAAGGAGGAAGGACCGTCGAGGGGAGAATGGGGAGATCTAATAGAGGGGATCATGGTGTTGGGGATAGATCCCTAGTACCCGCAAGGAAGAAAGAAGACAGACTCCTACAATGATTCATCTGTAATCCTATTAGGACTCATACCCTGTAATCCTATTAGAACTCCTACCTTATAACCGACTAATAATACCACCCCCTGGAGTATATAAAGGAGGGAAGGGGTACCTAGATCAGCATATAGAGAACCACAACAGAGGACTAAATCTTCAACATCAAACAACACCTAAGCGCATACAACACCCCAAACAGAATGTAAGGTATTACACTACTCTGACGGCCTAAACCTGTATAAATACGTGTCTTGTGTCCTTACTTTTACATTCGAGTTAAAGGTCCAAAAATTCCCCACCAACCAATTACTACCTCGGGATACCTCTCGATAAGTTGCCGGGTATAAAACACCAACATCTGCGGCGCCAGGTGGGGGTGATCGTCAAGATCATCGGACGAGCTTGAAGGACCCTCTATTATTAAGATCAATACATTCGATGTAACAACACCGCCGTCGTCACCACGGGCTTCGACTGGATTCGTCGCGCCGCCCTGAGATCAACTTCCTGGACTCCGCATCCAAGTCGATCAGTAACAGCTAGTCGATGCAATTTTTCTATTCGAGGTCCAAGGTGGAGTACAGCTCTGTATTTTTCCTGGCAGCAAGATCATCTCACGGTCGGATTCCGATTGGCTACCGATTTGCATCTGTCCTGGTCAATTCCAAAAATACTAATAAAAAGACTACGACACCTGCAGACGTATTCAAGCGTCGCACACAAGTTCAAGACTGTAGTGCTCTGCTCCCTGTCCGAGAGAGGAAAAATAATACTACATGTGCTTTGAGACAGAAAAAGGAGTATCAGCTTCTCCACTGTATTGCTGCCACAGGACGTCAAATGTGGTGTAATCTACTGCGTGTACACCAACTACGTACCAGAAGGTGCCAACCTCTTGGCTGGATGCACACAAGAGTTGTACATGCCAGCGAAACTACACGTCTCGACTAAAAACTTGTCGGGTAGGCCTCACACCATCGACAACTAGTTGGAATCGACTCCGACTAGTCGGCTTCATCAACAACCGTCGCGACAGTCGACGACCGCCACAGCTTCATCGACAATCGTCCACGAATCAAGCTAAGTTACTTTTTTAATTATTTCATATAATTTTTTCGGCTTGTTTTCCACATGATGAGCAATGCGCCGAGTACTTATTTGTGTACGCCTCTCGACGGGAATTACCCTTTAAAGCTACACTTCGCCGACTATTCTTGGGGCATGTTGACCGGCAACCATGGACTTAGTACACCAAATTATAGAGGCTACCACCACAGGTTGGGTGCATTGAGTTCCGGAAGCTCCGCCATAGGCTTGGTACAACGAATTAGGAGGCTCTGCCATGAAGTTTGGTGCACTGAGCGCTAGAGGCTCATAGCGGCTACATCCTAGCATGGCACAAATTCTATGCGCGGCAAACACGCGCTCTCCTTGCCAAAAGGTAGAGAAGTCTCAAACACTACTTTATGTACAATTACGCAATTTTTTTTGTCGCAATGCCCACTACTTATTTTAAATGTCTTCTCTTAGCGATTACTAATCTTCTCAAGCAGAACACACCTTAATCCGTGAAAGCTTTGGATCTTTTGTCATGACTAAACGCTAGGACACGAGATAAAGATCTCACACACAGTGGCAATGGCTAAACAGGGACTGAGAGCCTAAACGTAATAGGCTAACTACTTAGGAGAAATATAGCCAAAATAAGAGCATGACACACAACATTTACATTCATCACTGAATAAATTTTGGTAGTATCTTCAAAATTCTACAAATATGCTACATAATGTATGCATCTATTTTTACAGGTCAAGCTTTGGCGACGACTCTTCAGGACACTAAGCGTACCTCTAATGGCCCCGCTAGCTCCCAGGCTCGGGGGCTAAGCGCTATTTACTACTCGTAATATCTCCAATGACTCAGCTAGTTTCCAAGCTTGGGGGCTAAGCGCCAAATAACTACTCGACGTGGCTCTTACAGCTCACCTGGCGCATAAGCTTGGGGGTTGAACGTTGCAAAACTACTCGGATGATGACTTACGTGAAGACCAAGCTTGCTAAGACCCTTCGATTGATTATTTAATCATTCTAAGGTCCGGGGGCTGATAAGCTACATCCAACAGTTGATTTTTTCAAGACGAAGAAAGACGATTCAAGATTTTATTGACCCCAGCCTAATTCTTCAATTCAACTTAAGTCTCGGGGGCTACTCCATATGGAGTGCGACTTCCGTCGCGCTCCATATCAGCAAAGATGAAAATTGCAAAATCAAGACCATCAAGGGCTTGAGCACACCATAGCCTCATGGCAGCTTTGAAGAACTTTGAAGATTTAGCCAGACAAAGTACTTGAGAAGCACTAAACTACTCGGCAAGATCTGAAAAGTATTCAAAGACTGCTACATTCGACTATGAAGCGCTCGGGGGCTTGTTAGGGATAGATCCCCAGTACTCGAAAAGGAGGTTTGGCGGCCTGTGACGGTTTCAAAGGATTTCCTATTTGTTTGATATGGAATTTGAGTTTAAATTTGAAAGAAATTTCAAATAGGAGCCAAGGTGAGGTGTGAGCTTGAAATAGAAATTGAGGTGGAAGTTTTGGAGGGTTTGATGGCTAAGATTTGGCGTGAACCTTAGGATGATTTGGAGGTAATTAATATTCAAAATGACTTTGAATATTAACTCTAGAATTCTCAGAGAAGAAAATATTTTGGAGGGATTTATTCTTAGGATTTCCTAGGAAGGAGGGAAAGCTTTTTAAGGGCAATCAAATTGCAACACTTATGCTATATTTTATGGAAGGTTTATTTTTACATAGGGTTTGAATATTTGGGGTAAGAGAGGATATGTTTAATCTAAAGAAAAATTTTAAAAAATTCATATCTTTAAATGCTTTAACAAGCGGGATGGGGAAGCCCCCTGCCACCTTCCCTGCGGTCGCGCGCGAGGCCGCGCCCACACGGTCGCCCAAGGCGTTGTCCAAGGCTGTCGCGCTGTCACGGTCTCGAAGAAGCTGGCGGCGTGGGGCCTTGGCGCGTTCGTTTGGCGCAAGAAGCTGGACCGCAATCTGTCCCATGGTGTCCTCCCGGGGATCGTCTCGGCCCGGTTGGAGAGGCGCCGCTGCCTCGTGCGCTGGAAGGAGGCAGACGAGGATAGGGCATCTGTCACGGTGCAGCGTGTCTCCCCGCTGCCGCCGGTGGCTTTGGTGCTCGCGAGGGCGGAGGAGGAGGCCAAGGAGGCCACGTTCCTCCTCTGCAGACGCACCAGATCTGGCTGACACGGGGGGCTACTTGGCTGGATCATGCCGTATCCACAGCAGATCCGGCGACTGAGCCCCATGCTGGGCCAAATCCGGCCATCCCCGACCAGGCCACATCGGAGCTCCGACCCGCCGTTGGCCACAAGCCCGCGACCAGGGGGAGGAGTCCCGCCGTTGCCGTCGTGGGAGCACGAGATCCGGCCGAGAGAGGGCGGATCTGAGCGCCACCGAGCGCTAGAATCTTTAGTTTTCCATGCAGCGAGAGTTGTGCAATTGAGATGCTTCAGGCTAGTGATAACGGCAATAGGATGCGGAGCATCGTAGAGTGGCGTGAAAAACTACTAATAGTTGAGGCATACCTTGGTGACGGTGAATTGACACAACATTATTGACGTTAGAGTATTTGAGGCAGACTTGAGCACAAACCCTATCAGATTCACTGAGGTTGAGAGCTTGGATGGCCACTGCATCTTCATCAGCAGCAAGTCGAAGATGATCGTATCTACTATATCGATCGTTTCATCTTCCCTGGTAAAAATGCCCGCCCTTTTTAGACAAATTTGTGTACAGCATGGAAGATGGTACAAAGGCACCATTTGCTGCTGAGATGCCAGAGGACAAACTTGGAGCGCCAGATGGCATACTGATGAATCCAACATGGCCCTTGTTTACTTCCCTCCAAACTCCCAACTTTGACACTACGCAAAAAGAAGATTCCCCATCACATCAAACTTGCGGTACATGCATGGAGTACTAAATGTAGACGAAATCAAAAACTAATTGCACAGTTTTGTTGTACTTTGCGAGACGAATCTTTTGAGCCTAATTAGTCAATATTTGGACAATAATTCACAAATACAAACGAAACGCTACAGTGTCGCATTTATGGCAAAATGTCAATTTAGCACCTCCCAACTTGGGAAGTAAACAAGAGCATGGTTACGTGATTTCCTCCTGAACGAACTACTGCAGATCAGCTCTGTTACTCTGATCCTAATGAGCCTTAATGTAGGAAGCGCTGATGCTTGTCAATTTGGGGCTAGGCGCCGTGGTGTTCTGTTTCTGAGACCTGAAACAAGTGTGCTACTGTGTTTGTCTGATTCCGGTGATTGTTTTCTGTAGTAAACTTGTGTGCTTAATTTGTTTTCAAGTACGAGGATTGAGGAGTTTCAGTGATTGCTTTCGCACTTGTGGGGGAGTCTTTAGTTCCTATGTATATGAACAACGGTTTTTCAGATTTGCTGGACGGTATCATGCTGCTATGGCTGTATTTCAATTTCTCTGCTATGAATACTCGTGCTCGGTCGGCTATGAATTTTCCACGACGTGTGACGGCCTAACAGCAAACTCCCAAAAAAAAAAATTCAGACAGCGGTATCTACGGAACATTCGAGAAGACGTAAACGAGAGCCCCATCTCCCTCCCGGCCCGTACGCGTCCCGACCAGCGCCACTCCCCTCCGCTGCCCACCACCACAAAATTTCTTCCACCACGACGCGTCATATCCTCCCAAAAGAAAAGCTCACGATTTTCCTGTCACCTTCCTTCTTCAAGAACGCCATGGAAATCTCGCGTGCTCGCCGCGACGGCTTCTTCTTCTTCCCGCAACTTCCCACGCTCTAAACCGAAGGTAAGTAACGCACAACACCACCGGGACTTGCTCGCTTTCCATCGCTCTGCTCCTACGACCTTGTCTGTCTCCATGGCCATGGCCGCGCCGTGGTCGTCGCCGTCTTGCTGCCCCGCGACCGCGTCGACAAGCGCTCCGCGGCTGCTTGGCCCGCGGAGCCTCCGGGGCGCGGCCTCCTCGGCTGGTTCCAGCAGCAGGAGCTGCAAGCTGCCGCGGCGGCGGCAGCTGTCCGTCTGCGCCACGGCGGCCGCGCCGCCGCCGCCCGTGGACTACGCGGGCAACAGCAACGCCAGCACCGACGCCGACTACGTGGCCTCGCTCAAGGTCAAGCTGCTGGTCAGTGCTCAACACACCAAGAAATCCATCATCCCCTGTTCTTGCTCGGTCGGAATCTTTACATCTTTTTTGGTTGGGCGCGTGCTTGCGTGCAGAGCGCGGTGTCTGGGCTGAACCGGGGCCTGGCGGCGAGCCAGGAGGACCTTGACCGCGCGGACGCGGCGGCGCGGGAGCTGGAGGCGGCGGGCGGCGGGCCCGTCGACCTCAACAAGGACCTCGACCGGCTGCAGGGCCGGTGGCGGCTGGTGTACAGCAGCGCCTTCTCGTCGCGGACGCTCGGCGGCAGCCGGCCCGGCCCGCCCACCGGCCGCCTCCTCCCCATCACGCTCGGCCAGGTGTTCCAGCGGATCGACGTCGTCAGCCGCGACTTCGACAACATCGTCGAGCTCGAGCTCGGCGCGCCCTGGCCGCTCCCGCCCGTCGAGGCCACCGCCACGCTCGCGCACAAGTTCGAGGTCGTCGGTGAGTCCCCCCTCCCCTCCCCTCCCCTCCCCTCCCCTGTACTTCGAGATCATCTTGTGAACGAAACAACGAACACTGACGCGCACGGACGCAGGGACGTCGGGCATCAAGATCAATTTCGAGAAGACGACGGTGAAGACGAAGGGGAGCCTGTCGCAGCTGCCGCCGCTGGAGGTGCCGCGGATCCCCGACAACCTCCGGCCGCCGTCCAACACCGGGAGCGGCGAGTTCGAGGTGACGTACCTCGACGACGACACGCGCGTCACCCGCGGGGACAGGGGCGAGCTCCGGGTCTTCGTCATCGCGTGAGCTTGGCGTCTGATGGCAGGCACGGCCACGAAGTGAGACCGCGATCCTTGCTTGCTGTGCTGTCGGTTTGTTCTAGCTGCTTGCCGTTGAACGCTCTTCTGCATCTCTGAATCTCTGACCGTTTTGTAGCAATCTGCTGTGGCATCCCGTGATACAGTACAATTGGTAGTAGAATTGGAGCATTCATGTAGAGTGTGGAAAATAAGAAAAAAATGCGGCCGTTTTGCAGTTTGCACTTGTTCATGTGTGGAGTTGCGCATTGCAATTTGCAAAGCAGTCGCGGTTTGTTTCTGCAGTTTCAGCTTGAATCTCTAGAGCAGGATTAGGATCAATTGATCATGCACTGATAGACAAAAATGGTTCCTAATTTACCTGCGAGCTGTTACTGATTCACCGATCGGAAGAATTGGTAACACCTCGAGTTGGAAAACCAGGGAGAAACTCTGAGAGATAAAAATGGCCCACTTTTTAATTAAAAAATCGAATAAGGAAAAAAAAAGGGGGGGCATTCCGAGAATCGAACTCGGGACCTCTCGCACCCAAAGCGAGAATCATACCACTAGACCAAATGCCCTGCTGCTTAGTTATTATTATTCTGAAACTAATTATCCCCTCCTTGACTTGGAAAACCAGAGAGGAATTGGTCATCTCTGACTCTGAGAGATAAAATGGTCCACTCTTTTAATGAAAAAAAAGAATGAAGGGAAAAAAGGGGCATTCCGAGAATCAAACTTGGGACCTCTCGCACCCAAAGCGAGAATCATACCTCTAGGCTAAATGCTCTGTACGTCCTTATTTTAATTATTATGCTAATTACAGTGAAAATTACAGAATGGTACAAAACTGCATGCCGTTTATTGCTCGATACGTGACTAGATGCCCGTATTTTCACTTGCGTTGGGAGTTCATCACGAACTGCCACACAAGAACAGTTCCTACCGAAGGAGAATTTCACGTGTGCACTAACCTTGAAGAAATTGGTGCGGATAGCTCCAAGGTGGTGGAGCAATGTGTGTCCACGTGTCAATTATGTACCACTCGGGTTTGCTCATGCATGGCCTTATTATGGGCATTGGTATGAAGCTATAGGCGACATCTCTTCAAAGAATCTTTCCTTGTGATGCCATTAGAAGGGCATGGTGATGGCGCCAACATGAGGTTGGAGGAGTGGGGGTGCAGCCGATGACTTGTAGGTCCACGCCCATGGACAGAAGGGGAGAAGCAAGAGAAAGAGACATAAAGAAGCGAAGTATCGTAGGCCTTCTTCATAGGGTTATAAAAATGTCATGAAAACCAAACATATATACTAACAAAAGATATGATGTGCGGCGCAGCATGTCAATTTTAAAATTCGCAGCAAATTTGGCCCGGGTCCATCTGACTTGATGCGCTGATTTTGCCAACTCAAGAAAAATGGAAAATAACTGGCCTGCCCAACTATTTATTGACTAGCAAATACTATGTCCCTAAGTAAGTTGTAAGACAAGCCAGGTCTAATTAATAGTACAATTAGAAAATGTACTAGTGGAAAAAGCATTTGTGCTAGCGGTTGATATAAGCAATTGCCAGCATAAATCATTTCACCATTTCAGAATTTAAATCACAAAAAAATATGAAGAAAAATATTACTCATTGAGTTGGCATTTACACATGACCGGCTGTTGGGGACCGCCCCACAACGCACCCTAAACAAAGCTGGCGCGGAGCTCTCCTCGACACCAACTTAACTTCGTGGTTACACTTTTCCCCGAAGTCAATGACTAACCGAAGCTAACTGGTCTGAAGATATTCGTTCTGTGGTTTTGTAGGTGAGGATTCCCGAAGTTGAGACCTCCACAGAACTCCCAGTGACTCGACTTCGAGGAGATGCTATGACTAGAGCTTGAGGTTGGTGGGTCTCAACCAACGAACGCATGGAGGCGCACTCGGTGCGAGCGAAGCTGACGAGTGGAGAAAGGAGAAGTCAGGGTAGTCCTGGAGTCACTTCAATCGTGGAACACTTTGGTAATAAAGACTTTGGGAGGGGCTAGAAATGTAGTCTCACTTGAAAGCGACATCTTGAGTAAGGGTTAAGTTACTGTCTTGAGTAAGGGTTAAGTTACTGTCTTGTACGGAATATGCTTGGAATGTAGTAGTTGAGTATGGGTATAACAGGTATACGGAAATGTAACTTTATAGCGCTATAAAAGGATGTGAACCGTCCCCTTTGAAACGGACACTATTCATCGATAAGACAGCTAAAATCACACTCGTCCGACGTATCTCCGCTTTCGTGTTGTGACTTCGTCTTACTTTACATTCGACAAGGGCCCAACAATTGGCGCCCACCGTGGTCTAACCCAACAAGTAACCTATGATGCCGCCACAACGGAAGAAGAGACCTGCAGTGCAAAGAGAATTCGGGACAGAGGAGACCGGTCAGCTTATAACTCCCGAAGCCACATATCAGGTTCTTTCGGACAAGGAGGAGCGCCTTGCAAGAGTCAAGCAAACCCTAAGGACAAGAGCAATGAATAAGAGACCCGCACCCGAGGTCAACCACCAAGGCCAACAACCCATAGCAAACGAAGCTATCGACCGCACTGACGGCCAACAGAGCCAACAGCCTACAATGCTCGAAGCTACTGGCTGCACCGACCTAGACAATGAACTAGACTCAGTCCTCCGGGAGATAGAGGAGGTCAAAAGAAAAAAGGAATAGTTAGCACGACAGGTGCAACAACAGAGGGAAGCCTCGAGCAGACTATCAAAGTTGAATGAGGCCAGACGACAACTGGAAGCATTACAGAAAGAAATTGCGGAGCTTGAGAGCCCACATGAGAATGCAAACCCAGTCGCAGCTCATTTCCACCAAAACCCCACCGTTGATCAAGCACAGTTACAGCCCAGTTTCAACTTCGAACAAGGCACCCAACATCACTCATCAGGGGTGTCTCTCGTGGTCGACACCACCTCACCGCTCTCGATCGGACTCCAAACCGCACCGTGGCCAGCAACATACAAGCCAACCACCCTGCCCAAATTCAACGGACGGATAGATCCACGACATTTCCTAATGAGATACGAAGCCGCCGTAGCTTCAACTGGGAGGATGATGTCATCCTTGCCAAGTCCTTGATCATTGCTTGCGAAGGTGCGGCACTCAATTGGTACTCACTACTCCCCCCCACACACAGTGATTAGCTGGCATGACCTCAAGGCGAAGGTCACACAAAACTTTTAGGGTTTCCATCACCCTCAAACAGCCCAAGCAGACCTTTTCCAATGCAAACAAAAGACAAGGAGCCACTTGCAGAACATGTAAGAAGATATGTCCAGCTTCGTTCCCAAGCGCCGCACATTGAGGAATCCATAGCAATATCCGCATGCATCGCGGGCCTCACCCCTGGCCCAACAGCGTCGAAGCTATCAAGAAAGGAGCCCAAAACGATGAGCGCCCTTTTTAGCAAACTTGACGAATACATTAGGTCCGACGAGGACCACCGCAGAAGAGTAGCAGTACGCAACAAGGAAAGGCAAGCAAACCAGAACCGAAACTGGCAACCTTCGCCTTCCAACAAGCCTCAAAACTCTAGCCAAAACCGTGTCATGAACATTGAGGGAAACCAAAAACAAAACCAGAACCAAAACCAAAACAACGAACCCAAAGAGGGGGCTACCCCGGTAGGGGACGAGGTCGAGGAAGAGAGCAGAAATCATTCTACTGCATCAACCATGGCCACCAAAACCATCATAACATAGAATGGTGCCCCAAAAAGAAAGAAGAAGAGAGAAAGGCTACGGAAGAAGCCGCGAAAGCAGCCGCGCAAGCACCCAAAACAATCCACCACACAGCTTTTTACCCGCACCCAAGTTTTTACCCCAACCAGCCAAGCTTCGCCAATTTCCAACAACCAACGAGCTGGCCTCTTCCACCACACATACAACCGTACCACCAAACAATCCCGCAACATACCAACCCGAATCCACCTCACAAACCTCAAGAAACACTACCTCCACCTCAAGCATACCAGCCATAATGCCCAAACCAGAGCCAAGCACGCAAAACAACAACCAAAATTCCCTACCTACCTTTGGCATGATAATGCCAATTGCCGAGGGCTCCTCTTTAGAGTTCGAGAACAAAAGGCAGAGGCAAAACTATTTCAAAGAAGTCAATGTAATCATACCCGACGGACCTCCAACGAAGACAGAATGGGCACACATGCCCATAACCTTCACAGGGGAAGACTTCAAGCTCAAGACAACCTCGCACAATGATGCGATGGTCATTAAAGCGCTGATAGCAGGCTGGACGGTTGGAAAAGTCCTAGTTGACACGGGCAGCTCCGCAGACATCCTTTTCGCAAACGCTTTTAGGGAAATGAACATTGACATGAACACACTCGACCCAGCCGATATCCCACTTCTCGGCTTCGGTGGAAAGCTAGTGAAAGCTTTGGGAAAAATTGCTCTCCCGATCTCGTTTGGGGATCGTGACAATGCGAGAACAGAACACATCACATTCGACGTGGTGGAGATGCACTACCCCTATAACTCAATACTTGGTCGCGGCTTCATCACCAAGATGAATGCAACAATTAGACAACTGTACCTATGCATGAAAATACCCGCGCACAAGGGGGTCATAACAGTGTACGGTGATCAGCAAATGGCAAGAAACATAGAAAGAGGGGCAGCTCCGGGCCAAAAGAATGTCTACCATCTAGCGCCATCAAGCGAAGCCGAGAGCACAACAAAGAAAAAGACATACGATGAGCCCAAGAGGGACAAAGAAAAAATAAAGATCAGTGCTGACGGTGACACAAAGCGGGTACTCCTAGATGGATACATCACAGATAGGTTCGTAACAATTGGAGCCAACCTCGATCCCGAAGAAGAGCGCAACCTCATCGAGTGCCTTAACAAGAACAAAGATATCTTCACCTGGTCCGCAGGCGATCTCAAAGGAGTGGACAGGGAAATCATCGAGCATAGCCTCGACATCAGACCAGGAGCGAAGCCAAAGAAGCAAAAGCTAAGGAAGATGTCCGATGAAAAGGTCCAAGCCGTAAAGGCCGAAGTTGACAAGCTCCTCGAGGCCAACGTAATTAGGCCAATCAAGTATCTTGAATGGCTAGCTAACACAGTGCCAGTCAAAAAGAAAAATGGCAAATGGAGAATGTGTATAAAATTTACAGATCTCAACAAGGCCTACCCAAAAGATGATTACCCTCTCGAAAGGATTGACAAGGTGGTGGATGACGCCGCAAATAGTGAAATGCTCTCGCTATTGGACCTTTTCTCGGGGTATCACCAGATCAAAATCAAGAAAGAGGACGAAGGCAAAACAAGCTTCGTAACACCTTTTGGAACATTCTGCTTCGTGCGTATGCTAGAGGGGCTGAAAAATGCAGGCCAGACATTCTCAAGGATGACAACATCAATCCTGGACAACCAGCTTTGGTGTAACATCCTGGCTTATGTAGACGATATCATCATCAAGAGCGCCAAGCGAAGCGACCACATTCTGGACCTCGCAGAAACATTTGCTAACCTGAGGTCAGCCAACCTAAAGCTAAACCCAGAAAAGTGTGTATTCGGGGTTCAGAGAGGAAGGTCCTAGGCTGCCTGGTAACAACAAAAGGTATCGAGGCCAACCCAGATAAATCAAGGCATTGGCTAACATGTCAGAGCCAACTTCGCTCAAACAAGTCAAACGACTCACGGGTAAGGTAGCTGCGCTAAACCGTTTTATTCCAAGAGGGGCAGAGCGAAGCCTCCCCTTCTTCAAAACACTCCGAAGCTCCAGGGCATTCGAATGGGGACCTGAGCAAAGCAAAGCATTCCAAGACCTCAAAGAGTATCTGTAGTCTATGACAAAGCTATGCCCGCCAGAACCCAAATCACCACTGCTATTATACATCTCAGCCTCAACAACGGCCGTAAGCGCAGCGCTGATACAAGAAAAAGAAGTCGAAGGCAAAATGAAGCAAATACCAGTTTACTTCGCACCCGAAGCCCTGAGCGGCTCAAAGCTACACTACTCAGAACTCGAGAAAATCGCATATGCAGTCGTTATGGCAGCGCAAAAACTGTGACACTACTTCGAGGGGCACAAAATAATCGTTGTAACCAGCCAGCCTCTTCATGACCTTTTCTCAAGCAGGGAAGCTTCCAGCCGTATCGCCAAATGGGTGTCTGAACTCTCAGAGTTCGTCGTCGACTTCGAAAGGTGCACGGCCATAGAATCTCAAGTACTGGCTGATTTCGTGGTCGATTGGACATCGCCAAAACAGGAGCCGAAGCAATTTGAAACGCCATGGGTCGTTCACTGCGATGGGGCTTGGTGCCACAAAGGGGCAGGGGTAGCAGCAGTAGTCACATCACCAACAGGTGTAAGAATCAAGTATGCAGCGAGGCTAGATTTCCCACCAACTGCAAAGTCAACCAACAACACCATAGAGTACGAGGGGCTGCTGCTGGCCTTAAGGAAAATGAAAGCCATAGGGCAACAAACATTCATCGTTAGAACGGACTCAAAGGTGATCCGTGACCACATCGAGAGAGACAGCGGGGCCAAAGAACCAGAGCTCGTCAAGTATCTTGAGGCAGTATGAGTGATGGAGAGGCACTTTCGAGGGTTTGATGTCAAAAATATTCCAAGGGCACTAAATGACGACGCCGACAAACTTGCAAAAGCAGTAGCAGAGAACGAGCCAATCCCACCCGACACATTTTACGAAGTCATCACCTCACCTTCGATCAAGGAAGAGGTCGCAGCCTCTATCAACGCCATCCAACATTACGATTGGCGTGAGAGCATAATGGCTTTCCTTAGAGGTCATCTTGAGCCTCAAAACGAAGCCGAGCGTATACGCCTAAAGCAAAGGGCAAGGGGCTACGCAATTATCGAGGGGAAACTCTACAAGATAGGAATTTCAGCACCATGGCTCCGCTGCGTCGATTATGAAATAGGCAAAAAATTGCTCAAAGAACTCACATTGGCTCAAGGACTCTAGCAGGAAAAGCAATCCGTCAGGGATTCTACTGGCCGTCAGTCCACATGGACGCGCACTTACTTGTACGAAACTGTGAGGCCTACCAGAAGATAGCAAGGCAGATGCATGCACCCTCGCTCCCGATCCAGCTCATCCCACCTTCGTGGCCCCTCCAGAGATGGGGTATGGATCTAGTTGGTCCACTGCCAACAGCACAGGGAAATTGCAGATTTGCAGTAGTCGCAATAGACTACTTTACCAAATGGGCCGAAGCCAAACCACTAGCCGTCATAACATCAACTTCGGTACAAAAATTCTTCTGGTAGAACATCGTCTGTGGGTTTGGAGTCCCAAAGGAACCAACTGTTGACAACGGCAAATAGTTTGACTGCGTCTCATTCACAGATTTCTGCGCCAGCATCGGCACAAAGATAAAATTCTCGTTTGTATACCACCCGCAATCAAACAGAGCTGTGGAAAGGGCGAACAACACCATATTTACCGCAGTCAAAAAATGTTTGTTCGATCAGAAAAAGGGCAAATGGGTCGATGAGCTCCCAAGAGTCATATGGTCCCATAACACGACAAAATCCAGGGCAACAGGTTTTACTCCGTTCAAGCTCCTATTCGGAACCAAAGCCGTAACTCCTGAAGAAATAAAAAACAAAAGTCTAAGAGTCCTTAAGGCCGGGGATGTGGACGAAATTGCCAGAATTGAGAAAGATATGATTGAGCTCGACATCAACGAGGCCATCGAAAACCTGGACAAGTATCAGGAAAAAACTCGAAGATGGAGGGACCAACACATTCAAGAGAGGCAGATCAATGTCGGCGACCTCGTTATCAAGAGAAAAAAGAATCGGGAAAACCCAAGCAAGCTACAAGAGACTTGGGAGGGCCCCTACATTGTCATAAAAAGTGGCAGGCCCAGTTCTTTCCACCTCGCAGACCAGCAGGGAAATAATCTCCCACACACTTGGAATATTGACAACTTCCGAAAATACTACCCATAATTGTACATGTTACCTTCAGCTTGCGGAACTATAAGCAACGCCGAAGGTAACAGAATATTTTTTTTCTTCTTTTCTTTTTTACTTTCAACTTTACCTCGTCTTTAAGGTCATGGAGTCCGGACTGCACTTTTTTCCTTGCTAGGGGCTCCATAATGGAGGCAAGGTTTTTAACGAGGCAGATCCATGTACACCTTTTTCCACAACGAAAAAGGAAGATTTCCCTAAAAACTCAGAATCTAAAACTGCAACAACAAGTTGCATGACCTCGCACCAGAGTGCGGAAGCGTTCTAACGTGCAAATGCAATAACAAGTTGCGTGACCTCGCACCAGAGTGCGAAGGAGTTCTAACGTGCAATTGCAACAACAAGTTGCGTGACCTCGCACCAGAGTGCGGAGGAGTTCTAACATGCAAATGCAACAACAAGTTGCGTAACCTCGCACCAGAGTGCGAAGGAGATCTAACGCGTAAACGCAACAACAAAATTGTGTGACCTCACACCAGAGTGCGGAGGAGATTTACGTATAAAATGCAACAACAAGTTGCGTGACCTTGCGCCAGAGCGCGGAGGAGTCCTAACGTGTAAATGCAATGCCGCTACAGATTAAAGATGCCAAGTACTCCAATAGCAAGTTACCTCTCCGACACCTCTCTTGCAACATCGCAAGGGGGGGGGTTGACGTTTTTTGAAAAAACATGAAAAAAATTCTGCGACTCTGCAAGAGAAGGGTCTGCGAGTCCGTGTCATCGGACTTCTCTCTTGCAACATCGCAAGGGGGGTTGACATTTTTTGAAAAAATAGGAAAAATTTCTGTGACTCTACAAGAGAAGGGTCTGCGAGTCCGTGTCATCCAACTTCGTAAAGTGCTGGGTGACATTTTTG
The DNA here is from genome assembly GCF_005286985.2 of Setaria viridis. Lineage (NCBI taxonomy): Eukaryota > Viridiplantae > Streptophyta > Magnoliopsida > Poales > Poaceae > Setaria > Setaria viridis. The sequence goes on from NC_048270.2 coordinate 32,298,226, forward strand.
ATCCCATTTGGCAAACAGTCAAAAAAGAAGTTCCAACAAGGAGTCTGATTTCTTCACAAGCATCGGCCAGATGGTGGGTGTGATGTTTTCAAAAGCAACGCATCAGCCTGACCTTACACGAAGTCAACCCACGTACAATACTAGAGCAAATCTAGACGACTACGGTTGAAGCGACTCCAGGTTGCTGTATCAACCGGCTTTCGCATTCTTTAGGTCGGTGGGCTGCCTGAAATGACAACCCGACTTTGACTTATCTAACTTCGTAGCGGTTTCACTTCGCCATAAGCTAGCGTTTACAGGGCTAACAAAATAAAGCACGCAATAATTACAAAGTTGGATACATGACAAAAAGCTGACACATAAGTACTTTACAGGGCACAATTTCACACACTAATAAAGAATCTGACTTCGTCAACTTTATACACCAAAACCAACAAGTCAAATCCCCCCTAGCATGCAACAACCTACTCCGCAACATCCTTGTCATCGTCATCCGCGCCAGACTACAAGCGTAGCTGCGCCAACCACTCACGCGCAAACCCCTTTACATAATCCTGCCCGGAGGTCGACCACAAGCGGTCAAACAAGTTTTTCTTCGCATTCTCCATGACGTCAGACTTGACGGTGGAGCCAATCTGCGGGGCGGTTGGCATAACATAATTATCTTCGAAAATAGTCCTAATGTGCTCACATCCTTGTTGTTGTAGCAAGTGAAGGGCGCTATCCAGGTAGAACACAGCGGAGTAGTCGTTCAAGCCTTCAAGGACCTCGGGGAGATCTTTAACCTCGTCTAAAAGCCACTCGAACATCTGTTCGCATCCCCCATCAAACGGGCAGTCATCAAGTTCAGCACCAAACGCACTGAGGGAGGCTTTGTAAGATTCGTGAACTTTCTCAAACCTCCCCCTCAGTGTGGACTCAATCTGGCTCAACAGTTTTGCCTTCGTTTCCAACTCAGGCTCCATCTGGCTAACCTTAGACCTTAAATCCGTGATAACCTCGCTGTGACGCTGAGCACCTTCGCGTAGGCCTTTAATAATCCTATCCTTTTCCTTCACCTGGCCCTCCAGCTGCATCACATCCGCCACCAAGCGATCAATCTTGTCGCCCCTGGCCTCGTAATTGTCGCTGAGTCTGCGAGAGTCCTCTTTCAGCTCAACATTCTTAGCCTTGACCCTCTTCATCTCCAAGGACATTGCAGCGATAGTTGCTTCCAGCGAAGCTACCTTCTTTGAAAGCTCCGAGGCTGCTTTCTCGCTCTTAGCAAGCCGATCCCTCGTAATCATCGAAGAGTAAGAGACCTACAGATTATAAAAAACCAAGTTACCAAAAATAACGAAGTAAAATACAATACCCACAAGACAAACTACCAAACTATCTCATAATCGTACCTTCTTTACGAGGTTGGCCTCCAAGTTAAAGAGCTCTTCCGAGCTCATTGACTTCACAGCTCGCTGAAAATCTGCATGCCAAAAGATATAGTCGTAAGCGTAAAAAAAAATCGGTAAAACCAAGGACAACAAAGCCATCAGGAAGCTACTCTTACCCTCATACTTTCGCACCTCAACGGCGACCGGAACAACCTTCTCTCTAGCCTCGCCCTTAGACGCCACCACAATCTTCCTGCCAGACAAATCCCCAACTCCTCCTTTACCTTTGCCCTCTCCCGAAGTCGCCGCGCCCACCTTCTCCACCCCTTTTGAACCGCCAATATCTGCATAGTGCTCGCAACCTTCATCTTCAGCCCCCCAGGCCAAAGACAGGCTGTGAGGATTATAAACCCTACCTTCGGCGCATGTAGCTAGAATCTCCGTGCGCCTGCTCAAGCCCAGACACTCTTTCAGCCCCTGAAGCCTCACTGGCAACCTCTCACCTACATCATAACATTTAACTTTCAGCCTCACATGATCCTCACAACTAACCTCACCAACGTCTCCCATAGTTTCTTCCAACTCCTTCAAAAATTCCACTGAGGCCTCACCACAATAAAAGAACCGAAGCTTCGGTAGTAACACCTCTACATGCTTACCAGATTCACAGCTTCGGCACTCCCACCCTTTGGATCAGATGAGAACGCATCCACAAGCTTCACCTTTTTGGCGGCAACACCTCTCTCACGTTTCCCAGCATCAATCAAGAGAGGTTGCACGCTCTTAGCCTTCGAGGTTGTGGAAGGTGTCCTGGTCTTGGCACTAGGCGCTGAAGACGCGTCAACCTTGGCACCCGGAACGGTAACACGAGCAAATCGAGGTTTCTTGGCGCCTTTTTTGATCCGCGCGGTGGGTCTGGTGGTCGAAGGTGCAAGAGCCGGAACCTCTTTAGGGGGACGCATAGAGACAGGGACAACATATGCTGGATTGCTCAAGTCGCCAGACGAAGCTGTCGACCCCGATGGCAATGCAGCAGACGAAGCCCCCGCGGTCACTTCTTTCCTTTTTTGCACCTCCAAACTCAAGGTCTTCTGCTTCGCGTTAGCAGTTACTTGCGATTCAACAGTTAGCTTTGCCGCGTGTACGGAGTCAAATTTTACCTTCTTCCTCTGCTCAAGACTAGCACCGCGATGGCGCCGCTTGCCTGTCACTTCGGGGCGAGGCGGAACCGCAATATCGTACAAGTCAAAAATCCGGTTGACACGACGCCCGTTTCCCATGAAGGTTTCCAATGACCGCTTTTCTGGTTGGGTCACAGGACCCAAAATCTCATGAGTTATGTCCTCCACTGTCTGAATAAACGAATCTGGATCAGTATCCCTCTCAACACAAGCTTCAAAGCAGGGGTAGTCCACCGGTTTATCGTTCCAAGACACCTTCTTCTTAACAAGCTCAAACGGCCTCGCAAAATCTGCGGACAAAGGCCACACCCTAGCCACAACATATTCCTCTACGAGGTCACGTCCAGATATTAAGGGCCCAGCAGCCCTGTAAGCATCCTCACACCTTGTCACAGCCGTCGTATGAATAAAAGACGGAGTCGTGAGCACATCCATCGGCCCAAAGGGTGCATAAAAAGGGAATCCAGTTCCAACCCCCCCCCATCTCAATTTTAACATAAAACCAATGCGTCAGCCAGGCATCATCCCACTTATTCCTCTGCGTGAAGGTAAGCTCTATCCTTGGTAGGTTCCTCTTATCATTCTTCCTGCGTGGCACGAAGGTGCAGCAACCAAAGTGATTCTCATAAACCCCTTTTCCATCCTTGGAGTAAACCCTTTTCTTTTGGATATGGAGTTCGTGCAGCCTCGCAAAGCCCTCCACATCTACGCTACCACCGAACGTGCGTTGCACCCAGTAAAACTTGGACAAATTCATGATGGTGTTGGGGGTCAGCTGGTGCAATCTAACGCGATAACGATCCAAAATCACAACCGCCTCGTTCCCAGGTGCTCTACCCACTCCCTCAGGAAAAAAATTGTTCTTCTCAAAAGACACGATGTCCTGCGGAGTCACTTGAGAGCACCCGAAGTAAAGAGTAGGAATACACTAAACTTTTCCCCCAACGGGGTCGGTTGCCCCTGCCTTCGCTCCAGCTTTGGAATCCCCCTCCTCAGCTTTGTCAGCCTCCTTTTCAGCTTCACCAGCCTCATTCCTCCCTTCCTCCTCCTCTTCTGCCTCCTCACCTGAAGAAACAGTATGAACCTCTGTCTCACCTATCCCAGTCGCCCCTGCTACGTCCATCACGGCACGGCCTTGCCCATCTTTGCCTTCGTCTTCATCAGAAGACCACTCAGATGAGCTACTGCCGGAAGAACCTTCCCCCGCAGAGACCAAACCATCCTTCGTATAAATCCGCTTCTTTGACCTTTTCCCATCAACCTCTCCACTACTTACCGACACCGACTGCAAAGCATGACTACCTCCACCACCAGAGGCAGCCTGAACGGCCAACTCTTCTGAAGACATGATCCGCGCAGTCTGCCTGATGCGGGCCACCTGGTGCACAAAGGATAGAATAGCATGACATTGAGAACGAAGCCAAAATGTTAAAAGAAATCAAGGAAAACAACCACGATCAAACAAACTGAAGCTACCCCCACCACGAAAAGTGAAGCCCCCGTATCCCAAACGCTTCCTGCCAAGAAGACGCAACGAAGGCACGTAGTGAAGGCACAAGCAACCAAAACCTATAGCTCGAAAACGACAGTGTAAAATATGACCCGGTCCCCCGGTAAACCTTATATAGGCACGGTAAAAAACGCCAAAAGACGCCTTTACGGTGCCTCGAATCACCAATCGTCGCATGGCAAAGAACGTTAGTACCCCCGCCCAACGGTAAACGCCTCGGTCCGTGCCGCGTCTCAGGGTGACGTTTTGAGGGCATTTTTTGACTTTTCGCGGGTTCGGTCGACGACGCTTTTGACCTCCCCCACGAGGGGCTACTGTTGGGGACCGCCCCACAACGCACCCTAAACAAAGCTGGCGCGGAGCTCTCCTCGACACCAACTTAACTTCGTGGTTACACTTTTCCCCGAAGTCAATGACTAACCGAAGCTAACTGGTCTGAAGATATTCGTTCTGTGGTTTTGTAGGTGAGGATTCCCGAAGTTGAGACCTCCATAGAACTCCCAGTGACTCGACTTCGAGGAGATGCTATGACTAGAGCTTGAGGTTGGTGGGTCTCAACCAACGAACGCATGGAGGCGCATTCGGTGCGAGCGAAGCTGACGAGTGGAGAAAGGAGAAGTCAGGGTAGTCCTGGAGTCACTTCAATCGTGGAACACTTTGGTAATAAAGACTTTGGGAGGGGCTAGAAATGTAATCTCACTTGAAAGCGACATCTTGAGTAAGGGTTAAGTTACTGTCTTGTACGGAATATGCTTGGAATGTAGTAGTTGAGTATGGGTATAACAGGTATACGGAAATGTAACTTTATAGCGCTATAAAAGGATGTGAACCATCCCCTTTGAAACGGACACTATTCATCGATACGACAGCCAAAATCACACTCGTCCGACGTATCTCCACTTTCGTGTTGTGACTTCGTCTTACTTTACATTCGACGAGGGCCCAACACCGGCATCCCAAACAACAAGTCGCATGATTTTTTCATGCACTTGCGATGTACAATATTCAAACCTCATACCTCTCCCTTCATGCATAGCTTCCTTACTGTCTCACCTACCCGGCACATCCTATATGCTATATTTTGAACTTCACTTTTGAATTGTATTTTTAGCACTTTAAATGACCTCAAATGAAAATATTATCAACTATGAAATTTTAGATCTCGTCAAGCAGAACAACTTTGGTATTGAGTTTATATTCGTTTGAGATGTCTTTAAAACAAGTTAACGGATATTTGGGTCTGCAAACAGTGTTGGATGAAAAAGTTATTGACTGCGAAGTTACTGATATCTTCAAGCTCTATAACTTCAATATAAAGTTTGTGTTGATCCGATTCATCTGAAAAAGTTATGATTTTCCTTTAAACAATATTGCTTTGATTTCTACTAGTGGGCCACATAAACAACTGCTAGCACAAATATGGGCTGTCAGCAATGGTGACTGCCGGCACTAAGAAATTAAGGCACCAACACAAATCGTTTTCGCCTAATGTTCACGGCCCTTCTCTAGGCTAGTCGTAATATAAGGACATAATGTTTTAAGAGACTTTTCAAAATAATTAATTTGCTTCAGATAACTAGTTGAATTACCTAACCCTTAGAGTCTACAAAATTGATGGCCAAATGTTTCTATTTTTCTTTTTTTCTATAATGCGTCTTATGAGGCTTGACGTACGTGGAGCCATAAAGGAAGTTCTAATTATTAATAATAATAAGATAACTAGTCATGGTGAGATAAAATTATTATGTGACTCTCGATGCGAAGGCTACAGATAAAATGAGCGGTAATGCCTAAAATAGCAATCGAAAATTTGGACTGTACTGATCTTTTAGCTGTAGTAGCAAAAGTGTGTTCAGATTTCATGCGTGGCATCTTGTCTGACGTTTATAACAAGGGTGAAGAAGAGTTCACGCGTGGCATCACAATGACAAAAGTGTTACAGAGGAAGCACTCCTTGGCTAGTACCTGCCGTGATAATGAAACAAGAATTACAAGAAAAAAATTACAGAATTCCATGTTGCATGCAAGAGGCCCTGCAAAGTCTCTTAAAACATTAATTACGTGCTTATATTAGTCGGCACACAGGAGATGCCAACTATTTTGGCAGGAAATTAAAAGAACCAGGATCAGGCCTGCTTGGTAGCCTCACAGGGACGGGGGCCATGGCCATGGGAGTTCCACTGAAGCAGCATCCAAACAATGGATGTCCCTGCATTGGAAATGGAAACTCTGGTTAAACATAAGTTCAGTCAGAGGTCATGGACAGAGGATTAGCCAGCAGAAGCCGCTGGCCAATTGTGGAGGAAGGGAATGGTGTGGTGGCCGGGGCAGCCGAGGCGCCGGCGGGGAGGTGACCTGATCATGTTGTATACCTGCAATGAAGATGAACAGGGAGAGTCTAGCAGCACTCATGGTGTGGTACACCAGGCACTCAACGGCAAGGTATCCGATGGCGTAGACGAAGGATAGGAAGGTGGCGGCGTAGACCGGCTTGCTACCGAGGTTGAAGGCGCACAGGAAGCAGAGCGTGCACGACAGCAGAGTCCACACCGCGACCGTCCGCCCATGTACGCCGGTCACTGAAGCCCAGATGATGATAAGGTTTAAGCGGATGTTTCAGTAAAACATGTTGAAAGCAATCTGCACATCAAGACATGCTTTGGAGATTACTATTACTGATCTACACTTCTACAGCACGTACTCGCTATCTCGGAGAAGGTGGCCGAGCAGAACGCCGCGGAGCCGAAGAAGCAGGACCAGGTGTAGCCGGATCGGAAGGTGCCGACGGCGATGAGCCACCACCCCAGCGCGGGCACGCTGCCCTTCGTCCATGCTCCGGCCATGGCTTATTACGTGCCCCGGGCTACGACCAAAAGGACGAGGGCGCAAGGGTCTTAGCAGGATCACGAGTACCTCTTTTAACACGTAATGGTATCACGAGTAGTACTTAGAAACGCCTGCTTCCGCCTCCATTTATAGGGTAGTCAGCGCTGTGCAAAACCAGTTAGGAAACTCCTAGTCAACGTCAAATTTAAAAAGATAACCTATATACTCGTCTCTGATGGTAACTGTATATGAATTGGCCTAATCTTCTTTGTTTGCTTTGTTTTCTGACGATGAATGCAGTTGCTGACAGAGTGACAGTAGTGATGAGTGGAGTTCCTTGTAATGTGAACTTCAAAAGATGTTTGAGACACTTTTTGGCTGTTGGATTTGCTTCTCAAATTATTCCGACTACATCGTCTCCAAAAAGGATCTGAAACATTTCTTTGAAGTTCACAGCACCACCAACCTCCATAACTTGGTCAACTAAGGCAAATTCTTTGAAATTCTGCTCTTACTGTCCCTTGTAATTTTGATTGTTTGTTTTATTTGATAACGATGCACTAAGGTTTATGCCACACAGTACGTTGTGCAATGTATCAAGGTGGCATGCGTTATTGTTATATGAGCTGATCTCTCTTCGTGGCTTTTGGTGTATTATCCTCTCTAGACTCCAATTCATTCAACATGGTCACATCACAAAGTATCTCTCGGTACCTAGATCAAGTGAGCCGCAAAGGTTCACCTCGTATAGTATGAATCTAACCAACTCGTATGGGTTAATTTAGGCACGTCTTTGTTCTCTTCTTCTATGAAGGTTACTTTTGCCATATATATTCGAGATGACACCTTGGTAAAATGAGACACGTGTTCTTGTTGCCATTTGGTAGATTTATACTCCCTCCGTCCCAAATTAATTAGGTCGTTTTGGCATTTCTAGCTTTTAGTATGTATCTAGACATGGTGTATATCTAGGTGCATAGAAAAATCTATGAACCTAGAAATCCCAAAATGACCTACAATTTAGGATGGAGGGAGTATCGTAAATGATGAACTGCAGTGTGTCTCTAGTTATATATTATGGTACCATGCCAATGATTTGCACCAATTCATGGTCCTTGTGCCTTTATTAGTTTACCCTTAAACCTGACCATTAACAGCATCAGGTGTCAGGTGTCTATAGGATAGAAGAATGTTCCAGTAGTGCTCCAAGTGCTTCGGGTGCTCCAATGCACCCAAGCACTTGCATTCGTTAGTTGCAAGATCCATGATGTATGTGAGAGATACATTGGACGACAGATGTGCAGATGAACTTGAAAGAGAAAAATGCAGATGGACTTGAGAGATGAGTTGGGAATGTGTAGAGTCCATCGATTGACTTTAGTGTAATTTTGTTTTTTTGCCAATCTATAGTATTTGTGGCTTCTTATAATTAGCACTAGTAAGGATATGCTAATGTCCCTACTGTCACGCAATTAGCACCGGCGGGATATGCCATTATCCCTACTTGTTACACACTTAGCACCTATGGGAATACTCTATTATCCTATCGGGACGTAATCGGAGCTAGTACAAACAATATATTATTCATACCGGCTTCAACACCGGGACAGATATACCCAGCCCTCACCTGTGGAGCTTCCGTAGTACATGATCGAAAATCGGCACGGCCACATGGATGTACCAGTACGCAGGAAAAACGACCTTCCATCCTTAATAATATCGATTATTTTTGACCCGGGACTAAAGGTGATCTCCAACTCGTCGGTATTACCAACCGGGATTAAATATATGTCTTTAGTCTCTGGTGAAAGACCCGAAACTAAAGACCGGGACTTTTAGTCCCAAATGATTAGTTCCGATTAGAAAAATCGAGATTTATGAGGTTTCTCAACTGGGACTAATGCTCGTTTCTCTACCAGTGATGTGAGTTAGGATTTAGCATGAATGAGGTGTTCTGTAGTAGTTCGATTTGCCTAATCCCACATACAATGTACGAGCATTACTTTTCCGTATCTCATTGCAGTTGTTTCAGCTTGTAAGCCATCATTTTCTTCTCGATGCCTGAGTTTCAGACATAAAATGGGAGAAAATTAAAAATAAGGTAGTGATAATGCCAGAGATTAGCTGCACCGATCGCCACTCTAAATAATCCCGAAGATTAGCTATACTAACAACTTGCCAACAAATGAACTTATGGCTCACATGGGACACTGAATCTGTACTTGAGAGACATGGCATGATTCCTCAATTACTTATTTAACATTGCAAGATGCCGCGATGCCCTCACAAGAATCTCAGCCCACGCAACCTCGCAAACTGAAGGCCAACTACTGCTACGGCATTTTAGCCTTTACTGATGCAATCGAAACGTAATTTAGATGCTTGGTTTAGAATTATATTTTTTTAAGTTTCAGGACTTTTTGAACATGCGGTGATGCCAGCATTTTTCTCCACTTGCTTGCTTTTTGCTGAGAAATACCTTAAACTTCATGCACTTGCACTGAGATCAGCTCTCCGGCCAAAATCTATCCTAGATTGAGCTGACGCGAACAGACCTGCCCCTTTCTCTCATTCATTAAAGTATGGGTCCAATTATCAACATTACAATTTGCATATGATGCAGAAACGGTAGGTGCAGGCGTGCAGCCCAAGTAGCATGCATGTTCTGTAACATAGCCGTAAAGTATGGAACCCACCGTTGTTTGGAAGATTGTTTCAAAGATGAGCCATTGGAGGAGTAATCTAACTGTCAAAGGTGGCCTTATAACTGGCCGAATAGCCACGTTAACACATGTCCATATGCATCATTCGTAAGGATATATACTTTGTGATGAAATCAAAGGTTGTTAAATTGTTGCCACTGAATTAAAGGGCGAAACATCTTTTGTGTACTATTGAAATTGTTAACAGGATGTTTCACTAGTTTCTAACTAAACTCATCATGTTGTTCATCAGCATATGGATTTATGGGTGCCGATGAATGTGAGACTTCAAAAATAATGTTGAGACACTTCTCCGTCCAGTCTGAAAGTAACAACTCCCCGTCTAAATAAATAGTCCAAGCTGGCTAATTACAATACTAACAACGTGCAAACAAATTAAATGGGCACCGCTCATGTGGAACACTGAATCTGTTCTTTGAGACAAACTGATCACCTTACTTAAGTACATGGCATGTTGCGAGGATGCCCTCACTGAAATCCTGGCGCACGTAATCTCGCAAGCCGACAGCTGTTATTTGGAGCCAGAATCTATCCTAGATTGAGTTGACATGAACATTAGTGAAGTAAAGGACCGAATTATAAACATTACATTACAACAATTTGCAATCAGGATGATGTATGCCATGCATTTGAATATCATCTGAAGTAACCATGTGAACAATCCAAAGCCAATGATGTCACTTCTAAAATATCAGGTGATGTCAGCGTTTCGCATCTCTGATGTGGAACACTGAATCTGTTCTTTGAATGAAGCTGGCATCTTAGTTAAGTATGACAAGTTGCTGCGATGCCCTCAACGAAATAAAAAATCTTGGGGAGTGCAACGACCTCGCAAACCGAAAGGCCAACTTCGTTCTGCTGTGTTCAAGCCATACTAATTTGAATTGTATGACCCGTATGAACCGAGACCAGCTCGATCTCCGGCCAAAAATGGCTGACCTGGACATATTCTTTGAGAGAATGCATGACAGTTGCATCCGATGTCGAGCTGACGTGAACATTGCTGACCTGATCCATTTTCTTGTTTCATCACAGCGTGGCTATTGTAGACCGGACCTGGGAAGTCAATATATAATAGCATGAGATGAGATGATTTGGACGTATGATTCTTAATGTTGAGGGCTGGCCTCCAATTTTACAATATGTACTATCTACTCCCTCTGTCCTAAATTACTATTCGTTTTGGCTTTTTCTACATACATAGTTTTTGCTACGTATCTACACATACATACATCTAGAAAAGTGAAAACGAATGTAATTTGGGATGGAGGGAGTACTTCCGAGGCACGCGAGGGCAGACGATGACTTGCACCTTATTAGAACACCCGGAAGTTTAATTTCTCTGATCTCTCCAAGCTCGAAAGAGTGATCTCATTCTTCTGCACACTTGCCTGGTGGATGATTTTCAGTATATTTAGATAACTACACGTATTATAACCATTAGTAATGAGATTGTTAATTAGAACTATGTTGTTTGGTGATTCGATAAAACCCTTAGGAAATATATGAATTATATCAGGAAAACCGTCGGCGACTCAAGAGAAAAATAATAAAAAGCACTACAACAGAGAGAACATTTCTTTTAGCGTATCAGTTGCGAATACACTACCGAAGGGGGTTCGTACAAAATGCATATTATCTAGCGGTGGCAGTTAAATAACTGGAAGGGAAAGTGATCTTTGCTTCCAGTTTAAGTCACCAACCAGCAGTGAAAGTACCAGCTTCACGGAGGAGGAGAAAATCCAGCACCGTGGTGGTGAACAACAAGGGTGCAGCGTTGCTAGGGAAAAAGGACTTAGTCCGAAATGGAAAAAGGGCCAGACGCCAGAGTGGAAAAGGTTCACAGTAAAAGGTGATATAGGCTACCAACGTTCGCCCGTCACCTTTTCTCCCATGAAGAGACCCGTCATGAATAAACAGGGCCGTAAATTTTGTGAGCTTCATTATTGTGCGTCTTCACGTAATGTCTTGTATTCTTTACGCTTCGTCAATAGTAACATGCTGCTGTCTCGTGCAGTTCCTTAGAAAATAAGGCATGCAAAACTATAGCTGTGCTGACCTATGAACACACATTAGGATCGGATGGGAAGGCCATACACGCCATAGTGTTCTGCTTCTCCCTATAAGTACGAATGGAAGAAGCCTGAGCAAAAGCACCAGCAAGTCCAGCACTAGCAAGCATTGGCTCCTCTCCTCTGTGCTCTGTACGGGTGTGTTTCAGAGTGAGTGTGAGAGTAGTGCTACCGGTGTTCGGTGTCGGCGCCGGCCTCCAGACGTTTGCTTTGCCCGCGCGAGGAAGAAGGAAGAGAGATGGCCTCGCTGCGTCCCGAAAGCACTGGGGGTGCAGAGGCCGACCAGGTCTGCCCTGTCCGTGTCACCTACCGTTATTGCTTCTCCTTCGTCTCTGCATGACTGCATCTGCTGTACACATGCCGCTCTAGCTCGCTCGCTTGATTGCTTAACGTTTATCGAACGAGTTTTGTGTTACCCTGAAGATGATGCTGCCTGATCAGTTGCTGCTAGCTAGACTAATTGCGCTGGTTGCTCTTGATCATTGCGTGCTTCCTGATTTATGGAAATAGCAGCCCGGGAATGGATAGTTAGGCTTAAAGGATTTAAAGATCCTGCAACGATGACTATGGCGCGGGCCGCCGTTTGTGACTGCTTCTGCTCAAAAGAAATACAAGCAAACGGCTTCTCCAAATGAAATAGCAGCTGGCGAAGCTACTTTTTTCTTTCACCACAAGCCAAAGAAGCCAAAATCCTACCAAAGAGGATCTATGTAGCCCTCAGTCAAGGAGCTAGTCAGGTTGTAATGCCTTCGTTAATCAATTCTTTATTTGCCCTGTCCATACTTAAGTTCCGAGATTCAATCAGGTTGGCGAGGTTTCTAGAAGCTGTGATTTGCGAATCATGATGATGACGCTGGAGTATGTTTAGAAAACAATTCACACACCACGGTCTTGTGAGCTGTATCATTACTGCAAACTGTATTGTGCAATTATGCACTGGTCAACTTGCTGTACCACAACCATTTGATGTTCTTTCTACAAGAGCTGAAAACATTTTTTTCCTATCCTCTATAATTTGCCAGCTTTTGGTAGAAGAAAATGGGTCTACACGGACACTGATTTTGAACCGGCCAAAGCAGTTGAATGCACTGTCCTCCGCAATGGTATGTAAGAGCTCTCTTTTTTAGATAATGGAATAGAAACATTCGAGCCTCCACATCAAGAGATGCTTTAGCTGTTTCTTGTTTCAATGGTTGCACTTGCAGCAAAAGCACACACAGTTAAAATAGGCAAAAATGCTTAATAAAAAGAGAAGCCTTTAGCATATTACACAGTACCCAGATTTACATTTAGAATAGTGGGGACAGGATGATTGTTCATCATCTATGTTGCAGATCAAGGGACTCTTGAGGTGTTTCGTTGCGTATGAGGAAGAAGATGGAGTTAAATTGTTGATTATGAAGGTATCTGATACCAGTATGTATATATTTTCACTAACTATATATTTAAAGTGTTCTTCAGAAATCAGTATTCGTTAGATTACATAATTGCAACTTATACCAAACCTCAGGTGAGCTGCATCCCTTCATAGTTATTCATTGTAGTTATTCATTTTTCTGTTCCTTGCCTCTAAAGGCTAGACAATTTAACTATAGGTTTCTCTTCTAACTGGAATTGTCATGGGTGGAGGTGCTGGTGTTTCTTTACATGGAAGATTTCGAGTTGCTACCGATAAGACGGTATATGCTACAAACCAAACTCAGATCAAGTGATATTTTTCTTCCGCTGTTACTTATCTATTCAAGATCGGCTGTCATTACAAACTTACGACGCACAAAGTTTTGCATGCCATGAGGCAGCAAGAGATCTACTTGTATAAGGTCCATCTGAATTTTGTCCCATACAATATAGAATTTGGTGGTGTTAAGTGTTTATGTTTCCAAGTGAGATACTATATAACTGTAGTGTGACTGAGAGATGTTTTTTGAACTTACCCTCCAATATAATTTAAGTTGGAATTCTAAATGTGTTCTGTCTAGTACTACATGATAGTACATAAATGTCACATTCTAAGTTCTAGAAGCATACCCATAAATGTCATTAATAAAATTTGAAAAGATAGAACTAATAACTTTTGCACAAAACATACCCATATTTAATTTTGCACAAAACTTATAGTTCTATCTTTTCAAATTTATTTATGACTTTAGTACCCTGAAAATTATATTTTGTTATAAATGTCACATGATAGTACTGCATGATACCCATAAATATCACATAAGGTGCACGGTCTACAAAATATACTTTTCAGGATCTTAAAGTCATAAATAAAATTTGAAATGACAGAACTAATAACGTTTTCACAAAACATACCCATATTGGCATATTATTTCTCTAGGTTGAAGAACAATGCATCCACATGAGCGATTTTGTGTAATTATTCAGCACAGCTTTTAACTTCCCTTTCTGATGAATATTAGGCAAGAATGTTTTTGGGACTAGGTTTCATACATTCAGTTATTAAACAAAAACTTCCCTTTTGTGAGCTTGATCGGTTCTTGCAGTTATTCTACACATTTGGAATATTATGGAGTTGCTTGCTTTTTGTTAGAAAATCAGAATAATTTCAAGTGCCAAAATCTTTATCATTTACATTTCAAATATTGTATTCATGCAGGTTTTTGCAATGCCAGAAACAGCTCTGGGTCTCTTTCCAGATGTAGGGGCCTCATATTTTCTGTCTAGGCTACCCGGGTTCTATGGTTAGCTTATATCTCTTTCCTTTATTCAGTTGAATTGCGTGTAGCCATGTCCTTGCCATGTATTTAATATTGCTGGATACTACTTGTAGCCCTTCAATATTATGCACCCTCATATTCTCCTTTGCAATTTTAGAATTTCCATGCGCTTAATTAATTTCTAGCAAGTGTGCTTCATGCAAATGATCTATGTTAGCATGGAAGCGATTCTGGAGATATAATTATCTAGTAAAGAAACAAAGAGTTACCAAATTCTGGTTTTATTTGATTGTACTGAGTGTGGTCAGCCTTCTAGTTGATGGCAAAGGTAGCTTTGGGGATCTTGTTCACTAAACAGTTATCATGTCTTTGTCCAGGAGAGTATGTTGCTCTTGCTGGTGCCAGATTGGATGGTGCGGAAATGCTTGCATGTGGTCTGGCAACTCATTTTGTCCGGTCAAATGTAGGTTCACTTGTAACTTCATTTTTAACCGAGAGCATCACCAAGCACCCCCTTCAATTCTCTATACATTCTTGGAACGGAAAACAACTACTATAGCTGTCAATTTTTGCTTTCAGATATGATTTTTCCTCTTACATTTATGGTTATTACTGGAACATGCTGCATAAATCCTAACCTTATTGATATAGTCTTTGTATGCTCTAAATATTTGTTGGCCGGCATCATTAATAAGGCTGTGTATGTACTATATCTACATTAGTCTATAACTCCTAGTAAATACTTATCTTTATTCCCCAGAGGCTGGCATTGCTGGAAGAATCACTTAAAAAGTTGGATACGTCCAATACTTCTGCTGTGTGCGGTATTATCAATCAATTTGCTGAAAAGCCACCACTGAAAGAAAACAGTTCTTTGAACAGGTAAGACTTTCTAATTGAATGACTGAAACATGGCCTGATTCATAATTTCATTAATTTGATTCTCTTGTGCTCCCCAGGTTGGAAATCATCAATAAATGCTTTTCCAAAAGGACAGTTGAAGAAATTATATCAGCTCTTGTGAGTTTTATAACAGTAACTGCAGCTATATCTATGGGTTCACCTGTTCTGTCCGCAAAACTAATAAATATCTATTATGTCAGGAGCAAGTGGCCTCAAATTTGGCTGATGAATGGGTGGTTGTGACAATCCAGTCCTTGAAAAAGGCTTCTCCTACCAGTCTAAAAATCTCCCTGAGATCGGTATCCAACACAAAGCACCTCATATCTTTATATAATTAGTCTACCGCCTCAGTAGTGTCCACAAGAAAATAGTTGGTTCATTGTTTGTTTTTTTATCTTTGATTTAAGATAAGAGAAGGGAGAACAGAAACTATTGGGGAGTGCTTGCGTCGAGAATATAGGATAGTTTGCCATGTCCTGCAAGGTGACTTCAGCAAAGACTTCTATGAGGTAAATATCAACATCTTCAACACTTTTCATTTTCATTCAAGATCTCTCTACTTCCTCATCCTTGCAGGCCAAGGACTATATACCTAATATCCAATTCCTATTGCAGGGAAGCAGAGCTTTACTGATAGATAAAGATCAAAACCCAAGGGTTAGGATAATTTCATATTTAGCATATTCGGATCAAAATTTATTTCTGACAGCTTATTTTATCTAAAATAACCTTTGGATGATGGTGATGGTTTTTATGGGGGTACTTTGCAGTGGATGCCTCCAAGGTTGGAACAAGTGGATGACGAGGCAGTTGAACAATATTTCTCAAGAATGGATGATCCATGGTGCGAAGATTTGAACCTACCTACCAGACGTTACAATGGAATTAATACTGAGTCCAAGCTTTGATTGAAGTCTTGGGCAAAGAGTTCAACGAAACCTCAATAGTGGTCAGAATAACACATCAACTGAAGTTTGAAGAGTCAGTGCAGATTGCCGACCACTAGCACAATAAAACTGCATATGCCTTATATGTCAAATTTTACCACAGTAGAGACTCGTTAACGTTTCTAAGTGAAGTTGTTTCCATTTCAGAATAATTACAATTGCCTTGTTTCAGAATAATTACAATTGCCTTGTTGCTGTTGTAACCTCATACGGTTTTGTGATAGCCAACGAGCTTTGTACGAGAAATTTGGGATTCTGTTATCATCAAAAGCGGGCTTTGCTACAATGACATCCCACGTAATGCTTGACAATTATCAAATGATATCTTCTCACCATAATGCCATAATTGGCCTTTCTAATTATTTGAATACTTTTTCATTTCTTTATTCATGTGATAGGATAAAATTGCCCCTAGCTAGACTTACCCTCTCACTTAGCTGTCCTCTCATCACTCTATCGTGCAGCTAGGACAGACCATCCGTGCAGCAATGGTACCTGCCTTGTCCCAGAGCGGTGTGTGGACCCCACCACTAGATAAACTGGCGTTATGAAAAGAGAAAATTGCTTATTTGACACTGGGAAAATGAGTCGTTTCTTTTTTTCTCTAAAATTTTCTTCCTTCCTTATTTGACACTCACTCCAACTTTCATCCCTATTTGACACTCACTCCAACTTTCATCCCTAATATAACACCGCGGTCCATTCCGTTAGCGGCGTTAAGTGCCGGTTAAAAAGACCATTTTGCCCCTAACGCATGCAGACTCGCTGGCGCATGCATGCAGCGCATGCAGATCGCGCGGGCGCATGCAGCTGCCATTTTTTCCCCCTCATTCTCCTGCCCCTGGGCGCATGCATGCGAGTGGCTGCCGTTTTTTTTTCTGCCTCATTTTTCCTGGCTGGGCGCATGCATGCGACTGGGTGCCTTTTTTTTCTAATCTTTTCTGGCTGGGCGCATGCATACTGGCTGCCTGGCTGCCGTTTTTCTAATCATTTCATTTTTGCTGGCTGCAGGCAGCTTGATTTCTAACACCTGTATACAATATTTTTTTTCAACATTTACGCAGCATGATGATGACACATGATACAGGAAGTTCACAGACTGGCATCACATTAACTTCAAACACAAAGTGGTTCACATATACATGCAAGTTCACATAGGAGTTCAAATTCACATGCAAGTTCACAAACAAAGATTCACAGATAAAAAGGTTCACGGATACATGTAAGTTCACACACAAAGCGGAGTCCAAATTCACAGATACATGAGGATCACAGGCTAAGCTTTCTTTTGCTCCTTGTGCTCATTGCAGTGCTAGCAGGATCCACCCTTTTACTTCTTATGCCCATTGCAGGACTGTCAAGTGGCAGCATAGAAATGGTGGTTTTCTTTTTAGTAGGCTTCTTTTTCCTTTTGCTCTTTGACTCAACTGGAGCAGCAGGAGGCATAGGTTCATTTGAATCTGATATTGACTTGTGTATGTCAGAACTAGATTTGAACAAGAGACAATAAAATAACAATTGCAACAAAATAGCAATAGCAGTATGATCAATTTTTTTAGATCTGTGTATTACCTTTTTGATGCTCTAGAACTAGATTTGCCCTTATTTACCTTTTTCTTGGATGTAATCTCCTCACTTTTTGATACTCAAATACTAGAAATGAGTTGGTTATCCTTACTCTCCGTACTTGTCTCCAAATTTTGGCTAACATGGCAAAAGTAAAGTGCTTCAAAACTTGCAGGTTGTTGCGGAAAAAAAGTGACAAAATCATGAGCTAACCTTGGTGGAAAAGACATAAAAGTAGCTGGTGCTTCATTGTCCAAATGCACAATAGATGACTCTGCTGTTTTGGTTTTCTTTGCCTTCTTCTTAGGTGGTCCTCTGCATGATAAAGAAGGAAGTAGTTAGAATCTATATTTTGCCAAATGGAAAATGCAATGAACAATAAAGTAGTTAGCATGTGTAGTACCTCACAGCCATCATAGCAGCAATGTCCTCTAGATTACCTTTCTTGCAGTTGTGCCAATGATGCCCATAGCCTGTACAAATAGGGCACTGGTGCTGGCCTTTTTTCCTCTTATTCTTACTACAGCCTTTGTACCTCTTAGTTTTTGGCCTACCAATAGTTGCTTTCAATAGAGGTGGATGCATGAAGAATCCATGTGTTGATTTAGGTCACTGGCATTTGTCAGTCATAGCAAGGATTAAGTGATGATATGCTGCTCTAAACTTGTCAATAGAGTAATACATGTCTACATACTTCTCTAGAGAAGCATTGTGAAGTGATGTGATAAATGCTACTGCATGTTTGCAAGAAATGCCAGAAACTTGCCACTGTCTACATGAACTGTCTTATCTTGCAAGTTGACAACAAACCTAAAGCCAGTACCCCCAGTGCTGTAACTTCAGCAACTTCTTCTGAGCATTCAAGCACCTCCAAGTTTAATTCTCTACTCATTTCATTCAGCTTCTTAATTATGTGGGGCAGAATCAAGCCATCTAACTTCATTGCTATTTTTCTCCGTTGGTTCCACTTGATCATAAGCATTTGCCTTAATTTGTCCATTAAGTCATCCAAGTTCAAGGACTTATGGTGCTTAATCCAATTGTTGAAGAACTCAACCAAGTTGTTGGTTACATAATCAACCTTGGAAATGGTTAAGAACTGACTCCTTGTCCACAGCCTAGTGTGCCACTTTCTAAGGTAATTAGTAACACTTGGCTTTGCTGCCTCCATTGCAACCCAATATTTCTCAAACAAATATGGGTTCCATGAGTATGATGCCACCCAAAGGTGGTCATCAAAAACCTTGCCATGAAACTTTTTCTTAAAATTGGACACCAAGTGAAACATACATTCCCTATGTTCTGCCTCTGGGAACACATCACCTACCCCTGACATCACTGCTTGGCCAGCATCAGTGCATATGGTTAAACCCCTTGGTGATCCTATGGCCTCTCTAACTCTCTCCATGAACCATTTCCAATTATCATTTGTTTCAAAATCAAATACTCCAAAGAAAATAGGAAATAACCAATTGTGGCCATCAACAGCTAAAGCACTAGCTAACTGCCCCTTAAACTTGCCTATCAGGAAAGTGATATCTATTGCTAAGTATGGCCTACAACCACTTATGAACCCATCAATGCATGGTTTCAAGGCAAAGAAAAAACTTTTAAATCTGATCTTCCTATTTATTGTGTGATGATCTATCACTACTAGGCTACCAGGGCAAGTGCTCTCAACTTGTGCCTTAAACCTATACAAATTGTCAAAGCTGTTGTCCCAATCACCATAAATCTGCCTCAATGCTAGCTCTTTACCCATCCACACCCTCTTGTAGGGGACACTCACCTTGTAGTGTTCTTTCAGCTTCTTTTTCAACACCATTGCAGTAAGTGATCCATCATCAATGAGCCAGTCCTTAACTTTAGCACATACCCAATGCTTGGTAGCATTCTTGACCTTCTTCTTCCTCCTTGTACTAGAGCACTGATGAGCATAAAGGTTCTTCTTGACCTATAAAAGATTAACATCACTATTTAGCTGCACCAACATAACAGAATAAATATTTAGGAAAAAAATAGCAATTATTTATGCTGAATAATTACCACTACAGTGCACATATCATCTGTTGTAGAAGCATGTAGTCTCCATGGGCAATTATCTTCCTCCCACCTTGAACAATAGGCCCTGAACCTATATGGTGCACTCTTCTCTGTGTTATACTCAAATTCATAGTTGATTGCATGCTGAGATAATGCAATCTTAAACTCTGCCATGCTAGGATATGTTGAGCCAACTACCATTGGAGGGTCTTCTTTATTATATTCCCTGTTTGGAATATGTTCTGCCTCATGTCCTTCCAACTCTTGGTCATCCTCTAATTCAGTCCCTGAGTCAATCTCCAATTCATCCTCATCCTCATCCTCATCCTCATCATCATCCTCATCCTCACTCTCATCCTTTTCTTTGTCCTGATCCTTATGCACAATCATAGACATATTTGTATCTTCACAAGGTGTCTTCTCTAAGTACATGACCTCCTCATCAACACCTACATGCTCATTCTCTGGTACTGGGTTGCAAAGGTACCTATCCTCATCTTCTATAATATTCTTAGCTGCAGCCTGCATTTTCACATCACTATGCCACTCTTTGATGGGCTCAAATGGTTCAGAGGGATCACAGTAAGAAATGAACATGTCGACAACCTTTGTATTTGAATTTTTCTCAAACATAGACAACAAATCCTGGTCAGAATTAACTTCAGGGAATTCTTTCATATCATGGTCATAGTGCTGAAGATGAGAAACTTCCAAATAATCAGGCGGGTACTTCTCTACAACCTCTTCAAGTAAATCCTTATAGTTTGTCAAATCTGAATCAACAGTCATATCAAAACAGAAACATCTAAAATCCTTTCTAACTCTCTTTTTGTTGCCAAACAGTCTAATTTCTAGCAAATATGTTGAATTTAGATCCATCATGCAAATGAAAAGAACAATCTAAGGAATCAACACTACTACTTGCACATCACTTTTGCACTGCTTATATGAATCAAAGGCATTAAGCACTCACCCTTCAAGGAGCCAGCTTGGCTTTGTGCCAGCATTATCAGACCCTCCATGGCCCCCCGAGGCCCACCCAAGCGTGCTCCCTGCATTTTGAATAAAACAAACATGGCTTCAATTCAATATAG
The DNA here is from genome assembly GCF_005286985.2 of Setaria viridis. Taxonomy (NCBI): domain Eukaryota; kingdom Viridiplantae; phylum Streptophyta; class Magnoliopsida; order Poales; family Poaceae; genus Setaria; species Setaria viridis. Next base: position 32,319,139 of record NC_048270.2, read on the forward strand.
CATTCATTGTTCATCTATGAGTTATTAGGAACTTAGGATAGATATCCACACACTATCACTAGATTCTCCCTGGAAGATCAGCAAAACAACACCACCGATCCTTTACTTGGACAACACATTCTAATTCATCACTTGTTCCACTAAAAGTTGCACAATGTGTAGTTTGTTTTCGCTTCGTGCATGCTACTGAACTATTCTGCATTGGTTATGAACTGCATTGGTTATGAACAAGTTAAGGTCTAAACTGAGTTTACTCTTATAAATCAAAAGCAGCTGCATTTGTATCACACAGGAAAAACAATTGATTGAGGTGGTGGCAGCCGATCCTAATGATTGCTCTCTGTTGATTGCCTTCGCACGACGACCGACAGGGCTCGCCGCCGCCGCCTGCGCCCACCGCCTGGGGGAGCTCACTGCCTACGCGCGCCGCCCGGGAGGGCTCACGACCGCCTTCGCGCGCTGGCCGACAGGGCTCGCGCCCGCAACCTTCGCACCCCGTCCAAGGGTCCCACCACCGTATCTGCAACCAATCCGAAGGGGGGGCTCGCCGCCGCCTGCACGCCCCGCCCGAGGGAGCCGCCAGCCAGATCCACATCCTCCCCCACCGGGTCTCCTTCCATCTCATCGCCAATGGCCGGCCACCGCCCTAAATCTCGCCGCCCGCTGCCGGATTTAGTCTAGGGTTCGAGCACGGGAGTTGGGAGAGATGCACGGGAGAGAAGAGGAACGGGAGAGGCATGCACGGGAGAGAAGAGGAACGGGAGAGGCACGCTCAGGATGGAGGGTAATTTTGACCCCAAACAAATTATCTGACAGCGCGTCCCAGGATCCCTAACGACAGAAGCTAACGGAACGGCGGTAGTATCATATTAGGGATGAAAGTTGAAGTGAGTGTCAAATAAGGAACGAAGAAAATTTCAGGATCAAGAAAGGACGACTCATTTTTCTAGTGTCAAATAAGGAATTTTCTCGTATGAAAAATTCATTCGCCGGAGTTCACTTAGCTGGGCCATCCTGGCATAAATCAGGGCCTATGCCAAACTATAAAGTAGAGCCTACCGGTCTAGCAATGAGATATATTAAGAAATTGTACCTATTAATCTTGATTGCATAATTTTACTCGAGCAACATCATTTTTTTTTTGTATTCCTTGAAATGAACCCTTCAATGATATACTAAATAATCAACCTTATCCAACATGTCACTTTTAACTAGCTGCTATCATGGCAAAATCATTTGAGTCTTTCTTGTGTCACTGTAGAACAGTGAGTATGACTATGAATCACTACACTTTTGGGAGCCGAATTTATACTAGACCAATTTGCATTTGCAAAAGACATGGCTTGGATTCTGGAACACTAACATCTAGATCAATTGATGCACAAGTATAGAAAAGCTGAAGAATAAAAATGTAGGGATACACTTCAAACAACAAACACTACGGAACACAAGAAAATTGCCGAGTGCCAGGGGCACTCGGCGAAGGGCAAAATACACTCGGCGAACCGTTTGCCGAGTGTAACACTCGGCAAATGGCACACGGCAAACTTTGACTCGGCAAACACGGATTTGCCGAGTGTTTTCTGTCGCACACTCGGCAAAGTCTTTGCCGAGTGGCCAGAAAACACTCGGCATCCAATTTTTTTTAAAAAAACCTGTTCCGCCGCCGTCGCCACCACCGGCCAGCCACCACCGCCAGCACCACCACCGGCCGCCACCACCGCCAGCACCACCAGCCACCACGCCCGGGCCACCAGCTCCGGCTGCTCCGCCGCCGCAACCACCACCTGCTCCGCCCGCCTTGGAGTGCGCCGCCACTGCTCCATCCACCTTGGAGTGTGCCGCCGCTGCTCCATCCCGCCGCCGCCCGAGCTTCCTCCCACTGGGCCCCCTCCCCGCCGCCACCCGAGCTGCCTCCAGCCGGGCCCCCTCCCCGCCTCCACCCGAGCTGCATCCCACCGGGGCCCCTCCCCGCCGCCACTTGAACTGCCACCCGCCGGGCCTCCTCCCCGTCAGGCCCCCTCCCCGCCGCCGCCCGAGCTGCCTGGAGAGAAAGGGGAGGGAGTGGCGGATCCGGGGGGGAGGTGGCGGCGCCGGATCCGGGGGGAGGTTGCGGCCCTGGCGGATCTAGAGGGGGGAGGCGGCGGCGCCGGATCCAGAGGGGGTGGCGGCGCCGGCGGATTCGGCTTGGAGGGCGACGCGGCGGTGGCGGCCAGATCCGACCCGGAGGAGGGGCGGCGCGGCGATAGCCGCCGGATCCGGCTTGGAGGAGAGGCGGCGCGACGGTGGTGGCCGGATCCGGCCTGGAGGAGGGGCGGCGTCGGGATGAGGGAGGGGAAGGGGAGGGGGCGGTGGAAACGAGGGAGGGGGAGGGAGGAGGGAAGGGGACAGGCCGACCGCCGGCGGGGAAGAAGAAGGGGAGGAAGGGGAGGGGAGGGGCCGGCGGCGGAGGGAGGGGGAGGGGAGGCCGGCCGGGTGCCAGGAGAGGCGCTGGGGGGGGCTGGTGCGGGAGGAGGACGGGGGGGTGTTTTTTAGTCGCGCGCGGCGGGTGGGTGATTATTTTAGGTGGGTTTTTCCCTTTGCCGAGTGTCTGTAGCACAACACTCGGCAAAGCACCATTTTGCCGAGTGCCAACCAGGGAGCACTCGGCAAAAAAAAATTTCCTTTTTCCCCATTTTCTACACCGTTTTCTTCTACATTTGTTTTGATAAACTCAACAATACCTTATCAAATTCACTCAACAATATGTATTTTATTATTCTACTCATATTATTTCATTATTTTATGCAGTTATAGCTCCAATTCAATTTATATCAATTAAAATTCTATAATTGCACTTAATACATTAAAATTATCAAACGGTTCCAAAAAATTACCAAAATTTCACATGAAACAATATACGTTCTCTATTGCCTATACAAAATTTTTTGTAGTCAAATCTAAATTTGATCATCACTTTGACTCCAAATCTTGTTGAATCCTTCTCAACAGTACGATTCTTCTTCTGAGATGCTTCGGTTTGTAAACATTGTATGTGATAAAATATATGAAACTTTCTCAATTTTTTACCACAACCTCCACGTATGATACCATCACATCATGACAAATTTCATAATTTTCCAACTTCATTTGCCTTTTTTAGAATTTAAAAATTATTCGATCACATGTTTGTGGTTATGTTTCCTGAACAAGATGTTTGAAATTTCTTTTCATTTCGTGGGTAAGGCCTCAAACTGGGATAAATAACATAAATATAATTTTTCTACTCATTTTATTCTATAATTTGAATCACTTGCAGTTCAAATTTGACTTATACCAAAATTTTCCTTGAAATACAATTAATTAAATAAATATAGCAAATAAATCCAAAAATATACCAAATTTTAACATAGAGTACCACCTGTTGTATGTGGGGAGTAGAAAAAATTTTAAGGTGAAAAGAGGGAAAAAATTATTTTTTTGCCAAGTGTGAAAAAAAACACTCGGCAACCGAGTGTCTTTTTTGACACTCGGCAAAGCCCCCTCTTTGCCGAGTGTTTTTTTTGACACTCGGCAAAGAGGGAGGTTTGCCGAGTATTTTTTATTTGACACTCGGCAAAGCCCCAATTTACCGAGTGTTTTTTCTTTGCCGAGTGTTTTTGGCTTGGCACTCGGCAAAGAGCTTGTTTGCCGAGTGCTCGAAAAAAAACACTCGGCAAAAAAAATACACTCGGCAATTTTAAGGTTTCCGGTAGTGAAATAAACCAGTTCAATAGTTCATACTTCATATGAAGGATTAGGTAGAATTGATCAATTGAAGGGAAATATATAAGAAATTACCTTGTAGCTTGTCCCGGTTGTGCTGCAGCATGCAGCCAAGCGCCGCATCGCGTCCTGGTCTGAAGTTGAAGGAATCTGTGGACTGGAGGATCAGAAGCCTTGCCAGCGCCGGCTCGCCACCTCGCGCAACAGACGAGTCACACCCTCGGCCCTCGATCATGAGCTTGCCCCCAGTCTGCAGCCACTGGCTCGCCGCGCCCTAGGGCATACTCGATTGGGAATTCGAGACTCGGAGATGCGATATGGAGACAAACAGGAGCGCGGCGATGGAACCAATCGATGCTTTGATCGGTGTTCACCCTTCACCAGACAAAAGCAAGAACTGTAGTGCTAGGGAAACCGGGATCAATGGGCCTATGGGCTATGGGCTGCACGCCCTCAAGGACAGGCCTGCCACCAAGAGAAGCGACTAAGATGACAAAATTGCACTGAATAAGCAGGTGCTGGGTCACATTTGAAGGTAAAAAAAATGGAGAGGAACACACATGTGAATATCATTTGATGGTGATGAGGCACACACCAGAGTTTCAGCGTTTAAATGTCCAAAGAGCACCTGAGAAATTGAATACCCAAGTGATCAATGGACCGGACGATTTGGTGATCGACTAGATAATCCGCGGGTGACTTGGGATGCATAGGATTATCCAGTGAGAAGAAATTAAAGTAGCTAGTATGGGTCTTCTAAAACGTCTATTAAAAGATGTATACACTGGATGATCCGGTCTACACAAGGATCATCAGTGAGTATAAAAATAGTCAATAGGTAACTGCTAGTTAGTTTTGATGGGTTGACCTATGTATACCACATCCACGTGGTAATTTGAGGTTGGTGGATGTTGAACATATGCACAAGCACAATCCCAAATGTGATTAATTGACCGTGCGCCCCTCCTTATAAACCTGTCATTTATTGCATCAATTAGCCCAACACTCAGCTTGCAATTAGGGGGGTCATCAACCTTTTTCTTCTAGCATAATTGGTCCAAAAGTTACTAGAAGTGTTTCTATCTAGGGATGCAGGGAGTAATAAGCAAGCTGCAAGTCAAACCAGGTCTAATCGATTGCAATGATAATGCAATTGATAACCTTGCAATCCACTGTTTATTTGGTGTGCAAGGATGTGGCTAGCCACGGAAGCATTGCATCCTTCGCCACCTACTGGCTGCCATTGAAGGTGGACATCTTCTCATGCCCGGTGGTGCCTTCCTCGGAGAAGGACGAGTTGCAACAGTGGCTATGCTGTTCATATTTCACGCGTGGTGTGTTGGTTGATGCAACAATGGTGTAAGCTGTTTAAGGTTCAAGCGTGGCATCACAGGTGACATAAGTGTGTTACAGAGGAAACACTCCCTGGCTATAGTAGCTTCGATGACAAAGAAAGAACTAAAAGAAAAAAATATTACAGAATCCCATGTTGCAAGAATGCATTGAACCATAGTGGAACTCAAGTGTGAGACCCTGCAAAGCCTCTTAAAACATTTACTTCATTATTTTAACCGGCACAGGAGAATGCCCATTATTGACAAGGAAAAGAACCAGGATCAGGGCTGCTTGGTAGCCCCATGGGGACGGGGGTCATGATGGCAGTCAGAGTTCCTCTGATGGAGCAGCATCCAAACCATTGATATCCCTGCATTGAAAATGGAAAATTAGGTAATATATAATTTCTCAGTCAGATGTCTTGAATAGCGGATTACCCATGCATGAATTCAGTCCTGCTTCCAACATGCATGTCTGCAGAATGATACTAGACGCAAATTTTAGTTTGTACCTGCGACGAGGATGAACATGACGAGACTAGCTGCCCGGATGGTGTCGTACACCAGGCACTCGACGGCAAGGTAGCCGATGGCATAGACGAAGGACAGGAACGTGGCTGCGTAGACTGGCTTGCTGCCGAGGTTGAAGGCGCATAGGAAGCAGAGCGTGAACGACAGCAGAGTCCACACCGCAACAATTCGCCCATGTCCGCCGGTCACTGAAGACCAGATGATAAGGTTTAAGCGTATTATGTGTGAAGATTAATAGTGATCTAGCACATACTCGGTATCTCAGAGTAGGTTGCCGAGCAGAGCGACGCAGAGCCGCCGAAGAAGCAGGCCCAGGTGAAGGCGGAGCGGAAGGTGCCGACAGCAATGAGCCACCACCCCAGCGCAGGCACGCTGTGCTTCTTCCATGCGCCAGCCATGACTTATGTGCCTGGAACAATGACTACAAAATAGAGGAGAGCAAGAGTGTCTTCGTCTGCGAACCGGATCATGAACACGAAATCACTACCGGAAACCGAGCTAATGCCGAGTGTTTTTCCATTTGCCGAGTGCAAACTATCGGGCACTCGGCAAAATGCATATTTGCCGAGTGTATCCAAATAAACACTCGGCATTAAAAAAACACTCGGCAAAGCACACGTTTGCCGAGTGCCAAAAAAAACACTCGGCAAATCGCGACTATTACACTCGGCAAAACGCCACACTCGGCAAAGCTATATCACCTGACAAGCACGCGCGGCCGCCGTTACGCTGCGGGGCCACCGTTTGCACTTTGCCGAGTGCCGGGGTACTCGGTGAACCGTTGCTTTGCCGAGTGTCGGTCCCAGCGGCACTCGGCGAACTGTAGCTTTGCCGAGTGTCGGTCCCAACGGCACTCGGCGAACCGTAGCTTTGCCGGGTATTTTATGTAGACACTCAGCGAAATAGTAATTTTTTTCCTCCCCTACCCTCCAAACTTTTTCCACTCTCCACACACAACATGTGATACTACATGTTCAAATTTCATATATTTTTGGATCAGTTTGCTATATTTAATAAATTTATAGCACATATAGGATTTTTTCGGTTACGGGCAAATTTGAATTGCAAGTGTTTTAAATAATGGAATAAGTTCAGTGGAAAAATCCGATTCATGTTAGTGAGTCCACTCTGGGGCCTTACCCAGAAAATGAAAAGGAATTTCGAACATCTTGGTCACAAAATACGACCACAAACGTGTGGTCCAATGATTTATAAATTCTAGAAAAAACAAACAAACTCTGAAAATCACGAGATTTCTCAAGATCTCATGATGTCATCCATGGAGACTTTGGAAAAAAATTGAGAAGGTTTCGCACCTTCTGTCATGTACGACGCTAACAAATCGGAGCATCTCGAAATAGTCTAGAAGTTCATAATGAACTGTTAAGATTTGGAGTCAAAGTGACGGTTGAATTAGAGTTGGATTTCAAAACTTTTTGTATAGGCAATGGACAATATAGAATTCCTTTCAAATTTTGAGAATTTTTCGTATCCGTTTGATAATTTTAATGTATTAACTCCAATTATAGATTTTAAATTGAGATAAATTAAATTTGAGCTATAACTGCCTAAAATAATGGAACAATATTCATAGAAAAATCAAATATGTATTTTTAAGTGAATTTGACCATGTTTTTTGAAGTACAACGAACAAATTTAGTAAAGCACGTTAGATGTGGTATATATACATGAAATATAAAAGGACTTTGCCGAGTGTATTAATTTTTGCCGAGTGTTTCTTAAAATACACTCGGCAAACATGGAGTACGGGCCCACCAACAGCGCATATACCGTTCCCCAGGTGGGTAAAAAAAATAAAAAAAATGTTTGCCGAGTGCTCTGGATCTGGGCACTCGGCAAACTCTTACTGTATAGCACCGGCGGCACAGTCTCCTGACTACTCACCGAGGCAGTTTTCCATGTAGCCCCAAGATGTTGTCCACAAACAGCTTTGCAAGCTTCTCAATCCTAAATGTGCTCTTCATCAGTACGAAGTGAGCTACCTTGCTAAGCCTATCCACAATCACCCAAATCGAGTACAATATCATAGATATCATGAGTACGAGTACATCTCAGCGGCACATGCCGGTACAAGTCCTTCAAGACTGAATCAAGAAAGGTAAATCATCTACGCAGCGGAAATAGAAGCTATGGCGAACTCCATCTTCACAGATGACTCGAGTGAAGCATGATCCCTAGTTCTCCCCACCATCATTGTCAAAGTCGTAGTTGGGCTCCGAGCCTAAAAAGCCAGCATCAACCTGAGAAGCGGGTAGGCCATGTCAACTCCCAAAAGCAGCAAAACCAAGGAAACGGGGGAAATATTCTATATGCATGGGTAAAATCCTATGTATGGCTGTAGGGGTTTATACATCAGCAAATCAAGGAAGCAAGGCACATATCCCAAGGTCAACACCTCAACAAGGAAGTCTGCACAAAACACCGGATCCTTCACCCAAGGATCCAGCACCCAAACACGCTAGGCGATGTGAGAGCTCCCTCCCCTCACATCTCAACGGCAAACGCCAGCCTATCTCAAAAAGAGGGAAGGTAGAAGCACAAGAAAAGTCTAGTCCGAAGTAGTGATAGTCAACAGCATTGTCCATACCAGTGGACACGGAATATAGCTATAGATTTATACACTCTTCAGAGGTTGTACAACTGTACCCACAAGGATGGAGCCTGAATGGTAGCCAGCCGTCCAAACCCCACCTAAGAGACGGAGCCCTAGTAAGTGGATAGATCTCTCCTATTTCCTCGAGTCTAGAACCGTCCTCAGATGCAGGGCACGCTGTCACTAGAGAGGACCTCAAAGCTATGAAACCTACATATGCCAGGGTGCAGTATGGTCAGAGCAAGCCAACGCCTCGAACTCCTTACACGATCCTCCAATCCACCTAAAGGTAGAGCACTATTCACTACTAGTCTTAGATATAACCCCACCCAAACGTAAGTGAGCGATAAGTACGAAAAGTAGCTGCTGTGACTGGTGGTAAACTAACTCGGTCCTTAAGCGGCTGAGAGCGAGCACTCTACCAACAAGTATGTGCCGAAGCACCTGCTGCGTACAAGTACACCACCTACTCCTTAGTAACAAACAAGGTACCCACCATAGGTACGTGGTATGTAGAGAGTTCAGAAAGCTCTCTCCCAGCAAGGCACTCCTCAGTACCAACTATGGCTCGCTCCCACCAAGTACACATCAAGGATTCACACTCACCCAAAACACACGCGAGAATGTTCAAGGAATCCCATCACCAAATCCATGGTAAATGCCAATCCATAACTCAAAAAGCATGTATATGGATTAATAAGTGGTGGACTAGCTAGGGGTCTGTAGCTAGTCCACAAAAGTAGGTAAATAAGAAAATATGATAAACAATTATCAAGGCATGGCTAAAACATTGGCTATGCAATCCATCATCATCAAGCAAGCAATATAAGTAAAGCGCTAGAAACTAAGCATGCATAGGATCTATATGATTAGGAGTGACATGACACCTTGTCTATAGTCGATCGGGCCCTCCTCGGCGTAGTCAGGGTCTTGAAGGTCTTCCTAGTCGTAGCTCGGGTCAGATAGAATAAGATACGACGAAACATAAATTAAATGGCATTACATCTAGGCAAAAACTTCAAGAAAGCCAAATTTATAATATCCAAATAACACCAAACTAGCTACAAATAGAACGAGCTTGATTTTACAAATTTAATGCAACCGGTTTCATATTTTTCTAAGTTAAAATGAATTAGTTATGATTTTTTAAATATTAAAGGGTTTATTTAAATATTTAATTAATTTCAGAAAAACACTTATTAAAGAGGTGACACGTGTCAACATGGGGGTTGGGCCACGTGTCATGCTGACATCATGCTGACCTCAGCATTGACTCTGGTCAATGGACAACGTTGACCCGGTAACTGGTGGGCCCCACTGGCCCACGGACAAACCCCACAGGTGGGCCCCACGGCCATGCCACGTGGCCGGCGGCGCGGCATGGCGCATCACAGCGCGCGCGTGCGTGGGCGGTGACTGCACACAGTGCGGGGCTAGCGTGGTGCGGCAAGCAGACGCGGGCACGTGCGGGGTGGTAGACAGCGCACGGGCGCAGGCTAGCGTGGTGCAGCGAGCATACGCGGGCGCGGGCATGGCGAGCGCAGCAACACGAAGCGAAGGCAGCGGCGCAAAGCAAGCAGCGCGAAGCGGCACTCGTGAGGCGCGGCAACCGGCGCGGACGGGCTCTGGTGCAAAGGCCTAACTACAACAACTAAGCTACGGCTATGGTGCAGAAAGAGAAAAGAGACGGGGAGTGGAGCTCACAGCGGAGACGGTGGCGAGCGGCGGCGTTCCGGCGCAGCTCCGGCTCCTCCTTCCTTCTGGGACGGCCTTCCTTCTCCCGCGAGCGGCTCCACTCCTCCTCTTCCTTCTCAGCTCCTCCCCCTTCCTCTCTTCCCTTTTTCCCCTCTCTTCTTCTCCCGGTGGCAGCGCTAGGCCGAAGCCTTGGTGGTTGCGGCGAGCTGGGCGTGCGGCCTCCTTTTGTAGGCGGAACAAGGCGGTGCGAGGGCAAGGATGGCTGCAGCCATCCATCCTCGGCATTCGTGCCCAAGGGGGACGTGGCGGCCATCCCGCAACTCCTGTGCTAGGGTTAGGGCGCGGCGGCAAGGGCAGGGTGGTCCTTTCCTGCCGCGAAAGGACTACGGAGGCCTCCCCACCGGGAGAGCGTACCAGCATAGCGCAGGGGCACACCCATGACTCGGCACGCGCGGAACGCGTGAGGGTGGCGGTGAAAAGAAGAATAGTGCCAGGTGAGCGGGCCGGGCTGGGCGAGCGTGCAGGCAGGCGAGACGGCCTGGCAGAGCACGTGTGTGCGAGGCGGCCCACGAGCGATTGTGGGTTGGCAGCTCCTGGTGGGCCGAGCAAAGAGCGCGGCGAGCTGGCCAGGCGGCCGGGCGAGGCGTGGAGGCGGGCCGGGTGTGGCTAGTGGGACGGCGAGGCAGGCCAGGCCTAGGAAGCTAGATAGGTTAGCTTAGGTTTGATTTAGATTTAGGTTTTGAGTTTTAGTTTGAATTTTGATTTGAACTCAAAATTCAAACTTCACACAATCAATAACTCCAAATAAGATTCAAGAAAACCAAATCAAGCCACACATATTTTTGGAAAAGAAATTTAGGGTGAGAGAGACATTCATAGCTTTTCAAATGAGCACAACATTCAACCAAAAAGTTTTAAATTTTTCAAAATTTTCACACATTCAAATATTACAAATTTTTTTGGAATATTACAAATGGCCTGCACCTAAATTAACACATATATTTGAGATGACACACCTTGGTAAACTGAGACACATTATTGTTGCCATTGGTAGACTTGTCCTGTGATGAATTCCAATGTGAATAATGCGTATGGCTAAATGCCAACGATGTGTACCAACTGATTGTCCTTGTGCCTTAGGCTAGCCTTCTAGTCATGACCATAACCACCGGCGGGTTAAGTCAGGCTAGGTCATGTGCACAGGATTGCCTCGACCACAAGGACCACATGTAAGATGAGAAAATCACGAGTCCTGGTGGAACTGAGGCATTATAATTGTTAGGTGACTTATTTTGTGTATTTGTGATGTGCAGATAAACTCGGGAGATGAAAATGTAGATTAACTTGAGACATGAATTCAGAATGTATAGATGGATTTTAGTGTAATTTTGTGCTAATGGCCTGCACCTAAATTAGCACCAGCAGGAATACTCCATTAAACCTATATGGAAGTAGTTAGAGCTGGCACCAACAATCTATTATTCGTTGTCACACCCTGAAATTTTTGAAATTTCAAGATGTGATTAAAAAGAATAATTAAACAATAATTTTCTCATAATCTTAAAATTTTCCCAATATTTATTTTTCTTGACAGGAAATTTAGTATAGGAAAAACAATTGGTTATTTTTTAAAACTAAATAAAGTTGTTCTGTGCTTCTCCTATAAATACGAATGGAAGCCTGAGCAAAGGCACCCAGCTCAGCACAAGCAAGCATTTGGCTCCACTCCTGTGCGAGTGCTACTGGTGTCCGGCGTGAGTTCTGTGCTTAATCACAAGCCACCGTGCCAGCCTCGAGGCTTTCCTTGCCTGCCCAGGCAAGGAAGAGATGGCCTCGCTGCCCTTCGGCAGCACCGCCAGTGTCGACTGCAATCAGGTCCGGCGTTGTTATGTGCATTTTTATTTAGATGGTTTGGAGATAGTTTGTAAAATTTTGTAGAGAAAACGACGAGCCATCTTCTGTTAGATGTTTGACCAAAAAGTTTGTCTAACTCTGATAGAACTCCAGTAAATCCCATTTGTCTAACTCCGGTAGGTGCACCTGAGGATGCATGATTCTCCGCTAGCTCACTCTCTCAGCCAGTTTCAACTCTAAAGGAAAATGCCACAATTTTTCATTAAGAAGAAACAACTTTCTCCCAGTCTAGAAAATTCCTGAACCCAGCTTTTTCTGCTGGATGCTACTCAGGTGCTCTAACTACTAGGGTTAGTGGCCCTTTCCTCTCATTTCTGTAGCTGCTGCTCAATTGACTTCACTAGTTGCTGTATTGTTGTGTGATATATGTGAAAGCAGTAGTCACGCGGAATAAACAATAGTTTGGCTTCGAGTATCTAAAAATCCTGCTATGGAGCCATCAGTCAGCAAGTCATATTGTAATCTCAGTCAGCAAGTCATATCGTAATGCTATGAGTCGTTAGTAACCCTTCTTAAGAACCCTATTCTCAAAAAAAACAAACTTCTCAAGAACCCGCCACATTGATTTTGTTTCTGAGATCCTATCATGTCTATGAGGTTTCTGAAGCTGTTACGTCTGAATTTTGATGACAATTCAGGAGTGTCGAACATGTGCGCTCTTCTGAGCAGTAAATTTTCACATTATGTATTAATTGGACAATTGTACTCTAGTCAACTTGCTGTACTAGAAACATTCGATGGTTGTTGTTTGTACAAGAAGTGAAAGCGTTTTTCCTAGCTATTTGTCAGCTTTTGGTAGAAACAAATGGCTCTACACAGACACTGATTTTGAACAGGCCAAAACAGCTTAACGCACTCTCTTCCACAATGGTACGTTAAGAGTTCACTAGTATTAGAGTACCTAGATTTACTTTTAGAATAGTGGGTACAGCATGATTGTTCTTTCATGTTGCAGATTAAGGAACTCCTAAGGTGTTTCATTGCTTACGAGAAAGACGATGGAGTTAAATTGTTGATTATGAAGGTATCTTCTTTGAATTTGAGGCGTGGTAGAACTTAGATTTTAGATGTCTATTATTAGTATTAAAGTACAAGTGATTGACTATTTTCTCCATCAGCTTAGACTTTTGAGTTGTACTAGTCAGTGCATACAACTCAACAATTAGAGAGAGAGTTCCCATAGAAATTACCAACTAGGTAGTGTTGGGAAACATGAGTTGGCCATGCATCTCTCTCAAAATCAATAACACGAACTTCGAGGTGGTTATTTTTTTAAGCACTTTACTCTGTTCTACTTTCAAGCACATGATTCATATTGAACTTGTATGAGGCTCTAATGATGCTTGTTGCTATGCTAAGGCTTGCAAAAAGAAAGGGAACAATATTTGCAATTGTCATTGCTTGTATTCCATTGATTCTAACTCTCTTCACTTCTTAGAACACCTTCAACTTGCTATAGAGCTTACTTTAACTTGCTGTTTTTTCCCTGTCAGTTCATTTTGTTTCTCAATTCCTTCTATTATTAGCTCCTTTGGATTGATATGATAGTCATCCTTTAATTATTGCCTAGATGCCTACTTTTGATCTTATTGTTTGTCATTGTATTGAATCGTCGCTTGTTTTCAGGGGAAAGGAAGAGCATTTTGCGCTGGAGGTGATGCTGCTGTAGGTTTCCAGTCTGTACTTAATGGTAATTACAGCTTTAGCTTGTCTATGAATCAAATACTATCCAAAGCCATTGTCTTCTGTTATCTGACTTAATAGTTAATACCCATGTTACATGTTGCAAATGGGCCTAATTTTTTCTCACACATTTTATTGACTGTGCTGTGTGTTTAATTCTTAAATTAGAGGGATGGAAATGGGGTGCTAATTTCTGCAGAAATCTGTATTTGTTAAACTACATAATTGCAATTTGTATCAAACATCAGGTGAGCTGCATCTCTTCATAGTTATTCATTGTAATAATTCATTTCTCCATTCCTGCTTGCCTCTAAAGGCTAGAAAATTTGACTATAGGTTTCTCTTATCACTGGAATTGTCATGGGTGGAGGTACTGGTGTTTCTTTACATGGAAGATTTCGAGTTGCCACTGAGAAGACGGTATATCACTACCACAAAAACGAGTTGTAGGAGCACCTATCTTCATTCAGGAGCAAACAAAGAATACCAACCCCTGTTTGCTTTCAAGCACATTGTAGCACTAGCCCGCTCCAGAAAATCGATTTCCAGGACCATCCATGTTGGAATCGTGCCTAGAAATGCCTCGATTTTGAAAGGCGAATCGAAAACATAAATGCCCTTGAAAATCATCATTTCCAAAGGCATGCTGAGAGGGACCTGCCCCTAGAAATGAAGACCAATTCTAGGGGCAGGTGATGGCATCAATCACTCCTAGAAATCGATTTCTAGAGACAACTGGTAAGGCGTATCACCCCTACAAAGGATCCTATGCAAATAATTTGTATTTTTTTATACAATTTTGGATCAAGACAAACTTTAAATAACAATTATCAAGCTTAAAGAGATCTGAAACTTTTTAGTTTGTAAGTTTTTCATTTGAGATTATTTAGTGGTCCAAAAATTCACTATAAGTTCACATAATTTTTAAATTCAAATCTTTAAATTTTTCAAACAACATAACGAAGGCACATCCTAACCAAAGTTGTAGTGCTCAATGGGATCTATAACTTTATAGTTAATATTTTTTTCATTTTAGATCATTTAGGGCCGTAATTATTCCATATAAGTTTTGAAAAAGTTAATACAACCTTATCTAGTCGTCATAGGTGACTTTGTGGTGCGTTAGTTGGGGAGCTTTCGCACGAGGCTCAAGTCATGGGTTTGAATCCTATGATGTGTGTGATGTATGATGACTGACAATGTGTGTGTTGGCTATTTCGGTACAAACAAAGTTTTTTCCTACTTTTTGGAGGCTATTCTTTTTTTTGCCCCAATTTTTGGAATCGATTTCTAGGCGGTTCATGTCATGGTCTGCGTATAGAAATTAATTTGTTGGGGGTGGACTACTACATGAACCGCCTCCTAGAAATCCATTTGTTGGGGGTTGTTCAAGGACCACGCCCGCAAATGCTCTATTTTGTAGCTATGAAAAGTAGGAGGGACCTTGTGTCTGCCCCCTGCAAATATGGTTTTGATCGGTCCTATGAATGGTTTTTGTAGTAGTGTATGCTACGGACGCCATTTTGTGAGCTTGATCTTTGATAGTAGTTATACTTATTTGGAATAACATGGAGAATCTTTCTTGCTTTTTATTGGAAAACCAAAATAGTTTCAAGTACCAAAATATTTCTCATTTACATTTTGAATATCCATGCAGATTTTTGCAATGCCAGAAACAACTCTGGGTCTCTTTCCAGATGTAGGGGGCTCATATTTTCTGTCTCGGCTACCTGGGTTCTATGGTTACCATATATCTCCTATCTTTATTCAGTTGAAATACATGTACCATGTCATTGCTATCTAGTCCCTCCATTCGAAATTGTAGGTTGTTTTGACTTTTCTAGATACATAGATTTTTTCTATGTATCTAGGCATAACATATGTCAAAATGCACATGTATTTAGAAAGGTCAAAACAACCTACAATTTTAAATGGAGAGGGTATTTAATATCGTTGGATATTATTCACAATCCTTAAATATTATGCATCCTCATATTATCCTTAATTACCATGCACTTCATTGAATTTTAGCAATTGTGCTTCTTATGAAAATGATATGTGGAAGTGATCACGGAGATATAATCATATACAAAGTAATGAAGAGTACCAATTTTTTTGTTTTTATTTGATTTGCCGGTTCCATAAGGTTAATTAGTTGTACTGAGTGTCGTCAGTCTTCTACTTGATGTCAAAGGTAGCTTGGGGGATCTTTTCACTAAACTATTATCATGTCTTTGTCCAGGAGAGTATGTTGCTCTTGCTGGTGCCAGATCGGATGGTGCAGAAATGCTTGCATGTGGTCTGGCAACTCATTTTGTCCACTCAAATGTAGGTTCACCTGTAACTTCAATTTTAACCATTAGCATCACCAAGCACCCTTTCTATAAATTCTTCAAACAACGACCAATCACCATAACTGTTAACTTTTGCTTTCAGATATGATATTTCCTGTTACAAAATTACAACTATGTTTATTATTTTCTGGAACATGCTACATAAATCCTGACCTCATTGATGTAATATTTGCATGCTTTCATATTATTTTTGGCCTGCGTTGTTAAGGTTGTGTATGTAATATGTGTATCAATATGTAACTCCTAGTAAATTCTCTTTGTTCCCCAGAGGCTGCTATTGCTTGAAGAATCCTTTCATTGTGTGTGGTATTATCGATCAATTTAGTGAACAGCCATCACCGAAAGAAAATAGTTCTTTGAATAGGTAAGAGTGTTTCTGATTGAATGACTGAATTATGCCATGTTTCATAATTTCATTAGCTTCATTCCCTGGTGCTCCCCAGGTTGGAAATCATCAACAAATGCTTTTCCAAAAGGACAGTTGAAGAAATTATATCTTCTCTTGTGAGATTGTTATAGTAATTGCAATTTTCTATGGGTTCACCTATTCTGTCCTGCAAAATTAATTAATTAGCATCTATTATGTTAGGAGCAAGTGGCCTCAAATTTACCTGATGAATGGGTTGATGCAACGATCCAATCCTTGAAAAATGCTTCTCCAACCAGTTTGAAAATCTCTCTGAGATCGGTATATATCCAACCTCATATCTATGATTTTAGCCCACTGCCGCATTTGTGTCCATAAGAATATAATTGTTTCATTCTCAAATTTCAGATAAGAGAAGGGAGAACACAAACTGTTGGGGAGTGCTTGCATTGGGAATATAGAATGGTTTGCCATGTCATGCGTGGTGACTTCAGTAGAGACTTCTTTGAGGAATATATCAACATCCTTAACACTTCTATTTTTCATTAATGATCTCTCTACTTTGTTGTCTTTGCGGGGCAAGGTCTGTACCTAACATCATATTTCTATTGCAAGGATCAAAACCCAATGGTTCGTATTTTCTCATATTTAGCGCATTTAGATTGAAATTTGTTTCTGACAGTTTATTTCATCTTAAATATTCTTTTGATAATGGTTATTTTCTTTATGGGGGGTATATTTGGCAGTGGATGCCTCCAAGGTTGGAACAAGTACATAATGAATCAGTCCAACAATATTTCTCTACAATTGATGATCCACGGTGGGAAGAGTTAAACCTACCTACCAGGCATTCCCACGGGAGAAATATTAAGTCCAAACTTTGATTGAAATCTTGGGCAAAAGATGTGAACGAATGGAGCCTCGGTGCTGGTCAGAATAATAATTAATTAATCATCTCAAGTTTGGGGAGAGTTTGTACACTACAAACTAAAAATGAAATAATGTTGTTTATCGTAGAAACTCTTTGTTATGTACATGAAGTTCTACCCATTTTATAATAATTACTATCGACTTCAGATGTTGTGATCTCATATGGTTTGTTGATAGATGATGAGCTTTGTAAGAGAAATTTGGAATTCTAACATAAGGTGGACTTGACTACAATGTCATCCCACAAATGGATTACAACTATCAAATTTCTTCTCCCTATACATAATGTTGTATATATATTTCTAATATATTTGATATTTTCATTTCTTTAGCTATGTTATAGGGCAAAAAACAACCCTAGGCTCACCCCCTTGCTTGGTCATCTTCCCATCACTCTATCCTGTGGCAAGGACACATCGCCATCATTGCCATGTAGTAACGCGACCTGCACCATCCTAGGCCGCACCATATAAACCGATAGTGTGAAAAATGCACTCACCAGATTTTTAGTAGGACAAAAGGGTGAGCCACAATGCGCCAAATTATCTGGTGTTGAAATATTAAACTCATCGAAGTTTACAGTGGCAATTGAAGAAGGGAGTCCTATGATGATGCTGAGGCACACACTAGAATTTATACCAAAACAAATGTCCAGAGAGCAGCAAATAAATAACTTTAGTTTGTACAAAAAAATATAAATACCTAATTTAAAATTTGGCACAGGGTCTAAAAATTTTCGGGATGGCCTAGCCCTAGCCGAGGATAAAAGTCAGTCGGGCATATAGAAGAGACAAAAGACCCTTTTGAGCTGATGGAGGTGGATAAGTAGCCTGTTGAAGACAAATGGTCAAGACCAACAAACCTGTCTCTCTGGGGTTGTGCGACCTATGTACGTGCATCAAGAGTATTGGTTTCGAGCTGCTCGAAACCAAACAGTAAAGAAATAAAACACTACTCTACATAGACTTAGAGACCCATATAGCTTTTTCACCCAAAAAGAATCATCCTTGTACAGTGGGGGTGAATCCCTATTTATAGGACGGCGAAAAGACTTTTCCCTTTAACTCTTTTACCCTTATTTATAAACTATATTTTGAGATTATGTCTTACAAAAAGGTTATTAATATAGACATATTTAACTTATCTTATTCTTCTTTGATCACACCTTCCTTCATAGCACTTTCGCTTGAACCACCTTTTGGCAGCTGGACTCCCTTATGTAGATCAAAGGTGTCTGTCACTGGAGGTGGCGTGAATCGGAAATGGCCTTTTGTATTGCTGTTATCTCGTTATGTCTTCCATAAGTTTCAATTCTGAACCTCCACCTTTCACATGCACACAAGCAAAATAGATGTGATCCATGTCCCGATGGTCCATGATCGACACGATCAAAGGTAATAACTTAACCTGAATTAAGTTCCAACCCTTATAAAAGACCAAGAGAGAGCAACTAAAGACACTACTGATGAGGCTAGTGCTACTATAATCTGCATTTCTTCATGAAATTCTAGCCTTGTAATCTTGTCTTCCATACATTTGCGCACTAGTATTTTAAATTATGTATTTTGAAAGTCGAATTAGATAACATGACTCGGTTATAAAATTCGTACAAAAATAATGGAGCTGACTCAATCTCATAAGGGAGATACAAATAGGATTATTACTAAAGAAACATGCTATTTCGTTTCCAACATGAGATTCTTGATGCTAACGTTAATCATGATCATAATGCTGAGCTTCCTGACATAAGAGTCATCATCAATCTATTTGAAGGCTCCACGAAGTGCAAAACCGGTAGGGATGCAAGTTATATATATTTTGGGTCATTGGGTCGGCTCAGAAAGTTGATAAAATGAACTAGAATGGCATTTCACGTAAATAATTTGGAAGGATAAATGAATTAGAGTGGCATGCCATCATAATTAATCAGCGGACCAGAAGACACTGTTAGGTAAAACTGGTGCGACCGTTTGATTAAAGAAGAAATGGGCTGGATCAGACCTGTATTATAGTTGAGCCTGTTTAGGGCCCATATCCAATTGGAATCTGCGAATCCAACCAAGCCTTAGTCCCCAGAAGCCCATCGAGACCGTCTTCACGCGTGCGACCCGGCGTTTCCTCTGCCGCCGGGCGCTTGCCGGCCGCCGCCGCCGCCGCCGCCGGGCCGCCTCGTCCTGGTTCCTGGTGTATCCCCTGTCCAGCAGGTAACCCTTCCTCCACGTCCCGTTGCTCTCCCACCTCCTTCGGCGGCGGCAACCTAGATCCCCTCGTGCCGCCGCCAACCTCGCCGCCGCCGGCTTCATTTAGCCTGCCCCCGATCTCTGCATCTCTCGGAAAGCTAGCGACCAGCCGAGTGGTACTGGTGCCGCCCGGTGTCCCTTGAGCCTAGGCTGGTTGACGCACCGCCACTCGCCACTTCTGTTTTCAAATCTCTCGAAGCATTTAGAATCAGCAGGCTACTTACATCGCCGGGGCTTCTAAGTATTTATGTTTAATTTGGTAAACAAAACATGTTCAAATTAGTGGCTCATTGGATCTATAAGGGCAGGAACAAATGCTCAATCGTAGGGGAAAAAAATGGTTTCTTTGTGAAGTGTAGCGCCAAAGCTTGTGCATTTGTTCGAGCCATTTTTCCATGTCTATAATTTTCTGTTTGAGAGCATGTGTTGATGTATGGCAGGCTATATGCTGCAAAATGGCGCAACCTTCTGTCATCCTAGCAACCGCAAGTTATGATCACACAATCAGATTTTGGGAAGCCAAGAGTGGTCGCTGTTACCGCACGATTCAATACCCTGACTCTGTAAGTATTGGCTACTGGCATCAAGAATAGAGCTATCTAGTTTAGCAGAAATCTTACATGCTGTTTGTCTTCTGTAATATGTTGTCTGCAGCAAGTTAATCGCCTTGAGATAACCCCAGACAAGAGATTTTTAGCTGCTGCTGGCAATCCTCATATCCGCCTTTTTGACGTCAACTCAAATAGCCCTCAACCGGTACGCTTACATGTTTTCAACAACAAGCAGTATGAGTCATCATGTTCCTTTTCCTTATTTGATGAGAATACACCTAGCAGGTAATTAGCTATGATTCGCATACTAGTAATGTGATGGCCGTGGGATTCCATTGTGATGGCAATTGGATGTACTCTGGCTCTGAGGATGGCACTGTGAGAATCTGGGATTTACGGTGAGCTTTTAAAACCTAATGCCCTGTATATTATTTCTGAAGTTGCAAGCTATTTTACTTGACCTGCAGTTTGTAGTGAAAACTTGAAAAACTATTCTTAACTAGGGGACAATCTGGTGCTGATACATCTCCAGGTGCTATCATTCAAACTCGCAACATGGTCCGTTGGATTTTTTAAATGGACTAGATTATAAGGAAACTTAAAAGGGCACACATTTGAACATTTTTAAAATAGCCACCTCACAAAGAGATAATTCATCTGCAAAGAATCCCAACACACCAATATTATCAAAATCTGATTATCTGAGCCCTCCAAATCTCATACAACTTCCTACATGGGAGTTTGTGTGGTAGCACTAATAGATGATGTCAATTAGAATATTAGATATTAGTGTTCTAATTATGTATGGTGTTTACCATACTATACTTTTGCTCCAGGATCCACTTTAATTTTTTTTTATTTGTGCATCTATGGTTTCAGAACTGGCACTTGTCAGCGAGAATATGAAAGTCGCGCAGCTGTCAACACTGTAGTCCTACACCCAAATCAGGTTATATCCATTTTCTTCCTTGTTTTTATTTGTGTATCCTTAAGTGTTTTAACTGATTTCAAATTTCGTCATCCAAATACCACATTGATTTGGACTTGGCTATAAACTTATTGGCTAGCTAGGGCTTTTGTGCATGATTTTGTTTTTGGAGATTGTTTGGCATTGAATCCTTTGCCAATTCGTAGTGCAAATATGCTGACAAAACACAACTGACTGCAAGTAGCTGTGAAGCTATTTTTTCTTTGTGAATTCAGAAGCTTCAATGTTGTTATGTACCCATGTTGGATTGGGGTAGTAAACTGGACTTTAATGGCTTAACTTCATCACAAACTGCAGAGATGGCTTGCTATTTACGTGTTCAGTCTGCATTACTCAACTGCAGCCAACTAGCTGGCAGTGCTACTATGCTGAACTGGGCCTATGTCCAGCCTCTTGTTTTTTAAAATTTTCTGTTAAACACGTAAATCATTTTCTTATACTGAATAAATAGCAGTATTAATGTTTCCAGCCTTGATGGATGATTTTAGTTCTATTTTGCCAATTCGCCCCTATTACTTCTGTTTGTTTCTGTCCACTATATTTAGTAACACTGTATGTTTTTTTCCAGAAAGAACTGATATCTGGTGATCAGAATGGTAACATTCGTGTGTGGGATTTAGCTGCTAACTCATGCAGCTGTGAGTTGGTGAGTCAAATTCCAGTTTTGTGGCACTACTGTGCAAGAACACAATTGATGTGTGGGTTTCGCTTATCTAGGTACCAGAGGTTGATACTGCTGTAAGATCTCTGACAGTCATGTGGGATGGGAGTATGGTGGTTGCTGCAAATAACCGTGGGACATGTTATGTTTGGCGGCTGCTTAAGGGTACTCAGGTCAGTCAGTTCTGCTGACCTATCTGTTCTTAAATATAGAAGCATGTGATTTCTGAATTTTCCAATTTGACAAATTGTGTTGTATAGACAATTACCTGCTTTGAACCTCTACACAAATTGCAAGCCCATGATGGCTACATTCTGAAGTGCCTGCTTTCACCAGAATTTTGTGACCCTAACAGGTAGGTAATGTTATGGTCTAAAAGAACTATTTTTCATGTTCCTTCCAGTGTATTATTGTGTCCTTCTTGGTTTTCATGTAACACATTTGGGATTGTTTTGTAGGTATCTCGCCACAGCATCATCTGACCACACTGTAAAGATTTGGAATGTCGATGGCTTCAAGCTGGAAAAAACTTTAGTCGGTAATGTTCAGAGTCTTCTTTTAACCAACTTTCCATCCCAGATTCACCCCATGCTTCTGAATGAAATCCTGAAACCCTGTTGGCAATCGACTTTATCAGGCCACCAACGCTGGGTCTGGGACTGTGTGTTCTCGGTTGATGGCGCTTATCTGATAACTGGTACGAACTACGCCTTGCCTCGCCCTATCTTCATTAGAACCCATCAGTTCCAGAGTTAACCAGATGAACTGTTTGTTCTCTGTTGCAGCTTCTTCTGACACCACCGCGAGGCTATGGACGATGTCGACTGGGGAGGCCATCCGGGTGTACCAGGGCCATCACAAGGCGACCGTGTGCTGCGCTCTCCACGACGGAGCCGAATCAGCCCCTTCGTAATAAGCATGCTGTTTGACTCTGCAGTCTGTATATACTTTCGATTGTAGAACTGTTCAGCAGTAGCACTCTTGTACCCTGAGAACTTTGAGAACTAGTGGTGGTTTTTTTTTTATGATAAAGGAACTAGCGGTGGTTGAAGGTTTTTTTTTAGTTTCTTCAAAAACTAGCGGTGGTTGAAGCTCAGTTGCTGAAACGCTGGGTTGTAGTTGCTGCGCTATGTAGCAAGGCTTTGGGGCTCTGTACAAATAATTCGCATGCTGTTAGTGGATGTTTCTGCAAAATCGAAATCAAGTGTCATAGTTGTACCTTTTTTTTTGTAAGTTGTACCTTTTTTTCTTCTCTTTTTTTTTTGTTTTTTTGTTTTGAAGATGCGCAGGAGAGTTGTTGGCTTGTTGCGTATCGAGTCTGGTTCACAGTGCACAGGGATCCAACAATATAATAGGCGAAACACAGCACATTTTTTTTTCTTTACATACAAATGCCCGCATGGTCCTATTACTAGCAGCCATGCGCACGACGCGAGCATGCAAACGCCGGAGGCGACCAAGAACATCGTGAAGCCGGAGATCCTCTGCGGCGGCGCCGGCCGGCCTGTGCCGGGTCGTCGTCAAGGTGTGATCGGCTGCTCCAGCTCCGGCCGCCACGGGCTGCCGTGGTGGTGCAGCGGGTCCGGGCCCCCCGGCACCGACCGCAGCTCCGGCCTCACCCTGCCCCCCGCCGCCGCCACTGCAGTCCAAGAAGACGATGACCACGACGGCTTGGCCTTCACCGTCGTGCCGCGCAGCTCCTCCGCCGTCACGACATGTGGTCCGGAGAGCGGATGATCCCTACCGCCAAATGATCCACCGCTGGCGAGACCTGAAGAAGAACAGGTGCAAAAGAAGATGAGAACGAAGCTGCTGAGCTCGATCGATCACAAGAATATCACAAAACGCACAACACTAGTGAATGCAAAAGAAGATTTTTACCAGCACGCTACAGCCTACAGGCATCAGACCGAGGTTGGTTGATGCCAAATAAAAGGGAGAGAGGAAACGAAGAGTTTTACACAGAGAGAGATAAAAAAAGATTAAACAAAAGGTAAAAGCTTGTTCGTACCAGTGCTAGGGCGCCCCTGCACTGGATGAACCAGCAACGCAAGGAGGCAGCAGCACGCGGCCGCCGCCAAGCACAGGAAGAACCGGGCCATGGCTTTGTTGGGCAACAACGACCTGGAGGCGGGACCTGGAAGAACCGGGGTGTAAAACCAGAGGACAGACACAGCCAGCCTCAAGAACTAGCCGTGCTAGCTGTAAATGTAATTTCTAGTACAAAACATGAGACTTGTGCTTGTTCTTGGGATAGAGAGATGCAGAGGGCTACTTCATTTATAGACGCAGATGCAGAGTTCAGTTTGTACCGTGTGTAGTACTACGCAGGTGAATGAAGCCCAGAGATGGTGATGGATGCAGTAAAATCGTTCCGGATCAAACGGGCCTGGGGTAAATTCCCGGCCATCCGGGTGGTTAACTACAGTTTAGGCGAGCGTGACGAGATGCCGGCCGTCGCGTCGGGAAACTTTACTGTGCTTGTCTGTTCTGGGAAAAGGGAGCTAGCTGCAAAGATTGTGTGGGGGACTGGAGCTCGAGCCATGGAGCAGGAGTGCAGGAGCACTGGAGTGGAGATCCTGCGGATCCAGTACGCAGTCAGCGGGGAAAGGGAATTGATGACCGCATCTTTTGCTTGCCCTGACGTGCCTTGGGCCTGCCCAACTTTGGGATGCCTAAATTACTGTAGCAACACTGTAATGTTTCGTTTGTATTTGTGAATTATTGTCCAAATATTGACTAATTAGGCTCAAAAGATTCATCTCGCAAAGTACAACAAAACTATGCAATTAGTTTTTGATTTCGTCTACATTCAGTACTTCATGCATGTACCGCAAGTTTGATGTGAGGGGAATCTTCTTTTTACATAGTGACAAAATTAAATTTGAGGGTGAACTAAACAAGGCCTTGGTTTGGTTCGAGAAAGAAAAGCTGGGCGTGCATGGCTGCATGCACTCATGTGCAAACAAGCAAAAAGGAAGAATCAAAACACTGTGCGCAGCAGAGATGCATGGAGCGATGGCTATCTAGGCACATCTAGCTCGACCGTGCATTGAACTCGATCATGGACCCTTGGACGAGCAACCGGAGATGAAGTCATTCTAATGACAAGGTTTCTGTCGACGTAAATAGAAGCAATACTACTACACTGGAGGCTGGCAATGGTTCAAATGCATGTCCGTGTATGTATAAGTTTGGGAGAGGAGTGCATATTGGCTCCAAATAGCCAAGTTTCAAATTGCTGGAGATTTTTGAAACTTTTTCTACATTACTATTGGCGATGCTATGAACTACATTGGCGCGGTAATGCAGGTGCAAATTCAATATATCGTTCGAGAGAAACTTCATTTGCACTAGATGACAATTTTCCATCCAGTAGTTCAAACATGATTTTTTTTTTTGGAAAGTTCACTTGAATTTCGTGTGGAAGTGGAGCATAGTATCAAAACGAACTTTGACAACTGTTAGATTTTCATAGAATTTGGGTTCCAGTTTTTGAGATATTTCTTCGACATTTCTAGATGTTGAAGGATATATAATAGATTTAGATTAATGAGCTGTAGTTATAGGGATGGCAATGCAGTTTGCCAGAGCTTCTTCATATTTTTAGGGGTGGGGGAGGGGAGGGGGCACATGGCTCCTGTTTCAACAAGTATCCAAAGGTGTGACTGAACCATGAGTAGGAGTCGTACAGGAGCGCATTCATTACTCTACAGTATAACGATCACTAGTGCCCCCTCACAGATCATTCTTTTTTTTTTCGAGGTCCTCACGGATCATTTTAACAATATGTTGATGGCGCTTCAAAAGATTACGCGCATATAAAGATATTGCAGACTCCCGGTAGATCACGAAGAACTTTTCTCACAACTCTGCGGGGCTGAAGTAGCCTTGACAATCAACTACAATAGGAGATCATCAATGTGTATGCTCTTAGGCCCGTTTGGTTCCCAGGATTAAAGTTTAATCCCTATCACATCGAATATTTAGATATTAATCAGAAGTATTAAATATAGACTAATTACAAAATCAATTGCACAGATGGAGGCTAATTCGTGATACGGTCATGATTTGACAATGTGGTGCTACAGTAACCATTTGCTAATGATGAATTAGTTAGGCTTAATAGATTCATCTTGTGAATTAGCCTCCATCTGTGTAATTAGTTTTATAATTAACTCATATTTAGTCCTAATTAGCCTCCGAAGATTCGATGTGACATGGACTAAACTTTTGCTAAGGATCAACTTAATGAGAAGAATATGACATTTTTGTCATGGGGAATGCAAGATAAGGTCCAAAGGATTCAAAAAAGTCCCTCTTATTATTGGAGATGAATTTTAATTTGATTATAAGAGTGGAATACAAATTAAATCATTAGTAGGAACTGCCAAGATAAGGTTCATGGATGCTTCTAATATATGCAACGGTAGATGGGTAATGAAACTGAGATCAGGGAGCCGAAATAAATAAATAAATAAATCGATGAATCAATCAATCATTGGTAGGATATCATCAATATGTACGGCCTTGTATAGGATGAGAAGAAGATAGATTTTGCTAAACTTACGGAATTATCCAATAGCAAAGCAAAGCCAAATAATTCCAATAGCAAAGCAAAGCCAAATAATTATTACTAGCATGGCACTTCATAATTTTATTAGAGAGAGTGCTATGGCAGATGAGTACTTCGGTATGGCGGATGATGATGAAAACTATGTTTCACCGTTAGAAGCATCGTCGTCTCAAGGAAATATAGCTACTACCCAACACGAGGACGAAAATTAAAATATGAATCAGTTTCGGGATTGGATAGCTGATGGATTGTTTAATAGATCATAGCTCTTATGTTTTGTAAGAATGAGATTTGTGTATTATGAACATTATTTGGCATAAATGAACAATTTATTTTTGGCAATGGCCAGCATCGTGGCAAGGCAGAGAAGGCCAGCGGCAAGGCATGGTGGGAACGCTGGTTGTGGGGGGCGAAAAAAAGGGCAGCGGCAAGCATTGATTAGGGGCAATTTGGTTTTTGTTCAACTGCTTTAATGACCTTTAGTCACTAGAATCAAATAGGGGGACTAAAGTTTAGTTTAATCCCTAGAAGAACCAAGCAAGTCTAAGAAAAGAGTCCCTCTTATTGTTGGAGATGATTTAATTTGATTACAAAAGTGGAAGACAAATTAATTAGGATGAGTTTGGGAGGGATCCTCGCCGAGTGTTCCGCAAGCGGAGTCGGAGTCGGAGCTGCGAAGCTCTTTTTTTTTCTTCACCATGCAGTCCCAAAAGGGCTCCGACTCCCCCACGATATGCCTAGAAACGGCTCCGACACCGTGAACATTTGGTACGGCTCTAGCTTCTCCATGCGTTGGCGAGCGTGGGGAGTCGGAGTCGGAACCCTCCGAGGTAAGGTTCATGGATGCTTTTGCTTTCAATGCAACGGCTTGGATTTTTTGCTGGGGCAAGGGGGTGAAGAAGCGATGATTGGTCACGCGCCGGAACGGCCTCGATGTGTGGCATGCAACTTGTGAAGTAGCCTAGGGGAGTACCAGCACCAGGGAGGAGGTCAGGTCAGTGGCGTTGCCGTGTTCCGGGTGGCTGGATGGTACGCGTACGCCAGGAGGCAGGGGCTGAGGGCTCAGGCTGTCAGACGCCGGCTAGTCATGGCTCCTCGGTACCTGCCTACCTGGAGATTGGAGGACAAAGCCTGGCGCGCGTGACGTCGTCCGCGCGCGGCGAGCTGGGACGGGGGCGCCATCCATCGCCCATCGACTCTATCCCGAAAAGGGATCCGGCGCCTGACGGGCATGACGCAGCGCTGGCGCCCCCGCGCGCCAGACGAGGCGGAGCTAGCACTGGCAGTTGCCGTCATCGGCGAGCGGAGGAGGGAGGGACGGGGCCGGTCGACGTGACCGCGGCGCAGGCGGGCGAGACGCGCGCTCCAGGCCTCGCCGCCTCGGGGGGGCGGCGCGCGCGCCACCATGCATGGGCAATGATGGTGGCGCCGGCCGGGCGACTGGCGAGACCGCCCGACGTGACGCAACTCACACTCGCGTCCCGTCCGGCCGCCGGGTGACCGGCCGACGGGACGGTTGGACTCGGTCGCTGGATGAGCGCGGCAGGTACCAGCATCTACGACGCTGTCCCCCGCGTGCAGCGGCAGCTCGCCGTCTCGTCCGGGGACAAATGCGGTCAGGTAGGCTATAGCCACCACCTAGGCCAGTAGTAGTAATGAATGGGAGCTAGCGGCACCTTGGAATAAAGCCGAAGGAGAACAACCGTAGTGAACAGTGCGCGCCAGCGTGCCATTCTCGCGCGCGTCAAGGTCACCCAACGTTCAGCAAGTACAGGGACGGACGCGAAAACAGTAGCGAGGCACTGGTATAAACGCTGCCTACCGATACTTTCCTCCTCATGCATCTGCCGTGACAAAGGTTTCGGCGCAGCTAGCGTACGTGCAACGGCCGTGCACGAGGCCGAGACCTTCGTTGCATTGCGCACACAGGGATACAAAAAGGTCAGCACGTATGCTACCAGCAAACCACCTCGGTTCCAAAGGATCTGTTCGCTTCAGCTTATAAGCCGGCTGAAAAGTTGAAACGGCTGATTTGTTGTGAAAGAAAAATACTGTTTTGGTGGCTGATAAGCCAGCTGAATAAGCTGAAGCGAACAGGTCCAAAATTGCTGTATCCGCAGCTCGTTACACTGCCGCATCGGTCTCTCTCTCGCGCGCATGCTAAAATCCGATCCGTACGTATTTTGTACTTTGTATACGTGGGATGTATATCATTTTGTACTTTGTAGTCTATATATATGGAAAATGGGAGATTTTGACCAATGACGACCTTATGACTCGATCACACATTATAGTTTGCAAAGTTTAGTTGATTTGAGTTATTATAATAGAATATGTTCACCTTTGGTTTGTAAAGTGATTAAATGTGAAACCTTGTTACAAGTGTGTTAGGGGTGTTTGAATAGCAGGGGCTAAATTTTAGCCCTGTCACATGGATGTTCGGATGCTAATTAGAAGGACTAAATATAAGCTAATTATAAAACTAATAGTAGAACCCCTAGGCTAAATCGCGAGATGAATCTATTAAGCCTAATTAATCCATCATTAGCGAATGGTTACTGTAGCACCATATTGTCAAATCATGGACTAATTAGGCTTAATAGATTCGTCTCGCGATTTAGCCTAGGGGTTGTGCAATTAGTTTTGTAATTAGCCTATGTTTAATACTACTAATTAGTATCCAAACATCTGATGTGACAGGGGCTAAAGTTTAGCCCATGCCTCCCAAACACCCTTTAGAATGTATCTATGCGGGTATGTGTGGGCATGGGTGTGATTTGAAGGAAAAGTGTTCTTCATTTCAACTCACACCTACGCGCACGTGGCCGACCGACCTCCATTGCATTGCACACAGGGATTAGGGATCCAAAGGTTACTTGTCAATACGCATGTTACTGGAGCAATCCGATCTGTGCGTATCCGCAGCTCCTTGCATTGCCACGATTTTCTCTCTCTTTCTGATCGCTCAAATCCGATCTGTGCGTATTTTTCATACTACTCTCGATCCGCATCATGCACGAACCTTTTGGATCGGACGATCGCGGTCTCAACTATACAACCTGATACATATGCAACTATATATGATATTATATTTGACCAATGACAACCTTATGAAAAGTGTTCTTCCTTTTAACTCTTTAACCTAAAATATCTTCATAAGGTCTTTTCATCGGCAATGAAAACTTTTCAAGCATAAAAATGTTGTTCAAATCACCTAATTTTAACACACAACCTAATCAAAATGCTTGGGAACGTCTATATATTACCTGCGTGTTTTAGACTTGCAACAAACGATTTTTTTTTCAAATCACCTAATTTTAACACACCGTACTGGCTTAGATTAGATCTAATTTGTTATAAAAAAAGAAAAAAAACATGTGCTATTTTAGGGTACAACAGGAAAACAAATTATGCCATCATCATCCGAAAAATTTGGAAAAAGGAAAAGGTGTGTATTTGTGACATGTGGCCAATGATTTAGTTGCATCTCATTTGGTTTCATGAAATTTAATTCCTTTTAAAAACAATTGTATATGCCGAGGAAAAAGATAGTAGAAGTTGAGGTGAGCACGTATGCTTCGTCAACGTATACGGGTATACTACAACTACAAGACCATGATCAGAAGTCACGTAACGCTGACGAGTGGGTCCCACGCCCGCAGTCCCCTCCCACCCTCCTCGAGTCGTGGCTCCGCGGCTTCTCGCCGCCGTCGCGCGTGGTGATCTGCGCCGTCCACGACATTGCATCGAGCACCCCCGCCGGCGGCATTGCCACAAACTCGGACACTCCAATGGGCCGAAAGAGCAAGAAGGGTGGCGGCGGCGGCAGCAGGAAGCCGCCCCGCCCGGACGGGGGCGCGGCGCCGCCACCCTGCCCCCCACCGACTAACGCGGACTGGGACGACTCCACCGCCGCCTTCCGGAAGGAGGCCGAGTCCGCGATCCGCGCCCGGTCCGACGACGGCGGGGTGGCGGCGGCACGCCTCGCGGACCGCCACCCGGCGTCGCCCCTCGCGCACCACGTCCTCGGCGACGCGCGCGCAACGGCCGCGCGGGCGGGCGACGCGGTCCCGGCGCTCCGCCGCGCGGCGGAGCTCGCCCCGCGGTGCCCTGGGATCGCCGCCACTCTCGCCTCCGCGCTCCTCTACGCGCGCCGGCCCGGCGAGGCCCTCGCGGAGTGCGCGCGCGCGCTCGCCGTGGCGGACCCCACCGACCCGGGCCTGCACGCCGCCGCCTCCCGCCGCGGCGGCCTCATGGCGCCGAGCCCACAGGCGCGCGTCGCGGCGGCGCGGGAGCGGCTCCTCGGGCTCCGCGCCGACGCGGAGGCCCTGGAGGCCGCGGGGGCTCGCCACGCTGCCGCGCCGCTCCCGCCGGTGATGGCGCCGACGAAGATGAACTGCTGCTGCCGCCACGCCACCAAGCGGAGCGCGTTGACCGACGACGACCTGCGCCGCTTTCTCACGGTGAGCTTCGACGACCTGACGGCGCACTGCGACCAAACGGGCGCCGTGCATCTGCTCACCAGGGCAGTGGAGTTCGCCAAGGCCACAAAGGCGTGGGCGTACTGGCTGTGCCCTGTTTGCGACAATGTTTTCTTGGACGCAAACTCATTCGTGTCACATGTCGAGGGTGAGTACATTCATGAACTCCAAGAATTGCAGCCATTGATGCCCAAAAGAGCAACCTTGGATACCGAAGAGATTCAGTATTCCTTGAAGTGGACGTCATATGATGAGATGGGAGAAGAAGACCCTGACCGAAGAAAGGTCCTGGACAAGATCAAGGAGGTTTTTTCTTTTCTCAATACATTTAAGGCTCTCCCTGTTAGTCTTATGGACAGGGTCATCAAGTTAGCAAGAGGCAGGTCCAAGAAACCATTGCCATATTGCGTTCCTTCCTGTGTCACCTCGTTGGATTCCAGGGAACTTCAGAGGCTCGTGAAACCATTGGAACAGCTGGTTAACCATTTATCCAGAGGCTGGGAATTTGTGAGGGTTTTGGGTAATGAAGGGAAGAGCAAGGGTCGGTCTGAGATCATATCTCTGGTCCAAGATGGGAGCTTATTATTATCTTTGGACGCTGAGCAGATTGTTTCAAGTAAAAAGGATGGTTCTTGCGAGAAGGATGCAGTGTTTAGATGGCTATTAAATTCTCTGGAAGAGGTAGCGATGCCATGGACCAGCTTGAGGCAGAAGTGTGTTCATCATGGAAACGAAGTCTTAGAAAGGATATATGAAATATCAGATTCATTGCTGAGGCAATCGAATCTGAAGTGTGCTGCAAAGGAGAAAAATCATAGGGGTTATTCCCTTACGGAGGTCCTTACTTTGCATTTCAATGGTACTTATGTTTCGATTTATAGCTTAGTGTGGGTTGCGTGCAATGAAACATGGGAGAGTTATGTCTTTTAGACAGTGTAGAATAGAGGGAAGTTTCGATATATATTACTAGTAAACAGAGAAAATGCATCTCACTTTCCTCAATCCTTGTTGATTAATGTTCAGATTTTTCCTGGCAAACATGCAGGCGGAATCTATAGATGTTGAGATGTTGCTATTGGATAATGAAGTCGGCTATTTAAAGAATAAACTTGTTGAAGTCTGTACGTTTGATTACAGTGCTGCCATTTTGCCTCTTATTAGGGCCTATATATGGGTTAGTGTAGTGCTTGTCTAGCTTATTTTTACAATTATCACATGCTTTTTATCATTTTATAATCGCTTGAATCCTTGTATTCATGTTCAACAGGATAAGTTAAATAGTTCTCCTGGAGAAGACTTGAGGAATGGCGTTGATAAAGATGCTGTCGACAATGGAGATGGTTTGGATAGCCTGCATGGTGAATCTTTATTCGAAGATAAAATTCCAGACACTGATTCAGATATGCGTTTTACGATCAGTAGGACAGATGATTGTGAAAACTCCTCGCTCTCACAATCAGGTGAAACTGCAAACATCTCTCTTAATTTGTTTTTACTTATTTCTGATCATCTTTTTTCTATGAGATCCAAACACCAAACAGAAAAGGGCTTCTGAGTAGCATCACTTGTGCAAAACCATACGAGCAAGCTATATAAATATTTCCACAGCCATGTGGTAGCTGTAAAGAAATATTAATCTTGTCTATTCTAAATGGCATCTATCATTATTTATTATTCTGTTCTTTTACCATAAACTCATGAAGAACTTGTTTCGCTCTGACCAACAACATTGCAAACAGATAGCTCAAACTATTCTACTTTCGAAACTGAAAGTTTTTCAGTCGACTGTGGAGTGACCACTGTACTGCACATTACTGCTGACGATCTGCAGTTTCTTGTTGTTACTCTTCGGGTAATTAATTTTTTTCATTCTTCTTTCACAACATTCAATATATAGGTGTTTCTCCTCTAACAAAGATATTCTAATATTACTGCAGGCATTGTGGCATTTGAGGGAATTCCATGATAGATTCCTGAATATGCCACTTGTACTGCCTCATTTTACTGTTGAAGTCCACTGCATTGCCTGTCTTTTGGGAAAAGTATTTAATGCATGGGACAATGAGAAAGACCATGGAGTCACTACTTTTCCAAGTGATGTAAGAACTGCTTTCAGTGATATTTTGAACGAACGGAATCTTTTTGGGAAGGTTTGTTCCTTTCACATTTTATTTGTCACTGCTTCTGTTATCCTAAGTGGAGCCTCTGCAAAAGAATATGTGGTCCAGCATTTCTTTGGTGCTAACTACTAGATAGATGCCTGGAAGAGGTTATGATCAAAGTAGCAATGGACCCTTCATTTGGTTCATTTGTGATTCTGATAGAAGCTAACTAGTTCAATTTTATTATTTGTTTGTAGGAAGGTGTGAACATTGCATCAGAAATTGTATCAACAATCTTTGAGTCATTGCACAAGTCACATGCTTCCCTGCAGTCTGACAACGCAACTTTTGAACACCGAGCAATAAGCACAACGAGATGTCTCGATTACGTATGTGTAGGACATAATGTTTTTGGTTTGCCCATTAGAGAACAAAAGAAATGCAACTGCCTGAATGAATCTTGCGAAGAAAAGGAGCACACTACATTTTTCCACAGCGTTGATGTCAGTGCAATTCAAACAAAGGAGGTAAACAGCACTTTGTCGTATTTGATGCCCTCATGTGGAAAATACTAATTTCGGTCTCATATTTTGTTGATTGTTAAGATGAAATCACTTGGTCAGCTTCTGAGAGATGCGGACAAGAAGATGCAGTATGACAGTGAGACCTGCCCATGTGGGAATAAAAATGAGCGTTCTCTTCAATCTGCACCTCCTATTTTCGCTATTGGTACAGCTGCTTGTTCCATGTATTATTTTCTATGTTAAGATGCAAAAGAAGGAAAGGCAAAGCAAGAAACTATACACGACTAGTGCTTTGCAATGTTCGAATATTGCAGTTCCATACAAAATCAGGCTATCATATAACCAGTACAATGATATTCCAAACTTGTGTTTCCATTACCACAATAATTAAATTTAATGACAAAACATTCTTTCTTGACAATAATTTTCAACTTTACATTGCCAACTTTATCTTTCTCTTTGTACCATTGTTGCAGTTTTTAACTGGGCAGTTGACAAGGAAAGCCACATAGACATGTCAGACGTAATGATGAGCATAACCACACCATTGCAGTTCGACGTACTTTATGAAGTCCTCCGTCGAGAAGATTATAATCTAGCTACAGCTGTATTTCCTAAGAGAACCTCCTGTTTTTCATACTTGTTATTTAATTCCTCTGTTCATGAATTCTCACGTCTGCAGTGTTGTCCTCTAAATATATATGCTATGCACTTTAGGTTGTGAGCTCTATTGGGAGAGAACGGGAGAAATTTCAAATGCCTTGCTAATCCTTAACATTTATTAGCCTAAATGTGTCTAGCTCTGTATAATAAAATGGACTGCTGGCCTCTGTGCTTCGTAGTTTCATTTCAAAATATGCATGGAGTTGTACACCTGTTCATATTTGACCAGTTTATAATAGGCACACAATCTTACTTTGTAATCAGGTGTGCTGTGTTGAGGAGGAACATATCTGCTTTGCCCGGAAAGAGGGAAAATGGATCATATATGGAAGCAAGACAATAGAGGCATGAGTTCTTGATTAATGTTTCACCTTTTTGTTTTTCCTTGTATTGCTCATGATCTTTGCTTGTATTTTCAGTTTGCAGATTCTTGGGAGAGTTCACTCAATCAGTATCGCCATAGGAGTCTCCGACCCCAAATACTTTTCTTTGACTCTGTCAGATATAGAAGTATTCATTGATCACCGCTGCTGAAGCTATTTCCTCATTTGATTGAGGTAGCATTCATATGGGATAGATGCAAAATCGATTTGGTGCCACAGCCTTTTGGTACATCCTTGTCTAATTCTAATTAGATATTTAGGCCCCATTTGGCTGCATCTTGGGCCAGGTTTGTGGGCTTCAGAGTGCAATTTCTCGAGAAGTTAGCTGCAAGAGAAGCTAAGATCTCAAAGTGTTTGGTCTGAATTGCAACTTTGAAGCAATTTTGCTTGGAATACAATGAGCATTAAAAGATGCTTTTGTACATAGCAGAACCCTAATTTATTTAAAATATGATCTTGTTTGTGTTTATAGTATAATCTACTGAGAGAAATAATTAGACAAATTCACTCACTTGAAAGGAAATTACATTTAGCATGCCATAATTAAAATGAACTGCACATGATAAACAAAACTCTTAAAAATATACTGCTTTGTGGCTAGATATGGGCTCTCCAGCAAAGAAGCAGCAACGAGTTCTGATTTTTACTTCAAATTACTCCTAACAAGTAATATACTCCAAACAAAATAGAAATTCACAAGATGAAGCCAAAAGATGAAGATTAAGTCTGGATTTTTTTTAAAAATAGAGTAATTTTGGAATATTTGCTTCTCCTAGTAAACACACCAGTAACAATAACGAGCACTAATATTTCATCTATAATAATATCATCATATGATTTATAGACAATGGTGGTAAGACCATGCTATTATTAAAATAACACCTATTAGAAAAGTAGTGTTATAATTATGCATATGTGAAAAGTATCATATTTGGTTTGTTTGGTGGAGACTCCAAAATGTAATTACAACCACTTGAGATCAACTACATAGCCATCCTTGTAAAATTATAACTTGATTAACAGCCATCCTTGTAGAATTGTAACTTTTGACTAACATAAGAGGAATTAGTTGACTTTGAAAAAAGAAGAAATATATACCAAATATGATGTGAAGATAACTGTCACCCAGATGAGGATCATACCTTTAGCACCTCCATAGTCACAAATGATTATATTTTCTTTAGTCTCTTCTAGAATTGTGCAATGCTCTTTATATATATCTCGGATTATGTGAAGTAGCTTATATGTATGTCTAACATATAACGTAAAGATAAAAGAGCAACAATGGAAATTCCTAAAAATAACATTTGTTAGGTTACAACTATGCAACTAGCTACAACAAACAAATATCAAGAAATGTCTAATTTTGCTACATTGCTCCAGAAAAGAACTAAGAAAAAGTTGTAATGCACATAATAAGATTTGTCTGTTTAATTCTCTACCACATTTTAGTATGATCATATAATTTTTAATTTTACTGTACAGCTCAGGCACTGTGGAGATCCAAAATAAATATGACAAAACCTCATGAAATGTGAGCAAGCCGACCCATTAACATAAAGAGCACATGACATGCAATCTGTAGCAGGTGAAAAATTTACGTTTGCTTCATTTTTACCTAGAAAAAAGACTTTTAGCAAGAGTTGATTATGCTCTAGAGATTTGTCCACCGTTTAGTTCTCTACCAAATTTTAGTATGCCCACACAATTTTAGCACATCATACAGCTCAGGCATTGTAGAAGTTCAGAGGAGCAAAAACGATTATGTTGAAACTTATGAAATGTGTCTATTAAAATAAAGGCACGTCCACTCCATAATAGATGAACAATTCCTTTTTACCTCATCACTCACAAAAAGGCTTAGCGAAAGTTTATAATGCTCATAAGATTCATCTGTCGTTTAATTCTCTACCAAATTCTAGTATGCCAATGCAATTTTAGCACTACTAAAGCACATCACTATACAGTTCACACAACACGGTCGTCCAAACAAGCACAAAATGATTGCGGATGCTTTGTCTTCCCAGCGGAAACAATGGACATGCTAGGTGAGAACCACGCATTGGAGGACATTTCAACAACTGCACATTGAAGGATAGACCACATGAAATGCTTTAGACTAACAAGCTTTGTATCACAATAACTTTTTAATTACATATCAAACATACTCCTACGAACTATTGTTTTACAAGTATGTAGGCAGCTAGCATCACAGCCTAGCAAAGCACTGGAAGTAGTCTACCCACATCGACTATGCATCTTCCTCCCAATCTTGTGAGCAAAAGTTGTGCTACCCATAAGATTTGCATGCCGTTTAATTCTCTACCACATTCGCCTATATAATTTCAGCACTGCTAAATTCACATAATACAACTTTCTGTAGAAATCCAAAATGAATATGACGGAACCTCATCAAATGTGGGTAGGCCTGTTTGCACAAATAGTGCATGGCATTCACCGGGTAGTTAGGTGAACAATTCATGTTTGTTTTAATTCACCGGGTAGTTAGTTGATAAAGCTCCTGACATTTGTCGCGTCCATTGTTCAATTCTCTCACCAATTTTTAGCACTCCTACTGTTCAATTCCCTACCAATTTTTAGCACTCCTAAAGCTCATCACAGAAGCGCGGAAATTCAAGCGAGCAAAATGGATACGATGGAACTCGAGAAATGCGCCTATGATCAGAAAGGCATCCCGTGCACTCCATATAGATGAACGTACGATGTTCATGTTTGCTTCATTGCTCATGAAAAGGCTTAGTAAAAAGTTGATAACGCTCACAAGATTTTCGGCTACGGTTTAGTTCTGGTATACCCACACAGTTTTAGCTAGCACCGGTAAAGCGCATCACTGTACAGGAATCCAGGCGAGCACAAACTGACTGCCGTTTGTTTTGGCTGTTTTCGGAAACAATGGATGGGCTGGATGACAACTGCATGAAGACTCCAGAACTAACAAGCTTTAATTTTGTATCACAATTTATATTATCTTTCTAAATTACATACCAAATACACTTCTTTTAACCACAAGTCTTTTAGGCAGCTAGCATCAAAGGCTGGCTAGTGCAAGTACTATGACTGACTGGTGGGCCCAAGAGAATCCCATCAACCAAACCCCAGCCCTGGACCCACATCAACCTCCCATCGTCCTTCCCCCAAATCTAGTGAGCGCGATAAACCCCCCATCATTCACGGCGGCGGCCAGCACGGCAGGACCACCACCAGGCCCCACCACCATCTTCCACGGCGTCACTATAAAATCCCCATCCGCCCTCCCTTCGCCTCGACGCCTCCACCGAAACCAAAACCCCCGAGCTCCGCCGCCCCACGCCTCCCCGCGCGCGGGCGTTTCCCCGAACACCTCGCGCGCGCCCCTACAGACTCCCGCGCCTCCACCCCCGGGATGGCCGACGCGGACGCGGCCGCGGCCGCAGCAGCCGAGGCCGTCCGCGAGGTGGCCACGGAGATCCTGCTCATCGACCACGACGGCCAAATGGACGCGGCGCTCGCCCGCGCCCGCGCCCTCATGCTCGCGAACCAGGGCTCGGCGGTCGCGCACCGCCTCCTGGGCGAGCTCCACTACTCCGCCGCCGTGCGCGCGGCCTGCGGCGAGGGCACCCCGGGGGAACGCAAGGCCGCGGCGGCGTCGCACCTCCGCGTCGCCCGCGACGCGCTCGCCGAGGCGCGCCGCCTCGCCCCGGACTGCGTCGACGTCGCCGCCGCGCTCGGCGACGCGCTCGCGGCGTCCCGGATGTACGCCGAGGCCGAGGCCGAGTTCCGCCGCGCGCAGACCATCCACCGCCCCTCCGACCCAGCCCTCCACAACGCCGCCTACGGCATGTACGAGGGCTACGAGCACGAGCGCGACCCGGCCTTCGCGGGCGAGAGGGTCAGGGAGGCCAGGGGGCGCGCTCGCGCCTCCTACGCGCGCATGACGGTCGAGGAGCTCCTCCCCATCGCCGTCCGGAAGGTGCTCGACGCCGGCAGGCAGCTCGGCGTGGCGGAGGGCCGCAAGCGCGCCAAGCTCGTCGCCGAGACCTTCCCCAACCTGGCGCGCGCGCAGCACCTCCAGGCGTACATGGACCTGGAGTTCGTGCGCAGCCTCGACGCCGCCATCGACAAGCGCCCGTTCCTGCGCCGCACCCTGGCCATGGCTGAGCGCGCGGCGCGGGCGTTCCCCAGATCGCCGGTGATCGCCTCCTTCCACGCGAGGCTCCTCTTCGTCCTGGGCGAGTACGACGCCGCGGAGCGCGAGTGCCGCCGCGCGCTCGACATGAAGGAGCCCGATGACCCGCAGATGGACTGCATCCCGACCTGGTCCATCGGCGGGGAGAACCGCGGCGCGAGGCTGGTCTCGCTGGCCTGCGAGTTCCACGAGCTGCTGAACAAGATCCTGGTGGCGGCCAGCGATTACTGGGACTCCATGAATGGTGAGAGCCAGCGCGACGGCTTCCTCCGGTTGAGGTTCGATGTGCTGCAGGACGAGTACAGGAAGGTTGATCGGTCGTGTGCGTTCGCCATGTCCGACGTGCGGAGCTTTGTCGAGGAACACAAGGCTTGGAGGTTCTGGGATTGCCCCATTTGTGATCGCAAGAAGTTTGTGGAATCTGGTCTGCTTCTGTCACACATGTGCAACAAGCACCCAAGGGCAGTCCTGCCACGGCTGCAATCTCTTTTGGATCAAACAACACTCAGTGACGAAGCACTAGAGAGTGATGATTCTCTGGATGGGGTGACTTTCTGTGAAGATTCAGCCGAGCAAGACATGATCTGCTTCAGCAAGAGCAGTGATGTATTCAAATGGTTGTTCTACGCACCTTCAAGTGGAGTAGGAGCAAAGCCATTTCCTGAATTACTAGAACAGAAGCGTGAGAAAGGATGTATGCTTCTTGAGAGCATTAAGGACAAAATGAAGACTCTGCCTGCAGATAAATCTAGCACTGAGGTCCGACAATTTTTGTATGACTTTGACTCAACATGATTTTGATTCAGCATTTCTTCTTTAGATGAATTCTTGTATTGGTAGTGTTAATGAGACTCATGTTTCACTATTTTTGCATTGCAGTTTTCAGAGGCTCTTCCTAGGATCCGGGAGTCGTGGAACGAATTTCTCAAAGCTTCTGTGTTGGATTATCGAGGAGCCATTCTGACACTTGCAAGATCATTCCTATGGGTTTGTATCTCTGAATTTGCTTGTTCAAGTCAAGTGATACAGCTGTTTGCTCATATTGTATACGGATAACCATCTGCAGAGAGAATTAAAGAAATGCATGACTGAAGATCCTGAATTAGCTGCTAAGAAGATTAGTGCTACTGATATTGATGCCGTATTCACTAAAGAAGTTGAGCCATCCCGTGCAGAGGAGGATCGCGAAACAGGGGACAATAAACAGGTAAAGATCTAGATGAAGATTGTTTCTGCTAATTTCACTTGTTCCTAAATGATAACACCAAGGGTATTCGATCTTTCGACCAGTCCTTAGTTGTATTATTGTCTCGTTAGTTGATGCAACTAAAACAATATATGTAAAGTACAGTACAAAAGAGTTCGTTTCAGTCCTACTGTTTCATTAGGTAATATGAAAGAGAAATAGAAGTACTGACACAAGGAATTTCCTTTCAGCCTTCCCAAGCAGATGGGGCTCTAATGGTCAGTGGAGATTATGAAGAAAGGTAATTGTTATTGTTATTATTCTTGACTGCTTGTCCTGTTCATAGCTTTCATTGATGTTGTCTTGTTGAGTACTTCAACAGACTGCCTCTATCTTTTTATCTTGCTGATCGCAATTACACACTCAATGAATGAGCTGCATAACATTATTTAGGATTGTCTAGGGTAGAAAGGGGTGCTCCATACACATTTGTTGTATAACAAAGCACCTTGTCCGGTGGTGCCTATTCATAATACTGGAGTATTCGTTAGTGTTGCACAGGACTTTCTGTTACACTTCTAAAGACACAATGTTGTTCTTATTATTTTCGCTAAATGTGCTTTTTACAAAAAAAACATTCAAGTCCAAGAAAATTATTTCATTTTCTAGAATTGTATTGGCATTTGCTGCACTTGATCATATTCTTGCTAAATGTCTAGTGCAGCTCACCATTTCCTCATAACACCCAACCTTTTCAGAAATTTATCAAGACTTCTATACATCCAAATAATCCCTTTTGTTTTGTCACCTGCTCAGCTCTTCAAGTTTCATTGTTGTTGCAGTGATGTTGATGTTAAAGATGAGAGTTGTGAGAAGCTGGAAAACAATATGGAATCATCAGATCCGGCAATTAGTGTGGCAGAAGGCAATAATGGCCTATATGCAAAATTGGATATATTGGACATTGATGCAAAGATCAGTGAGAATAATCAAGAAAGGTATGATGCTCTTATTTTATTCTGTTTTGTTTTTTCCTATTTGCTTTATACCTTATTCCAGAGTAAGTTACATGATGTCCTTTATCTAGTTTTGATTGATGTTGTCAAATGTCTAGTAGTTCAACGGGGTGTTTTTTAGGATCTTGATTGTATCTTTGTCAACGAATTCTCTTATTGATCATGATTACATCCTTAATGTAAGAACACCATATTAGTGAGTTGTGGAGTACTTCGGTAGACTGCCGCCACTTTTTAACTTATTGATTGCGATTGTACACTTAGTGGAATAAACAGCATAACAATATGTAGGTTTACAATAGAAAAAGTTTTTTTTTGTAATGCACGTATTTGTTGTCTAAAAGCATCTGGTCCAGTGGTACCCATTGATAATATTGGAATATTTGCTAGTGTTAGGCTTCCTGCAACACTTCTAAAGACAGAAAACTTTTCATAGTTTTTTTGTCATGAGTGTGCTTTTCAGAAAAGTAGTTACAATCCAAGAGAACTATGAACTTTTCGCCCCTAAAATTTTGCATATGGGGATATTGTTTACCACAACACTCAACCAATAGCCATTACCACGTCACTAGTTTCCTTTATAGGAATTTCATTGGGATATCCCAAATAATCCCCCACTCAATGAATGTCCTTTTGTTTCTCACCTTCACAAATCACAAGAACAGTTATTTTTGCAGTGCGGTTCATGTTGAAAAGGCTGAGATCCCAGCAAACAATACAAAATCGGCAGACCTGGCAACCAGTGTGGCACAAAGCGGGAACGACCTAGATGCAACATTGGATAAGTTGGATATTGATCCAAAGATCAATGAGAATAATCAAGAAAGGTATAATGCTCTCTCTTTATTCTGTTTTGTATCTTCTTGTCTAGTTTATACCTTTTTCCCAGAGTTCCTGAGTTAATTACTTGATGTCCTGTATCCAGTATTAATTGATGTTGTCAAATGTCTAGTAGTTCACTTGATTGAATAAACAACATAACATTATTATGGTTACCTGTGGTTCTTATTCATAACAAAATAGAGTATTTTCATTGATGTGCTTTTGAAAAACTTTCTTAAACAGTTTTAAAGATGGAATATTGTTCTTAATTCACAAGTGAAAGATAAATTTATATATGAATTCACCCTGCTTTACTTTTATGTGTTCAAAGTAACTTGGTTATTCTATAAAACATATTAAGTTGATTGTAGAACTAATGGCTAATATTGGGAGTGTAATGTGTGGTTGCTGTCCATGTAAGCTTGCTGTATGGGTTTATAGTGCCAGCTCTAGAAAGGTTGTTTATTCATGTTGCCAAGTTACACTCTGAAGAGTTAGCAGAACAGAACAGAATAAATAGTATTCACATGGGAAGTTTAGCTCCTCATCTATAAGGTTCAGTGCCATTTAACAGACAAGAAGTTTGATGCGCAGTTTGGTTACTAGCTTTTCAGAAATGGCTATGTTTGGTTTACTAGAATACTACCGAGTACTTTTGCAGTTGACCACATTCAATGTCTGATCTTGCGAAGCGAAACACCCACTACAGCTAACCATGTGCTCACAAAGTAGATCTTATTTCATCATCTGATTATGTGATAACCATTCACTGTTTTAGTTTAGAAGTTTTCTAGACTTGCATTCGAATATCCCATTTTACTGAATGTCATTCTCTCTACTACGTGTTGTGTAATTGTGTTTGCAATCTACTAAGCTCAAAGCATTCGCTACTGTTGCAGTGAGGTTCAGGTTGAAGGTGAGAGTTCTGTCGCCATGGTGACCAACACAGAATTGTCAGATCCAGCAACCAACATGGCGGAAAGCAGGAATGACCTTGACGCGAAATCCAATTTCTGATAGCTCGATCGTAGACTTCTGGTGCCGGCTCAAGTGGCCAAAATGGCCAGCAGGACTTGATACCAGTGCAGGATGGTGTAGGAAAAACAGTGCTTCTCACCTGTTAGGCATTCATTGTCTTGTAGGTTGTAGTTCGAACAGTAATAGGATATTGTGGATTAAGATGGGGTATATTTATCAGATGTATCATGTATGGTCGTTTGGACGCATAGCTCGTTCTTTAGCCTCCTGTCTAGATTGTGAGAACTGAGTAGTAGTAGTAGAAACATTATGCGGTTCATACTCCATGTAACAAATGATACAGGTCTGGAAGTGAATCAAATGAGGTTTACCAGATGCCATTCTGGCCACAAAATTTGATGTGTTCCTCGTGCGCCATCAAGGCGTCTATGATCTGAACCTTGGTCTTTCATGTTGAAGCTGAACGCTTGAAAAATGGCACGAGCAGGTACCAGCTCTTGGGTCCTGATGAAATTGCTGATAATGATACGCTGCGGCGCTGCCCCTAGTGAGAGGATTGATGGGAATTTGCTGGAACGTTTCAGACTGTAAAATGTCCCCTCATTTCTGTAGTCTCGCAGAACTTGCTATAAGATAATACAACCACGGTCTTTCTTCTGCATTTTGCTCAGGAACACACTGCTACCATTCTGAAATGGTGGGAAGAAAACTGGTGGAATGTGCTGTTACGTTGCTTCTGGTGAATGTGACCCAATTGTTTCAGAAGCAAATGTGAATTTTAATCTTTTGAAAGCTCCCCTGGAGAATGTGTCATCCACATGACAGAAGCACCCACAGCTGTATAACATGATACCCAAACCGAGGTGTAATGCACCGCAGCACTACGACATCCTCAATTCATCAGATCAACCAGAGCACCAAGTACTTGCACTTCAAGCGCAATGTGTCCAACAGAATGAACACACTACTCAGGAACCAGCAAGCAACATTTCATGAGTTCCAAACAGCGCACACTATCAGGCAAATTTGAAAATGGCCAACAAAGGCAAGTGGCGGCACATAATAACATTTGGGAAGAAACATCATAAAAGCATAATTCATCACAACTACCAAAAAGGCTCAAGATCCCCTCAAGGTGCATCTGGTAATCAACTAGGAATAGGCAGGATCCATCATAAGATAAATATCCTATTACACCGATCGATAATGCTTTCATGAAACTTTCTTTCAGTAGAAGAAACCGAGCACTTTGCCACCGACATTCTTCCTCCTGGCTTCCTCATGGTCCATGATGCCAGCAGAGGTTGTCAGGACAATGTATCCAAACTGCATGTCAAACAGAGAAAGCTGATGAGACTATACTGATACCAATATACACTGATGCAGATAGGAAACCTTTTTTTTTTTGCTGAGAAGTAACTGGACAACTAGTTTAGGGTGAAGAAAGGGACCTGACGAGATGGAAGCAGCCGGGCAGTCC
Organism: Setaria viridis; assembly: GCF_005286985.2. Lineage (NCBI taxonomy): Eukaryota > Viridiplantae > Streptophyta > Magnoliopsida > Poales > Poaceae > Setaria > Setaria viridis. Next base: position 32,363,142 of record NC_048270.2, read on the forward strand.
ACCCCTCGATCTCCTTCACGCCGACGTCAAAGCGAGGGCTGATCACCCCACACTTGTTGAGCCTCCCATTCAACTCAACCACAATCTTCCCCGCCCGATGGTCATCAACATACTCAAACTCACCAATGTAGCCTACAGAAGAGATCAGCAGTCATGAATCCATCCTCCCAATTCCCAAACAATTACAGGTGAACAACAAACTAACCATGGCGTTGCATGACGATGAGGAACTTGATGATCACTTTTGAAGAGGGCCGGATCATGACTTGCCTCTTTCCACGCTTCTCTGCGTTGTACATACTCTTCAAAGCATCATTAAGGACGCTGACTCTCACCATCTTTGCCTAGCCTGCAGACATGTACAACAAATTTGTAAGATAAACATATGATGCAAAAAAAAAGAAGGATTAGGTCAGTTATACAGATAATAGTGGCAAGCTATGAATTTGAATGGAAGTTAAACTAGAAAAGGGAGCATTTCTCAGATTGCAAGGAAAATAGGATCTATAAAGATGAAAGAGACATGTAGAAAACTATGACAATACATCAGAAATGAACAGATGAAACTGTATACACTACTCCCTCCGTTTCAAATTATTGGTCGTTTTGGCTTTTCTAGGTTCATAGGTGTTTGTATGCATCTAGTCATACACTATATTTAGATGCATACAAACACCTATGAACCTAGAAAAGCCAAAATGACCTATAATTTGGGACGGAGGGAGTAGTAAACAACATAACGGAGTAACAATCTCATAGTAAAGAAGGAAGATAGATACACCATGTGGTGCACAATCTAGCTCATAACATAACTTTCAAATTCAGAGTGAAGAATATAAACTAATCCAATCAATGATCAGATCAACAAAGAAATACATGGTATTAAGTTAAGAACAACTAATGGGTAGCTAATAAATAGCCTAGTACACATAAGAAAACATTTGCAATTGACAAGTTAGACATGGAACTAACCCAGTTCTACTATCAAAAACAACAATTGAAGTACCAGACAGTACTTTGAATGTCTAATAATGAAGAAATTAGATAGCAGACTACACAATCACACAGGCACTTACACAATAAACCATCAATTCATGGAAACATATATTACAAGTCAAAAGACAGTAAACAATAAAACAATAGAGCAAAACAGCATATACAAACGGTGCAAGCAAAAATATAGAACCGGTACAGGTGTAGAACGTATTGTACAAATTACCACTGCAAACAAAATAGAATTAGCTAGTATCTAAAAGACCAAGAGAAAAGGTCAAGCAACTCATATAACAGCATATTATTATGACCTCAAAACAAATTGAGTTGTGTGTTCTGAGCATCAAGCACCAGCAAAAGCTCCACTTCCCCAGGTTTTGACAAGGCACAATGCCAACTCAACAATAAACATAGTTACCCTGAAGGAGAATACTTGAAACAAGATTACTAACAGAAAAAACCTTGCTATACAAAAGAGATGGCAATGAGCAGAGCACAGCAACCAAACAACACATGAAGAAATAGAATATCGAAACAAGAAAGGGTCTGGAGGATTTAGGGTCAATCCAAAATACATTGTATCTGCACCAATGAGGCAAATTCATCTAGCAGACGCGCAACAGTAACATGCTGAGTTTTACTTAAATCAGCTTAATAGTCCCAGCCTCCCAGGCATTACTACCTCTTTGAAAAAACTGTAAACATTTCCCCAGTTTGATTTTGATCTATCCAACATATTAACAGCAAGTAACTGACTAGGTTGGTGTCTGTTTGGAAATGGTAGCTGAGAATTGTGTCACAACTACATCAATAGGCCAGGCTACCTAGCAGACATGCAACACTAACACATAGAATTGTACTTACATTAGCGCCAAAGACCTAGGCTTGACTAACAAATTTGAAAAATTTTAGCGGTTGCAGTTTGGTTGCAGTTTTATTCGGCGAACTAAGTAACAATTCGAAACTGAAATAGGGTGGTCCAGTGGTGTTTGTTCCAAAAATGTAATTCATACAGCATGTGATTTGGTGGCGTAAATGTTGACAAGCCAGTTTATCAGGTCCAACACTCCAAAACTTTAGAGACCACTACACTATCTTGTGGTGAGCAGCAGCATACATGACTACTGATAACCAGATAACCGGATTCCCAGAGATATGCTACAACACGGGACTGAAATTCGATCACTAGTCAAATCAACAAGAAATTCATAAGCTCCAGACTCAAGTGACCATGCAGCATTTCTGCAATTAGCGCCAGATAAATCTGGGACAAGCTCGCAGATTCAGGCCACAATCTAGAAACCGCAACTAAAACCAACGCGAAGGCAAGGGATCGCACTAGACAAATCCTACACCAACCGAAGGTGTGATCTCACCGGGTGGCGCTAGAAAACTCCCGAACCAAACCGTCTCTCCCTGTCTCCCGAGTCGCGCCTCAGCTACGACAGCACGCGCGCATAGGGAACCCATGGATCGATCACGGCGAAGGGGGGGAGAGGGATCAGTCGCTGACCTTGGGTCTCGCGCCGCCTTCCGGGCTGAGAGATGGGATCGGTCGATGCGCGCGCCGCCGGAGAGGAGGAGCTAGAACCCTAGAGCGCCGCCGGGAGGAGAGGGGATGAGAAGGGGCAGGTGGTGAGGTTATTATACCAGCATGGGGGGATGGCAAAGTGAGGCTGGGCCATAAGGTGGGCCTTATGGGCCGTCAGCTTGGTACTGGGCTAAGTTCAGGACCTAGTATTTGGTCCGAGCGAGAGAGGCGCTTCGGGCGGGCTGTTTCTCGTGGCAGCCCGCCCGTTGCTGTGGGCTGCTTATCGGTGAGGGCCATCTGGGGGTCGCGAAGGACATTTTTTTATATATTTTTTTTCTTTTATGATTTTGCAGAAATAAATAGTCGATCCAAAAACCATACCGCCCGGATCAAATGGTGGAAGTAAGCTACCGCCAATTGAACTGGCGGTAACTTCCCATCTCTTAATAATACACTTTTAAAAAATTATAACTAATTCATATAAACTCGGTTGGAGATAAACTTTATATAAAAATTGTAGAGCTCGACGAGATCTATAACTTTGTAGTTCAAATTTTTTTCATTTGGTTCAATTTTAGATCTGAAACTTGTATTGATTATTTGAGCATAAAGATAGCACCAAATGAAAACAGTTTGAACTATAAAGTGGTAAATCTAATTGAGAGCTACAATTTTTATATAAACTTATTTCTATCCAAGTTCATATAAATTAGTTATGATTTTTTGCATGTGTGCTACCCAAATTCAGATCTAAAATTTGAATTTTAGATCTGAAATTTGTGTCGATTATTTGAGTGCCAAGATGATACCAAATGAAAAAAGTTTGAACTATAAAGTTGTATATCTCATCGAGATCTACAATTTTCATATCAATTTATCTCCATCCGAGTTCATATAAATTAGTTATGATTTTTTGAAAGTGTATTATCCAAAGGAGGGAAGTTATCGCTGGTTCAACTGACGATAGCTTGCTTCCGCCATTTGATCCTAATTTCTGCAAATTTTTGGATTGACTATTTATTTCTGCAAAATCGTAAAAGGAAAAATATAGAAAAAAAATTCCCGCGAAGGAGGGAGTTTTGGGATGGATTGGCGAGAAAATCAAATAGGCCCCACCCGTAGTAGTGAAGCCGGCAAGCAGCACATAGGACTTTCCCAATTTCCTCAAAAAAAAATAGAGGCTATTCTCCCCACAATTTTCTACAATGCAAATTGCTTATTTTGTGTTAAATGAAAATTTATCAAGTTTTTCAAAATCTATATAAATTAGAATATCAATATCTACTTACGATTAAAAAAGTACACTATGAAAATGTGTTTCATATTTGGATCCAATAATAATAATAATAATAATAATAATAATTTGATATCGTAAACATTATTATTTTTATAAGCTTAGTAAAATTAGAGATAGTTTAACTTATGAAAAAGTGAAAATGCTTCCGGAAAACGAAAAAGAGCGACGGCGTTGATACGCACAAATCAATAGGATTTTATAGAAATTAATGCGTGGCATTATCCCGTTTTATGTGGGTGCTCACCATCACACAAAGAATTTTTTTTTCCTTTCCATTTGATCAGGGTTCGACTCGTAGCAGAAAGAAAATTCAAACCTGGAAGTGTAACGTTCGTTCCCTGGAGATGGGTTCTGTCGCATCAACATCATTAAGAGGTTGTGTCAAAGCTTGCCGCTAACACAACATCATGTTGCACAAAGCATAACCGGAACTACCACTGGGATAGAGTAGTAACAACGGGGAACGTCTCTCCCTCTCCAGAAAAGGCCGAAAAGGAGCCATATTGATCTGCCAACTGGAAAGATGAGAGATGAGAATGAGATATTCCTCCAACCGCAGGGCCCTCCCAAGTCCCAACTCAACTGATGGCTGTACCTGACTGGCTTTAATTTTCCTTCCATGATAGCGTGTCTGAAGTCGAATTGTCACTGATGACATGCAGCCAGGAAGACACAGGTAGTAGCTCCAAATCAGTGTCAGAACACTTAGCATTATATTGCATATCAAATTTTGGTTTATTTGATCCAGGCTATTTGGGCCGGCTCGGAGGGCAGCGGGAGGGGGCGGCGGGGGTGCAAGGCAGGCGGGGGATTCGATTTTTTTGAATTTTTTAATACCCTTTAGTACCGGTTATCTCAACCGGTACTAAAGAAACCCCCTCTAGTACCGAATTGCCAGTACCAATTGGACAACCGGTATCAGAGGGGGTTACCGACCGGTACTAGAGGCATTTTCCCTAGTAGTGAACCCGTCACTATAATGTGCTTCACTATTGTGTGTTCTTTACGTGTTGTCGTATATTCTCTCTGCTTTTATCAATGGAAACATTATGAATAGTAAGTGAAATAGTAGCAGTATTAACCGATAGCCGTGATAGTAGTGTTGTGTGTACACAGCAAGGATCACTACGGGACACAGGAAAATTGCCGAGTGTCGGGGGCACTCGGCGAAGGGCAAAAAATACTCGGCGAACCGTTTGCTTCTCCTATAAATACGAATGGAAGCCTGAGCAAAGGCACCCAGCTCAGCACAAGCAAGCATTTGGCTCCACTCCTGTGCGAGTGCTACTGGTGTCCGGCGTGAGTTCTGTGCTTAATCACAAGCCACCGTGCCAGCCTCGAGGCCTTCCTTGCCTGCCCACGCAAGGAAGAGATGGCCTCGCTGCCCTCCGGCAGCACCGCCAGTGTCGACTGCAATCAGGTCCGGCGTTGTTATGTGCATTTTTATTTAGATGGTTTGGAGATAGTTTGTAAAATTTTGTAGAGAAAACGACGAGCCATCTTCTGTTTGATGTTTGACCAAAAAGTTTGTCTAACTCCGGTAGAACTCCAGTAAATCCCATTTGTCTAGCTCCGGTAGGTGCACCTGAGGATGCATGATTCTCCGCTAGCTCACTCTCTCGGCCAGTTTCAACTCTAAAGGAAAATGCCACAATTTTTCATTAAGAAGAAACAACTTTCTCCCAGTCTAGAAAATCCCCAAACCCCGACTTTTTCTGCTGAATACTACTCATGTGCTCTAACCACTAAGGTTAGAGGTCCTTTCCTCTCCTTTCTGTAGCTGCTGCTCAATTGACTTCACTAGTTGCTGTATTGTTGTGTGATATATGTGGAAGCAGTAGTCACGCAGAATGAACAATAGTTAGGCTTCGAGTATCTAAAAATCCTGCTATGGAGCCATCAGTCAGCAAGTCATACTGTAATCTCAGTCAGCAAATCATATCGTAATCCTATGAGTCATTAGTAACCCTTCTCAAGAACCCTATCTCAAAAAAAAAAACCCTTCTCAAGAACCCGCCACATTGATTTTGTTTCTGAGATCCTATCATGTCTATGAGGTTTTTGAAGCTGTTACGTCTGAATTGTGATGACAATTTAGGAGTGTCGAACATGTGCGCTCTTCTGAGCAGTAATTTTTCACATTATGTATTAATTGGACAATTGTAATCTAGTCAACTTGCTGTACTAGAAACATTCGGTGGTTGTTGTTTGTACAAGAAGTGATAGCGTTTTCCCTATCTATTTGTTAGATTTTGGTAGAAACAAATGGCTCTACACGGACACTGATTTTGAACAGGCCAAAAAAGCTTAACGCGCTCTCTTCCACGATGGTATGTTAAGAGTTCACTAGTATTAGAGTACCCAGATTTACTTTTAGAATAGTGGGTACAGCATGATTGTTCTTTCATGTTGCAGATTAAGGAACTCCTAAGGTGTTTCATTGCTTACGAGAAAGACGATGGAGTTAAATTGTTGATTATGAAGGTATCTGCTTTGACTTTGAGGCGTGGTAGAACTTAGATTTTAGATGTCTATTAGTATTGAAGTACAAGTGAATTGCCTGTTTTCTCCATCACCTTAGACTTTTGAGTTGTACTAGTCGGTGCATACAACTCAACAATTAGAGAGAGAGAGAGTTCCAAAAGAAATTACCAACTAGATAGTATTGGGAAACATGAGTTGGCCATGCATCTCTCTCAAAATCAATAACACAAAGTTCGAGGTGGTTATTTTTTTAAGCACTTTACTCTGTTCTAGTTTCAAGCACATGATTCATATTGAACTTGTATGAGGTTCTAATGATGCTTGTTGCCACGCTAAGGCTTTCAAAAAGAAAGGGAACAATATTTGCAAATGTCATTGCTTGTATTCCATTGATTCTAACTCTCTTCACTTCTTAGAACAACTTCAACTTGCTATAGAGCTTACTTTAACTTGCTGTTTTTTTCCTGTCAGTTCGGTTTGTTTCTCAATTCCTTCTATTATTAGCTCCTTTAGATTGATATGATAGTCATTATCCCTTTAATTATTGTCTAGATGCCTACTTTTGATCTTACTGTTTGTCATTGTATTGAATCGTCGCTTGTTTTCAGGGGAAAGGAAGAGCATTTTGCGCTGGAGGTGATGTTGCTGTAGTTTCCCAGTCTGTACTTAATGGTAATTACAGCTTTAGCTTGTCTATGAATCGAATACTATCCAAAGCCATTGTCTCCTGTTACCAGACTTAATAGTTAATACCCATGTTACATGTTGCAAATGGGCCTAATTTTTTCTCACACATTTTGTTGGCTGTGTTGTGTGTTTAATTCTTAAATTAGAGGGATGGAAATGGGGTGCTAATTTCTTCAAAAATCTGTATTTGTTAAACTACATAATTGCAACTTGTATCAAACCTCAGGTGAGCTGCATCTCTTCATAGTTATTCATTGTAATAATTCATTTCTCCATTCCTGCTTGCCTCTAAAGGCTAGAAAATTTGACTATAGGTTTCTCTTCTCACTGGAATTGTCATGGGTGGAGGTGCTGGTGTTTCTTTACATGGAAGATTTCGAGTTGCCACTGAGAATACGGTATATCACTACCAAAAAACGATTTGTAGGAGCACCTATTTTCATTCAGGAGTGGACAAAGAATTCACCCACCCCTGTTCGCTTTCAAGCACACTGTAGCACTAGCCCGCTCCAGAAAATTGATTTCCATGACCATCCATGTTGGGAACCGTGCCTAGAAATGCCTCAATTTTTAAAGGCAAATCGAAAACATAAATGCCCATGAAAATCATCATTTCCAAAGGCATGCCGAGAGGGAACTGCCCCTAAAAATGAAGACTAATTCTAGAGGCAGGTGATGGCATCAATCGCTCCTAGAAATCGATTTCTAGAGACAACTTGTAAGGCGTATTGCCCCTACAAAGGGTCCTGCGCAAATAATTTGTATTTTTTTTTACAATTTTGGATCAAGACAAACTTTAAATAACAATTATCAAGCTTAAAGAGATCTGAAACTTTTTAGTTTGTAACTTTTTCATTTGAGATTAATTCACTATAAGTTCACATAATTTTGAAATTCAAATCTTTAAATTCTTCAAACAACATAATGAAGGCACATCCTAACCAAAGTTGTAGTGCTCAATGGGATCTATAACTTTATAGTTAATATTTTTTTCATTTTAGATCATTTAGGGCCGTAATTATTGCATATAAGTTTTGGAAAAGTTAATACAACCTTATCTAGTCATACGCGACTTTGTGGTGCGTTAGTTGGGGAGCTTTCGCATGAGGCTCAGGTCACGGGTTTGAGTCCTATGATGTGTGTGATGTATGATGAGTGACAATGTGTGTGTTGGCTATTTCGGTACAAACAAAGGTTTTCCCTACTTTTTGGAGGCTATTCTTTTTTTTTGCCCCAATTTTTGGAATCGACTTCTAGGCGGTTCATTTCATGGTCCGCATATAGAAATCAATTTCTTGGGGTGGACTACTACATGAACTGCCTCCTAGAAATCCATTTGTAGGGGTTGTTCAAGGACCGCGCCCGCAAATGCTCTATTTTGTAGCTATGAAAAGTAGGAGGGACCTTGTGTCTGCCCCCTGCTAATATGGTTTTGATCGGTCCTATGAATGGTTTTTGTAGTAGTGTATGCTACAGACGCCATTTTGTGAGCTTGATCTTTGATAGTAGTTATACTTATTTGGAATAACATGGAGAATCTTTCTTGCTTTTTGTTGGAAAACCAAAATAGTTTCAAGTACCAAAATATTTCTCATTTAATTTTGAATATCCATGCAGATTTTTGCAATGCCAGAAACAGCTCTGGGTCTCTTTCCAGATGTAGGGGGCTCATATTTTCTGTCTCGGCTACCTGGGTTCTATGGTTACCATATATCTCCTATCTTTATTCAATTGAAATACATGTACCATGTCATTGCTATCTAGTCCCTCCGTTCCAAATTGTAGGTTGTTTTGACTTTTCTAGATACATAGATTTTTTTTCTATGTATCTAGGCATAACATATGTCAAAATGCACATGTATTTAGAAAAGCTAAAACAACCTACAATTGAAATGGAGCGGGTATTTAATATTGTTGGATATTATTCACAATCTTTAAATATTATGCATCCTCATATTATCCTTTATAGTTTTATTAGAATTAGCATGCACTTAATTGATTTTTAGCAATTGTGCTTCTTTATGAAAATGATCTATTGAAGTGATCACGGATATATAATCATATACAAAGTAATGAAGAGTAACCAAATTTTTTGTTTTTATTTCATTTGCCGGTTCCATAAGGTTACTTAGTTGTACTGAGTGTCGTCAGTCTTCTACTTGATGTCAAAGGTAGCATGGGGGATCTTTTCACTAAACTATTATCATGTCTTTGTCCAGGAGAGTATGTTGCTCTTGCTGGTGCCAGATTGGAAGGTGCAGAAATGCTTGCATGTGGTCTGGCAACTCATTTTGTCCACTCAAATGTAGGTTCACCTGTAACTTCAATTTTAACCATTAGCATCACCAAGCACCCTTTCTATAAATTCTTCAAACAACAACCAATCACCATAACTGTTAACTTTTGCTTTCAGATATGATATTTCCTGTTACAAAATTACAACTATGGTTACAACTATGGTTATTATGCTACATAAATCCTGACCTCATTCATGTAATATTTGCATGCTTTCATATTTTTTGGCCTGCGTTGTTAAGGTTGTGTATGTAATATGTATATCAATATGTAACTCCTAGTAAATTCTCTTTGTTCCCCAGAGGCTGCTATTGCTGGAAGAATCTCTTAAGAAGGTGGATACTTCCAATCCTTTCATTGTGTGTGGTATTATCGATCAATTTAGTGAACAGCCATCACCAAAACAAAATAGTTCTTTGAATAGGTAAGAGTGTTTTTAATTGAATGACTGAATTATGCCATGTTTTATAATTTTCATTAACTTCATTCCCTGGTGCTCCCCAGGTTGGAAATCATCAACAAATGCTTTTCCAAAAGGACAGTTGAAGAAATTATATCTTCTCTTGTGAGATTATTATAGTAATTGCAATTTTCTATGGGTTCACCTATTCTGTCCTGCAAAATTAATTAATTAGCATCTATTATGTCAGGAGCAAGTGGCCTCAAATTTACCTGATGAATGGGTTGCTGCGACGATCCAATCCTTGAAAAATGCTTCTCCAACCAGTTTGAAAATCTCTCTGAGATCGGTATATATCCAACCTCATATCTGTGATTTTAGCCCACTGTCGCAATTGTGTCCATGAGAAGCAATAACCTCATATCTTTTCACTAAACTATTATCATGTCTTTGTGTTCATTCTCAAATTTCAGATAAGAGAAGGGAGAACACAAACTGTTGGGGAGTGCTTGAGTCGGGAATATAGAATGGTTTGCCATGTCGTGCGTGGTGACTTCAGTAGAGACTTCTTTGAGGAATATATCGACATCCTTAACACTACCCTTTTTCATTAAAGATCTCTCTACTTTGTTGTCTTTGCGGGGCAAGGTCTGTACCTAACATCATATTCCTATTGCAGGGATGTAGGGCTATACTGATAGATAAGGATCAAAACCCAATGGTTCGTATTTTCTCATATTTAGCACATTTAGATTGAAATTTTTTTTCTGACAGCTTATTTCATCTTAAATATTCTTTTGATAATGGTTATTTTCATTATGGGGGGTATATTTTGCAGTGGATGCCTCCAATGTTGGAACAAGTACATGATGAATCAGTTCGACAATATTTCTCTACAATTGATGATCCACAGTGGGAAGTGTTAAACGTACCTGCCAGACATTCCCATGGGAGAAATATTAAGTCCAAACTTTGATTGAAATCTTGGGCAAAAGATGTGAATGATGGAGCCTCGGTGCTGGTCAGAATAATGATTAATTAATCATCTCAAGTTTGGGGAGAGTTTGTAATAAACCTAGTTGTATCTCCCTTATTTGTATCAACCTATGCAATAACGTCATACTTTTGACAAGAGGATAGGGTTGAAGTTAGCCACACCACATGATGCAGTTTGAGTAACAAATGATGCAGAAGTTTACCGCGACATCGAAGTTGACGTCCCTCGAGCGCGGGTACGTCTGCGTGACAGGCGCGGTCTCCGTCGGTGGCTGACTCGGAACATACGTGACCCGCGACTTGGTCCTCGGCAAGAACCACCGAAGGTACGTTGCGAAAGCGTTGTCGTTGTGCGCACGGTCCTCTTGCACCACCTCGTCTAAAGCGGTCGTCCACATAACAAAGTTATTGCGGTCGCAACGTACCTTCGGTGGTTCTTGCCGAGGACCAAGACGCGGGTCACGTACGTTCCGAGTCAGCCACCGACGGAAACCGCGCTTGTCACGCAGATGTACCCACGCTCGAGGGACGTCAACTTCGATGTCGCGGTAAGCTTCTGCATCATTTGTTACTCAAACTGCATCATGTGGTGTGGCTAACTTCAACCCTATCCTCTTGCCAAAAGTACGACGTTATTGCAGAGGTTGTCAAAAGTACGATGTTATTGCAGAGGTTGCCAAAAGTACGACCCTATCATGTGGTGAGAATCTGGGATTTACGGTGAGGTTTTAAAATCTAATGCCATGTATATTATTTCTGAAGTTGCAAGCTATTTTACTTGACCTGACCTGCAGTTTGTAGTCAAAACTCGAAAAAATATTCTTAACTAGGGGACAATCTGGTGCTGATACATCTCCAAGTGCTATCATTCAAACTCGCAACACGGTCCGTTGGATTTAGTTTAAGCGGACTAGATTATAAGGAAACTTAAAAGGGCACACATTTGAACATTTTTAAAATAGCCACCTTACAAAGAGATAATTCATCTGCAAAGAATCCCAACACACCAATATTATCAAAATCTGATTATCTGAGCCCTCCAAATCTCATACAACTTCCTACAACCTCTCTCTCTCTATTGTGAGTGCATAATATAAATATAAATATTCGTCTAGCTACCATCCACATTCTAGAAGCCCCACTTTATCTATTAATTAACCTTTTTGATATATACTAGCAGAAATGCCCGTGCATTGCTATGGGTCATTACTTGCTCTCACGTTATTATACGTTTGTTCATAATATGTTAACTTCGCTTCATAATATGTGGTAAACAATTCATCAAAGATGAGTGGCAGAAAAGACCATTACTCTATCACCATTATGAAGGAAACAACAATTACCACCCAAATATGAAACTTATAGGAAGATATCAGCAAATACTACATATCAAACAACAATGACATCATCAGTAATACTGAATGCCTTAACAGATATCTAAGTGCACAGCACACGCATCAACTGCAGTAAACTACAGTAGAAGTCGTGGCAGGGCACAAGTGCAGTGAAGCACAGTCATCCATCCACCGACCACCGTCTGCTTTCTCCATTTTTTCCCCGACGTGGCGACAACCAAGCCTACTCAAGGATAATAGACAGCCCAATAGGGCATTCAGTAGTCCCTAAAGGCCAACAGCTCAATACCAAACTATCGATCCTTGCCTTGCTCCTAGCCAGAAAGTCGTATAATCACAGGCTACGTTTTATGCTGCCTTGGCTTATCTTATATCTACCTTACAGGTGCATGTACAGAATAATCTGTTAATGCTAAGATTCACGTATGGCCTACACATCCTCATGTCTGTCTAACCGCTTGAACTGTGCTGTGTAACTAGGAATCGGCAAAACTGTGGATCAATTTCGTCACCTGGGAGTCACGGGTATCACGAAGCGTAGTTGATCAGCCACTCTAAGCTCTGCATGAAAGAAGATTGCACGGGGTAATGAATGTTAGATGGTGATAAAAGTAGATTTCTGCCTATTGCTGGAACTGTAAGAGCATGGTTCATGGTGATTTGTGCCCAGTAACTTATAAAAAATCAGAGGAGAAACATGTACCATTAGGCATTCAGGCAGATCGTCATCCTGCGTCCTCATGTGAGTCTACATACATGCAAAGAGCTACTCATTAGGCATTTCCAGTCTAGCTAGAATCAGAACATGTAAAATTGGAGTTGGTGTATGTTTAGAAGCTGACTGACTGCCGCAAAAGGTAAAAAAAAACCATTGCATATTCAGTCCTCTGTTGACCACTTGGATAAAGCATCAAAACTGAAACAAAACCACCATGACGCTGCTGCCAAATCAATACATTTAACACCGTCCCCTATTATACCAAATGCCTTCGATTAAATCTCTGTACCCGAATCTCAATACATGTTAATGGGGCCGCCAATTTTAACCAACTACTGCTTCGAATTCATGCCAATGGTATGAAAAGGCGAACAATTCAATCCACCACAAACTACCCTTGTCCCACATCCAAACGCATTCACTTCGCTAAATCACCGAGATGGTACGGCGAGATCAAGCTGCGCCGCAGCTAGAGCGAAATTAAAAGGGATCTGAGGCGAAGACGTCGAAGGGGAGAGAAACGAGGGGGTGATGATACGTACGGATCTCGGAGAAGAGGAGGAGGAGGATGGCGAGGGAGGAGAGGATGGTGATGAGGCCGCCGGAGAGGGTGCGGCTGTAGAAGTCCTCGTTCACCTTCGGGTAGGCGTCCAGGTTCCGCAGCTTACTCCAGAGCTCCATCGCTTGAGCTCACGCCGCCGGCGAGACCGCCGGAAACCTGGGACGAGGTAGCTCCGCTTGGATCCGGCGTGCCTCCGGTGCCCGCAGCCATGCTCCCCCGACGGCGCCTTCCCAAACGCCGACGAGCTCCGGCTGAGGCCGCGCGCAGGGGCAGCGCTGGGGAGCGTCGGGGCGCCCCGCTCCGGCCGCCGCCCACCAGTCCACTGCTGGGCGGCGCCGGGCCCGGAGCCGGACGGCCGGACGGAGTGCGGCGGATCTCGATCCCCCGAGGGAGGGGGACAAGGGAGCTAAAGCTCTTTTCCCTTTAATCCCTCGCTTTCCTCTTTTTTCCACCCGAGCTCCCCCCATATTCACAATTGGACTGCGGGTTGATTTCACGAAAGTCTGAGGGGTTTTTTGAGAAACGAGCGCGATGGACGAAAATTGCTGGCAGAGACGTTGCTTGCTTTAATAATAGGTATATATATATATATATAGATGTAGATATAGATATAGATAGATTTTAGACTATAATCAGTCCCATCTTTTGGAAAACACAGTCATAAGTAACTTTTTAGCTGCCGCGCAGCAAATCGGGCCGTCTCTTGTGGGCTGTCTGGGCCCCGGGCGAAAGGTTGGGCTTCCAGGCTGAGGAAGATAAATACGGCCCATCCTATATCATGCATGCATTAGAGTGCTGAGAATCATTTTACAAGTTACAACTACAACTAGTTTGTGTCACAGTCACTCTTTTTTTTTTGCTGATCTTACTCATTAGAAAAAAACATTTAAACAAGATTCTGGGTATTGGTTTGTACAGGACTTTGGCCGAGGACCCAAGCTATTTAAAAGTCAACCGGACCAAGATCCTGTGTTGCGGGTTTATGGCAGGAGATTCAAATGATCAGTAGATCCTTTACTTATGTAACCTTTTCTTTTGTTAAGCTTGAGGCAAACTTGTTAGCACGCTGTTGTGCGAAAAAAGTCCTCACCAGGGAGTCGCGTGTGTACCTGGGTTAGCGAGATTCGGACTGAGTTGTGGAATTAGCTACCAAGGATTCACTTTGTATGAACAATGCTTGTAATCTTCTGCCTAGTTTAGGCCATAATCAACACGCAACTGTCGCCTGAGGCGAAGGGCAACGTTCCCCGCAAAAGAAAAAAAAACCGACTGCCGGACCGTACCCGGTCCGGATGGAACCGTCATCCTGGTGCCTGACATGGTTTGGGTTCGGACCGCTCTGAACCCGGACAAAATAAGGAGAAAATTGTCGGTTTGCGGGTTCTACCCGGAAAACCCGGCGGCGGCGGCGGCGGCGGTGGCGAAGCGGCCGCGTGACGGCATCGCTCGAGGCTTGAGATGGAGTGGGGCGCAGGCGGCCGAAGCATCACGAGAGTTGTGGCGGAGGTTTCCTGTCTCGCTAGGTGGACGAGGACTCACCCTAGCGTCTCGCAACGGATCTCGACGCTAACATCTGAAGCTTTCAAGGTTCTCTCTCAGCTCTCGATCCGACTGAACTGAACAAGCAGGTCACCTCCTATGTCTTAATCTTTCTCTGGGCTCGATTCTATCTTGCTCTTATTTGCTCCTTGTTTCGTGGGTTGTCTGTAGCCTTGAACGGTAGTTGAACTCGAGTTGAAATGTTCAGATCGGGATTAGGATAGTTTGCAAAGACCAAAGAGGTACAGTTCTACGGGCATTGCCTACAATCCGTTGGATCGATTCGTTCTTGTGGTAGTTTCTTGTCATGTAGGAATCACAAATGATTAATTCGTCCTTGGGGTAACTTCCATAGTAGATTGGCTACGATCCGTTTCATGATGGATCTTTCTATGCATGTACTTGTTCCAACTCAATAGTGCTTCCTACCGAATCAGTTTGTGCAAATTTTTTCAAATGTTGGTGTTACATCCAGCTTCAACAAAAGTAGCATCCCTGGTGCTTTGAATGTCTTGGCTTAGTGCAGAGTTTAGACAGGATAACTAGTATATCAGATTTGACAGCAAATCGAACCTGAGCCTGATAATTAGCATATCAGATTCATGCATTACATCATAAATTTGCTGCAGTTGGATTAGACAGTACTGATAATTATCATGCACATCTGATTAGTCAGGCTCCATCTTATCCATCAAATGATTCTCTACGTCAGATTTTATTGGATGCTGATGTGGAAATTGAAGAGCAATCTTTGAAAGCACCTGCTGCAGTTAACTCAATAACTAGGCTATACTGGATGGTGAAGCATTTATCAGGCAGTGTCTATATTTGGCCTCTTTTATCTGCAATTTTTATTCTGTGCATGCTGATGCTGATTGCTGAAAGTTGAAATTGTTGACTGATTTACAAAAAAAGGGAGAAATTGTTCATTGCATAGAAATTGTGTAGACATGCATCTCTCCCAATGAACTAGTAAGTGCTACATGACTCATTTTCAAAGAACAATCCTGCAAATGCAATTTTAATTTTGATATGAGATTATTTTCCTGTGTTACCTGTTAAGAGGGAACATTCTCTTACATGTACCAGTTTCGTTGCGCTAACCCAGTAGATGAAGGTTAGACTGTTTGTCAGTATTTTATTGTTCTGTGTCTTTCCTTTTGTCATCATCTTTAATAGTTTAGAGTAATTATGCTATCTAAATTTCTTTTCCCTGTTTTCCTCAGATTTGACTGACTTGGAAGCATAATATTTTCATTCAAGTATGTCAAAAATTCATGGTGTTGCCAAACCAAAGGCTGCAACATCTGGCTTGGTCTATCAGTTTGACGTTTTCTTGGATCTCATTTTAATGTTAATCACGAGCTGCTCGGCCAATTCATTTCTTTTTTGCTTTTTGTTTATTCATGATAGTGTATAGCTGCAGTTGTAAAGCAGCTGCCCTAGTCTTCCTGCACAGGCATATGTATTTTAGAGAATTTCTACAAAAATTGTACCATTTTAGGCAATGAATTCTAGATGTTTTTGGAGAGCTCAAAGCCATGTTCATAATTTGGAATTTCTGCATAAATTATTTGTCAAAAACACCTGATATATTACATAGCTTCAATTTTGTACGTTCCTTGTGTGTAGCCAACAGTACGCGCTTGATTAATTCGGCACGTGCAGAATTAGCAGTACCAGCATTGTATCATTGTGTGGTCACTCCACATCTCCGGAACTAAACCAACGAAAACCCGTTCAAACCAGCCAGCCCAACCCGTACCAGCGGTACTTTCCACCGGCTAGCAACCCGTACAAAACCAGCTCCACCCGGACCAGCAAGAACCAGCCCCACCTGGACCGGCAAGCTCTCTCTTGGTTTGATTCGGAAACAAACCAGAAACCTGGAAACCGGAACCGGACCATGAACTGCGGTTTGCGACACGAACCGGACCGTGAACAGGGTGCGGTTAGCTGTCGCAAAAGGTGATAATTGCGCGCTAGCAGCAATCAGATTGCAATGGGCTGCATGTCATGTCAGCCCAATTAATGATTTATTTAGTGCACCTTTATTAAACTTTTAAGGCTCGGTGCATGCATGTTTAAACAAGACGGAGAGAGACTGCATGGGTGCCTGCAAAAAAGGGATGATGACGTAACTCAAATGCATGCAAATTCAAAATTAAAAAAAATATAATATTAAATCAAGTATCCAAATTAAATTTTGATTACACCATTATATTTGTGATGACAACTTTCAAAATAAGACCCCACTCAACAATATTTGGATTATATTTTTAAAAAATATTTTTTAAATATTAAATAATTAAATTTAACTATTGCGAACAAATAATTGAAATTATTTTTCTGCGAATGAATAGTTAAATATGACGAACAAAATATAGCATACGGTGTGGACAAAAGAATTATATGTATAGAACAATTATACAAATTCACCGAATAAAAAAATTATACTTTTAGAACAAATTATACAAACTTATGGAACAAAAGATTTGTACTCTTTAAACAAATTTTACGAACTTCTAGAACAAAATCAACGTACGCATTGAACAAAATCAATAAATTCACAGAACAATGATTTGTACTCCTGGAACAAATTATACCAACATACGGAACAAATCAACTATATGTATTAAACAAATTATATGAACCAAAAAGGTAAAAATATTTACCTCTAAAACAAATTATAAACTTACGACAACTTGTATAACTTATGAAATATAAAACAACTCTATGCTCTGAGAAAACTATAAATATTCACACAACAAAGCTAAATACTGTCAAAATTTTATAATCCTCTAAAGAGAAAATAAGGGAATAAAGATGTATGAAACAAGAACAAAAAATATAGAAAAACCATAATATGCCACAAATAAAAAGATAAAGAAACAAAAGCAATAGGATGGTCTTATATGCAAATAATATATATATACGTGGTGAATGTATTAGTACATAAAGAAAAAAAAGAGAAAGGAAAAGAAAAGGACAAATGAGAAAAAAATTACAATTATTTAAAATTAAAATGATGGAAGAAATATGAATAAAAAACTAAAAAGAAAAATACTAAAAAGGAACCATAACATACCAAATGAAATAAAAGAGAAAAAAGAATAAAAAAAGGAATGGAAAAGAAGAAACGGGAATATTGAAAAGAAAAGACACCACCCGAAAAAAAGGAAGAAAAAAATGACGTGGGGGAAAAAGAACGGAGGATCGAAGAAGAAACAACAAAACAGAGGGATAAAGAAGAGAAAAATAAGAAGGAAATACAAAAGAAAACGAAATTAAACGAGAAGAAACAAAATCAAAAGAACCACCTGATAACGCTGTACATGATATATGTCCTGGACGGAACCTGGTTGGGCTGATTCGTGACTGACGCTGGTTGGGCTGATTCGTGACTGACGCTCGGCCTGTTGCGGTTGGCCATGCATGCCTCTTGCTGATTCTCGGTTGGGCCGCATTTATAGCACAGGCCCACGCGGGGAGTCTTCAGGCGACAAAAAGCGTCCCATCGCGTAGTAGACTGTAGGCGCGTCGAAGTTTGCCGTCAACACATACATTAAATTCCCATCTCATGAATTTTTTTTAAAAAATTCGTTCGAAAAAAGAAATTTTCTAAAAAAAATGATGGCACGACGGTGGCACACCACAACAAGAACAGATAACTACAAGCTCTCTCTTTATCTGAAAAAAATACAAGTTCTCTCTCTCAAACTAAAAGGCAGTGACGCTGACGTGCAGAAAAATATCGACCAGATAAACCGACGGGAATATAGAGCATTATCCAGTGTACATGTGTGGGAGCGCACCACTCCAATCAGGCGGGTGGCAACCGGGAAAAAAGAAATGAAAGATGAGACGAGATGCTCCTCCAAGGCTCCGACCACACGGGCCCTCCCAATAACTAAACTGGTTTGTACCTGATGGGAATCAAACCAATATATGGACGGTTCTCCTTTTGTGTTCCAGCTAGTGTATGTTAGTTTCTTCTCGATATCCTGATGTCCTCTCTTTTTCTTTGTTTGATGATAGCCGTTCTTTTCTGGCCGGAAATGCAAAAGTTCTCTGGCAGGTCAGGAGGTTTTCAGATGCCCACAAACATTTCAGTCGTTACGGTTAAGCACCTACAGGAAGGCATTGTCCCGTTTGTTTGAGCTTCCCGGTATCTTCTCAACATGAAAAGGCAAAAGCTCAAATAATATTAAACTTATCGTGCGGCTTCCAAAAAATTACAAAGTTGAAAAGCTCAATTTTCCGAACTTTTCGTAGCTTTTGAATCCAGAAAGCTAAACACATATTCTAAAAGTTAGTGTTGGCTTTTAAAAAAACCAGCAATAATTTTTTAAAAAAATTCAAAAGCTGCAACTCAAACAAATCAGTCTCAATGCGTGGTGAATGCACCAAACTCTAGGGAAAAAAATCTTCTTGGTAAGACTCTACTACAACTAGCAAAGGGTGATTTAAAAATACTTAGGTGGTGTGTTTGGTTATCTGAAATTAACGTAGATTACTGAAGGTAACGAATCTCATACATATATTTGATTGTGATGGTTTGTAATTAATTGACACTGTAATCGAATCCCTTACCTAAATAATATCTATACAAGCTTGTTACCCTTCCCCCTATAGTAATCAGATGCAGCACCCACACTGTAATCTGATTATGTTACTAGAGTGCAACCAAACAAAGAGGGTAATTACTCATTCCGCCACCAAATAGACTGTAATATGATTCCCTTTACTTTTACGTTACCTTAACACGAACCAAACATTATCTTAAACCATGTTGGATTTTGAACACTTTCCCCTTGTGTTTCTCTAGACCAACCTTGATAGCCCATTTGAACAGCCAACAACAAAAACTAAGCTGATGCGGGTCCGCCTCAATCTTAAGACGGTGGAAAATACAATCAGAACCAGAGCCTATGTCAAAGACCTTAGCTTCTAGAAGATGCTACGGTGGTCAGTACTTGCAAAAGGTGTGTGGGATGAGCACTGAACCCTATTATGAAAGCGACAGTAGCCGTCGCCGTCTTCCTTCTCGTTCTTTATACATTTATTTTGTGGCTACTGCCATGGTATGAGTATACTCGAACTTGTCTTAAATATTTCTGCCATGGTAAGCTTGTAGCTGCTGTTAGTTGGATTAGAAATGGATACATGATACACACGTCTCACCTTATCGGTTTGACCATAGAGAAATGATAATCTTTTCTCTCCGGCTAGTGGTAGGAATCAGCAAAACATGTTCTTAAGAAATCACTAATGTCAATTTCGTGGAACACAATCACGGTTATTTTTTAGACCTATCTTATACCTTGAACTAGACCAAAGACATAATTTGTTGCCACGTTTTTAATTATAAATGAAAGTATACAACACAACAAAGCGTACAAACCAACATTCCTAGTATGATTCACTTCAGTCGACATCAGTGAGAGAAGATAAACAATCCCAAAAGTTTCGGCTCATGCCACTTCACTTCCTATGACTAATGTTTAGGACAAATCCAGAGGGAAAAAGATCCGAACAACCTTACCTAGCATCACCTGTCTACACAGGAGCTAGGATCTATGGGAGCACACTGCACACGTCATGCACACGTGTGCACAGGCGTCAGCAGTGGGATCTCCCTTCCTCTTTGGCATCTGGGAAAGAAACAAGGGTCCTGTGGCAATGATTCCACCATTATTGCCACCTAGCTAGCTGAGCTGCTCGGGGAGTTGGGACGAGCTGGCGCCTCTGTGCTTGGACGAAATTGCCCCTCCAAGTGTTACGTTCTTCGTCTTGGTGCATTGTCCTCACCGTGATCGGGCGGCTCGGGGGGTCTCCACTACTGAAAACTGACATTCGTCCAAGCGTCAGTACAGGACGACTTTCGTCAGGTAACAATGATCAGTGTTAGTAGCAGTCGTCACGTACAGTGCATGAGAGTCCATGTAGTACCAGTTTGGAGCCTCAGCCGGTACTAAATGGTGGCACGGGGACTGGGTGGCCACCAACTAGATTTTCCTGGAAGCCATTAGTACTTGGCTGGTAGCTTCAACCGGTACAAAATGGTGTTCGTGCACGTGTGTACCGGCTGGTAGCTTCAACCGGTACTAAATGTCACAATTTAGTATCGGCTAGAGCCACCAGCCAGTACTGACGTACACACTATAAAATAAGCTCCTTCTTCCTTCCCGAGCCCAAGCTCAACCATTTGACCGAGAGCTCGGGCTTCTTCACTTCATGCGCGTTTCCACGATTTGTGGGAATTTCACTATTCCAATTTGTCTAAAGGTTAGCAACTTAATCCTGCCTCCTCTTATGAATAGTATTCTATGTTTATGCTTTGTAGCTAGAGAAATTTGTGCTTTTTTAGATGGAGAGTTTTTCAATTTATACATGCATGGAGAATGTAGATTTTTTACTTATGAAAGTATGTTCGATATTGAGAAAATTGTATTGGATGTTGACAAATATGTGTTGTGTTAATTACTTTGGTTGCTTTACATAAATAACATAAGTACCATGTTGAAACAAAAATAATCAACTAATTTTGTTGCTTTACATAAATAACATAGTTGAGTTCAAGCTGACGACGATTCGGGACAAAGGGAGTTGCTGCCAAAATTCCCCACAAAATTTGTAGAGATTTAATTAGCTCATCGAAAGTGGTCCATAAAAGGTCAACAATATTATTTAGAAAGTTTTTTTTTTTGCGTTTGTTGCTTTACAAATGGAGAAGTAAATTAAAAACTTTTTGCAGATGGACCGGCAATGGATGTACGGTGACCGATGCTCCATGCCTTTTATTAATGGCCAAAAGACTTTTCTTGAAACGGCAGAGGCCAACAAGTCACCGAAGGGTTTCATGTGTTGTCCACTCAGAATGTGCAAAAATAACAAGGATTATTCTAAATCAAAAACTCTACACGGCCACATATTTCATTAGGGTTTCATGGAAAACTATATTCTTTGGACCAAGCACGGCAAAAGAGGAGTTGTAATATAAAACGGTGAAGATGATGATGATGATAACAACATTTCAGCCAACTGGGCTGAAGGCGGTGCTAGAAATAGGCGACAAACATTGTTGCTAGATGATGATGATGATGATGATGATGATAACAACATTTTGAAATAGGCGAGGCTGAAGAAGATTTTGCACAAGATGAACCAACTGACGAACTATGTTAGGTGTTGCTAGATGCAAAGAAAGACTCCAAAAATGCAAAGGAGACAAAGAAGTTTGAGAAGATTTTGGAGGATCTAAAAAGCTATTGTACCTCGATTGCAAATAGGATCTTGGGTAGCATACTGGAATTGCTGCAGTGGAAGGCAGCAAATGGTGTGACCGATAAGGGATTTGAAGAGCTATTGAAAATCATAAAGAAAATGCTTCCTGAGGGTAACGAACTTCCCTCATCCACATATGAAGAAAAAAGGTTGTTTGCCCTCTAGGATTGGATGTACAGAAGATACATGCATGTCCTAATGATTGTATCCTTTGTCATGACAAGGAATATAAGAACTTGGATGTTTGTCCTGTCTACGAGGCGTTGCAGTATAAGATCAGGCGAGATGACTCGGGTGATGTTGAGAGGCAGCCTGTGAAGAAGAGAGTTCCAGCAAAGGTGATGTGGTATTTTCCTGTAATACCACTTTTGAAGTGCTTGTTCAGAAATAAGGAGCATGCTAAGTTGATGCGATGGTACAAAGAAGAACGTAAGCAGGATGAGAAGCTGAGACACCCCACAGATGGTTCCCAGTGGAGAAACATTGACAAATAATTCCCAGACTTTGAGAAGGACACAAGGAACATAAGGTTTAGTTTAAGCACGGATGGAATGAATCCAACTGGTGAGTTTGGTACTACTCATAGTACATGGCCTGTGACCCTATGTATCTTGAACCTTTCTTCTTAGTTGTGCATGAAGCAGAAGTTCATCATGATTCCAGTCCTTATCCAAGGCCCAAAACAACCTGCCAACGATATTGACATGTACCTAAGACCGTTGGTTGATGAACTTTTACTGCTTTGGAAGGAAGAAGGTGTACCTGTGTGGGATGAGGACAAACAAGAGGCTTTCATTCTTAGAGCATTGCTTTTTGTAACCATCAATGATTAGCCTGCACTTAGTAACCTATCAGGATAGACGAACAAGGGATATTGGGCATGCACCTACTGTTTAGATGAAACCGATAGCATATATTTAAAACACTATCAAAAGGTGGTGTATATGGGCCATCGTCGATATGTTCTTGCAAATCACCCTTTAAAAAAGAAAGGAAAGCATTCTAAAGGGAAGCTCGACACTCATGCTAAGCCTTTGCACCATAACGGAAAGCATGTATTTTCTATGATAAAGAATGTGAAGGTAGTCTTTGGTAAAGGTTCCCGTAGCCAACCTGTTCCAACGACGATAATGGACGTGCAACCATGTGGAAGAAGAAGTCTATATTCTGGGAGCTACCTTATTGGGAAGTTCTAGAGGTCTGCAACACAATTGACATGATGCATCTGAAGAAGAATTCTTGCGTGAACCTGCTAGGCTTCCTCGATATTTATGGGGCGCCAAAGAATACATTGGAAGCAAGGCAGGACTTGAAACATACGAAACAACAAGAGGACCTACATCCAAAAAAGGGAGAGAACGGACAACACTACTTATGTCCTGCCAGCTACACTCTCAGCAAAGAGAAGAAACAAAGCATATTTGTTTGCTTGAATAGTATGAAGGTCCTGTCCGCGTACTCATCTAATATACAGGGAATAATAAATGTGAAAGAGAAGAAATTCACAAATCTAAGTCATATGACTGTCACGTCCTGATGACACAGTTGCTTTCGGTTGCACTGAGGGGTATTCTATCAGAGAATGTGAGATTGTCAAGCGTAAAGCTATGTGCGTTCCTCAATGAAAATTTTGCAGAAGGCAATCGATCCAAACAATCTAATAAAGCTACAGAATGACGTGGTCCAATATCTTGTCAGCTTTGAAATTGTCTTTCCACCTTCCTTCTTTATTATTATGACTCATCTCTTGGTTCACCTTGTTAAAGAGATAACCATTCTGGGTCCAATATACTTGCACAATATGTGGCCTTTTGAGAGGTTCATGTTGGTCCTAAAGAAGTACGTTCACAATCGTGCCAATCCAGAAGGAAGCATCGCCAAGGGATATGGAAAAGAGGAGGTCATTAAGTTTTGTGTTGACTTTATTGATGAAGTTAGTCCGATAGGGGTCCCCGTGTCACGCCATGAGGGCCACGTGAAGGGAAAGGGCACACTCAAAAAGAAAAAATAATATGAACATACATGAGACTAAAATCCACAAAGCAAACTTCACAGTGCTACATAATTCATCCTTGGTGGCTCCATATATGGAGGAGCACAAGGATATTGTACGGTCTGAAAACCCGGGGAAGTCTAAGGCCTGGATTACACGGCATCACATAGATACTTTCGTAACATGGATCCGACGACACCTTATGGGTAACGAGACGATTGATGAACAACTTCAATGGTTGGCTAAGGGACCATCTATCTCGATATTGCAATACCAAGGGTACGAGATAAATGGATATATATTTTATACGAGAGCCCATGATCAAAAGAATACCAACCAAAATAGTGGTGTTCATATAGTTGTAATAGACAATAATGGGAATAAGGCAGCTACTATGGTGTCATAGAGGAGATATGGGGACTTGATTATGGGCCTTTGAAGGTCCCTCTATTTCACTGTCAATGGGTTGCTGGAAGAGGCGTAACGAAAGATCGTTATGGGATGGCAATAGTGGATCTCAACAAGATTGGATATACAGACGAACCATTTGTCCTAGCCAAGGATGTGAGTCAAGTTTTCTATGTGAAGGACATGTCAAGCAAACCCAAGACGAAGGCTGGTAAAAAGTCAGAAGATGAGCCAAAACGCCAGATAGTTCTGCCAGGGAAAAGAAAAATCGTTGGAGTTGAGGACATTTCGGACAAGTTAGAAGATTTTGATAAGTTTGATGACCTTCCTCCATTCTCAGTTGAGGTTGACCCCAGCATCCTATTATCCAAAGAAGATGCTTCGTACTTATGCCGCGATCATGACCAAGGGATGTTTGTCAAGAAGAAGATTATCAATGTTCCATTGAATAAGATGAGTAGCTTTAGAACTTTAATATTATGTGGTATTATGTGGTAATGTGATAAACTATGTAATGTATTTTGTACAATTAGAATAATTATGTGGTATTTCTCACGACTAACAATACTATTTGTACAATTTGGATCAAATAAAACAAACACAAATCCATAAATTATTTTTGCATGGTCAAAATATTAAATATTTGCACTATTTTGGATCATCAAATGTCTTGAAACATTAAATTAGAGGCAATTACACAAATACATTATATTCTAATGGCATAATTGTCAAAATTATTCTACCTAATATTTCTTAATACTTTTGCATGTTTGAAATAGTAGTTTTTTTCCTTTTTCTTGGATTAATAGCGGTATGGAAACATTTCATATCCTATTAGTAATTAAATTTTTTTGATTTTACTATATAAATAAATTGTTGTATAGTGTAGAGATAGTCAACAGTAAGGTATAAAACTTTTTCAATTTTGTTTCCTAAGTTACTCCATTTATTAAGCATAAAATAAATATAGCAGCAATTTTAGAAATAATAAAAGAAAATATAGTGCTTGCGGGAAATGAAACACTAGGGGAAGATTACTAACGGGCGGAGGCTTTGCTCGGTACAAAATTCCCCAAGTTTCGCTACCCGCCTTTTTTGGCCAGATTAGTACCGGGCATTGGCCTTGCCTGGTACTAAATGAAACAATTTAGTACCAGGCAGTAGCATTTCCTAGTACTAAAAGTCATTTTGTACCGGGTAAGGCCTCCGCCAAGCACTAACCTGGCCTAACCTACAAAAGCCCCACTTAGCCGCACAATCGTTCCTCTCCCGAATCCGCCGCCACTCCACCGCCCCCGCCGTCGTCGTCCACTGTCACCCGCCTCACCGGCTCCTCCTCGACGACCGGCCGCGCCCAACGCTCCATGGCATCGGGGCACACTACACCCCGCCGCACTGAGCTCTCCTCCTCGACATCCGTGCCATCCACCGCCCCGGCCAACCGTTCCCCTTCACCGCCAGCCACCGTCCCGACTCCTCCTCAACTTCCTCAACGTCCGGCCGCACTCAGAGTTCCCCGACAGCACGGCGCACTCCGCCACGCTGCACTCCACGCTCCTTTTCGACGTCCGTGCCACCTGCCGCCCCGGCCAACCGGCCCCCTTCCTCAACAGCCTCGGCTCCGGCTCCTCCTCAACATCCTCGACGTCCGGCCGCACCCGAAGCTCCCCCAACACTGCATCACACTCCGCCCCACAGGATTCCGAGCTCCCCGATGCCAGCCGCCACTCCACCCCAGTCGGCAGCCCCCCGTGCTCACCGTGCTCCACCGCATTTCACCACCCTCCTTGCCGTGCGCCGACCACCCTCGGCCCAAGCGCCTCTACCCTTGTCGTGGACTCCGTGCTCCAGCCTTCGCCCCCCGCCGCCGCACCCTCGGCCTTCACCTGCGTATGTAAGCCCCCACCCCGATCGTTGACGTCAGCAAGCCCCATGATGACGTTAACAACCATAAATTAGAAAATAAATAAGGAATTCGTAGAAATCATTGAAATTATTGGAAAATAGCATGGAAACTTACATGATGCCTAGAATTATTTCTTTTGTTGAATTTAGTTTCATTCTATTTACAATTACTTTCTTAATTATTTCTGTTAGTAATGGTTAGAATTACTTGTTAATATGGAAGATAAAAATATAGGAAACTATTGCAAAACATAGGAAATTGGTAGAAATCATTGAGATTACTAGAAAATGGCATGGAAACTTACTTACATGATGCCTATAATTATTTCTTTTGTTGAATTTAGTTTCATTCTATTTACAATCACTTTCTTAACTATTACTTTTAGTAATGGTTAGAATTACTTGTTAATATGGAAGATAACAATATAGAAAATTATTACAAAATATAGGAAATTGGTAGAAATCATTTATTTAGAATTACTTTCTAAATACCTTATTTTTTCTTGTACTAGTTAAAATGGGAGACATGGACGAAGAGTAGTTCATTCAAAATATTATTAATGAAGGCAGCAACTATAATGCAGAAGTAGATGATGCTTCAGGTGAAGAGGATGATGGCAGTCAGTACCTAAATATGACTGGTGATGGCGGTGATGATGCTCCAGCTGAAGAGGAGGAAGAAATTGCAAAGTTATATGAATCCCTATATACATGTACATGATTTCAATTCTCTACTTATCAACAACGGTTATAATTAATGCATCATTTTTGTAGCTATCTGTATCCTCAACGAGGCCTAAATGGAAATGAGGTGGGAAGAAAAAGATGGAGGGCATACCATCATCACAAAAGTGGATGAGGAAGGCGCACCAATTACTCCCCCCGGTGTGTTAACAACATTTGTCAATCAATGTGGGTATGTTGTTTGGGAAAACATCCCCACAAGCATTAAAAAATGGAGAGCAACCACACTTACTGTTGCACCTGAAGATCTCATCCCTGAGTGAGAGAAGGAACTGTGTTGGCAACATTTGATACTGCACTTCACATATCCAGAAGGGAAAGCAAAAGAATTGAAGGAATTTTCCTTTAGGAAGATGGCAATTGCTTTCCAAACGTACAAGAAAAACTTGCACAAAGACTTTATCAAGAAGGGCATCAAACTAGATTTGGAGAACAAGTTCCAGAAGCGAGCACCTTATTGGGAAGCATTCAAGCAATACAAGTATTCGGAAGATGCCAAAAAGCAAGCTCTACAAGCTAAAGGTAATGCGAGCAAAAATAAACATTATCATCATCTTGGCCAAGAAGGTTATAAGACGGCGATGCCGAAATGGCAGAGGATGGAAGATGACCTAATGGCAAGAGGAATCGTGCTGGCAACTCTTGATTGGCCATTGCGAGTAAAGAACTTTTTCTTCGCTCATGGAGGCACACTATATAGGGAAGATGGATCATTTATTACTACCAATTTATTAATAGCAGAATTCACTAGGTTGCAAGCTGCACTAAAGGCTAAATGGCAAGGAAATTTCAAGCCTGACAGAGAGAAAAAGGAGCTGACTTATGCACTTGGGAATTTGGAACACGCTGGACATGTCCGAGGCGTGGGTGTAGTTCCATGGAAGAAAAGTCTCAATGAAGATATCTAGTCTTACAGAAGTTGAAGAAGAAGCAAGGCCACAGCAGAAGAAAAGCTGTGTATCCTCGAAGAACAAGTAGCTTTAGCTAAT
The DNA here is from genome assembly GCF_005286985.2 of Setaria viridis. Lineage (NCBI taxonomy): Eukaryota > Viridiplantae > Streptophyta > Magnoliopsida > Poales > Poaceae > Setaria > Setaria viridis. Next base: position 32,391,325 of record NC_048270.2, read on the forward strand.
GAAAGAATGTTTCGGCTTCAAGAGGCATTAGCACTTCCAAGCAGGAGTTGCATTAGGTGCTAATGTGGACATAATAAGCCCCGCTTCCCAGCGTCGTAGCAGTGTCGCTTCCACGGAGTTCCAACCAGTAGAAGAATTGTCTAACATGGTTGCGGGCAACAATGAACACTACCCCATGGACGACATCACTGTGAGGACCCCATGTGAGCTTCTTACTCCAGTGAGGAAAATGGAGCAGTGGCTCACGGTATTGCTGAAGTACCAGTACTAGGCGAGATAATTCATGGTGTGCAGATTCCTGAAGGATATGCTAGAGTCCATGTTGACCGAGTGGAAACAGGATGGGAAGACCTAGACCTCGAGATCCCTAGAGGCGATGGTGAAATGGAACTGGGACATGCCATCCACACCTGGATTTGTTTGGCCAAGCGCTACATAAGATTTTCGCGACCGGACGCAGTTCCCGCATCATCCCCTAAGAGGTCAAGGCACATATCACAAACGCCACCATCCAGGGATGCACTAGCTACAAGGGATCAAAGCATGAGTCTGTCGTCCCCACCAGCTACAAGGGACCAAAGCATGAGTCCACCAGTGCCTAAGCCTCCACTTCCTAAAAAGAAAAACTCTAAGGTTTTGATCCCGCCACCTCTTAAGCAGAAGAAAAACTCACATCCTAAGAAAGAAAAGCTTGCACCTCCGAAATTGGCATATGAACGCACAGATGAGGAATGCGACCGAATATCTAAGGCTGAGGTTGCTGCTCACTTCGCGCAAATGAAGAAGCCCGAGGAACCACCAATTGATGAAGCAACGAAGACATACTTTAAAGGGATATTTACATATTTGCTACCGTTGCAAATGGTACACCTTCATTTGCTACTTTTACAGGAGCTTCTACGTTTTTGCCATCGCGAACGAAATGAAGCAACATATTTGCCACTTTTGCTGACGTAGCACGCCACGTCCCCACGACAGCGTGTAAAAGGGGTGCCAAAAGACCTGTGTGCCCTCGCCTTTCTCCTCTGTTAACCTCCCACTAACAGACCCGACGCCATCCATCTCCCCTTCCCCATCTCCACTTCTACCCTAGGCCTCCCTCCCCCTGCCTCCCCGACGATAAGATGTGACCCACGACGGCGGCGGCGGCGTGAGGCGTAGGTGAGGCGGGGGTGTACCGGGAGTGCCTAAAGAACCACGCGGCGAGCCTGGGCGGGCACGCCTTGGACGGGTGCGGCGAGTTCATGCCGTCGTCGAAGGCCGACCCCGCTGACCCGGCCTTGCTCCGGTGCGCCGCCTGCGGGTGCCACCGCAACTTCCACCACCGGCTCCCCGAGGCGCCGCCCTCACCGCCCCTCCTCGCGCTGCCTCCTCCCCTTCCCACGCAGCCGGCTTCGGTGCCGCAGCACGTGATGCATGAGGCGCCGGAGGACCGCCTGCCGGCCACCTTCGATGATGACGAGACCGACGAGTCGGGCGAGGGGTCGGACTTCGACGAGGATCGCCTGCTGTCACCGCTGTCGCCGCTGGCGATGGGGCTGCCGGGATACCTCCAGCCGGTGCCGCACATGCTCCTCGTGCTGAGCACCGGCGCGCCAGGCGCCTCGATCCCCACGGTGGTGCCAAGGCCGCCGGCCTCCCTGGGCCCGATGCCGGCACCAGGTGCCGCTTCGACGGTGGCGCGGAAGCGGTTCCGCACCAAGTTCAGCCCGGAGCAGAAGCAAGGGATGCAGGCGCTATCGGAGCGGCCGGGGTGCCATTTGCAGATGGTTTGTTGTCGGGGAGGCAGGGAGGAGGGAGACCTAGGGGAGAAGTGGAGATGGGGAAGGGGAGATGGATGGCGTCGGTTCTATTAGCGGGAGGTTAACAGACGAGAAAGGCGAGGGCACACAAGTCTTTTGGCACCCCTTTTACACGCTGTCGTGGGGACGTGGCGTGCCACATCAGCAAAAGTGGCAAATCTGTTGCTTCATTTCGTTCGTGATGGCAAAAACGTAGAAGCTCCCGTAAAAGTGGCAAATGAAGGAGTGCCATTTGCGATAGTGGCAAATATGTAAATATCCCTACTTTAAATCCCTGGTGGTTAAAAAAGTGGTAAAAAAACCCATCTCAAACTATGACTGCTCAATCACAAAGTCATATGAGAAGAAAAAAAGATCACGATCCACCATTCCCCAGCTCGGAGAACAATCTCAACAATCGATCGATCCGCTTAAAGTGCTTTCAAAAGAAGATGAGATTCTAGCTAAATGGATTGCTGAGACCAATCTCACAAAAGAGCAACTCCTAGGGGCGGACGATATCCAAACTCACCTAGGTGTTGGTAAATGGGAGTTTAAGTTGGGGGAACCTCTTGTGCGGCCACAGTTGGTGGCTCACCTACCAACGAAAATGTATGCATTTCATAAATGGTACATGGAGGCAGCTGCAGACTGACGGATCATGTTAGCAGCTCAGGTTCAAGATTGTGATTACTTTAAGAGCCAAATGACATATGGATTGAGTTTGAAAGTCTTCATTACTTGTACCATCAAGTTGCTCTTGACAAGTCCCTCATTAGTGTATAGGTTCTGTAAGTGTTTCATCTCATTTCTACATCCTAGCTCCTACATTAATTGTGCGTTGTCTCATCCCCTCTTTTATTTTATATCATGCATAATGGAGATTCAATATTACGGAGAAAACATATGTATCATGTTGGCTTCATGGACCCGCATGTTATAAACGAGGAATGCTTACTAAAATGGCCAAATAGGATCATGAAGACTATTTTCAACTTCCTAGATAAGCAACATCACATGCAATTCATACTTTTGTTGTACAACTTTAAGCGAGTCATTCATCCCTTTTTTTCATCCGTTCAAGTTAATAATAAGTATATCTAACATTGGTTGTGTATATGTATATGAACAGCTTCCACTGGATATTGCTTGCCATCGAGATTGATCGAAGCCACGCCACGTTGCTGGACCCGAAGAAGAAACCAAAAATAGAGTACCAAAACCTCATAGACGTGCTTAACAGGGTATAGGTTCGCTTCATAAAAAAATACCAAGGATAGTTCAAGGAACAACTTCATATCAGGGATAACTTTCTGGTATGAATTCAATTTGAACATCTAGTGTCATTTCTTTAAAAACCACGACTGCTTGAATATTTCATAACTCCTTTTTCCACATTTAGTGTTTGAAACAGGAGGATGGAAACAACTTATGTGGATACCACTGTTGTGAGTTCATCCACATCATTATAGGTCCCAAGAAAATTACGGCCCAAGAATACAAAGTACGTAAACACAATCCATATCCTGCGCATATATTGCTTTAAAATGATGATGTTAATTTGCACGCGATAGATTTTTGAAATGAGAGACAAACTCATCACCACAGAACAACTCAAGGCAATTTGGGAACAACTATGTGGATTCCTTTTGGAGGAGGTCGTAAATCCAAAGGAAGAATTTTATTACGATGGAACAAGTGTAGGTCAACTTCATCCAATCAGGGACTCAGATGACGACGCATAGTGTATATTCAGAATACTTGTAACTTTTGAAGTATATAAAAATTTAGATCAATATATATATTAGCGTAATATGACTATTGTACGCAAATAGATACTGTACACAAATATGAATACGAATTAAAATGAAAGGAAAAAAAAGAATAACCACTTAGTACCGATTAGTAAAACCAACCGGTACTAAACTGCCTTCTACAGCAGCGCGAGTGGCTTGTAATTTAGTACCGGTTACCGACCGGTACTAAATGACCCATTTAGTACCGGATATTTTAGCCGGTACTAAATGATGCGATATTTCGTACCGACCAAGCGGCACCCATTAGATGCTCGGTACTAAAGGGCTTACTAGTAAAGGTCGATCGCCTGTCGTCGTGTACAGCACAAAGACTGAAGAAAATAGATAACCGAGAGAAGTTTATAAAATTGAAACGAAGGGCTTACTGGTAAAGGTCGATCGCCTGTCGTCGTGTACAGCACAAACACTGAAGAAAATAGATAACCGAGAGAAGTTTATAAAATTGAAGCTGACTCGTTTCTCTTGCAAGTTTCATTGAGGTGGTGGCGGCGAGGAACTTAGTGTCTCATCACATTAAGAAAAATCTCTATTTTCTTGTTTTTCGCAGGTACAAGAAGTCAAGAAAGAACGCACGTACACAACCTTTTCACGATCACATACACGCCCATGTGGTGCTTCCTATCAGTATCAAGTCTACATTGACAACGACATACCGAGAATAATGTGTATCCACATCACACACATAAACAAGAGCGTAAGAAGAGATGGACTCATCGAATATTGCCTCGATTGTTTCTTCTTTCTCGAAAGGAATTTGTCTCAATCAGCTTGGATACGGATGGCGATAAAGTTGATTCGTTAGACATCTGCAATGAAACTATATACTCTCTCCGTTTCAAAATGTAGATCATTTTAATTTTTCTAGATACATAAATTTTACTATATATCTAAATATATAACCCTATAGTGCGTAGCAAAATTTATGCATTTAGAAAATCTAAAACGACCTAGGAACGGATGGCGTATAAAAAAGTGTGCACGGTATTCACGTCTACGGACTAGAACTTTCGTGTTGAGAATTTGGAAGACTCAAATTTTGATAGATTAGAACGAAACTAAAGCAACACTACTGAACGACTCTAGCTAGTAGAAAAAAGATTAGGCATTCTAGAAACCCACCTTTTTTTTTACCCGCCATTATCAGTCCATCGTCATCGACAACGAAACCCTAGCTAGCGCATCAAGAGGCCGATGTGATGATCGAATCAGACGCCGGACATCATCACTGCATCCTTTGAAAACCATGTTGGTTGCTACCACACATAAAGCACCCAAATTCACCTGTCAACCGCTCACCTTCCGGCCACTGATGGCACACGCGCGCATGTACGTACGACATGATGACACAGGAGTGACGGCCTGGACCCTGGCCCTTTGCGTCCGGCCGTTTCCTCGCTGTGCTCCTGTGCCCACGCTTTCTTGCTTGTCGTCATCGTCATCGTCGTCGCTGTGCTCATGCACACGGTCACGGGCGCGTGGCGCGTGGCGCCATGGCACGGCACGCGTGGCCCGGCGACAGGCCTCGTCCTCGCTCACGCTCAGCACAAGTAACTGGCCCTGCTTCTCCGGCCTGGCCGTTTGCGGCGGCTGGCCGTCGTCCGGCCGTTTCCTCGGTGTCGTTCCCAGTGCGCGTGCCCTCGCCTGCCGCTGGCTTGTCGTTGCCGTCGTCGTCGTCGCTGCTCACGGTCACGGTCTCGCGCGGACGCTAGCTAGCTATAGTAGCCGAGGTAGCTGGGAACTGGGGCGCGGTGACATTGCTGGCCCGGCGACACGCCGCGCGTCCTCGATCGATAGGCCGAAGCGTGGTTGCCCGGACCGGGTGGCAGATGGGTGAAAGGGGCCTGTGGTTCCGCATCCGGGCGGCATCGCTGGCGATTTCCCACAAACTTTTACAGACGTATACTGTGCATTACTCCTTTAACTTGTGCGTGTCATTGCCATGCACATTTTTTTTCTTAGCTTCAAACACTGTCATCATTATCCATTTGGCATGTAATAAATGATTTTATATGTAGAACTGTAATCCGTAAGAAATCCCCAAAAAACATTTTATTCCGATGCATATCTAACCGCGCGCGCTTGGATGCGCGGAAAATGTCAGCTGATGCTAAGTGCTTGCATAAAAAAACTGACTCCTACAAAACGGAAACCATTCTCATTTCCGCGCAGCCAGCTGATGCTGAGCTCCTTCAATTTTGCACGCAGTAGGCCACGCCCACACCCAGCTACTCGTGTGTAGCCAACCAAACAACCGGATCATACCACGGGAACGCCGAGCCAAATACACGCAGGTCTAGGGATGGCAATGGGACGGGTTGGGGTCGGGTGAAACTTCCACAAATCCACTCCCGAAATCCAAATAGTAAACCCGCCCCGAACCTGAAACCCTATTTGGGTGGAAATTCTGCCCAGACCTCGAAACCTGCGGGTGCTCGAAACCCGACGGGTCCCTCGACACCTGAGCCGTCGGCCCGTGGGGGCCGTGCCGCCCGCTGGGCTCCCCGTCGCCAGCGTTGCTCCCAGGCGGCGCCCGTAGCCGTGGGGTCCGCGCGGCCGTCGTCGCAGGCGAGGGGGCCGAGCCGCTGAGGGGCACGGGCGGCGCTCTGAGAGAGAGAGGTCGTGGCCACCAAGGAGGCTCCGTTGGCCGGCCTCCTCAAGAAGCTCCTCCTCACCGCGCCGTCCTCCTCCGGGGCCGTGCACGCCGCCGCCCTCACGCTCTGCCCAGCGTCTGTCGCCTCCGCCTCTTCAACACTGGGAGGTCCGCCGTGGGCGAGGGCGAGGGTGCGGCCGTGCGGGGCAGGGGCAGCACGAGCGAGGGCGAGGCGAGGGGCGTGGGGCGCGGGCAACCTAGCGCGTGGCGGTCGCTGCCGCCGCTGGGTGGGTCTGTGCCTCTGTGGGGATGGGGTGGATGGTGGCTGGCAGGGTGGGGTCTGTGGGAATGGGTGGTGCGTGGGTGGAGGCCTGGAGGGCTGCTGGGCTAAATTCCCACAGAGGTGTGTTTCGTGGGAGAGCCGCTAGTGCGGGGGAGGTGTGTTTCGTGGGCCAAATTTGGGGCTCTGTGGGTCCTCGCAGGGGAAATTTTTAACCCGACCCGCACCCATCATGTGTCGGGTTCCCGAACCTGAGACCTGCGGGGGGAAATCCACCCCCGCCCCCGCCCCTGTTGGGTCTGAAATCCTCGGATCTCGGGTCTAAACCCGCCCGATTGCCATCCCTAGGTAGGCCGGTCCCAAAGACTATGCTTCCGTGAAATAAAAAAGAAGAGTAAAATGCATAGGTAGTATGTCAACTTGTCTGGGTGTGTCATCTAGGTCCATCAACTTCTAAAACGCACATCTAAATTCCCAAACTTGCTAATTATGCCATGTAGGTCCAAATCTTCATAATTTGGGTTAAACTTCTTACATGTCACGTTAACTAGGCAGTGACATATACCTGTCATGTGGGGACCATGTGTTGACTAGGCAGTGACGTATACTTCATTCACCCTCTCCCACGCAGGGGCCAAGGCACGCCGCCGCCATCCCCATGCCGAGCCACCGAAGGGGCCGTCTCCCTCCGCGAGCGTCGTCCTCACAAGCCATGGCGTTCGGGATCCACGGCCAGCTCAGCGGCCGACGCATCTAGCTCCACCCTCACCGCGCTTGCCAATCTCGAGCTCTTCCAGCAGGGTCGAAGTCTGCCTCGGCGACTAGCTCACCCTACGGCTCTAGCTCTCGCTTCGGCGTTCTCTAGCTCACGCCTGCCTGCTCCCTCACTCGGTCCGTTGTTCCCTTGTATAGCCCACAGGAGATCCGTCACCTGCCTGCTCGGTCCACGAGCTCTACCCTACCGCTGCTCGTCGACGGGTGCCGCTCCTCACTGAGCCAGTCGCCGTGATCATACCCAGCCGGCTCCCACATAATAGGTACATGTCACTCCCTAGTCAGCATGACACGTAAGCATTTTAACTTAAAATGTGAAGATTTGGACCCATATGATACAATTAGTAAGTTTGAGAATCTAGATATGCGTGAACCTAGACGACGCACACAAGTTGATGTACCACCAGTGCGATTTTACACCGTGATGTTGTTTCTTTCTTCTACAGTAATGTGCTCACGACTTCACGTATGTACGCTCGACAAGCACATGTAGATAGTACAAGAGCTGCCGGACATCACTAGCCGTACGTGCCTCATTTTAATTTCTTAGCCAAATGTCAAGATTCGCCGGAACAAAACAAGATCCTGAAAGGACTTGTGCGTACCCGCCGCCAGTGGACCTTGCTTTGTTTATTACGCCAGCAGAGAGCTGCCGACGAAGGCCGGTCGGCCGTCACAAGCGGCACACAACTCGACAAGTATTCCGTCACGCCCACACCGCCCGCTCTCTCTCGGTGTGCAGACTGCTCTGGAATTAAACATTGGTAGGTGCAGACAACGAGAGCAAGGACACGACACATTTACAAAGTTTGTGCTCAGTTAACAGATGATGATGAGATCTACTCGGATAAGGAGGTATTCGGGACAGGCTAAACTTTAGTCGTGTCACATCATATTCCGATGCTAATTAGGAGGATTAAACATGAGCTAATTATAAAACTAGTAGAACCTCTAGGCTAAATCGCGAGACGAATCTATTAAGCCTAATTAATCCATCATTAGCGAATGGTTACTGTACCACCACATTGTCAAATCATGAACTAATTAGACTTAATAGATTCACCTCGCGATTTAGCCTAGGGGTTGTGCAATTAGTTTTGTAATTAGACTATATTTAATACTCCTAATTAGTGTCAAACATCCGATGTGACAGGGGCTAAAGTTTAGCTTAGCCCCTGTCTCCCAAACACGCCCTAAGAATGCATCCAACTAGTAACATATTCTCAGTCTTCAGAATCTTCAGATACGGTGTGGCATGCGCTTTTACAATTATCATGCAGCATGATTCTATCCTAATCCTGAATGGTCCTTTAGATTGAGAATTGGTTTTTGAGTTATTTGCTTTTGATCAAAACTACATGTGTGGTTATAGCAGTATCCTATTACATCTAATAATTTTAGACTGATCCTCCTTTCTAGGGAGGCTGAAGCTAAAACTTTATCCATTATCTAAAAAAATTCTAATCATGAATTTAACTTTGCAAAGTTGCGAAATAGAATAGCATCTTAGCACGCAATTAAGCTCTCTGTACCTTGCTACCTACTAATGGAGTAGGATAATAGTTACAAGTTGCAAGTTACAATCAAAAGTTTATAGAATACAAGAGGACAAACCATCATTGGGACATGGGGCCATAGGATGGTGGAGGGTGGCGGCTAGCTAGGATTGCATTGCAGCTAGGTGTAGTCTCAGCCTTCAGCTTGGCATCATCTAGTTCTCTCCACCTGTCCACTTCTCCACCACCTCGGCGAGAGCGGCGGCGGCGGCGCCGCCTTCCTGGAGCCCCTCCGCCGCGGCCTTCTGGAGCTCCGCCACCTTGGCCCGCACCGCGGCGCCGCTCCCTTCCCCCTCCATCAGCTCCCGCACTGCCGCCGCGATCTTCTCCCTCCCCTTGGACTCGGGGACGCGGATCGCGGCGCCGACCCCCTCCGCCGAGAGCATCACCGCGTTCTGCCTCTGCTCGGCGTAGAGCGGCCACGCCACCATGGGCACGCCGTGGACGAGGCTCTCCAGCACCGAGTTCCACCCGCAGTGCGTCAGGAACCCGCCCGTGGCGCGGTGGGCCAGCACCTTTATCTGCGGGGCCCACGAGGGCACCACGAGGCCCACTTCCTTTGTCCGCTCCACGAAGCCTTCGGGGAGGTACGCGAAGGGGTCCTTCTTGCTCTCGGCGTCGTAGTAGTTGTCGTTGACGGCGCCCTCGTCGCTGGGGCTCCGCACCACCCACAGGAAGCGCTGCCCGCTGAGCTCCAGCCCGAGCGCGAGCTCCCGCATCTGCTCCGTGGGAAGCGCGCCGCCGGAGCCGAAGGACACGAAGATCACCGACCTGTCCGGCTGCCGGTCGAGCCACTCCAGGCACGCCGCGTCGTTCTTGCTGCCGCCGGTGTCGGCCTGGATGAGCGGGCCGATCGGGTACACCACGGGGCGCCCGGGGGCCGGCTGGCGGAGGATCTTGGCCGGGCCCGGCTCGACGGCGTCGAAGGAGTTGACGAGGATGGCGTCGGCCTCGCGGTACTTGCTGCCGTGGTGGACCATCCACTTGTAGCAGGGGTTGGTCTTGTCCTGCAGCGGCATGAGGACGTCGGGCCCCGGGATGGGCACGCACCCGGGGAGGCGGAGCGGCTCGGCGAGGTCCCGGAACTCGCCGGGGACGGAGGTGTCGAGCTCCGGGAGGTGGAGGATGAGCGTGAGCACGTGGAGGTTGGTCGGGAAGAAGAGGTACCTCCGGTCCACGCCGGCGTCGCGCGCCGCGTCGAACGAGTCGGCGCCGAAGAGGTCGGCGACGAACGCGGCGAGGCGGCCGGTCGTCCGCTTCAGGCCGAGGAGTATGTCGGTGAGCGCCGGGACGCTGCGCGCGCACTCCTCCGACATGAGCGTCTCGATGGCGGCGCCGCGGGGCAGGTCGGAGAGGTCGACGGGCGGGAGCGAGAGGGAGGACACGGCGGGCGGGAGCGAGGAGAGGAACGCGCGCTGCGTCGCCGACGCCGTCGACGCGAAGGTGATGAGCGTCGCCGTCGCCCCGTGCCGCGACGCCAGGCGCTTGGCCAGCTCCGCCAGCGGGATCAGGTGGCCCATCCCTGGGGTCACCAGCATCGCCACGTGCGGCGGCGGCGGAGACGCCGGCGCCGCCGCGCCGTTGCCGTTGCAGCACGAGCCGTTGGCGGCGGCGTGCTCCATTTCTGGGGTGAGCGCGAGCGGCGGTGTTTCTGGCCGGCCGGTGGTGGTGGTGGAAGCCTTTTCGGGTGGTTGTGATCGATCTGATCAGGAAGCTGGTGCTCCTGTGGTGGCGGCGCGCGGTGGTGTGGTGGTGGTGGGTTGGCCGGGGGACGTGTGGTGTGGCCGGGCTTTATAAGGGGTGGGGGCAGCGACGGCGAGTGCCGTGGTGGGGTTGGGGACCGGCCGGCCTGGGCGAGCGAGTGGTAAAGGGAGTGGACCGGGGGAGCAATAATTCAGCCATGATGGTGAGCTCAGGGAGGCGTCATCATCACGCACGCCCGCGGAACGCGAGGAGAAGAGGGAGTGTCCTGGGTTGGGGGCTAGCTAATTACGTCATGAAGGTGGCTTCTTCTTCTTCTTCCTCTTCAATTCTTTGGGTGATCTGCAGTTGAGTTCATCATATGGATGTCTATTTCTCCCAGTTGGACCATCAGATGCATATATTGTTTTCTAAGGGGGCGTTTTCTTCCCGTGTCTTATTTTTAGCACGTGTCACATCGAATGTTTAGATACTAATTAGGAGTAGTAAACGTAGACTATTTACAAAACCAATTACATAAGTGGAATCTAAACGGCGAGACGAATCTATTAAGCCTAATTAAGTCTAATTAATCCATCATTAGCAAATATTTATTGTAGCAACACATTGTCAAATCATGGACTAATTAGGCTTAATAGATTCGTCTCGCCGTTTAGATTCGTCTTATGTAATGGGTTTTGTAAATAGTCTACGTTTAATACTCCTAATTAGTATCTAAACATTCGATGTGACGGGTGCTAAAAATAAGTTAGTGGAAGAAAACGGGGCCTAAGTTCATATTGAAAGATGCAATTAGTTTTTTCTTAACATCTGCATCTGTCGTCCCCCTGTTTTTAGTGTTAGTTGATCCCTAGTCATCTTTCTCCATGCGACGTCGGCGTGCCACCAAACCACCCCGCCCGGCGATCACCCACGAACCACCTGGAAACGAATCAAATCAAACGGCACGACGACGTCGCCGGTGACGACGCATGTGCGTCGCGCGCCGGCGGTCGGTCACCCGTGGTTTCGCGCCGCCGCGCGCCGGCTACGCGTGCTCGCCGTACGTGCTGCAGGCTGCTGCCGCGAAGGTGAGGTACAGACGGTGCAGCGCGCACGTGCGGGTTCCGACCCGGGACGACGCTACCGCTGCTGCGTGCGGCGAGCCGGTGACCGGAGGCGGGCGTCAGCTAGCGACAGTGATGCGGTCGTCGCCACCTGAGTCCTCAGAATGGAAAGGAAGGCACACGGGGCTTCTTCTCCTGTCTCCGTTCAGGACGGGTCCAACTTTTTGGGTACGAGCTGGTCTCGGTCGTCGTCGTCAACTCCGAGGAAGCTACTACTATAGTAGGCGGCGGTGTACGGTGTACTAGGCGGCCGGGGTCGCCTTCGCCGTGCGGCGCACGTGCCCAGCGCGAGCCCGTTCGTCTGGGTCGCGACTCGCGAGGCGTCTCCGCCTCTCCGGTTTGGTCTCTGCTGGTTGGGTCACGCGACACGTATTGGGCTTTTGTAACCCACTTTGGGCCAGTGCCCTAAAAAAACCCACTTTGGGCCAGCGGTGGGCACGTGGGCCGGCCTTCCATGCTATGCAGCTCTTTCTCGGCCCGTTTTCCTATCTTCTTCCAGACAAGCCAGCATCTAGTGGCATTCTGGCCCATCCAGAGTCAGTCAAACAACATGGGCCGTTTGCGAAGTCAACTCATACTCGTAACCCCACTATGCAAGAGGTGTTTCATTTGAGGACTAGTTTGGTATGGCTTCGGCTCCTCTGAAAACGGCTCCAACTCTAGCTCCTCTCGTGAAGTGGCTTCTCTGGTGAAGCTAAAGCTCTTTTGAAAAACTGTTTGGGAAAACAGCTCTTCCGTATAGTTTAAAATGATTAGATAAGATGAAATATCCATAATACCCTTTCCTTTTCTTTCTTTTCTTCCTATTTATTTTTCTTCTTTTTTATTCCTATTTCCTTTTCCTATTTCTTTTCTCTTGCTTCAGCCTTCCACCGCCGACCTCCTATTCTCTCTCTTCCCTATCCATCTCCCGACCCCCACCGCCTACCTCCCGGTCTCCCGCCCCCGCCACCAGTGGTCGGCCCCCACCTCTCGCCATCGCCATCGTCCACCTCCCGGCCGCCTCCGCCCCCGCCTCCTGGCCATCTCCACCCCCGCCCCCATCTCCACCTACCTACTGCTACCTCTGCCTGCCTACGGGCCCTACCCCGAGGGCAAGGGTGGGAAACAAGGAAGAGGAGCCGCGGGAGCTCGTTTTTTTAGCTCCGCCTCCCCGGAACGGCTCCTGAGAGCGGGATTCGCGGGGTGAAGCCGTCGGAGTCCTTTCGAGCGTTGCACACCCTTTGGCGGGGCTTCGGGAGAAGCCGCTCAAGGAGCCGCTCCCGGAGCCCCACCAAACGAGACCTGAGTCTACAACCATCAACTAGCTGTTATGTTCTCATCTCTTATCTAGGTATGCCCTAGTTCTCTGGTCTCTCTCACACACACATAATATCTGTGCAAGTACAGGATCATCACTATGAATCATCAGGATAAGGTCGACGACTTTTGGAATAAATGGTAACTCTTCTTAGCAGCCTCGTACTATTTCTTAAATAAAGAATCAGAGTTTACAATATACTGATGCATCAGTTCATGTATACTACAAAATATGACCAACAACTTCCATGTGGCATTACGTTGGTGATCGTGCCTATATGCACAAAAGAAAATGGTTGACTCCAACCATCTCGCGGAGTTAAGTGAATTAAGTGTTGCTCTTTCGCACGGTTACTAAAATAACGCAACTAGGTACTGCAGGTACACCTTTTATTTTTACGACACACACAGTATAGACGCATGTGCTCACATAATAAATGCACGTGCACTCACTCCTACGAATACACGTACGTTACCTTTATGAACACCTCAGTGAAATTGAGTCAGCCTATCAATATAGTTTTCGCATAGTTATTACAAATGCTACATCTATGCTAGCTGCTCCTCCTGCACAAACTCCATAATTCATTCATCATAAGTGAAATTTCTATTTTTGCGGCCTTAGGAAAGAAAAAACACTGGTCGTGGCAGGTGTAAATGGACTCTGTGTGTGTGTGTGTCGGGGGGGGGGGGGGGGGGGGGGGGTGTCATCGGGGACCATAATGCGGCCGTTCTTCTGGTACTGGTCACAGACCCAGACCTAGAACCTGAAGAACTTTGTCGTCCGTGGCCTGCGGCCAGGCGGTCGCATGGCAGACCGAGGTGAGGCGCTTTAGGATTGGGAATAGGTGAATAGCAAGGAGATGGAGGCAATGTACTCTTGCATTTGTATACGCGAGTGTGGCATGCGTAACACACACATTATAATCGTTACAAAAAGCAATATATGAAATTCTTACCCACCTTTGCACAAAAAGATTAATGGCATCATCTTGCATTGAAGACTAAGATTTTCTTCATCCCATTGTCTTCTCTTTTCTCATGACCCTCTTAGCCTAAGCATAGCAACTACACTAGCCTAAGCATAGCAAAGAATAAGCTTGGAGCAAGTCATGGGAAAAGGCCAGGCATTCTGATCGAACTTTTTGAGTCTGACCGTGTGAAATCCATAGACGATGCTATGAAGAAAGAACTAATCCCCATGAGGTCTGGGTGCCCATGGAAAACATGCATCCTTGCAGGAGGTACAATGTAAAAGGTCGCATCACATCGTTGCATGAACTGCTGTCCAGAGGCACACCGTGAGTTTGTGTGCAGTCCCTTCAGACTGTGAACACAGGCCTAACCTTGGTCTGCAACAGCATGGTCTCCTGACGTTCTAAGCATCTGCAGAGTGATGCTGCTTAGCAGGGATGACTTGCTTTCCAGCCCAAAGCTTCTCGCATATCCGGAATAGACACCCTGTCGAGGTTGATCAGTGGTATATGAACTTGTTGATGCTTTGCGCCTCGTGGTTTTTTGGCACCTAAGGCTTAGGAAGTACGATTCCTGCTGCCTTCTATTCCCAGATGCTTATAGCTGGTAGGTTCATGCTGATGTATCTCTCTCCCTTCATCCTGACTCCAATAGTAGGTGGTGTGTTTTGGTCCCTCGCTCTCATGCTCTCTATATATCCTGACTCAAATAGGATCTTTTTTTTTTTACAGCCGCTAGGTTCATGCTGCTTGTTTTTTACAGCGTCCGGTTTAGACGCAAGGCGCTGCGCGCGCGCGTGTGGATTTTTTTTTTCTTTACTTTTTAGCAACCAACAGATCGGGCATGCTTGGAGTTTTCGGTGCGCCTGTGTAGAAAAGAGAAGTTGCAGTGTTTTATGGCATGCATATTCCTCACGGCAAGCAGGCAAATGAAAAAACTAGAGAAGAAAGAGAAAATCATGCATTTATGCATGCACGCGAGAGAGGACTCTTGGAACTTAGCAAGGGAACGTAACGAAGGATTGACACTTGAGGTGACGTCGCATGGTTTTGGAGCTGATAGAACTGAAAAAAACTGGTTTAATTTTGGATCGAGTTGAAATCCTGTTCGGTTTACTGTAAAGACCAAAGCCGTATACATGCATGGGTATCGCCATTGAATAATAAACTAAAATCGATCTACTTTTACATTGTCTTTTTATCTTTTCCATTTTATCCTACTTTTGACCTGATCTCGTCTCTACTGCGTGAGAAGCCTTCCTACGCTACAGAGGCTGACATTAGGACAAAACCACCTCCTAGTCAAGTGCTTTGGCTGCCCTTTGCTAATTTGCTCCGAATACAGCTGATCGTTGCCGCCAAAGGGTGATAGCTATCCTACCAATGCAAGCTCGACAACGTGAACTGGTTCAAGTCTCCGACCTCGAGGAGATGTGATTCCTGCTGCCTTCTAATCCCAGATGAAAAACATGAATCCAATGCTCCACTAGTATTTTCATGCTGCTATTGCACATTCTCCCTTTTCCCCTTACTCCAGTAGTACGTGGTGTATGTTTCTCCATGACTCGTTGCTATCCTAAACTGAAATAGGATCAGATCGAGAAGGTAACTGCAAGATGATATGAAGTGGTAACAGAGCCGATGCATTCATATATACTAGAAGAGAGACACTCTTCAGCAAAGGAGAGTTATTGATGGGTGAAAACAGCTCCACTTAGCTCACATGATGGTATCCTGTACTACGTGAGATCTACATCATTTATGCACTTCAACAGTCACATCCATGTCTTCAAATTTCAAAGATATCTTTCGTCTATATAGGTGACAGTAGTAATTGAACAAGTAAAAAATCTCAATGCTGAAATTTGTTACTCATATAGTACCAAAGTCATCATGAGCTGATAGCACGGACACTCAATCAGGTTCTGTAACAAGCAGATTGAAATCCTCATATGCTGATACCGCACTGCAATAGATTGTTGATTATACCACGTCTGTGGATGGCATTTCCCATATATTACCCATGAATCACTGGACAAGCTTCTTCGCCGCCGCCTCACCACCACACCGACATGGCAAGGTGATCGTGACAGCACGGTGGGCGATGCTGGCTAGCTTCTTCGCCGCCGCCTCTAGGGCAGCTCCGAACATGTGCTCATTGAGGACCACGGTTGGTGCAGTCCAGATAGGTGCCGGCACCAGTTGAGGATGTTTATTTTACACCAAATACTATGCTTAAGGGAGGTGTGGTTCCTGATGCCTCCTAGTCTTAGGTTCCAACCCACTGCATCATCATCACTAATTAAGAGTTTCTTGATTCCATATATCGCCCTCTGTTTTCTCTAGAGTCTATTAGCAAGTGAGTTGTATACCTACACAGGCAAGTAGCAACTACTATCCTGATTCCTAAGGATAGCAAAGACTAAGCTTGATATATAGATGTCATCGGAAAAGTAATACATTATCATGCATGTATAGCATTTGGATACATGAAACAAAAAGATATGACGAGATGTTCTCTTTTTATGAGTGAGGTTTGTACTTTCACAACTGGAGATTGGTAGGTGCACTCATAACCTCATAGATGATCATATATCTTGCATCAGCACAAAATATCTGTACCATTATAAACCAGCATCAATTGCATATTCATGTCTTGAAATGCCAGAGATGCATGTCGTCTTCCACTTGACAATGATTTGCTAAAAGAAACATATGGATACGAATACAAATTTTGTATGTTTTTTTTAAATCTCAGCTAGCAAGTGCTACACATATCTATACAGTTCACTCATTTTGCGTGAACGCTTTGGGGATGGAGTCTCCTCAGGGACGGGGACTCGGCCTTTCGTCTCGTAGGTCTCACGGACCCAGGCCTGGAACGCGAAGAACTCGTCCTTGACGCCCGCCTGCGACGCCCTGAGCCTCTCCACGGCCGCCACCTCCCGCTCGATCTCCTCCGGCGACATCATCGTGCACTTCCTGGGGTCGTACGGAAGAGGGGGGGGGGGGGGGGGATTCAACCTCTTCTGCGACAGGATCCAGCAGAGGTAGTTCTCCGGCATGTCAACGTACTTGATCCCCGTGGCCTCGTCCACCACGACGCCGCGGTCGTCGCTTGCCACTGTCGTCTCATCATCGGCAGCGGTGGCCGCGGCCTGTTCTTGCTCGACAACCTCCTCCAACTTCCTTTTGGAACCGACCATGACCTCCTGCGCCGCCGTCGCTGTTGAAACTTGAAACATCGTTGCTGGCCATCGATTGTATTCGTATCCTTGGTCTACAAGACCTCACTATTTTATAGATTAATCTAACCGGTCACTAACGCCAGATGTCAAGGTACAGATCACCAATGCCACCATCCAAGGATCAGCTACAAGGGATCAAAGCATGAGTCTGTCGTCCCCACCAGCTACAAGGAACCAAAGCATGAGTCTGTCGTCCCCACCAGCTACAAGGGACCAAAACATCAGTCCACTGTTGCCTTAGCTTCCACTTCCTAAAAAGAAAAACACGAATGCTTCAATCCCGCCACCTCCTAAGCACAAGGAAAAACACATGTCCTAAGAAGAAAAGTCTGCACCTCCGAAGTTGGCATATGAACGCACAGATGAGGAATGCGACCGGATATCTAAGGCTGAGGTTGCTGCTCACTTTGCGCGAAAGAAGAAGTCCGAGGAACCACCAATTGATGAAGTAACGAAGAAATACTTTAAATCTCTGGTGGTTAAAAAAGTGATGAAAGAACCCATCTCAGACTACGACCACTCAATCACAAAGTCATATGAGAAGGAAAAAAGATCACGGTCCACCATTCCCCAACTTGGAGAACAATCTCAACAATCGATCGATCTGCTCAAGTGCTTTCAAAAGAAGATGAGATTCTAGCTGAATGGATTACTGAGACCAATCTCACAAAAGAGCAACTCCTAGGGGCGGACGATATCCAAACTCACCCAGGTGCTGGTAAATGGGAGTTTAAGTTGGGGGAACCACTTGTGCGGCCACAATTGGTGGCTCACCTGCCAACAAAAATGTATACATTTCATAAATGGTACATGGAGGCAGCTGCAGATGGACGGATCATGTTCACAGCTCGGGTTCAAGATCGTGATTACTTTCGAGGGCCAGATGACATATGGATTGAGTTTGAAAGTCCTCATTAATTGTACCATCAAGACGCCCTTGACAAGTCCCTCATTAGTGCATGGGTTCTGTAAGTATTTGTTCTTATTTCTACATTCTAACTCCTACATTAATTGTGCATCATCTCATCCCCTCTTTTATTTTGTATCATGCAGAATGGAAATTCAATATTGTCGGAGAAAACATATCTATCATGTTGACTTCATGGACCCGCATGTTATAAATGAGGAATGCTTACTGAAATGGCCAAATAGGGCCATGAAGACTAGCAGCATCACATGGAATTCATACTTTTTGCCGTACAACTTTAAGTGAGTTGTTCATCCTTTTTTTCATCTATTCAAGTTAATAATAAGTATATCTAACATTGTTTGTGTATATGTACTTCCATTGGATATTGCTTGCCATCGAGATTGATCGAAGCCATGTCACGGTGCTGGACCCGAGAAGAAACCAAAAGCAGAGTACCAAAGCCTTATAGACGCGCTTAACAGGGTAAGAGCTCGCTTCATAAAAACACCCAGAACAGTTCAAGGAAGAACTTCATATCAGGGATAACTTTCCGGTATGAATTTAATTTGGACATCTACGACTGCTTGAATATTTCATAACTCATTTTTCCGAATTTAGTGTTTGAGACAGGAGGATGGAAATAACTTAAATTATGTGCATACTATTGTTGTGAGTTCATCCACGGCTTTGTATGTCCCAAACAAATAACTGACCGTGAAAGAGCCAAGTACGTAAACACAATTCATAACAATTCAATATTTTTCACTCTGCACATATATTGGTTTAAAATGATGATGTCAATTTGCACGAGATAGATTTCTGAAATGAGAGAAGATCTCATCGCCCCAGAACTACTCAGGGCAATTCAAGAATAACTATGTGGATTCGTTTTAGAGGAGGTTGTAAATCCAAAGGGAGAATTTTATTATGATGGAACAAGCATGGGTCAACTTCATCCGATAGGGACTCGGATGACGACACGTAGTGCATATTCAGAACACTTGTAATATTTGAAGTGTATATAAATTGTATAAATATAATATATGTAATCTTTACTATATGCTAGATCAATATATATTAGCGTAATATTACTACTATATGCAAACGGATACATACAATAATACGAATACTAACTAACCCACGAATTAAAATGAAAGGAAAATAAAAAATAACAATTTAGCACCGGTTACCAACCGGTACTAA
This sequence comes from Setaria viridis, assembly GCF_005286985.2. Classification (NCBI taxonomy): domain Eukaryota; kingdom Viridiplantae; phylum Streptophyta; class Magnoliopsida; order Poales; family Poaceae; genus Setaria; species Setaria viridis. The sequence goes on from NC_048270.2 coordinate 32,410,564, forward strand.
ACTATCATCCGCAACAGCGTGACATGGCTCATAGTTTAGTACCGGTTGGTACTACCGAGCGGTACTAAATGGCTCGTTTAGTACCGAGCATTTTGGCCGGTACTAAATGGCGTGGCATTTAGTACCGAACAAGTGATACCAATTAGACGCCCGTTACTAAAGGGGAATTACCAACCGGTCACTAGTGCTACTGTTAGTTCCTAGCAAGGCTTCCGGCCTGACCCAAGCCCAAAACCAGGGGATGTCACGAACAAGGGTCGTCCTGGAGTTGAATCATCATCATCATCCATGTGCTCTCGTCCAACAAGAATGCAGGATTTTTTATTTTTATAATTTTATTTTAACATTTTGGAAAAATATATGTCCAAATAAAAAAATTTCAAATCAATATGCATACCGCCATTTGAAATGGCTATAAAAGGCCGATTCAACCAGCGGAATTTCCCTTCTCTTGATAGTATGTTTTCAAAAAATCATAACTAATTTATATGAATTTGGATGGAGATAAAATTTATATAAAAATTGTAGTTCTCAATAAGGTCTACAAATTTGTAGTTAAAACTTTTTTCATTTGGAATCATCTTGGTGCTCAAATAGTCGACACAATGTTCAGATCTATTTGAACATTGTGTCGACTATTTGAGCACCAAGATGATTCCAAATGAAAAAAGTTTGAACTGTAGATTTCGTGAAGATATACAATTTCTGTGGAAAGTTTATCTCCATTTGAGTTTATATGAATTAGTTATGATTTTTTGAAAATGTGTTGTCCAGAGGAGGGAAATTCCCCCGGATTTTAGATCTGAACATTATATCGATCATTTGGGTACCAAGATGATTCCAAATGAAAAATGTTTGAACTACAGAGTTGTAGATCGCGTCGAGATCTATATAAAGTTTATCTGCATCCGAGTTCATATGAATTAGTTATGATTTTATGATAATGTGCTGTCCAAAGATGGGAAATATCGCCGGTTGAGTAACGTTACTATAGTGCACCTTTCGCAGGTTAAACTAGCTATAGCCGTTTCAAACGGTGATATGTGTATAGATTTACAATTTTTTATTTGAATATATATTTTTGCAAAATGCTAAAATAAGAAATATAAAAATAAAAAAAACAAGAATGCGCTGCAGAATGGCCAAGCTTGTTCGCTGGGCCGTGGCCCATGGTGATGTCTAAACATCAATAAATAAATAAACTACAATATTTAAAAATAATTTACATGAATAAATATATCAGTTTTGTATTAAATCAACATATACTTTTATTTTGCGAATCAAATCAAATCAATATCTACCTCAACATTTATGTGGGAGGGTACAAAGATTCGAGTACTAGTGAATAACCTAAACTTGAATGTATCTCATATTTATTTGATAAATGATAATGGTTCAAGATAGGAAACCATACAATAAGGGTATCCCAATATTAATTTAGGAGATACTTCAAGATACTTTCTTTGTTTCCACCATTAGATTTTTCAGGATGGACGGCTCTATTTTCTCCAACTATTCTAAAATTTCTCAATATAATAAATTAGTACACAGCCTAAAATGCATCCTGCCTCTATATAACCAATGAGTAAACAAAGCAATAAGCATACTGGAATAGAACAGGACAACCACAGGCATACCAACATTGTTCTTCTCCACATGGCGACCGTCAAGAGCAACACAACGAGGGCTATGTGTGCTGCTCTTTGCATTCTTGTGATGGTGCCTTCAGCCGTATTAGCTGAACTCGTGGTGGGTATGTATATCTAACAGCTTTTGCACTTACCATGGCCTCGTTACAGCCGTGCATGTTTTCTAAGTGAGATGTGGATCCCATGCACTTGCAGTTGATCGAGTTCATATTCCTATGGACCAATGCTCTTATCAGAAATGCATCACAGAATGTATACATAGGATCAGAAGGGCTTACATACTTGTAGAGGGATACTGCGAGACAACTAAGATGTGTTTCTGCAAATATTCTGAGGAACGACATCCTCCCACGTTGGAATAGTTGCTGCTGCAGAGGATGATATGATAATGGATTTAGTACTGATGTGGGCGTTGATGGAATGCAGCCGATACCAGAATGTTCTTGCATGATATGTGTTTGTATACCCAAATAAATATAATAAAATAAATGCGTCCCTGTTTTGCTCTTGTCCTCGCCTGTGTTTATTTCGCTGCCAAACTCCATGCCAATAATAAATGGCGTATCCATGATTTTCACTAGTGAACATTGGTTCTAGCCCTCAGTACTGGTAGATTTTTGATCCAGTACTAATATGAGCATTAATACCGGGTCTAACGGCTAGTTTCCTAGGAGCCCCTTATGATCCTCTATAGTACCGGTTAGGAGCTCCAACCGGTACTAAAGGTCACTTATTAGTACCGGTTAGAGCCCCCAACCGGTACTAACTTCCCTCCTATAAATTGGACATCTTCTTCCTCCTGCCCGAGCCATTTCCTCCAGCTCAGGCTTCATCCATTCATAGCGAAATAGAGGAGGTGCTACAAGATTTTTGACCATTTCGTGAGGATTTCACTCATTCAAGTGTTCTAAAGGTTAGAAAATTTATCCTCCTTGATACATGGTTAGTATACGAAGTTTTATGCTTTAGAGCTAGAGTAATTTGTGATTTTTAGAATAGGTACAATGGAGAAAATTTTCATTTATACGCATGTGTTATTTAGAGCTCATATTTGTGATTTTTAGAATAAGCTACAATTTTTTTGATGCTATATTTCATATTAGTCAAAGAAATTGATACGATGTTAGAGTAATAATTTCATAGTTTAGTCCTTTACAAATATGAGCTAAATAAATTATGGAGAAAAATATAATTTGTTCATATTTTAGTCATTTGCAAATATGAGCGAGATAAATTATGGTACAATGAAATAGAGGTACGTAATTAGTCATTTTTATAATAAGTTATAATGGAGAAACTTTTCATTTTTATGTTATGTTTGAGCCAGATAAATTGTGGGGAAAAATATAATTTGTTCATAGTTTAGTCATTTGTAAATATAAGCTAAATAAATTGTGGTACATAGAGATGGCTACTGCTGCTGGAGGTAGTGGTGATGGTGGGGACGATCGTCGTTCCTCTCGCGGCAAGGGGAAAACCATAGTTGGCCCTCATGATAAGCCGAAGAAAATGAGCACGTGGGAGAGAGCAATGCTTCGTTATTTGCAAAGATGTTATGAAGATGCTGTTGCGGCGGGTCAGGAATCTCCTTTTGGTGGTTGTTATGCTCCACCGCTAGTCCCGGGTGTTTCAGGTTCACTTAGTACTACCATTGCAGGAGGCATAAATAAACCACAGGATGAGGCTGGATTAGCGAAACCTTCATCTTTGCCGCCTAAGGATGCTTAAAGTCCTCCTAGATTGTACTCAATGGATGGTTTTTCGTAGTGTATCATGTTTTTTGTCTGAAATTTAAATTTGTGTATTTTTATCTAAACTTTCAGCAACATTTGAGTTTAATGGTATTTGTATCATGTTTGTTATGTTTCATGTATAATTCTATGAATGATCAGAATACCTTTGGTTTGGTAACACTTTGTAGATGGATCGATAATGGATACACAACGCAGACAAACGCTCCATGGAGTATATTAATGGCTTGCGTGGTTTTCTCGATCTGGCAAAATCCAACAAGCCGTCATCTAGTTTCATTTGTACCGGTTGTTTATACCAACCGGTACTAGATTGGCCTCGGCCACGCGTGGCTTGGCAGCCAATCTAATACTGGTTAGTATCAACAACTGGTACCAAAAGGGAACCTTTAGTACCGAAATAGCAATACCGGTTGCACAACCGCTACTAAAAGAGGATTAGGATCCGGTACTAAAAACACTTTCCCCATTAGTATTTTGTACACGGCCTATCCTTGCTTAGCCTTGCATGGCGTGACGGTATGTTGAGAAGCCATTGCTAATTACTTCATATGAACGGGAATTAGCTGTTGGCTCCCACTCATTTTATTCACACAAGAAGCACTTATCTTTGTGGTACCAATAAATAAAATTATAAATAAATAAACATATCCAAAACATAAGTATACCAATAAATAAAATTATAAATAAATAAACATATCAATAAATAGATAATATCAATCAATAAATAAATAAGCTAAAGTACATCAAAATAATTTACATCATTGAATGAATCAATATTTTAAAACAATTTACATTAGTAAATATATCAATTGCAAAGTAAATAAAAATATTATATCTATAGTATGGCTTGGAGATGTACTGGAGGTGTATCTCATATTTATTTGATAATGGTGCAAGATATCAAACCATATAATAGGGGTAGCTCGACATTAATTTAGGAGGGCACATAGATTCATGTATTAAATAAGTATGATACATCTCGTATTTATTTGATAATGGTGCAAGATATCAAAACATACTACAGATATTCATTAATTTGGCGGGATATATACAGATATATTCTTGTAATAAATAAGTACACGGCGTAAGATGCTTCCCTGCCTCTATATAACCAAGAGCCAAGAAATCAACAAGCATACTGGAACATAACAGGACAGCGCTATATATAGGCATACCATCATCGTTCTTCTCAAGATGGCTGTCATCAAGAGCAACGTGACGAGAGCTGTGTGCGCTGCCGCTCTCTGCAATCTTGTGATGGCGTCTTCGTCCCAGTCAGAACTCGTCGAGTGTATGTTTCTAATCAAACTGCTTTAATTTGTATTTACCATGTTTTTCATTGTGTTCGGGCAATGGCTTAGTACTAAGTGTGATGTTGATCGCATGCACGTGCAGTTGATAAAATATGTGTCAAATTGGACCCGTGCGCTAAGAGCAACTGTGACATAAAATGTTTAGAGGTGGCCAGAGAGCAAAAGCACCCTTACCCTGCACTGGCGGCATGCGACAAAACTGATGAGTGTTGCTGCAGATTTTATCATGAACAACATCCACCGCCGCCTCCCCCTGTTGGAATAGTTGCTGCTGGTGCAGAGGATGATAACGGGTTCCTTGGTTGAGTAATATTGAAATGGACGCCGATGGCTAGATTCATTTCATGAATGCAGTAAATATTAGAATTCTCTGCCATCATGTAATGCATCCATGATATGTGTTACTAGCTATCAAATTAAATCTAATAAAATAATGCGTCCCTGGCATTATATCCTGGTTAAGAATATTCAAGTTACGTAGCCCTCCTTATAGACGGACCAACAACCAATCTCTTCTGTTCCGTGCATGCCTCAAGGTCCATCCTTCCTGCGCCACCACACCCATCCATCCGCCGTGACCGATCTAGGCCGCCGGTCGTCCATGCCGAACAAAGACAAAACAACATGTGCTTCTCATGGAGACTGAACGTAACCGTCTCCAAACCACTGTCTTCATGTGCACTGCCGGGCCTCACTCTTCTCCGAAACTCTGTGCGACTCCGACGGAAGAATTGCGGCGAACATCCTTGACATTATATGGCCAAGCTCGCACCGCTGTCTCTCCTCTGCCTGGATTGTGATTTCCCCCTCATGAATCGCTCGTTCTTTATTATCGGCTTCCGTGATATGAGTCCAGCTCGGCCGCGAACTCTGACTGAGCATGCATGCATGTTCCCTCGACGACCCCCTCGCGACTGGCCGCTAGTACAAGGTGTTGTTTCCTCATGATCATGCATCGTCCTTTAATTTGGATAATTTTGATTGACGATGATAGCATATAATCCCTTTTTGGGAGTAGAGGAAGGGATATGACTTAGCAAGCCATCGCCAAGCATATGCCTCCAACAAATGCAAGCACCAATCCCAGCTCCAATCGTTCCCTTTTCCAGACCCAAATCGTTCCCATTTCTTCTCCTCCCTTTCAGTGGCCCCTCCCTCACGACAAGCGCGCGCTGGTATTAAGGGCATGCTTGGATCACTTCCAACGGAGGCCCCGCCAATTATTTGGCCGTTGACTGAAAAGGCGCAGCCGTTTGGATTGAAGCCGGAGATTGGCGTGCCCTGAAGCCGGCACCCGCGTGTAGTTTATTTTCCGCGCCTGCACGGGGTGAAATGACGGGCGGTGGAATTGGTCGCCAAAGAATTGGCGAGCCGCAGTTTGGCAGAGATTGGCAGGGCGTGCGTAGGCAAAAAGCAAACGGCCCCTAAATCGAGAGCCCCTGATCTGGAAAGAGAACGAGGTAAAGGAGGGGACGAAGGTAGCTAGAAAAGGAAAAAAGAAATCCGAAAGACTTCGAATGGAAGTCATCACGACGACGTAGGCTGCTTCGGGAAAAAAAAATCCATCAGAACCATCTACAGACGCGCCGAACTAGGCACGACCTGAGAGCAAGGGCGCCAAGCAACCTCAGACGAACGCGCTCGCGTGCAAGGAAAAAAAGAGCCCGCACGCGGACGATGGAGCACGACGCGTCACAAAAAGACCACGAAAGCTCCATCCATCCAAGATATTTTTGGTGCGTTTCGTAACCTGGGCTGCCTCAGCCTCTGGGCTGCCTCAGCCGGGCTCGTGAGCCAGGCTCCAGCCAGACAGGTCAGGCCTATAAGGTGCAGAAATGTTGATTGGCAAATCTGTATCTATAGTGATGGCTAGACTGCGATGGTATTTGTTAGGATGGACAACAAAAGTAAGTTTACCTTGCATTTAGAACGTGGTAGCGTTACCAACCAGCACACCATCTTCTTCCTTGCTGCCTCAGCAATCTATCCAACTTCAAGAGCTGCATCTTCCTCCTCGCTGGCCCCCACACGCCACGCCTCTGCACCCTCCGCGGCCGTGCCCTGCCTCCCCCTGCCTCTCCGCAGCCATGCATCACCGCTCCTCGTGGTCGCGCACCTCTCAGCCGCTGCTGATGTTGCTGAGCTCACCAAGACACCCTCGCTCGCCACCACTTCTGCTCGCCGCGGCTGCTTCGCGCCGCCGCCATCGGGGCCCGCCTGCTTTGAAGCCTCCCGCCATAACTACTTCGTGCCACCACGGCCGCGATGCCCACCTGCGCGCAACTGCCGCAGCTTCGCTCTGCCGTGGCGCCACAGCCCCCGCGTTGTTCTGTTGTAGCCTGTGCTGGCCTCCAGCAGCCTCCTCCTTGCCTCAATTTCGACATCCGTAAGCTCAATTGGAAGGTGGTGAACATGATTTGGTAGCCAACGTGCTCAATTTGTGTGACGACATGTTCGATTTAACATGTGAGATTTCAATTCGGGGGAGGACAAGCATGATTTGATGGCTACCAATTTCAATTATGTGAGGGGGATGTCAATTTTAGTGATTGCGGCATCAATTGGAGAAGCGATGGAGAAGTACATAGAACATCCATGGCTGGCATGAGCGGAGTCGTGACTGAGTTATCCACCAGAGAGAAAAAGACGAGACCAGGCTTGGGGAGGAGCGGCAACGGGGGAATGATTTCAGGTGAGACCTCAACATCCTCGCCGTCGGGGCCCTCGCTGTTGAGGTCCATCACGTGTAGGTGTGGGAAGTGGCGGCGCTGACCCACCATCGACAGAGTTGGTGTTAGCCATGTGTGAGGAAAAGAAGACCGACCTCTCAGTGCCGTAGCGGGAACACGGGCCTCAGGGCCTCCACGGTACTCGCGCGCCACCACGGCACCTCCATCATGGCTGTCGCGTGCCACCACGGCACCTCCGTCGTGGCTGCCACGCGCCAGCGGGTTATTGAAAGGAAGAAAGAGAAGGCGGAAGGCGCGTTTGTGGTGGTGCGTTGTTGACAGCTGTTAGCACGTTAATTTGTGAACCGCAAGCGTACGGATCAGTTGTAGCTCTTCCCTCATAGTATTCCCCCAAGGTTTATCAATCCGTGGAACTTATAGCACAAGATCTATTTCAACTAGCATTGTTAGTATTAACTTGGCGTTTATGAAAGATTCAAATCCAATATACTAAGCATGTATAGACAGATAATAGATAGAGCAAAGATAATCAATCTAGAGCAACCTAGATTATGCATATGTTGTAATTCTAAGCATGGATAGCAAAACAACACAGATATGATCTTAGTAAAAAGCATCTTTAAATCTACACCTCTGGTTCGGATCCCAAAACCCCTACCTTACACAAGAAAGATCCTATCACGATCGCCTGTATCAGCGCAAGCAAGTTAAAGGCATGATCTTAAGATCATATCAAGATCAGGCATGCAAATCTGGTCACCACGACTACAAGAACACCCTAGGCAATCTATCATCGATCTATAGATTGAAAACAAGCAAACCCGATAAAGTATAAAACCATAAAAGGAGACACTTAGATTGCTAGGAATATGAACACATTTATTACTTCACCATAAATGACTGTACATCACAAGATCACCAATGGGATCCTACTTTGATCTTGTTGACTTCTAGCTCCAGAACTCCAGCGTGATCTTCCTCGCAGGGTGATCACGCCGGCAGAGGTTCGCCTACGCTAACCCCCCGACAACTGCACGGCCCTCAGCTCTCTAGAGAGGTGTCCACTTCTGCTTCTGTACTGCTTCACGTCAATTACGTCATCTTGGATATTGGGCTCGGTGGATTTTTTGGGGTATTTATAGTGTAGAGAGCGCGTGGCAAAAATAGGAAGGGGAGGGGGCGAAGGAAATCCCAGGCTGATTGGCCTGGGTCTTCCTTTTGGCCTCTCGTGTCCTGCTTCGTCTTCAAAATTTCTTTGGTGCTCTGGAATCTTCTTTTCACTTGTAGGCCTGACACGTCGGTAGCTTTGGGACGAGATTGATCTTCAATGAATTTCCAAATCTCCGTTTGATCTTCTCTGATTCCTCTTTGATCCTGAGTTGGATCTTGCCATATCTTCATAAACTTAGCCCCTAAGCAATGTTGGAGGGTTGCTTGTCAAAGATGGGCATCAGGGGCGCAGGAGGGTGCAAGGCCGATCCGCCTGGGCTACTCTAGGCCGATCGGCCTAGCCCCTTTCTGGATCCATTGATCTTCGTCTTCATCGGGTTCGACGCTCGTTCAGTGCTTTATCGAGAAATATGCTTTTAGGCCCAATTTTCTGAAAAACACAATGTCATTGCATATGTGAAAATGATCGATTTATTAGGTGTAATCAATAATTTAGGTATTAAATTCATGTCATTATTGAAGATAAACAGGGGTAAAAATATGTCAATAACGAACGTCAACATACGTGGGAAGACCGGAGGTCACCCCACCACCTCGCGAGTGCCCCTTCCAACCTGCATTGCGTGGAATGACCAATTTTGACGTTCCACGCAGGACAAGCCTCTTTTGCATCTGTTGGGCTTGGCCCATGGGTTCGTCTGGGCTACCCATCACAGCTAGTTGCACCATCTGAGCCTGGCTGAAGCGTCATGCCGCCTACCAAACGCCGCCTTGCCTCGCGCCTCGCCTCGTCCACCTGTCCTCCCCCCGTGCTCTCGCCACCGACCCCCCGCGCCGCGCCGCCACGCCACGCCGGGCCGGCACACGCCGCGCGCCGCGCCCACCGCCCCGCTTTTAGGCGCGGCAGGCGGATTGCGTCGCAAGGCTTGTTGTTTACAACTGTCCCACCTCCCGTCCACCCACCTCATCCCAAACCCCCTCCCCCTCCATCGATCGCAAATCCCTCACCCTCCCAGAGAAAAAAAAAAAATCACACCGAATCCCCCCTTCCCCTCCATCTCCTCCTCCTCCCCCGCCCGCCGCCGCCGCGCAGATCCACCCTCCCCCTTCCCCGCCGCCGCCGCCATGGCGACCTCCCGCACGTCCTGGGCCGACGTCGCCGACGCCGAGCCCGCCCCTCCTCCTCCCGCCACCACCACCCCCGCCCCCGCCCCCGCCCCCGCCCCCGCCCCTGCCGCGGCCTCCAACGGCCCCGCCCGCTCCTCCTACGTCCCGCCCCACCTCCGCAACCGCTCCTCCTCCACCTCCTCCTCCGCCGCCCCTCCCCCCTCCTCCTCCACCGCCGCGCCTCCCCGCTCCACCGCCGGCCTCCTCTCCCGCCCCGTCGCCGGCGGCGGCAGCTTCGGGGGCGCCGGCGGTGGCGGGCCCAGCACCTTCGGGGGCCGCCCCCGCGGCGGCCCGCGGTGGGACCGCGAGCCGGACCCGTTCGCAAACTCCGACCCTCCTCTCCCCCCTGCCGCCGCCGACGGCACCGCCCCGTTCGAGGAACACCAGAACACGGGCATCAACTTCGACGCGTACGAGGACATCCCCGTCGAGACGTCTGGGCGCGAGGTCCCGCCCCCCGTCGCCACGTTCGCGGAGATCGACCTCGGCGACGCGCTCAACGAGAACATCCGCCGGTGCCGGTACGTGCGCCCGACACCCGTGCAGCGCTACGCCATCCCGATCTCGCTCGCCGGGCGGGACCTCATGGCCTGCGCGCAGACGGGGTCCGGGAAGACGGCCGCCTTCTGCTTCCCCATCATCAGCGGCATCATGAGGGGGCCGCCAGCGGGGAGGCCGCAGCGGGGTGGGGGTATGGGGATGCGCACGGCGTACCCGTCCGCGCTCATCCTCTCCCCCACCAGAGAGCTCTCCATGCAGGTCGGATGCATGCACCGCTCGTTGCTTTTGTGTCTCTGTGCTCCTCTTTATTTTTATTTTCTTATACACGAGGTTATTACTTTCTTCATTGGTGTTGCTAGCTAATGCTGTGTCTTCTGTCCTGCGCGGCGGCAGATTCATGAGGAGGCTAGGAAATTTTCGTACCAGACGGGTGTTAGAGTGGTTGTTGCTTATGGAGGAGCGCCGATTACTCAGCAGGTCTGGTTCTTTCCTCTTTGGAGAATGATTCTGCGAAGGATTTGACATTGTTGATTTATTGATAGACCACCTGTACTCTTTAGTTAATAGTTTGATTGGTTCTGTTGAGGTTGTTTGCCTGGCATGAATTTGTCTAAACTAACCTTGTGTACAGAATTATGAGCTTTACATTGAAATTGTGCTTCTAGAATAGAATGCTAGGTTCATCTATTGACCTATTCTATTAAAGAGCTCTCATTAAAAAAAACTGTAGAATGAGCTTTACGCGATGTGGTGCAAGACTGCAAGATTAATCCAGAATATATGTTATATCATTCTAGCACAAATTGTTTATCCATTAAGACTTCCACACAAGACAAGCCTTTAAACTATTGCAAATCTTAGTTAGTTAATATAACTTGTAGTAACAATACATGAATCATAGTAGTTCCCCTAACTTAATTCATAACTTAAGATACGTGCTGCTGAACTATTACCACAACTTATTTTCTTAAGTTACTATCACATCCTAAACTTGTATTCTATCTTTGCAGTTAAGAGATCTTGAGAGGGGTGTTGACATTCTTGTGGCTACCCCTGGCCGTTTGGTTGACTTGTTGGAAAGGGCAAGAGTATCTTTGCAGTCAATTAGATACCTTGCCCTTGATGAGGCAGATAGAATGCTTGATATGGGTTTTGAACCACAAGTTAGGAGAATTGTTGAGCAAATGGACATGCCTCCACCAGGTGTCAGGCAGACATTGCTGTTTAGTGCGACATTCCCAAAAGAAATCCAGGTTGGCTGTTATTTCTTTGTTAATGATACGGTGATGTTAAATGTTAAACCTATTCATGGCCTGAATAAGAATCCCCACTTCTTGTAAGCTGTTGTTCTGCTAATAATTTTGTGGTCCCTGTTGCACATCTGTAATTTTCTGGTTATAGTTTCGGCATATTTGCACCCACTGATATCATGTTTCTGATTAGCATTCTAGGTAGTAGCTTCGCATTTTTTTCCTTAAAATTTCTTCCCATGCTAGAGGAGCTTAGGAAAAGCAACAAGATTTACATTCTTGGAAATCTTAGACCTTGTTACAGTTTTGTGCCCTGATGTGCTATGTGATTGCAATTTAGTTTAATATGATGTTTATAAATGATGGTGTTGCAATGTGATACTGCTATACTGGTGAAGCTGACTTTTCGTATGTTATTTATCGTATGATATTTAATGCTGATATTTAATTTGACATGCCTGATCTGTTTTTGTCTTCAATGGAGAAGCATTTGTATCTCAGGAAAGGATGCCATGACTACCTTGCCGTTGTATATATATTCCTTTCGTCTTTGTCTGCACTCAGCTTATGTTATGCATGAAAACTTGAAATGAAGAAAATAGTATGGACATTGGGTTGTCCTTTGCTAGCCATTACTTGTTCCAAACTCCAGTTTTCTTCTACAAACATCTTTTTTTACCTTGTTTGAGCTTCTCTTTGGCGATGATCATCTGTGACTTAACTTTATCCAGTTGCTTGCCATGCTGATCAATAGTATGTGCACTTAATATTTGACCTTGTATGTTTTCTAATTATTTTAATGCCAAAGTTGTTCCAGTTTTGCATTCTTAATGATATGGATGTTACTCTAATGAATACAGAGAATGGCATCAGACTTCCTGGAGAACTACATCTTCCTGGCTGTTGGAAGAGTTGGGTCAAGTACTGAATTGATTGTCCAGAGAATTGAATTTGTGCAGGAGGCAGATAAAAGAAGTCACCTGATGGACCTTCTTCATGCACAAAGAGATACTGGAAAGGTATTTGTTTGATCACTATTTTTTTGACCATGCTATCAAATCAACTCAACTATCCTGATATATTTATTTTATTTGTACTCATTTTTGTTCTGCTGCTGCAGCAAAATCTCACACTTGTCTTTGTGGAAACCAAAAGGGGTGCTGATTCATTGGAAAGCTGGTTGTGTATGAATGGGTTTCCAGCTACTTCTATCCATGGAGATAGAAATCAGCAGGTTTCTTTTTGTCTGAACTCCCTTCAGAACAGCTAATTTTGCTCAGAGCATTTATTATACTTTTTTCGTTGCAACCACTGGGCAGTTAGCGTCATGAATGAATATTAACCAGTTACTGTTGCTACCTGGTCTAATGGTGTCTGGCAAGCTCTAAATAGGATCTTGCTATTTGCAGATATTGCTATTAGGTTGCACACAGCCACACACTTATAGTTGCCTACTCTTTGTTTGCTCATATATCCATATCCAAGTTCCAACACTGCTGTATTTTTTATATGCTTGTTTCAAACAGTGAGTGCTAGCAGTGGTTTTTCTATTCCTAATGCATTGATACTGTTTCTGACAGGAAAGAGAATATGCTTTGAGATCATTCAAGAGTGGGCAAACTCCTATTTTGGTTGCTACAGATGTGGCAGCTCGGGGCCTCGACATTCCTCATGTTGCTCATGTTGTGAACTTCGATCTGCCCAATGATATTGACGACTATGTACACAGGATTGGACGGACTGGGAGAGCAGGAAAGAGCGGCCTTGCAACAGCCTTCTTCAATGATAATAACTCATCGTTGGCAAAATCTCTTGCTGAACTAATGCAAGAATCCAACCAGGAGGTACCTGCATGGCTCTCACGCTATGCAGCTCGCCCTTCTTACGGTGGTGGTGGGGGGAGGAACAGACGGTCTGGGGGTGGGAACCGCTTCGGTGGCCGTGACTTCCGCAATGACTCTTCCTCATTCAGCAAAGGGGGTTCTCGTGGAGGTGGTGGTGACTACTACGGTGGAGGCAGCAGTGGTGGTGGTTCCTCTTCATACGGTGGTGGTGGCTATGGTGGAGCTGGGGCTCCAAGCGCCTGGGATTAAAGTGGTAGTCGCTCCCTAGTAGGGTTTGCCAAATCTTGGCCAACTTTTACTCTAGTTTTGTCTTTAGGTATACATTTTTGGTAGGAGCTGTTATACAGCGACAGTACAAGGTGAATGGCGTCATCCCCTTTTTTCTTCTGGTTACTACCCGCTGCAGTCTTATCTTGCAGATGTCCATTATTGAGAGCGTCTTGAGGACTTTGAAGCACACAAGAGGTTCCTAGTTAGGAATAGGATTTCCACTTCTGAAATTCCTAGTTAGGGACAGTAGCTGGTGTTGTTGCTAGGCTGACAATGTAGTGCTTGAAGCTAAGTCTCTGTCTTTGCTGTTTTCCTTTGTCCGTGTCTCATTTCGATGGTCGGTTGTAAAGCTTGTGTTGAGGGGGCTTTTGCGGCTTGATTTTTGTCCTGGATTCGAGTTTTGACACCCGGAGGTTGAAGAAGCGGTAGGACGGTAATAGTCCTTTAGATCCTGTTGTAATGTATGTACTGTGAGGTGAGGCTGGATAGAATAAATTATGTAGGTTTAGAGGAAGAAGGGGGAAGTTTGTGTGTGATGGTCTTGTCCGGGAAGATTCCTGTTATTGTGTATTGAGAATTTGTTTTGGATGGAGTTCAACTAATATTATCATTATCATCCAAATGTATTTTGCCTCTTGTGCGATGCTTTCATGTATTTTTGTCGAATTATGTTACCATGATATGCACGTGTCGATTTGTGGTGCCTTTGGTACGATGTATCTGTTTGGTTAAGTATTTTCGTTCATGTTTTTGCATCACCCGGCAAGGCGGCAACTGATGGGGAAAATGCTTGACTTATGGAGTGGTTCTGACAAGTGGGCCCACTGGAGCAGCGAGAGTGGGGATCAGCTTCCCTTGCTCTTGTGATCCTGGCAGCAGCGGCGCTGCTTGGATTTAACGATCCGGATGACCCAACGGTCAGATTCAGTGAAACTTGCCAAAGGCAAAACGCAATGCCAGCATGTAATAATCTAACTTGCTCTGTTTAAATTGAGCTGGACAAGCTCATTTTGGGACAACCCATCACGTTGACAAACCAACTAAATAAAAGAAGTGTCTAATTTTATATGTTTGCCATCTGCAACATTGGAGGTATTCTAATACTAAATTAACAGGTTATTACTGCCCTATCATGTCATGTGATGCTGAACTGAACTAAAATTCTGCAGCGATGCAAATTTTCTTGACCATAGATGATTTTAGATGGAAGGAATCGTATTCATTTCAGGCTTTAGTTAAGAGCTGAAGAACTGGACTAAACATGATCCCTTGAAATAAGATAATCCCTTGTCAAAGAATCCCATGACAATCCCTTGAGCTTTAACCTGTACCTTAAGCTGCAAAATAGAAAAGTTTAACCTGCAGTGTGATGCATCTCATGCCAATATGTACTTTTCTAAAACTTTGACGAGAAGATCCAATTTTTCTGTGGCTGAATTGTTGAATTAGCTCATCCAAATTCACTGGCTGTTGTGCATTACTAATTTGGCTCATCTGAATGCATCTACTTGTTAGTGCAAGCTCCTCTAATCACTCAATCCAGTGGCGAGAAGGAGGCCGATGCCCCAATTTGGTGCATCCTTAATTCATATCGCTGGATCATTTTGTGATGAATTTCCATGCATACAAATTCAGATCCTAGTCTGATAGTCTCCACAGGTTACTAGCTCGTTCAGTGCAAGGTGGTGGAAACTGAACCAAGCAATTTGGCCAACAATATTGACCTGAACTTGCAGCAGCACTCCCATTGGAGGGAGCATGTCAATCTCGCCAGCAGTGTCGATCTTTTTTAGGTAGCTGCCTGTAACAGTTTCCTTGTAATTTCTGTAGGTTTTTCAATCTGTTACTATTGACTGGAATAACATTACCAGGGCATGTCATTGCCTATGGTTTAACATGTGTATTGGCCACTTCTGTTTGCTGCATCAACGGGCCAAATATCCTCAGACAGAGCAACCCCCTCCCCTGTCCTCTGAACCACCAGGCATTCAGGGAATATGACTGAAGTGAAATCCTTGGAATAGAGCATTACTTTACGGGAATGAACCAGATACATTGATTAGCCACTTGTATCCAATGAACCAGACATTGATTTTGCTTTGGGATGGATAGGCCCTAGTACGTTTGAAGCTGCAACATGCGCGCCCTGATTGAATGTTGAAGAAGGTTCCATGCTGTCTAAGTAACTTTTAATATTGAAGAAGGTCCATGCTTCCTAAGTTACTTCCATCACGTGCTTTCCACTTCTGGCATAAGGTTGAACAATTGGTAAGCACACTGCAACAATGAAGGAACAAAAATTAAGTTCCATGCTTCATAATAAGATGGTATTTTTTTTGTGGAAAGATAGTGAAACACTGTAAATATAAGCTTCGATATGCACTGTTTAATTTAAAACAAAGTGTTTTCAACCAAAAAAATCTATAAGGTGGACTATAACAATGTAACATGCACTAGCAGTAGATGATGTTTCCATATTGTCAAATAATCTTTTAGATTTGTCTCTCAAGCGGTCAATCCAAAGTTCCCATATTTTTTTATTGCCTCTTCATCAACCAAATAACTGCTAGGAAGTTGAGATCCCCATGAAGGCGATTTTCTGAATTTAGGAGATGCAACAAGGAGTATTGGTATAATTAGTCCAATAGTCACCATTCATCACTAAATTATTGTTTCAAGAGATCGTTATATGCACAACATGATTTCACATAGAATCGTTGTGAAGAAACAAAGTTGTGCAGCTGTGAAAGATACATGGGAACATTCATACTCTGTTTTATACGCATACAAATGAATAAATTTTATCATTTAAAAAGACGAATAAAGTTGAGGCAGGCATCAATGCACTTGCACATTACAAATTGAATGGTTATTTGAAATTAGTGAGGCAACCATATAGACTACTTTTCAATTGTTGGATGCAAACTGCACCATCATGTGAGGTTTGGGGAGTAAGTGGAGAGGCATAAATAGTTCTTTTTTTGAGAGGAACTACAGCTGGCAAATTGCCGGCCTGAATCATCATTGAGATATGCTTAGTAACACATACAAGATTTGTGAATCGAAGAGGAGGAAAAGTCATCCCAAAACTTGCAACCAAACAGGAAACATAGTATGAATGGTTCAGTTTGCTTGAATTTCATTCGTTTCAAACTGCTAGAATGTGCGTTATACTGTGTGCAACGGCAACGAACCAAGCATTTGTACCAATAACAAGTCGGCAGTCCTCATCACATCAGTGGTCCTTGTGGGTAAAACTTCGAACACATGGTGTGCTGTGCAGGCATGATAATAATAGAGTTATCAGAGGAAAAGATACCCCATACCTTGTCATTGTCAGATCGAAGGGGACGAACCCAGCAGGCAGCCTTAGAAGAAGAGTAGCAGAAATTGCCACGGCCCCTCACCGTCTCTGGCCACTGGGCGACCGGTGCCGCTGCCGAGGGAGCCTCTTTCATCTCCGTGGGAAACGTAATTGTGGGTGCGGGAAGCGCGGCGGACAAGGAGGTGGTGGCATGATATCTATGGAGGGGAGCTCGGGGCGCATGGAGGCAAGGTCAGCGGTGGCCGGTGGGCGGCAGCGCGCCGCCGCCGGATGCCATGTCCGCCGAACCCGAATGCTTTGCGGAAGAGGCCCCGGTTCGCTATCTAGTTATTCTCAATTTAGCCCCTGCACTTTACATGTACCACCCTAATCTGGATCGCGATTATTAATCGCGATCCGATTATTTTCATATAACCCCCTCAACTTTACAAATACCCCGCTAAATTGGATCGTGATTATTGATCGCGATCCAAATATTTACATATGGGCCCCTACTTTGGTTTGGATCGGCGCTTCCGGCTCCGGTCTGTCATCGACGTCCGCCGCCGCCACCGCCGGTCAGAATCGTGAAGCTCCGACCCCAATCAAGTCCAGGGCAAACAATTTGCTCAATTATTCAGTGGCAGGCGCGCTCGATTCATCAGCATAGCCGGCGAGCCGAGCGAGCAGCACCGCGCTTGACTTCAGCGGCGGTTGACCGGCCGTGGGCTCGTGGCGGCTTGGTCCGTGCCTCGCCGCAAGGGTGCACGCTGTATCCTCCTGCACGGCGGCCGGAGCCTGTGCGACAACGACGACCCCGGCGGTAGTCTCTCTGCCCTGATCTCCGACAATTGCTACTCCATTCGACAGTTCGTGCCACACTCCACTGGGACGACAGAGCATACGAAGTGAATGCTGAACTCCATTTGACAGTTCTTCGTCAAGAAAAGAAACTGCAACAGAACAAACTTATATTACATATGGCGGTTTGTGTTCAGAAATCATATGTAGGATACAAATAACTAGTAACTAGTAGAAAAATGAAATAAGAGATGGCTGATGCTATTCATCTCTTGCAGAAGTTAACAGAGCAGATGTATACAAATACAAGGGGGTAATTGGTAATCACTGGGCAGCTCATGTCAGCTTGGAGTAATCATTTTTAATCTTCTTCAGTGTCACCACCACATACCTTCTTGCACAGGGGCAGAACGCGGCGGCGGTCTCTTTGCCTTGATCTCTGACAAATTTGTTCTTCATACCGGTGTTTCAAGGAGACAGCATATGAAGGGGACACTGGACTCCATTTCACAGCTCGTTCTGAAAAGGAACTCCATTTCACATTACACAAACTTAGTTTCACATATGGTGGTTTGTGTTCAGAAATCACCAGAGACAAACAACTAGTGAAAAATAAATAGATGAAAGATTGCCGATGCTATTTTTCTATTGCAGACGTGAACAGAGCAGGTGCGTACAAATAAAAGGGTAATTGGTAATCACTAGGCTGCACTCTGCGTTGTGGCTGATGCCGATTTGGCGTAATCCTTTATAATCTTTTTCAGCGTCACCACCACATCGCTCATTGACATCCTTTGGTCAGGTGATTCACTCGAGCAGATCAAACCCAGCTCAAATACTGTAGCAAGTAGGTGATTCAGGTCACAGGGCGTAGCAGAAGCATCTTGTAGGAGCTGGTCGTCCAAAACGTGGACAATCTCTGACGGAAATGCTTGATGAACCCACTGCCTTATGCTCAGGTCTCCTACAAACATGGGATCCGTGGGTTTCTTTCCTGTGAATACTTCAAGAAGCATGATCCCAAAGCTGAACACATCGCTCTTGCGTGATGCCTTCCCAAACGATCCATACTCTGCTCGAGAAATTCAGAAAACAAAATCTTAGCACAATTGATGAACCAGAAAGAATTGTATTGATGGTATATACCATCAAGGTTTTGCCTATAGTACACAAGTGGTAGTACCTGGTGCCATGTACCCAAGAGTTCCAGGCATACTAGCAGTGATCATGGAGCTGTCCTGACCCAGTAGCAACTTTGCGATGCCAAAGTCAGCCACATGTGCCGTCATGTCGCTGTCAAATAGAACATTGCTAGGCTTCAAGTCACAGTGCAGGACAACCTCGTGATGCTCATGGTGCAAATACTCCATTGCCGTCGACACATCTAGCATGATCTCTAACATCTTAAGGAACCCCAAGTGCCTTCTACCTTCAGAGTGTAAGAGCTTCTCTAAGCTGCCATTGGGCATATACTGGAGGACAAGTGCTCTGAAGTCTAGGTTGGAGCAGGTGCTTAGTATCCTTATCAGGTTGCGGTGCCGAGCCATGCGAAGCACACGGCACTCTGCATCGAAGCTTCTAATGGCTTGCTCCAGCCTCATGTCTAGAACTTTAATTGCAACCACCAAACCAGTGCTTAGTTGGCCCTTGAATACTTTTCCAAAGCTCCCAGTCCCCAACAGGTTGTTGCTGCTAAAGTTATCCGTGGCATGAACAAGGTCGTGATAGGACAATAATCTAAGGCTCATGATATCACCCTGATCAATGTTCAATGTTTGAACCCGACCCTTGTTTAGTGTCCTTACTGTTAGGCAAATGCACAGAACAATAGAACCAAAAGCAACAGTGACAGCAGGGAGTAGAAATTTCAGAAAGTGTCTACTATTTGATTTTGACTTCTCAGGGCATGGCAAAAATCCTAGACGGGGAGCACCACATAGCCCGGTATTTCCGATCAAAGATTGCACACTGATGTTTGAGAAAACACCTCCATCTGGTATGATTCCTTCTAGTTTATTGAAGGAGAGATTCAAGGTTGTCATGTAAGTGAAATTGGCAATGAACTTGGGAATGGCACCAGAGAGATTGTTAGAGGAGAGGTCCAATGATGCTAAGCCAGTCAAATGTTTGAATGTGTCTGGGATCGAGTCCTCAAAAAAGTTGTGTGACAGGTTTAGGTACGTGAGCATCCTGAGTTGCCCAAATGATTCTGGGATGCTTCCATGCAAAAAGTTGGAAGAGAAATCCATTTCAGCCAGTTGTTTGAAATGGCCAACATCAGAAGGTAGCACACCAGTAAAGGAATTGTTATACATAACTAGTTGGACAAGTTTGTCAAGGTGGAACAAGCTTACCGGTACAGTTGAATCTAACTGGTTATCGAACAGCCAGATGATTTCCAGCTTACTAATGTTGCCAATGCTAGCTGGTATGGAGCCAGATAGTTTGTTTGTGTCAAGAAACAGCCTTTGTAAGCTTTTGAGACTATCAATTCGTGTCGGGATAGGCCCTGAAATCTCATTTTTGGAAACATCAAGCCATGCTAGGTTTTGCATCTGTGTGATAGATTCAGGGATAACACCTGTGAATAGGTTGTTGGGAAGAGAGAGCCAGCTAAGACTGCTTAAGTTCGACAACGTTGATGGAAGCTTGCCTGTTAACTTGTTGTGACTTGCAGTAAACGTACGTAATTGTGTAGAAAGGTTTCCCACATGGTCTAATAGTCTCCCTGTGAAAGCATTATTAGCTATGTCAAGGATCCGGAGTAGCCTACAGTTAGAAAGAGACAAAAAGAATTCCAGGTTCCCCTCTAATTTGTTATCTGACAGAGCAAGCACATTCAGAGCTGGGATGTTCCCTAGTGTCGTTGGTACTGAGCCAGACAATTGATTTCTTTGCAGATCTAGGAAAGACAGTTCAGATAAATTTCCAAGAGAAGATGGAATCGGACCTGTCAGCATGCTGTCTATGATTTGCAGATAAGAAAGTTTTTGCATGAGGCCTAATTCTGTTGGAATGTCACCTGTCAGGTTGTCGGAACCAAGGGTCTAGTAGAGTAAGACCAGTGAGATTGCTAAGAACAGCTGGAATAGGGCCAACAAGGTGATTTGCACCCATCGAAAGTTTGGTGAGGTGTGGTAGTTGAGCCAACCATGTTGGCACAACATCCACAAAAAAATTATAAGATAAGGCAATAATTTGTAGAAATTGGCATGCTACTAGCCCTGATGGAATCTGACCTTTGAAGTTGTTAACCGATAGTCCAAGTATCTGTAGCATTGGAAGGCTGAAACTTTGATTATTTGGAATTGGTCCAGTTAGATTGTTGTGTTGAAGTATTATGATTTGCAACCGAGACATGTTGTATATGGTTGGGGGCAGTGTACCAGAGAGCTGGTTACGTTGCATGTTCAAGTACTCAAGCATGGGCAGGGAGGCCACACTGTGTGGTACAGGACCTGATAGGCTGTTGTTTTCCAAGCTTATGTATCTCAGGGAAGGTGTTCTATTAAACAGATATGGTGGTATATTTCCACTCAGCTCATTCCCTTTCAGAGAAAGGTTGCGAAGGTTGCGCAGGTTCAGCATCAACTCTGGCAATATCTGCCCAAAGAGGATGTTGGAACCTAGGTCAAGAAGCTCAAGTCGTGAGAGGTTTCCTATGCTACAAGGAATGGCCCCTGAGAGGCCATTTCCAGAGAGATTTAGAATCCTAAGACGACGTAGCCTACCAAGATCATTAGGGATTGAGCCAGTAAGGCTGGTGTTTGTGAGGTCAAGCAAGGAGAGGAAAGAAAGGTTACCAAGGTGAGAGGTGAGCTCTCCATGGAGGGGCACATCCGGCAAAGATAGAGCAGAGACACGCTGCCCGCCACGGCTGCATGAGACGCCAGCCCAATGACAAATGGATACATTGGTATTCCAGCTACCAGCAAGGACGCCTAGAGGATCCGAGAGCTGGCCTTTGAAAGCCAGCAGCGCAGCAAGGTCGGTGTCTCTGCTACTGATGGTTTGACTCAGATTTGAGCTTTGGTGAGAAGCAGCACCAGCTGCTACTAGGGTTGACAACAAGATGGCCAGCAGCAATACCAGCGCAATCGAGTTGCTTGCAGCGGCCATTGGTGCGAACATGTCAATCTTGTCAGTTGTCACTGAGGAATACAAATGCAGTGAGTGTTATGTAGCAGTGTAGTTGATACAAATAGATAACGAGCAGTATTGTTAATTATGCGCGTTAGTTAAACATACCTGTCTATAATGATTTCCTTGAACTTCATACAGGCCTTTAATATGTTATCCTTGACTGCCATGTCGCTGCCATGATGCTGCTTTTGACTGCCATTGTCAACCTGTGTAGCATTAATAAACTGCCTTCATTGAATTCATCCAATGTTTGCTGAATCAACACTTTAATAATTGTTTGGTCCCTGGAGGACTTTGGTTTCTGATCTGGCACCCTTTGTTTAAAAAAATTGTCTAGCTAGGCCCTACATGTCAGTCTCCCACCTAGTGCCAAGCGCTTTTTAACACATTGCCTGAAATAAGTATAAACATAACGTCCATCCTAATTACTCCTTCAATTAAAAATGTAAGTTCATTTAAGCAGCCCAAAAAAAAGTGTCTACAAGAAATAAAGCAATAGGGAAAAAAATACCTTGTTGCCTGTCAACCATAATTACATTAATGCCAAATTTACTGGTTGCATAGGACATATTGAAGAGAAGACATGTAAAGAGATTGACTTACTGTAGGCTTTCAACATGTTCTCGTTGACTGGCATGGTAGGTCCTGATAAAGCACTGATGTAAGCAACTTGTACCATGCGCTTTTCAGTTTTCACCTCTGGCTGCTTGAACGCCAATTAGTAGTGTATTATTAAATTACTAAAAGATTCAATGATAAGCACGATAATGCAACAATGACCAAACAAGAAATATGTTCTGTGCATTAGTCCAGTGAAACCACAAGAAAAAACAATGTTCGCCATGCTCATGATAACGATGGTCAGAGACAGAAGCTCAGAATATGGTTGGCAATCTGTAATAGTTGCTGGGACACCAAGAGGCTCCAGCACATGGGATAGCCACATCATAGCAAATGTCTGTTGTGCAATTCAAAGGATGAGACATTGCAAACATCAGCTTGCATCACCAATGCTGTACAAGAGGGTGTTCAGTCACTGATCGACACGCATGTGAAAACATTTCACAAAAACAAGAAGAATGGTGGTGGCAGTTTTCTGTTAGTACCTTTTCCTCTTTGTTTCTAAACTCATTATTTGGGTACTGGAATCCGGGGTACCATAGATTTCTGGGAAAGGGTAGTGACAAGATATTAATATTTGTACGTTGATAAGTGTAGCACGCATTGAACCAAGAATCCTAATCCATGCTCAAGATAAGTCAGCTTGCCCACCTGAGTTGACATGAAACACTCAATCAGATTACTAGCCAGCTGGTCAAGAACATTGGGGTACCAAGAAGCAGCGAGGCTCAATGCAAATTTGACCCGTTAAACTGCTCTCTATGATTGAGATAATTTAGAGGCCAGGAAGACTGAAACTTCAGTTAACAGGGATCTGTCCAGATAAGGTGTAGTTCCTGCAGTGGTAGGCATGCTTCTGCAGCTTTTCTGGGACTGGACCAGATACATTGTTAGACTTTAGGAGAAGAGCTTAAAGTCTTATGCAGTTTCCTACAGTGGTAGGCATTCTACCAGACAGCCAATCGTTGCAAAGATTAAAAAAAGTTAAGATTGAACGATCCTCTCACATCATCTTTCATCTAGGATTGAACCCATGATTATTGGCATTGGTGACATTGAGGAAAAATAGGAAAGAGAAGCAACAGAGGCGAGGAGTGAGTGATCCATGGAAGGGCGCACCTGGTGTCTCCATGGCAGTAACATTCTCTGTACACTGGCTGCATGAGACATCAGCTGGGCAGAAAGATCAACATAGCTTCTGTTGCGCTTGCTCACACCTGGAGAAGAAGCAGCTGCAATGGATAAGCATGTCACCGACACTATGGAAAAATGCATGAAAAAACAAGTGCCATGTGTGCCCTAAAAAAATACAGAAATACTTTACGGGGAAGGACTTGAATCTTAGCTCTTAATTAGGCATAAACGTTGTTCCATTTGTCATTTTTGTCCAATGAACCCGACGTTGATTTGGCTATCAGGATGGATAAACACTGGTATGTTCCAACTTCCAACGTTGAACAAAGTTCCATGTTTCCAGAGCAATTTTGTAGCATGTGCTTTTCTTTTCTGGCCGCATGTTTCGCCAATTTGTAGTTCATTAGTACAGGACCCAGAAATACGCAGAACACTGCAGCAGTTAACAAACAAGAAATAAGTTTGGTTCCTGGTAATTTAAAGTATCAGTAAAGCAGTCTTGGATATGCTTTGTTAGATTTGCAAATAAAGTGCCATGAGTCATCTGAAAACATCAATTTAGCATATTTCGTTGTGAACTATTTACATTTACACTCCATTTGTTAGATTTCTAACTGCTATTTGTTTTGGAGGGCAAAGGTCAGGTTTTTACCCCAAGAGCAAGTCAAAATTGCTCATGTTTTAGACAGACAGCAAAACAGCCCTGCCCCATTTCCATTAGAAGACAAGGCACAATAGCGTTTCAGTTATCAGCGCACAGCGCGTTTACATGGCCAAAACCAACAGAAAGGCCAGCACCACGACTGTCGCAGGGCTTCACGGCACATCCGGGGAGTAACAGAAAAACATCTAAACAAAGGTAGCAAGATAGTGTCTCCAGCATACAACAACATAGCCTTTCAGTCCCAAGCAAGTTGCGGTAGGCTAGAGTTGAAACCCAACAAAAGCCACAAATCAGGGTTCGGGCACCACTTGGGTTTCATCTCCATTAGAATGGTTAGGTTTAACGTTGGCTCGCCAAGCCTATCACAACCCTCCTCCTTTACCAGGGCTTGGGACCTGCTATGTTGAGACAACATAGGCGGAGTTATAGTGTCTCCAGCATGCTGGAAAAAAACCAAAGCTATGCTTTTCATTTTTTCCATTGAGAGACTGGACGCCGCTTCTTCCTTTTCAGTCATTCATACCTGGCGGCCCCATATTGAACCTCTTCACGAACAGCCGACCTCCAAAAGGGGTCCTAAGCACCTCCTCCAAGTAGCTGCACCATTGGCCTGTACTCTCTTCTAAGGATCCCTGGTGCATCGATTTCCACATAGTGACACACTTCCATACTCGCCTCAGCACCATCTTCAAGTCCCTTCAGTCCTGTTTATGAAAAACCATATCATTTCGAGTTAACCATATGCCCCAGCATACTCCTGCAGAGATGCTGTTAATCAGGTCATATTTCTTCCAACAGTCCATTTACTAGCCATATCCAAATAGCTCTCAATATGTATTCCAGAAAAACAGTAGACATAATACCAGATTCTCCTAGCCACTACGCAATCAAAAAAGAGATGGTGGATGCTTTCATTTCTTGCACAGAATTGACATTCTTCAGCAAGTTATCAACAGTCATGAGCTTATTATGCGAGAGCAACCAAAGGAAAACTTGAATCCTAGGAGGGATCTTAACCTTCCACACAGCTGGAATGTAGAATGGTTTTACACCTCGAAAATTAATCACAGCATACAGAGACTCAGTAGTATACTGCCTTTACTATCATATTGCCAAACAAGTGCATCTCCCTCTTCATTATAGATTACACTAGAGACTATTTTCACAAACTCACACCATCAGTCAAAATTGCTCATCAGTGCCCCTAGTGGGTAAAGCATCGAACAAATGGTGTGCAGTGCGCAGCCGCCGGCCGCCATGCTGAAAACATGCCAACCGGCGGCACTAATTACTGAGAGAGAGAACACGCAATCGGAGACGATGGCCTTCGTATGGTAATGGAGTTATCAGAGGAAGGGATTGATACCTTTTCAGATAGAATGAGAGGCACCGAGCCAGCAGCCTGACAGCCTGAGAAGAGGAGGACCAGAAATTGGTTGCCGCCCCAGTCCACGGCCGCGCGCGCCGACCTCCGCGCGTGCGCTTGAGCCCCAGGGCAGCCGGCGACGGCGAGGCACAGGGGGGCTTTGACATTGCGGCGGCGAGCTAGATCCGGTATTCGTAGCTTGGCCTGGGCAGAGGCCGCGTCGGCGCGGGGGGATCCGGAGGAACGCGACGGAGGGACTATCGGAGGCCGGCGGCGGCAGCACGATCGACCCCCGCCGGCGGCAGCGCGCCGGCAGGCCAGGCACAGTATTTGCATAACCCCCTGGCCTATCTGCACATAGCCCCGGTAACTTACGAATGGACCCCTAGTTTGGATTGCGATTAATAATCACGATCCGAACATATGTATTTAACCCCCTATATTTTACTAATAGCCCCTTAGTTTGGATCGCTATTAATAATCGCGATCCGATTATTTGCAAATAAAACCCTGGGTCGGATAGGCTTCTCCTCCGGCCGTCCGCCGCCCGCCGCCGTCGCGTGCTCCCCCGTCCTCCACCTCCGCTGGAAGGGAAATACCGTTCGCCGCCGCCGCCGGGGTTGGGCAGCTTCACCAGCTCTGCAGCTCCATCAGCTTCGATGCAGAATCGGCACTACTTCGATGCAGAATCGGCACTACTTCCTCCACTAACCTGCTCTCTGTGCGCAAGATCAGCTTGTGATTCTCAGTGAAAGAAATAGTTGCACAATCCTGCTGCAAGAGGATTCCGGAATCAAGAGCCTGCAATTGTCACCTCACACTGTTCTACGAAATTGAATTCTCTCCAAGCCCCCTCCAAACACACTGTCAGATTCTTACTGAAGACTTGAGACTGTATAGTACAACGTACATCATATATCTGTGCAAAGTTTACTGCTGTTAGTTGCAGGATTGAAGTCAGTCAACCATTGTACCCTCAGGAAACATTCGTTGAAGGGGAGATGAACCAAAAACCAATCGTCAGTGTGGCTGCCATTGGCATTTAGTTGGATTTGAGTTTGGACAGGAAGAGATGGCAAACAACAACACTGAACGACTTGCTTGGAGTGGGCATTGGAGAGCATGCTTGTTTACCTCTGTATTCTAACTCACGCAGGTGTGGAGCCATAAACTTGTTTGTTCAGATGATATACTTTCTCTCGACTACCTTTATTTTCGTCCTCCTTGATCTGCCTCTCCTCAAAGAATCATTCCAACCGGTTATGAATTATGATCGAAGCCGGCGAGGTTTTTAGCGAGGCGAGTAGGACATGCAACTGATATCTCATGGACCAAGTTACTTCGAAATCAAGGAAAAGTCACAAGTCTGCTTATTAAGCTGGGAATGTGGCTGGAATACAAGATGGTGTCGATGATGCCAAGGATACTGGCCTTTGGGTGCTAGCAGTGGAATGATTTCATGGCTTCATTCTATACTCGGTCAAATCAATTGTTATTGCTTGTAGAGAGCTCCAGGAATTTGTGCTCGGAAAAGATTGAGGCATATCTCTGAAACTTGTGCAACAACTTAGGCACTAAGCTGGTGTTGATACAAGTGTGGAGCTACTGGATGAATCTTTGAAGATCTTGCTGCTAGATTTTACTGACACTGTACCAATATAAATAAGAATGTATCTCTGAATTTTTCACAACTAAAACAGAAAATATATAGTGCTATGCTTTGCTCTGTTCCTCTGTTTTCATATTCATAACAGTACTAGTAGATCGGCAGTAACTACAAGTATACTGGATCCAATCACCAATAATTTTTCATGATAAGACAACACAAGCAGCTGGGGTTTAATCCCATAGCAAGAAAAGAAACATCAACAGAAACAGGACTAGATGTATATCACGGCCAACAGGAAGAATAATTAATTACTTGTGTAAATCACATATACAACTCTGCATTTAGATGGGATAATCTTGCATTTCGTTTGATCATTACTCCAGCTGGTAGCAAGCATGGAAGTCATTACGACACCTAGACCTGCAGTGGGCATCTTAACATGGAGAATAAGCTGTGTATTTGGTTCCAGATCCTACAGATGTGGTTCGGACAGGAACCAGAACTGCTGCGACACCGGCACGGAGAGGATGAAGGAAGAACTACTACTTGTCACTTGTGGATTGTGATCACTGACAGATCGATCGCTGCATGTGAGAATGTGAATTGCCTGGTTCTTCGCCCTAGTTTCTCCAGCAGCCTCCGCTTCCACGTTGCCCGTTGTGCCTCTGGATCCGCGAGGGCTGCACTGGCCGCATCGCTGCATGGTTGCGCCAGACGAACTTGTAGAACGGACTGTCCCCCTGCGCGCGCGGTCATGGTGACCCGGTAGAGCGGGCCTGCCCTTAGAACGCCGTCTGATGCTGCAAGAGGACAGGTTCTTGAATCCTTCACATCTGAAAGTGCAAAGCTCTCGAGCAGTTCCTGGAGTGCCGCAGCAACCCGTGACAGCCGTGGCGCAAAGTGCTGTCGCAGCGATCCGGCCAGAACTGCAGCAACGGAGGCTTCAGGCTTGGAAGAGCGGCAGCCAGTTGTCATGCCAGAAAGAAGTTGATGTGCCGTCCCCCGACAGCGGTCGTGGTGATGGCTCTGTAGACCCGGAGAAGTTTCTTAAAGCTGTCCAACTGAGAAGTGCCTCCGAGCGACGCAAATGTCGACTTGCGCATTGATCCATAGCGCCCAGGATGAGCCTGCAGGGTGATGTATGCGGTGGAGTAGCTTCATGGGCAGACATTCGTTCAAGACCGGCAGATCCTTGACACCGAGATCTACCACCATGTTCTTTCGGAACACAAAGCTTTTCCCACGCTACCAGGCACTGCGCACCAGATGTTGTCGCTTCCCCTGCCTAGAGAAAAGCTCGTCGCCGTTTGTATTGATTTCACATTTTCACTACGGACGTTCAATCCTAATATGCTGTCTGATCCTAATGGGCATGGCAAAAGGCCTTCACAGGGAAGATGCTATACGAAAGAGCATGCATCTGAAGTGAAGACCAAGCTCTTCATTTCACGGTGCATAACACTGTATATTACACATATGACAGTAATTGTTCACTAGTCATGGGAAGCACAGCGAAGGCTATGGAGACAAATAACTAATGAAAAAAGAAGATTAATAAAAAGCTGGTGATGTTCTTGCACTGAAGAAACAAGCAGAGCACACGTATCAAAGGGTAACAGGTAGTCCCTGGGCAACTCTCTGCGGTGTTGCTGATGCCGAATCTTCTTTAGTGCATTGACAACATCGCGCATCGACATCCTTCGGTCAGGTGAATCACTTAAGCAGAGCAAACCCAGCTCAGATATTGGTAGAAGAAAGCCGTTCAAGTCGCGCGCAGCAGAAACATCTTGCGTTAGCTGCTCATCCAGAACACGGATTAACTCTGATGGAAATGATTGATGAACCCACCCCCTGATGCTCAGATCCCCGATGAACATAGGACTTGTGGGTTTCTTTCCACTGAATACTTCAAGGATCATTATTCCAAAAGCTGAACACATCGGTCTTTCGCGAAGCCTTTCCAAAATATCCATACTCTTCTCAGTATTTCAGAAAGTAAAATGTAAGCACGACTATATTGCTGACATATACTATCAAGGGTTTAGCTATAGATAAAAAAAATTCTAATACCTGGTGCCACATACCCCAAGTGTTCCATGCATGCTAGTACTGACCATGGAGTTGTCATCACCTAGTAACAACTTGGCACGAGATCAGTCAGCTTGGCACGGGTATATCCCTATATCTTAGCCCAATTATTTTTTTTTTGACAGATCAAGAACCTAATCTGAGGTACTGTTCAGATATTGTGTAATTCATGCCAATAACAGATTAAAATAGCATTTAAGATGGGTGTGTGCGCCAGACTAGCAAGACAATTGACTTGCAGAGTTCTAAAAGGCTTTCTATGAAACAAATTGTTCCATCTCAATATAATCCACTAAGGCGCCAGACTTGCAGTTGCCCTTTGCTTGTCTAGTGTGAAGTTTGGGAGAGCAGAGTGGAGAAACATCTGTAGATATATCTAGTTCTTTTACAGAAATCTCATGAAAGTTTGTGTGCTGGAAGGAATTAAAAGCCTGCCATACTTTTTGTATGATAAAAACGTGAAACAAGTACAAACTCAGGATGTTGAAAAATCCCAAAAGTATTCTTGCAAGGATCTCCAAACAGAACTGGACCAGCCGTGCTACCCGGTCCCTGTTGGTGGTCACCTGGTCAATCAAATAGTCCAGTTCTCTGCCGCGATGTATTAATAAAACTGGAAAGTGCTTGCAAGTCCAAACAACAAAACCGCAGACTAGAGTAAAATTTAGGAGAATTTTAAATGTTCCTATAAATTTGTATGGGAACTCAACTTCTGTTGCTTCAGAGCTTTATAAAATGAATTCACGGTAGTGGTCATACTTTCTGAGCAACCAGATCAACCAATCATCATTACCACTGTGGGAAATCGTTGCATATTCTCACTTCATGAGGTTCCAAAACATCAGCCACCCTCAGATTGACCACTCTGAAGGTGAGATGGTATAACTTACAATAATATTAGAATTAATGCTATACCAAGCTTCACTTTGTGCATATGTCCAGAAACATGGATTGGAAGGGACAGGAGCTTGATATATACGTACATGTTGGAATTTCGCCACACAGAAGAAGCTTGCAACCTGCGAGCACGGTTTGATTTACTGGATTCCTGATGTGGTTAGTATTGAACACGAAATCCATCAGCTGCAGAGCTGTATGAGGTGTTAGTTGCTACGCGACTCACGACATTCCTTTTTTATTTGCATAAATTAAGGATTTATAGAGTTACTAAGAGACAACTTTGAAGACAACCCGTTGTACATGTTGTCTACTAAGTTGTAAGATCTAGACAAGTCTATCATTGCAAATAGAATCACACATTCTACCATACTATCCAGTGCTAGTATGGAAGACATAATTTGAGTTAAGAGATCGTACATTTCTTTCTTGATGAAGAGGTAGACGAGCCGTGGTGAAGGAGTCGACGAAGAACTTGACGAAGCGGAGCGCCCCCGCAAGGCGAGGGGCCGGATTTCGGCGGACCATTCACGCAGGTGCCGCGCGCCCACGCCCTTCGCCCCGCCCGGCGAGCGAGCGCGTGTGGAGCTCTTCTTCTCTCCCCACACACATAGTTTGGAGGAGTGGAGACAACTTCCATATTTAAGTTGGTCATCCCTCCCCTCCACTAGCAATGTGGGACTAAAGACTTGCACCACTCCACCTCTTGCCCACATGGGCCTTTGAGATTTATTTGAAATTCTGAAATTCCTTATGGGCTAGGCCCATTATTTCAACAGACTCTAGCCTGCCATGGCAGCTCCCTTCTGACCCCTCCTGCCATAACCATCCTCGGTGTCGTCACTCCCACCCAACCGCACTTACCAAATGTCCTCCTCCACCACCACCAACACCATGAGGCCGGACCACCGCCTGCGGCCCTCCTTCTAAGCTAGCTAGACTTTGTAAACTCCGAACTCCAAATCCCAAAACCCGAATTCTAAACCCTAATTTCTCACCAGAGATACTCAATGACTCGCTTGAGCTCAAAATCACTCTCACCATAGTTTGAGTCCAGCTCAGGTAAAAAAAGTTGAATGTGGAAGGCTTCAAAAAGACTCGCCTAACATATAGCTTTTTCCAATTAGATTGTGGATCTGCTGATGGATACTAATCCAAGTAATAATTCAACAAGGACGAGCACTATGCCAAAAAAAAAAACTTTGTGCTGGTGGGTAGATGAGGTTTGTGCTGGCGGGTACCGCACTCGCCAGCAACCTTGAGCCAGCAGAAATGGCTATTTGCGCTAGCGGGCACTTGCCGCCAGCACAAACGGTTCTGTGCTGGAGGGCCTCTTAAGCCACCCACCAGCATAGATAATTTTTGTATTGACGGGTGCTTTTGCTGCTCGCCAGCAAAGATATTTTTAGAAAAACAAAAAAAAGCTGGCAGTAGCGGTCGCGCCCCCGCCAGCGCTGCTGCTCGCGTTGCTTCGCACCGCCGCCCACGTCATCCCTTTCCATCCGCCGTCCGCCTGGAGGCCGCCCGAGGGTCGAAGGAGCTGCCGGTGACGGCCGCACCGCAGGGCCTTTCCCCCGCCAGTGCCGGCTGCCACAAGTTGCCCTGCCACTGCCGGTCACCCGTGGCAGGCTGCCCTACTGGGCTATGCCCCCACCAGCTCCCGCCTGCGCCCTCAGCCAGCAACAACGTCCGCGCCATCGCGGCTCCTCCGTCGACAAGCCGCGAAGACTGACCTGAAGATGAAGATATGGATGAACCTTGCGGTGGCATGGACGTCATCCTCGGAGCGGCGCCATGCCACAGGGAGCTAGGGCTCGAGCTACATGTAGGGCCGATGCGGGGCGTAGACCTCGGTGTACAGCAGCCTCCGGCGTAGCTGTGGGTAGGCCGCGACAAGGAGCACGATGAGGGCCCACCGCTCGGTCATCGCTCCCGCCAGCCGTCCGCAGCCCCCGCCCACCGGTACCTTCACCCACCGCCTGCTCCTCAAGAGATAAGGGAGAGAGAAAGGTGAGGAGGAGAGAACAACATGAAAGAGATAGAGCGGAGGGAGATAAATGGAGAGGTACAGGCTCCTTCACGCTATTTTTTTCGTTTGGCGCTCTCATCCACGAAATTTTTTTGATCGTTGTGCTGGCGGGTGACGTATCTATGCTGGCGGATAACAAAATCGCCCGCTAGTACAGATCTACCTACATTTTTATTTTTCTCTTTTTATTTTTAAATCAAAGTAAATCAATTCAAAATTTGTTGAAACTTCTAGAAAAGAGTATACATATACTCTCATGCATGTAAAAATTATATTAGGATATATATGATAATTTTATTTGCTAAGTTAGTTCACAAGCTAAAAGCTTGACTTGAGTTATATGAAATGTTGTGTGCGAAGTATACATTTGTGAACAATGTATAGTCCAATTTTCTTTTAACATACTGAAACTTTTATGTCAAGGTTGTGCA
The DNA here is from genome assembly GCF_005286985.2 of Setaria viridis. Taxonomy (NCBI): domain Eukaryota; kingdom Viridiplantae; phylum Streptophyta; class Magnoliopsida; order Poales; family Poaceae; genus Setaria; species Setaria viridis. The sequence goes on from NC_048270.2 coordinate 32,443,259, forward strand.
CTCATAAAATGATCCCATACCAATTTATATAGTTTTCAGACAATGTTTAGATATTATTAGAATTTATATTCACTAAAAATTTTAATAGAAGTGATAAATATGCCTAACAAACTTGTGAATCTTTCATGTTCTTTCATGATTTGAGTTAAAATAGAAAATGTTTCTTTAACGTCATTTTTATGAAATTTGTAAATCTTATTTGTGAAAACTTTAGTTCAAATATATATTAATTTCAAGAAACATCCTTATAATCATTTAAATTTTAGAAAATAGTACATCACTTTGAAAATTTTTGAAATGCCTACACAACAATATATATGTAGTCTAATGCATATTAAAAATATATTTTCATATGTAAGGTAAAGTTGTTTTTACTAGTTACAAACTTTTGTCCTTTCCAATTGATATTATGTCACCCGCAAGCACAAATGCATCTGTGCTGGCGGCTTTGAACACGCTGGCCCTAGGAGCCTTTGTGTTGGTGGGTGGTAATTAGGCCCACCAACACTCTAATTTCGACATGCTAGCACAAATCATTTCTGGCATAGTGGAGGAAGAAGGGCTGTCTAGCTTGTAGTGAATGAAGATGATGCATGGAGGCAACGTGAACCGTGTCTGGATTGATAGTGTCTGCACCGTTTCTGTTGCATATGCGAACAGAAGAGGACAGCTGGAAAGCTTCTCGATGGGTGGGCTGCAAAACATGCATGGCTCTCCCTCGAGGGAGGGACCATCATGTGGTGCACGCATTATCATCTAGCCGCTATGTCGCGTGGTTGCTTTCACGGAAAATCAGCCTACCGTTTCCACCTCACCGGTGGCTCCATCTCCAGCAGCCCACAGTACATCCAGGTCCTCACACCATCCGCCCATCCCTCTCTCTATATAATTGGAGGCATCTCTCACAGGCTGTATCTCTCTCACTCTCCCTCCTTCCTCCCCAGCAACAAGAGGGAACAGATCGGAGGTTGCCAGTTCGTACTCTATCCTCAACTCCTTGCTGATAAGGTATTCCACAACGGGTTTGATTTGCTTGGATCCATCGATCCTGGCTTAAATTTTTTGGTGGCCTCATCGATCCTTTATTAATTTGGTATACACAGCTTGGTGGAAGGAAGGATCCATGGAATTGATCTCAAGCACTACCAACAACACTACTGCACCATCTGCTCCACAGAACAAGCAGGTAACTACTCCATCCATGGTCTCGCTCCTTGCTCCTCCTTTCTCAGTTTCCCTAGATACTCCCTCCATCTGTATTTCCATAAACAGATTGATTGATCTGTGTATTTATAAATGCTACTTCTTTTGGATGTTGTGCTGAACTAGCTCGGTCAATAATGCGTGAGCATGATTTGTTTTTACCTCCCCATCTAAGAGTAGCGTGGTAGCTAGCTGCTAGGAATTGAGGTGTACATGGACACAAATACTCGATCGATAATGTATCCATACGCATTCTCCTCCATGGAACAGATCAACAAAAAGATGCATTGATGCGTGGATTCCATCTATATGCTTTTCTTAGCTCATTGCATATATAAAGGCCAAGGAAATGGATATTTTCCTCCTATTTTATTCTCTATTCCAGCTTTAAGATTGATTAATCACTGCGCATTGTCGACAAGTACTACCATATATATATATATATATATATATATATATATATATATATATATATATATATGTATATGCCTCAAAAGCCCATAGCAAGGATATATGGGGAAAGATAATTTTATCCGAAATTTATTTGTAGGGGATGCCACTCCATCTTTGAGGTGATAGAACCTTCACATTCTATACCTTCTCCTTTGATTCTAGTGACATGCCGATAAGGCGAGGAATCAAGGTAGGGGCCTTGCTCACTAGAGTGTAGCGAGTGAAATAGGAAAGCTGCAATGATGGTACTGATGAACAAGAACGGAGAAGGGGGGGCATCAAGTCGTCATATTGGCGAAGCCTATTGAGTATGTGCAATGACAAAATCTAGTCATGGGGAGCCATCGGAGAGGAGGAGCTAATTATTCAGGGCCGAGGCATAACAAAGAAGCTCACAATAGTCAAGCAATTAGGTAATGCTGATGGAGGATAGAGGCTTTGGGGGTGGCTTGTTGGTGTCGAACACCAATGACCTGTGGGTGGCGGCGGCGGAAGGTGGGGGGGTTGTTTAGGTCGGGAGAAAGATTAGATTAAACAGTGTAAAATGGGCTGTTGGATTGATCACATAATTTAATGGCCCAAATTTAGGAAAAGCCCAATAACTTGGGGTGGAGAAATGGGCTGTTGGATCACATGAATCGATGGTTCAAAATTTAGGATATGCCCAAATAGGCTATGGTTGGTTCCTTAGGGGAGGTCAGTCGGGAGAAAAGTTTGGATTTAATTGGGGTAGGGAAATAAATGGGCTATTTGATTAGTTGAGTTGACGGTCCAAAATTCAGGGCTTGCCCATTTAGACTATAGCTGGATCCTGTGGGAGGATCATGATTGATCAAGAGAAAATAAGTGAGATGAAGATATGGGCCATAGGATCACATGAACTGACAGCCCAAAGTTTAGGGTTGCCCAAATAGGTGATGGCCGATCCTATGAGAGAGTCATCATTCATCAAGAAAAAAAGTGTGGTGGAGAAATAGGCCATTGGATTACATGAATCGATGGCCCAAATATGCTATGGTCTGCTCGTGACGGCCAAAATAAGCAGGGTGGAGAAATGGGTCGTTAAATCAATGAATTGATTATCCTAAATTTAATTAGAACATGACCAACAAATTGGATATAGTCAGATCCTAACAGGATGGTCATGATCCATAAGAGAAGAGAAGAGGGGTGGAGAAATCGGCCGTTGGATCACATGAATTAATGCCCAAAAATTTTAAAATATGCCCAAATAGTACTCTATGGTTGGATCGAGGGTTGTCGTGATCAATTGACAGAAAATAAGTGAGGTGCAGAGATGGGTCGTGGGGTACATGGAATTAATGGTAAAAAATAGGACATGCCAAATAGGCTATGTTGGGATCCTAATGGGATAGTCATGGTTGGTCGAGAGAACAGAAGTGGGCCGGGGTGAAGAAATAATGGGCTGCTGGATCACATGAGAGTCAGCAGTCCAAAATTTAGGACACGTCTTTATAGGCCATGGTCTAATTCTAAAATTGGATTATGATCGATCAATATAAAATAAATGGGGTGGAGAAGTATGATCACATGGAATCAATGGCTTCAAATTTATGACATGCCCAAAGAGGCTATGGTTGAATCCAACATGAGAGCTATAATTGTTACAGAGAAAAGTTTGGATAAAGTGGGGGTGGAAAAAATGGGTCATTGGATCATGTGGATTGACGGTCCGAATTCAGGTGTATGTTGGTGGGCTGGGAATGCTCATGTGGGTTATACACATGCTGAAACGAGTGTATACTACATTTGTTGAATTTCCATTTATGGGCCGAGATACAAGCTAGTTTTCATGCTGCATCTTTAGATTCTATATATCCATCACCTTGCATACCATTCTCTCTTTTTGCTTATACCACATGATCGTGTGTGTGTGTGTGTATATATATATATATATATATATATATATATATATATATATATATATATTCCTTTTTGCTACGTGCTAAAATCTGATTTGTGCATCATATACTACTCTAATCTGGTGCAGGAAGGGGCGATGGTGGCATCACCACCCAGGGAGGAAGCAGATCCAGCTAGGAATGTTAAGGCCAAGCAGGCACAACAGCAGCAGGTGGCGGCGAGTGGCGCCAGCGAGCGTAAGCCGCGGCCACAGCAGGAGCAGGGACTAAACTGCCCACGCTGCAACTCCACCAACACCAAGTTCTGCTACTACAACAACAACAGCATGACGCAGCCACGCTACTTCTGCAAGGCCTGCCGCCGCAACTGGACGCAGGGTGGCACCCTCCGCAACATCCCTGTCGGCGGTGGCTCCCGAAAGAACAAGCAGAACCGCGCTGGGAGCTCATCCTCCTCCTCCCCAGCACCACCAGCACCGTCCTCCAGCTCCACCAACTCCAAGAAGATGAACCAGCTCACGCAGCAACTGCTGATGATGCCGACTGCTATGGCACCTATGCCCGCCGACTTCCCCATTGTGCTCCCGACATTCATGTCGACAGGCGGCGGAGGATTCGAGCTCCCTAGCAGTGACCACCACTCCCTGCCCTTCCCACCCTTATCTTTACCGTCCAACCCTGGCACAACGCCGTCGTTACTGGACATGCTGACAGGAGGGTTTCTTGACGGCGGGATAGGGGCGCTGCCATTTCTTCCGACGCCGCCGTCATTTGGTGCGATGCAGCATGGGCATGGGATCATGGTTGGCTCACATGACCAACAGCTGGTGGATCCCCTGAAGGGTGTGGATCAGGCACTCAAGCCCCCTATGGCTGCTACTGGTGGTAGTGGGCTCCAGCAGTGACCTTCGTCGGCAGCGCAGGACCAGCATGGATCAATCTGATGATGCATGTTGTCGTCTGATTGATGATGTAAGTGCGGCAATAATCACCATGCAACACACCAGCATCATGAGAAAGACGCAAATAAAAGGAAGGGGAACCCAGCAGCCAATGTAATTCAGTAGTCTAGTTAATTAACTAGTTTGTGGTCATGATGGCAAAATAGCCATCGTGCATCGCACATGCATTTTTCTTTCATCATCTATCTCCATGCGTTAGTTCATGTATGAGAGAGTTTAGTTTCCATAATCATCGCCGGACAATTAGCTATCGTGCATTTATCTAATCATTTCATTTCCAGTGGGATATTCTCCTCATTCCCCAGCATCTTGGTTAATTGCTTAATGATTGCAATGTGTACCAAATAATCAGTTTCTGGTCTATGCATCGACGATTCCCCTCTGTGTGTGTGTGTGTGTGTGTGTGTTTGTTTGTTTGTGTGTGTGTGTGCGTGTGTATTGTGTCTTTGTGTGTGGGCGCGCGCGCACGCACGTGTGTGTGTGTTACACTAGCTAGCTAATGGATAATGTAGGAAAGTTGCAAGAATGTAGGTTAGTGCCACACATGCATGCCTTGGCGCCGACCTAGCTACCGCGTGCATGGCTGCGGCATCTGCGACAAGCGGAGGAGTGGAAGGCGATGGAAGAGTTTGGTGGCGCTGATGGACTGGAGGCCGACGAGATTGGGCGTGGGGTGAAAAAGAGAGGAGAAGATAGAAAAGGCAGAGGGCTTCGCGGTCCGATAAATGAGATGGAAAAAGGTAATAGGGGAGGGGAAATAGAAAAAGGAAAAAAAAAAGGCCAATGTGAGCCGTGTTAAGGATACATTTGGGTTCATCCCAAAATTAAATTCGGGTTTAGGGATACATTTGAAAAACTAAACATCTTATGGAGGTAGATTGATTTTATTAAATTTAGTTCTAAGTAGTCTTCCTATGTTCATGATGTAATTTTTTGAAATCCAAAGAGTTTCCTTAAAAACTTGGATTCCTATCGGTCTAGGTTTTTTTTGTCATAGCAACCGTGATAAAAAGAAGTGTCACACCTAGGTAAGTGGGATATCTTGTGTCTCCCTAAAGATAGGGGTCTAGAAATAACTTATCTCGGCCTTAAAAATAAGTGCCTCCTCAATAAATTTTTATTTAAGTTACTTAATGAGGAAGAAACATGGCAGACCCTGCAAAGAAATGAATATCTAAGTTCAAAACGTTTTTGCTAGGTTCAAATCAAACTCGGAGACTCCACACTTCGGAAAGGGCTGTTGAAGGTGAGAAAAGATTTTCTGAGATGTGAGACTTTAAAAATAAGAGATGGCTCACAAACCAAATTTAAGTAAGACACTTGGGTGGGACCACAATCCTTAAGGAACAATTCGCCAGTTTATATAATATAGCCAACTACCCACTAATATTGTGGGGATTGTGTTGAATCAAATGCCACTAAACATTTCCTTTCAAAGGACTTTGGTAGGAGATAAATTCGCGGCTTAGCATAACCAGCAAAAATAGCTTATGTTCAACTCTCAACTGAAAGGGACTTCTTTACCTGGAGCTTACATAGACACGATCACTTTTTTGTATGGTCCTTGTATCACTATTTGATTAACCATGGGACCCATTTCACTAGTATTTGAAAATTAAGATTTTCCTTTGGTATATTGGCAATACAGTTATTATCAATTTGGCCCCTGACTTTTGCATATACTCCTGATTTGGATCGCGATTATTAATCACGATCCGAATATTTGCAAAATAGACTCCTTTTCATAAATACCTCTTAAATTGGATCGCGATTATTGGTCATAATCCAAATATTTGCATAAAGACCCCTGATTTGGTTTGGATCGGTGCTCCCAGTTCCGTTCTATCCGCCGCCGCCGCTGCCTCCAGTCACAATCAGGAAGCTCCGCCCAAATCAAGTTCAGTGGTAGGGGCGCACTCGATTCATCATCATCCCAGGCGAGCCGAGCAAGCAGCTGTGAGCTTGACTTCACCCCTTATCCTCCTGCACGGCAGCAAAACATGGCGGCCAGAGCGTGTGCAGCAACGACGACTGCGGCAGCGGTGTGTCTGTCTACACTCTGACAAAATTGTTCTCCGTAGCAGGGTTTCAAGAAGACTAATCTCCATTCACAGTTCGTTCTAAAAAGGTATTCCATTTCATAGACATGTACAAACTTATTTCACATATGTGAGTTGTGTTCAGAAATCAGAAGTCATATGCAGGATACAAATTTTTTTTCCACTATGGGCGAGCCCGAATTTCATTACTAGTAAGCAACGAAATTACAAGTGTCTTGAAATAGAAAACACCAGGTTTAATCCATCTACTGTAAGACACCACCACTGGCCAAACTTGACGCACAAAGGGCCATCAGTCTTTTCCAGCCTTTTCCAGCTACCAACCAAATCAAAAAACAGTAGCTCCTGTTATGAACGGCGTATGGAATATGAAGTAAAGAATCAAACCGCAAAGGAGACACACGATTTACGTGGAAAACCCCTTCAATGTGAAGGGGAAAAACCACGGGCACCAGCCGGCAACAATCTCACTATCTCAAGAGTTTAGGGTTACACGCCTATGGCGGCTTACAAGAGAATCTGATAATCTCTTCTTCTTCTGTCGTCCTATCTCTAAAACCCTAGCAAGGGTGTATGTATATATAGTACCGTAACCCTAGACAGGGGTATTGAGCTGTACGGACTCTTGGTCCCGTGCAAGGATGGAACTCCTCCTCGTCCGACCTTGAGTCCTTCGTCCTGGAGTCGGATGCGCCTGGGACTCCGCCTCGCCCGACCTCAAGCCTGGGGTCGGATGCGCCTGACCCCTTGAGGGTCGATCTCCGACTCGCCCGACCCCGAGTCCTGGGGTCGGGAGACGCTCCGACTCGCCCGACCCCAAAGTCCAGGGGTCGGGAGATGCTCCGCCTCGCTCGATCTCGAGTCCCGGGGTCGGGAGATTCTCCGCCTCGCCCGACCCTGAGTGTTAAGGGTCGGGAAGGTCAGCCTTTATCCTGGAGTGAATTTGGAACAACTCCAACAAACTCCACCTTGAGACAAATTCATCTTGTATCATCAACCCTTCATCCTGAACAGAATAAAGACAGGAAAAACCACTGGTGCCAACAATAGTCTCTTGGACTATCCAATTAAACCAACTAAGCCTGAGCACAGCTCAAACTTAGTAACAGGAACAGGCTTTGTCATCATATCAGCAGGATTATCATGAGTACTGATCTTGCATACCTTCAGCTTACCTTCTTCAATCACATCACGCACAAAATGATACTTGATATCAATGTGCTTAGTTCTTTCATGGAACATTTGATCTTTAGTGAGGTAAATTGCACTTTGACTGTCACAGTGCAAACTTATGCAAGATTCAACTCCACAAAGCTCGGCGTACAAACCTTTCAGCCAAATCAATTCTTTGCACGCTTCACAAATCGCCATATATTCTGCTTCAGTAGTAGACAAAGCAACAACCGACTGTAAAGTAGCCTTCCAACTCACAGCACAACTGCCAACAGTAAACACATAGCCTGTGAGTGATCTTCGCCTGTCCAGATCAGCAGCATAATCTGAGTCCACATAGCCAACAAGACCCTCATCAGTTCTTCCAAACTTTAAACAGGAATTTGCTGTGCCTTTGAGGTATCTGAAAATCCACTGAACTGCCCTCCAATGTTCTTTGCCGGGATTAGACATATATCTACTAACAAGACTCATAGCATATGACAAATCTGGGCGAGAGCAAACCATGGCATACATCAAAGACCCAACAGCACTAGAATAAGGAACCTTTGACATGTCTTTGACCTCTGCATCTGTACTAGGACACTGAGCAGCAGACAACTTGAAGTGAGGTGCAATAGGAGTACTTACAGCCTTAGCATCTTGCATGTTGAAACGCTGAAGAACTTTCTTGATATAATTCTGTTGACTAAGAAATAGCAAACCAGATTTTCGGTCTCTACTAATTTCCATACCAGGAATTTTCTTAGCACTACCAAGATCTTTCATATCAAAACCGCTACTCAATAGCTTCTTTAACTTATTTATTTCAATCTTACTCTTGGCAGCAATCAGCATATCATCAACGTATATCAGCAAGTATATAGGTGATCCATTAACATGCTTGATATAAACACAGCTATCATACTTAGATCTTTTAAAACTGTGTGATAACATAAATGAATCAAACCTCTTGTTCCACTGTCGAGGGGACTGTTTCAAACCATACAAGGATCTCTTCAACTTGCACACATATTTCTCCTTGCCAGGCACTATGAAACCTTCTGGTTGGTCCATGTATATGTCCTCCTCGAGTTCTCCATGCAAAAACGCAGTCTTCACATCTAACTGCTCAAGCTCAAGATCATGTGAAGCAACAACACTAAGGAAAGTGCGAATTGAACTGTGTTTTACCACTGGAGAGAAAACATCATTGTAGTCAACACCCGGAATTTGGCTGTAGCCTTTAGCAACTAACCTTGCCTTATACTTTGGAGGCTCGCTTGGAGATAAACCCTCCTTTCTCTTGAAGATCCATTTGCAGCGGATGGCCTTCTTATTCTTAGGCAAAGGTACAAGGTCCCATGTACTGTTCTTCTCAAGAGATTGCATCTCCTCATGCATAGCCGAAATCCAATTCTCAGTATCGCCACAATGAATAGCTTCTTTATAGGTTGCTGGCTCATGAACATTCTCCACCTGTTCAGCACAACTCAAAGCATGGTAAGACAAATTACACTCTTCAATGAGACGGTTAGGAGGGGCAACTGTCCTTTTGGACTTGCGGTGAGCAATGGGTAGTTCCTCCTCTAGAGTTTGCTGGACATCATCATGAGTATCAGCCGACCCCGAGACTGAGGGGTCTGGCGCATCAGCAACATCCGACCCCGCCGCCAAGGGGTCTGGCGCAGCAACATCCGACCCCGGAGCCAAGGGGTCTGGCGCTTGAGCATCAGCCGACCCTGGAGCCAAGGGGTCTGGCGTATCCGACCCCGAGACCAAGGGGTCGGGGTTATCAGCATCATCACGAGCGTTCTCCACCTGCATGCGCATGCGCTGCAGCTCTTTGTCTGGAACTTGATCTGATGACAAGCTGTCAGTAAACATCACAGATTCATTGAAAATAACACTTCTGCTCATAAAGGTCTTTCCTGTTTCCGGGTTCCACAATTTATAGCCTTTGACACCCGAGCCATAACCAAGGAAAAGACATTTAACAGCTCTAGGCTCTAATTTTCCATTATCAACATGAGCATATGCAGTGCATCCAAAAACTTTCAGCTGTGAGTAATCAGCAGGCGTACTAGACCATACCTCAATGGGAGTTCTTTTATTTAGTGGAATAGAAGGCGACCTGTTGATCAAGTAACAGGCAGTATTAGCAGCTTCAGCCCAAAAACGCTTGCTCATCCTGGCATTAGACAGCATGCAACGAGCCTTGGATACGATGGATCTGTTCATGCGTTCAGCCACACCATTCTGTTGTGGAGTATGGGGTATGGTGTGATGCCTTACAATGCCTTCTGATCTGCAATAATCATTAAATTCACGCGAACAAAATTCTCCACCATTATCAGTACGAAGCAATTTCACCTTCCTTTCAGTTTGTCTTTCAATCATGACTTTCCAGTCCTTAAAAGCAGCAAAGGTATCATCTTTCTGTTTCAGAAAATAAGGCCAAACCCTTCTAGAGTAATCATCAATAATTGTGAGCATGTAACGAGCACCACCAAGCGAGGACTTACGGGAAGGACCCCATAAATCAACATGAATATAATCAAGAGTACCTTTAGTGGTGTGAACAGAAGTGTTGAAACGTACCCTTTTATGCTTCCCGAAAATACAGTGCTCACAAAACTTCATTTTACTCGAAGTGCAGCCATCCAGTAGGTTTCTCCTCATCAATTCTGCCATACCATGGTGACTCATATGTCCCAGACGCATATGCCAAAGGTTAGTTTTACTAGGTTCCTCATTAGTAACAGCAGCAACAGCGGAATCAGAACCAGGTAAAGTACACCCTCTAAGGACATATAACTTTGCAGAATTGAGATCACCTTTCAAGCAGACAAGATTACCTCTTGATACCTTCAGAACACCATCCGAACCGGAATATTTGTAACCTTTTGCATCAAGCGTGCTCAATGAGATAAGATTTCTGGACATCCCTGGTATGTACCTGACTTTTTTCAGAGTACGTGTCATGCCATCATGAGTCTTGATCTGAACTGATCCAATCCCCACAATATCACACGGGCTATTATCTCCCATCCGCACAACATCCCCTTTTTGCACAGGCTTATACGAGCTAAACCAATTTCTGTTAATGCAAATATGAAATGAACATGCGGAATCAAGGATCCATTCATCATGACCAGCAACACAACCGGCAAATACCACCAAACTATCTCCAGATTCTTCATCAGACACGGCAGCAGCAACAGAGACCTTACCAGCCGACTTATTTTTCTTCTTCTCCTTATTCTGTACTTTTCTGCAATCCTCAACATTGTGATTTGTTAGCTTGCAATAAACACAGAATTTTTTGTTACCATGCGGCTTGGACTTTGAACGGCCTCTCCTTTCATAGTTTTTTCTTCCATCATCATTGGAGGATCTGTTATCAGTTCTGCCTCTCACAAGCAAAGCATCGCCCCTGGAGGACGACGTCCTGTCATTCTGCACCATACCTCTCATTTTCTCCCTTGACTGGAGAGCCTCATAAACTTCCTTTAAGGTTAGTTCATCACGGCTCAAGAGTATGGTGTCACGAAAATTTGCATACGAAGTTGGCAAAGAACATAACAGTAAAAGACCTAAGTCCTCATCATCATACTTCACCTCCATTGATACTAGATCGGCGACGATCTTCTTGAATTCAGCGATGTGGCTCATCACTAAATCTTCTTCCTTCATCTTCAGGGTGAACAGCTTCATCTTCATCTGCATCTTACTGGTTAGATCCTTGGACATACAGATCGATTCCAGTTTCAGCCATAGTTCTGCAGCAGTTTTTTCTTTCAGACACTCCTACAAAATATCATTATGAAGATGCAACTGTATTAAGGTGAGCGCCTTCTGATCCTTGCGGATCTCTTCTGGAGTCCACTCGGCCTTTGTCTTCTTCCCGAAGCTATCCAGCGCCTCATCATAATCATGAGTTTGCGCCAGAATTCCCCTCATCTTGACTTGCCATAGCGAGAACCGCGTGTCGTAGTTCAGCAGCGGTAGATCAAACTTCATCGACGTTGACATGAAATCCAAACAGTAACCAAAGCTCTGATACCACTTGTTATGAACGGCGTATGGAATATGAAGTAAAGAATCAAACCGCAAAGGAGACACACGATTTACGTGGAAAACCCCTTCAATGTGAAGGGGAAAAACCACGGGCACCAGCCGGCAACAATCTCACTATCTCAAGAGTTTAGGGTTACATGCCTATGGCGGCTTACAAGAGAATCTGATAATCTCTTCTTCTTCTGTCGTCCTATCTCTAAAACCCTAGCAAGGGTGTATGTATATATAGTACCATAACCCTAGACAGGGGTATTGAGCTGTACGGACTCTTGGTCCCATGCAAGGATGGAACTCCTCCTCGTCCGACCTTGAGTCCTTCGTCCTGGAGTCGGATGCGCCTGGGACTCCGCCTCGCCCGACCTCAAGCCTGGGGTCGGATGCGCCTGACCCCTTGAGGGTCGATCTCCGACTCGCCCGACCCCGAGTCCTGGGGTCGGGAGACGCTCCGACTCGCCCGACCCCAAAGTCCAGGGGTCGGGAGATGCTCCGCCTCGCTCGATCTCGAGTCCCGGGGTCGGGAGATTCTCCGCCTCGCCCGACCCTGAGTGTTAAGGGTCGGGAAGGTCGGCCTTTATCCTGGAGTGAATTTGGAACAACTCCAACAGCTCCAAATGGAGTTTTGCATCACAATCGACAGGTCGTCATGGTAACTGGTGGCCAAAGCAGTCCTCTTCCAACAATCAGCCATAGGTTGTCGCATATTGATTACTGAAGAAGCACCATTCCCCCATCGTCGCGAGGTGCTTCATGTCGATGGAATTGTAGGGCCGTCTTCTTGAGCGCCACTGCCCCTCACTACGGGAAACATTAACATTGCCGAGTGCCAGGGGCACTCGGCGAAGGACTAAAAACACTCGGCGAACCGTTTGCTGAGTGTAACACTCGACAAACGGCACACGGCAAATTTTGAGTCGGCAAACACGGATTTGCCGAGTGTTTTGTGTTGCGCACTCGGCAAAGTCTTTGCCGAGTGGCCAGAAAACACTCGGCAACATTTTTTGCGAAAAATTAAAAAAAAACAACCTCCGGCCAGCCACCACCACCGGCCGGCCGCCACGCACCGCTGCCGCCTCGACCCACCGCCGCCGCCACCCCGCAGCCGGGGAAGAAAGGAGGGCGCCAGATCTGCCGCCGCGCCACGACCCACCCCTGCCGGCCGCCACGACCCGCCGCCGCCACGACCCGCTGCCGCCTTGACACGCCCCCGCCCTCGCCCTACGGCCGGGGAAGTAGAGTACTCGGGGAAGAAAGGGAGGGCGCCGTTGCCTCGACTCGGCGCCGCCGCCCCGCAGCCGGGGAAGAAAGGAGGGCGCCAGATCTGCCGCGGCATACCTGGGGCACGAACTTGCAGACGGGGGCGTGGAAGAGGTCGGTGGGGTCGCAGGAGTGCCAGCGGCAGAACCGGTCATCGAATTCGAGCTCCATGAGGTGGCCCGTGACGGAGGTGACGAGCATGCGGCAGGCGTGTCCGTTGATGGCATAGTTGAACTCGAAGACGTGGTCGCCGCCGCCCCGCGGCCAGATCCGCCGCCACCGCCCCGGTCACCATGTACCACCGCCGCCGTCGCCGCCCCGCGGCCGGGGAAGAAGGGAGGGCGCCAGATCTGGCCGGGGAAGAAAGGGGAGTTAGGGGCGCCAGATCCGGTCAGGGGAGGGAGAGGGGAGGGGAGGGGAGGGGAGGGAAGGGAAGGGGAGGATGTGCGCCGGGAGGGCCGGCCGCCGGCCGGGAGGGGAGGGGAGTGGAGGATGTGCGCCGGGGGAGGGAGGGCCGCCGGGGGAGGGAGCTAGGGGAGGAGGAGGGGGTGGCGTGAGGGGAGGCTAGGGGGAGGAGGGGGGCGGTCCGGAGGCATGGGTGGGGGGCCGGGGGGTTGTGGGCCGGGCTCCGGCCGGCTGGTAGGGTTAAAAAAGGGTCACCGAGTGTCCTAGGTGGGCACTCTGTAAAGTTTTTCTTTGCCGAGTGTCTACCCTAGGACACTCGGCAAAAAATTTTTTTTAAAAAAATTAAAAATATCCAACAGTTTCAAAAAAATACCAGACTTTCACACGAAATAAGATATGTTCTCTACTGACTATACAAAAAGTTTTGTAGTCAAACCGAACTCGACCGTCACTTCGACCCTAAATTTTATCGAATCCTTCTCAAAGTTACTATTCTTCTTCTGAGATGCTTCGGTTTGTAATCATCGTACATGATGAAATGTGCAAAACATTCTCAATTTTTTTCCACAGCTTCCACGTATTATATCATCACATAATTACAAATCTCATGATTTTCAGACTTTGCTTGTTTTTTTACAATTTAAAAATACTACTGCCACACGTTCATGGTCGTGTTTCCTGAACAAGATGTTCGAAATTTCTTTTTTATTTCATGGGTCAGGTCTCAAATTGGGCCAAATAACATGAATATCATTTTTATACTCATTTTGTTCCATAATTTGAATCACTTGCAGTTCAAATTTGACTTGTACCAAAAAATTTCTTTGAAATGCAATTAATTAAATGAATATAGCAAATAAATCCAAAAATATACCAAATTTTAACATGGAGTACCACATGTTGTATGTGGGGAGTAGAAAAAATTTCAAGGTGGAAAGAGGAAAAAAATTATTTTTTTGCCGAGTGTCAAAAAAAACACTCGGCAAAGCCCCCTCTTTGCCGAGTGTCTTTTTTGACACTCGGCAAAGAGGGTGGTTTGCCGAGTGTTTTTTTTTGACACTCGGCAAAGCCCCGATTTGCCGAGTGTTTCTTTTTTTGCCGAGTGTTTTTGGCTTGGCACTCGGCAAAGAGCTTGTTTGCCGAGTGTAAAAAAAACACTCGGCAAAAAAAATACTCGGCAAATTTAAGGTTTCCGGTAGTGCCTTCTTCCAGCAACTTCTGATCGCCTTCCCCTTTAGACATGCCCAATATGTAAGAAAAGAACTAGCTGAACATATAATCTCAGTAGGTGATCTCGTTAGTTTTCCTTCAAAACACACATTATTTCTCGCTAGCCATATTGCCCAGATGAATAAACTGTATCCCATTAGGTAATTAATATAACTCACCTCATATCCAAATTGTCCTAAAGAATTGGGCCTGCAGTCAGCACCCACTACCAAAGCAACCAGACACCAGACATATTTTGACAGCGAACAGTGAAACATAAGATGCGAGGTTGTTTCATTTTCTAGACAAAAGGGACATCAGATTTTTCCCACCACCAATTAGGAAGATCCTCATCAGAGTTTAGAGCACAACAGGATAAGATGTCTACTCTCCTAAACTGATTCTGTAAACCTTCATCTGATAGGAACAAGTTTGTCAAGGTGGAACAAGCTTACAGGTATAGTTGAATCTAACTGGTTATCGAACAACCAGATGATTTCAATCCTACTACTAATGTTGCCAATGCTAGCTGGTATAGAGCCAGAGCCAGATAATTTGTTCGTGTCGAGAATAAACCTATGTAAGGTTCTGAGAATACCAATTTGTGTCGGGATAGGCCCTGAATTCTCATTCTCATTTTTGGAAACGGACAAACATTTGTCCCAATAACTAATAGCCGGCAGTTCTCATCAGTACTGCTTGTAGGTACTCATCGAACATATGGTGTGCATGATATCTCATACCTTGTCAGTTACTCAGCGTCTGATCGAATGAGAAGGACCCAGCACGCAGCCAATCTATAAACTGACTGATATCAAGAGATACGACAGATTTTTCCTAGTCGAGAAGAATAAAACCCAAGAAACTCACTAGCCTGGATGCTTGGCAACTGAGGAACCGTGCTGGAGCCGTTGTAGAAGCGGTACGCCTCGTACCGCGTGGTGCACCGCAGCCCGGCAATCCTGGCACCCTTCGTGTTCAGGGTGAACTGCCATGGCATGCATCTCAGCAATTACCGCAGGGAAGCACCCACAGCACTGCCAAGTCGCCAGGTCCAGGGTGCACGACGCCATGCCGTAGATATTGGGGTAGGTCGCGTCGTCAAAGCGAATGGCTCCTCACCCGAACTTGCTCTGCGAGTTCGTGGTGGCAACATAATCGGCGATGAAGGCGGATGCGGTGAACCGGCCAGCGACGACGTCGGAGGAGACGTTCTGGATGATGTAGAGAAATACCTTCTGATCATCCAGGTTGGTGGAGGCGACCAGGAAATCCCGATCGGAGAAGCCGAGGAGGCATGCGTCGCCGAAGATGGCTGCGCCCTTGTTGTAGGGGCACAGCTTTCGCGCGGTGTCAAAGCCAAAGGTGACGCAGTCGTGGCAGGCAGACTGGCAGAGGCGCTCTGGTCGTCACCGATGCATTGGGCGAGGGCGTAAACAATGTCCGGAGCCACTCCGATCGTGATGGAAAAGAAGAGGGCAGGGGACGCGGAGACGTTGCCTGGCAGGTGGCAGCGCGGCGGCGACCAGGCGGAGGTTGCCGGCATAGGTGCCCTTAGCCATGCAGTACCCCGTGATGTTGCTGTTGCACGCCGGCCACGGTATGCCAGCCGCGAGCTGAGTGAGGGCCATCAGCCAGGAGGCCGGCGACAGCGAAGGCCACGGCGTGGCTGCAGATGCACATGGTTTCAAGTGGGTGCACCACTATTCTACAGGGAATAGAGTGCATAAATCCCACTAACACCAAGTGTTCTTTGCTCCGGTGCACGGCTTTGCAGTCAGCAAGAAATCCAGGAGAAGTTTAAAGAGAAGAAGAGTAGATTAAAATCCGCTAATGGAGAAATACAAATGGGAAGTGGACATTGAAAGGTCGTTGACTAACGGCGGCATAACAGGTTTGAAAAATCCCTGGAAATTTTTCTGCTCGAGGTGTTGGTAAAAATCCCTGGACTATCGTGGCCTAGGCATCTACATGCTCATCTGATCTGCGCGTGGACGGTCATCCAGCCCGAAGGTGATGCTGGCTTCTTGGCCTTGGAAGGGAACTGCCACTAGTGATTGCATTAGGCTGTGTGTGAGATTGAAAAAAGTAAACCAATTCGTCTAGTGAATCAACATGAGATAAAAGAGGAGGACCTGGAGGTTGAAGAAGATGTACACTACCTGTTTGTAGGCACGGGTAAAATCATATTTCCAGCTCTGACATCTGCAGCTGCTTTTCGCAGCTAAAAACCAAGCATTTGCAGGTGCGGATTTAGAACTGTACTAAAAATAGATTTCCAAGAACAGTCCAATTAATAAATTTGAAAAAAAAATAAAATGACCATACCGAGAGGCTTGCCCTAGATAGGCCATTCCCAATCACCATGCACAAGCCGCCCAAGCAACAAGGAGCCTACAGCCGCCTGCATCGGCGCTCGCCCCACCTCAAAAGCTACACCCGCTCCGGGCCGCCACCGTGCCAGGGCCTACAACATCAGGGCCAAGGCTTCCTCCTGCACATGTGCCCCGTGCCAACCCCACCCTTGTTGGTGGGTGATGCCCGCCAACCTGTGTTGCACCTGGGCCGTGCCTGTGTCAAGGCCGGTGGCTACCGACTCTGTATGAGTTGTCGTATTTGCCACACAACTCATGATATTACTTTGTTTTCACAAATTAAGGATTTATAGAGTTATTAGGAGACAACTTCGAACACAACCCATTGTACATGTTTAAGTTATCTCATAGTTACGTGTCAATGCATTATACCGCATAATAGATGACACCAATGTACTTGCCCTTAGTACGGTATGTGTTCCACCATTGGGCATGCTTGTGCAGTGTTGGGGAATTTAGAAGTGTTTGTCTAGATACTATTTGAGTGTTTCCAAGCACATTGACGCTCAGCTTTTTACACCTTTAGATGAAGATCTAACAAACCATCTTTGTCTTTAACATCCTTTTGGAACTTCTTCTGCCTCTACCCTGCCCTTATTGCCACCCCATGTGCTGCTGCCCTACCGCGACGAGCTACAATCTCAACATCTCATCGGTGCTTCGTGTTGGCCGGACCAGCACGGAGGTACGGTGACACTTAGCCTGCCATGGCAGCTCCCTTCTAACCCTTCCTGCCAATAGCCATCCTTTTTTGTCATCACTCCCACCCCAACCCCACCTACCAAATGTCTTGCACCATCAACATCGGCAATGTCTCCGCTATATAACCTTGGCACCCACGCGCCCACCAACACCAGGTTGGCCACCACTGGCAGCCCTCCTCCTAAGCTGGCTAGACTCTAGCAACTTTGAACCCAAAACCCCAAAATCCGAATCCTGAACCCAAATTTCTCACTGGAGATACTCAATGACTTGTCTGAGATCAAAATTGCTCTCACCATTGTTTGATTCCACCTCTGGTTGGGGTAAAAAAAATTGAATGTGGAAGGCTTCAAAAACACTCACCTATCATATAGCTTTTCCTAGTTAGATTATGGATCTGCTGATGGATACTAATCCAAGTAATAATTTAAAAAGGGCGAGAAGGAAGCACCAGCTTTGTTGTAGTGGAAGAAGATGATGCATGGAGACAATGGTGCACTATGTCATGATCGTTAGTATCTGCACCATTTCTGTTGCATATGCAAACATAAGAGGAGACCTGGAAAGATTCTCGATAGGTAGGCTACAGGCCATGCATGACTCTCCCTCGAGGGGGGGGGGACCATCATGTCATGCATGCATCATCATCTAGCCGCAATGCCACGTGGTTGCTTTCACGAAAAATTGGCCTCCGTTTCCACCTCACCGGTGGCTCCATCTTCAACAGCCAACAATACGTCCAAATCCTCACACCATTCGCCCATCTCTCTCTATATAACTGAAGGCGTCTCTCTAAGGCTGTATCTCTCTCACCCTCCCTCCTTCCTCCCCAGCGATGAGAGGGATCAGATCGGAGGCTGTCAGTTCGTCCTCCGTCCTCAACTCCTTGCTGGTAAGGTGTTCCACAACAGGTTTGACTTGCTTGGATTGATCGTTCCTGGTTTAAATTATTTGGTGGCCTCATCGATTCTTTATTAATTTGGTATATACAGCTTGGCGGAAGGAAGGAAGGATCCATGGACATGACCTCCAGCACCACCAGCAACACTACAGCGCCATCTGCTCTGCAGAACAAGCAGGTAACTACTCCATCCATGATCTGGCTCCTTACTCCTCCATTTCTAACTTTCCCTAGATATTCCCTCCATCAGTCTTTCCATATACAGAATGATTGATCTGTGTGGATTTGTAAAAGCCGCTTCTTTTGGATGTTGTGGTGAACTAGCTAGGTTGAAAATGCGTGAACATGATTTGTTTTTACCTGCCTGACTAATGGTAACGTTGCAGCTCGCTGCTAGGAGTTGAGGTGTACATCAGTGCAAATACTCAATCGGTAATGTATCCATGTGTATTCTCCTCCATGGAACGGAGCAACAAAAGATGCATTGATGTGTGGATCGATCTGTCTACTTTTCTTATCTAATTGCATATATAAAGGCTGAGGGAATGAAGATTTTCCTCCTTCTATTTTTTTTGTATTCCAGCTTTAAGATCGATTAATCATCGTGCATTGGTGGCAAGTAGTACTATATGTTTATGCCTCAAAAGCCAGTAGCAAGTTAATTATAGGATTTATGGGGAAAGATAATTTTACTCAAAATTTATTTGTAGGAGTCGCCACTCCATCTTTCAGATGATAGAACCTTCACACTCTATACCTTCTTCCCCGATTCCAGTGACATGCCAATTAATGAGGTGAGGAATCAAGGTAGGGGGCCTTGCTCACTGGAGTGTAGTGAGTGAAAAAGGAAAGCTGCATTGATTTTAGTGATGAACAGGAACGGAGACGAGGGGTGTCAAGTTGTCATACTGACGAAGCCAATTAATTATGTGCAATGAAAAAATCTGGTCATAGGGAGCCATCGAAGAGGAGTAGCTAATGAATCAGGGGTTTTGGGGGTTGCGATAGTCAAGCAATTAGGAAATGTTGATGGAGGATGGAGACTTTAGGGGTGGATTGTTGGTATTGGACGCCGATGACCTTTGGTGGCGGCGACGGAACGGGAGGATGGCGAGAGATGGGGAGAAAGATTAGATTAAACAGTGTGTAATGGGCTGCTGGATCACATGAATTGGCGGCCCAAATTTAGGAAAAGCCCAATAACTAGATTGAGAAAAAGCATTGGGGTGGAGAAGTAGGCCTTTGGATGACATGAACCGATGGTCCAAAATTTAGTACATGCCCAAATAAGTTATGGTTGGATCCTAATGCAGGATCGGTTAGGAGAAAAACTTGGATTTAATTGGGGTAGGGAAATAAATGGGCCGTTTGATCACTTGAGTTGACGGCCCAAAATTCAGGGCTTGCCCATTTATGCTATAGCTGGATCCTATGGGAGGATCATGACTGATCAACAAAATAAGTGGGACAGAGATATGGACCATAAGATCACATGAGCTGACAGCCCAAAGTTTAGGGTTTGACCAAATAGGCCGAGATATGGGCCATAAGATCACATGAACTGACAGGCCAAAGTTTAGGGTTTGACCAAATAGGCAATGGCCAGATCCTATGAGAGGGCCATCATTGATCGAGAAAAGAACTGGGGTGGAGAAAAGAACCATTGGATCACATGAATCAATGGCCCAAATTTAGAAAAAGTCCAAATAGGCTATGGTTGGCTCGTGAGGGTCATGATCGATCAAGGGAGAATAAGCGGGCTGGAGAAATGGGCCGTTAAATCAGATGAATTGATGGCCTGTAATTTAATTGGAACATGCCTAGTAAATTGGATATAGGCAGATCCTAACACGATGGTTCTGATCAGTCGGAGAAGAGAATAGGGGTGGAGAAATAGGCTGTTGGATCATATGAATTAATGCCCAAAAATTTTAGGATATACCCAAATAGTCTATGGTTGGATCGAGGGGGGTCGTGATCGAGATTGAGAGAAAATAAGTGGGATGCAGAAATAGGTCGTTGGGTACATGGAATTAGTGGTAAAAAGTTTAGGACACACCTAAATAAGCTATGGTGGGATCCTAATGGGATGGTCATGGTTGATCGAGAGAACACAAGTTGGGGGAAGGGGGTGAAGATATGGGCTGCTGGATCACATGATTTGACAACCCAAAATTTATGACACGTCTCTATAGGTCATGATCTAATTCTACAATTGGGTTATGATCAATCAATATAAAATAAATGGGGTGGAAAAGTTGGGTCACATGGATTCATTGGCTCCAAATTTAGGACATGCCCAAAGAGACTATGGTTGGATCCTACAAGAGAGTTGTGATTGTTCTAAAAAAGTTTGGATAATGTGGGGGTGGAAAAAAATGGGCCATTGGATCACGCGGATTCAAGTGTATGTTGGTGGGCTGGAAATGCTCATGTGGGTTATACGCAAGCAGAAATGAGCTTGCACTACATTTGTTGAATTTCCATCCATCGGCCGGGATACAAGCTAAGTTTGCCGAGTGCCTTAGGCACTCGGTGAAGGCCCAAAAACACTCGGCAAAGCGTTTGCCGAGTGTAGCACTCAGCGAACTTTCCCTCGGCAAACAGTGGATTTTCCGAGTGTCATACGTTGGGCACTCGGCAAAGCTTCGCCGAGTTCCAAAAAAACACTCGGCAAACATATTTTTTGAAAAAAAAATGCCGGCCGCCGCCACCACCAGCCTCCACCACCGCCACCACTGCCACCTGCCACCACGCCGCCTCGCCACGGCCGCCGCCCACCACGCCGCCACGTCCGCCGGGGAGAAGGGAAGGGGCGGGCCGCGCCATCGTCGAGGAGAAGGGGAGGGGGCACCCGGCCACCCACTGCCACCTGCCGAGGAGAAAGGGAGGGGGCCACCCGCCGCCACACCACCTGTCACCGAGGAGAAGGGGAGGGGATGACCGGCCGCCGCTGGATCCGGCCGCGAGGGGAGAGGATCTGGGCGGGAGGGGAGGAGCCGCCGTCGGATCGGGCCTGGAGGGGAGGTGCTGCCGCCGCATCCGGCCACCACCACCACCTCCACCACCACACCCACCGGCCACCACCTCCGGATCCGGGGAGAGGAGGGGCGGGCGGCGGTCGGATCCGGGGAGGAGGGGCGGCAGCCGGATCCGGCTGGATCCGGGGAGAGAGGCGGGGCGGCGGCCGGATCCGACTGGATCCGGGGAGAGGGGCGGGGCGGCGGCCGGATCCGACCGGATCCGGGGAGAGGGGTGGGGCGGCGGCCGGAGATGCCGTCGGAGAGGGGCCGCCGCGCGAGAGAGAGGGAAGAGGGGAGAGGAAGGGGAGGGTCGCCGGTAAGGGAGGAGGGAGGGAGGGGCCGGCGGGGGCCTGGGGAGGGGGGCGTCGGCGGGCAGGTGTGGGAGAGGAGGGGTGCGGGTCGGGCGCCTGGGAGAAGGGGAAGAGTGGAGGAGTGAAGGGGCGGCCGGTCGCGGGATTTTAGGGGGCGGGGCGCGGGATTTTTTTTTCTTTGCCGAGTGTCTTGAGCGTAACACTCGGCAACAAATTTGTTTGCAGAGTGTTGACACTCGGCAAAGATTTTTTTCATTTCTTTTATTTTTCCTTCTTTTTCATAACAGTTTCTACTCATATTATTTGATCATATTATGCGATTTTAGGTCAAATTCACTCAACAATATATATTTGATTGTTCTACTCATATTACTTTATGCGGTTATAGTTCAAATTCAATTTATATCAATTAAAATTCTATAATTGCACTTAATACATTAAAATTATCTAACAGTTCCAAAAAATTATAAAAATTTCATATGAAACAATATATGTTCTCTACTGCCTATACAAAAAGTTTTGTAATCAAAACAAACTCGACCGTCACTCTAACTCCAATTCTTATCGAATCCTTCTCAACGCTACTATTCTTCTTCTGAGATGCTTCGATTTGTAGACATCGTACGTGATGAAATGTGCGAAACCTTCTCAATTTTTTTGTATAGCCTCCACGTATGGTATCATCACATCATGACAAATCTCATGATTTTCAGACTTCGCTTGCTTTTATTACAATTTAAAAATCATTCGGCCACACGTTCGTAGTCGTGTTTCCTGAACAAAATGTTCAAAATTTCTTTTCATTTCATGGGTCATGTCTCAAATTTGGCTAAATAACATGAATATCATTTTTCTACTCATTTTTTTCTATAATTTGAATCACTTGCAGTTCAAATTTGACTTACACCAAAAATTTCCTTGAAATACAATTAATTAAATAAATATAGCAAATAAATCCAAAAATATACCAAATTTTAACATGGAGTATCACATGTTGTATGTGGGGAGTAGAAAAAATTTCAAGGTCAAAAGAGGAAAGAAAACTTTTTTTTTTGCCGAGTGTCAAAAAAAAACACTCGGCAAAGAGGGGGGTTTGCCAAGTGTTTTTTTAGACACTCGGCAAAGCCCCGATTTGCCGAGTGTTTTTATCTTACCACTCGGCAAAGAGCTTGTTTGTCGAGTGTTAAAAAAACACTCGGCAAAGAAAAAACACTCGGTAATTTTTAGCTTTCCCGTAGTGCTAGTTTGCATGCTGCACCATTAGAATCGATCCATCACCTTCCATATCGTCCTCTCTTTTTGCTTAAAACACATGATTGTATATATATTCCTTTTTGTTGCATGCTACTCCATATATGTAGAATCTAATTTGTGCATCCTGCACTATTCTAATCTTGTGCAGGAGGCGGCAATGGTGGCATCACCATCCAGGGAGGAAGCAGCTGCAGCTAGGAACATTAAGGCAAAGCAGGAACGGCAGCAGCAGGTGGTGGCGAGCGGCGCCGACGAGCGTAAACCGCGGCCACAGCAGGAGCAGGGGCTCAACTGCCCACGCTGCAACTCCACCAACACCAAGTTCTGCTACTACAACAACAACAGCATGACGCAGCCGCGCTACTTCTGCAAGGCCTGCCGCCGCAACTGGACTCAGGGCGGCACCCTCCGCAATGTCCCTGTCGGTGGCGGCTCCCGGAAGAACAAGAAGAACCGCGCCGGGGGCTCATCCTCCTCCTCCTCGGCACCACCAGCGCCATCCTCCAGCTGCACCAACTCCAAAAAGATGAACCTCACGCAACAACTGCTGATGATGCCAACTGCGATGGCACCTATGCCAGCCGACTTCCCCAATGTGCTCCCGACATTCATGTCGACAGGCGGCGAAGGATTCGAGCTCCCCGGCAGTGACCACCACTCTGTGCCCTTCCCGCCCTTGTCTCTGCCGTCCAACCCTGGCACAATGCCATCATTACTGAACATGCTGACAGGAGGGTTTCTAGACGGCGGGATGGGGGCGCAGCCATTTCTTCCAGCGCCGCCGTCGTTTGGTGCGATGCAGCATGAGCATGCGATCATATGTGGCTCATCTGACCAACAGGTGGTGGGGCCCCTGCAGGGAGTGGATAAGGCACTCAAGCCCCCTATGGCTGCTGCTGGTGGTAGTGGGCTCCAGCAGTGGCCTTCGTCGGCAGCGCAGGAGCTGCAGGTTGTTGGTGGTGATGGCAGTGCGTTCAACAACAACAACGGCAACAACAATGGCGGAGGGGCATCAGGCGGCATCAGCGGGGTCGAGCACTACTGGCATGGATCAACCTGATGATCCATGTCGTTGTCTGATAGCTGACGTGTGTGCAGCAAAAATCACCATGCAAAGTACCATTATCATGAAGAAGAAGCGAATAAAGCAAGGGGAACCCAGCAGCCAATGCAATTCAGTACTAGTCTAGTTAATAATAAGCTAGTTTGTGGTCACGATGGCAAACTAGTCATCGTGCATCGCACATGCATTTTTCTTCATAATCTATCTCCATGCGTTAGTTCATGTATGAGCGAGTTTAGTTTCCATAATCATTGCTGGACGATTAGCTATCGTGCATTTATCGGATCATTTCATTTCCAGTGGGTATTCTCTTCGTTCCTCCGCTTCTTTGTTAATTACTTTAAAGTGTGTGTGTGTGTGTGTGTGTGTGTGTGTGTGTGTGTTTGTGTTCCACTAGCTAGCTAATAGATAATGTGGGGAAGTTTCAAAAAGGAATCTCTAGGGTTGCTTTATGCAAGGTTAATTAAATTAAGAAATACTTTTAATTATTCCTAAATATGCTAAATAAATATATGCATATGGGTTTTGGTTAAAACACTACGGGAAACCTCGAATTTGCCGAGTGTAATTACTTCGCCGAGTGTATTTTTTCGGGCACTCGGCGAAGGACCGGTTTGCCGAGTGCAATACCAAAAACACTCGGCAAACATAATACACTCGGCGAAGGACCGGTTTGCCGAGTGCCGCCAAAAAAACACTCGGCAAACACCCACAAGGCACTCGGCAAAGTTGGACACTCGGCAAACTGACGAGCACGTGACTTCCCCGTGCCGCCGCCGTCGCGACTCCGTGACGGACGTTAAGCTTTGCCGAGTGTCTACGGGGGGCACTCGGCAAAGCCATTAGTTTGCCGAGTGTCGTGATGGGACACTCGGCAAAGCCAGTAGTATGCCGAGTGCTAGGGGGCACACTCGGCATACTATAGGGTTTGCCGAGTGTCTTTTGACACACTCGGCAAAAATAATTTTTTTTTCCCTCCTCCACCCTCCAAACTTTTTACACTCTACATGTATGGTATTTGGCACTGCATGGTAGAAGGTGGACTATTTTTTGACCTGTTTGCTATATTTAATCAATTAATTTCATTTAGAGTAATTTTTTGATTTAAGTCAAATTTGAACTGCAGGTGATTGGAATAATGGAATAATATGAGTGGAAAAATCATATTCATGTTAGTGAGTCCAAATTGAGGTCTCACCCAGAAAATGAAAAGGAATTTCGAACATTTTGCTAAGGAAACACGACTACGAACGTGTGGCCAAATGATTGTTTAATTCTCAAAAATACAAACGAAGTTTGAAAATCACGAGATTTTGCAAGATGCTATGATTTCATATGTAGAGGCTGTGGTAAAAAATTGACAAGGTTTCGCACAAGTTTTGACATATGATGTTTAGAATTCGAAGCATCTCCGGAGATGATTCGTAGAAGTTGGAAGGATCCGGTAAGATTTTGAGATGAATCGATAAATGTAATTCTCATTGAGTCCAAATTTTTTTTATAGGCTATAGAGAACATAGATTGGTTCATGTCAAATTTTGGGAATTTTTCAGATCCGTTTGGTAATTTTTATTCATTAATTGCACGTATATGAATTTAATAGATATAAATTAAATATGAGCTATAAATCCATGAAATAATGGAACAATATTACTTAAAAAATGGAATACGCAATGTTTAGTGAATTTGACTAGGTTTACACAAAGTTTACATACTTTTAATTACTAAAAGTGTTGTTGCACATGCAATATAGGTACGTTTTTGCCGAGTGTCGCAGTAGGGCACTCGGCAAACACATTGTTTGCCGAGTGTCATCCCTAGGGCACTCGGCAAAGATTACCCCGGGTCCACGTGACAGCGTCAGTACGCAATTCGGGGAAAAAAACTACACTTTGCCGAGTGCCCTTGATCTAGCACTCGGCACACCCTTTGCCGAGTGCTAGATCAGGGGCACTCGGCAAAGGTTACCCCGGGTCCACGTGACAGCGTCAGTACGCAATTCGGGGAAAAAAAACTACACTTTGCCGAGTGCCCCGGACCCGGCACACGGCAAAGGGGGCCGGGTTTGCCGAGTGCCTGGGACCCGGCACACGGCAAAGGGGGCCGGGTTTGCCGAGTGCCTGGGACCCGGCACACGACAAAGGTCCGGTCTTTGCCGAGTGTTGGCACTCGGCAAAGACCCGGTGTTTGCCGAGTGCCTCCCGTCTGGCACTCGGCAAACCCGCCGTTACCCCGATGCCGTCATCCCGCATTTCATCGAGTACATCTTTTTGCCGAGTGTTTTTTGACCGTCGGCAAAATGTTTGCCGAGTGCTCGAGTTTTGACACTCGGCAAACTAGTCTTTGCCGACACAAAATTTGCCGTGTGCTCTTTGCCGAGTGTTACACTCGGCAAAGCCTTTGCCGAGTGTTTTTAGGCCTTTGCCGAGTGCCCCGGGCACTCGGCAAAGCTTCTGTTTCCCGTAGTGAAAATTTAAAAAGTTTTTTTGTGAATTATTAAAGAGACTAAGAACCAGGGTGTTACATATTCATGCTCGAACACACACGCCCACCTCAGACATGCCACACACATAAAAACATCATACCGCATTGTTGAAGAAATCAGTAGAATCATCCTATACTTTAGACAATGGGTGTGCCATATTTCCTTTGTGGTTCCACGTAAGAGTAGCTGCAAACTTTGTTTTGAGGACACAACCCCGGTGTGAAAACCCAGATTGAGCATGGTTTGAACTGCAGGCAGTGGAAACTACACCGGCCGACCACACCACTGAGCTATAAGATTTCTTGATACCTCCCAAGCCTACTGCTCTATGTAGTTACATCATACATGATAGCTTAGCTGCATGGAGAACAACCTTTGGCATTCATCAACTCATGATATATAGCTAGTGATTTTTGGACATTGTATGGTTTTCAGTTTTGATACTACTAAGAACGCTGGAGGCAGAAAGATATCATCTAGCAGTCTACTATGTATGCATGGTATGCATCCCTTTAAAATGTGCTCCTCAATTTCACTTTAGGCCAAACAAAGCAAATAAATTTTAGGATCAAATACAACCATCACTCTGTTGCGACTACGTTACGTAGTACTCCCTACATCCCAAATTACTATTTGTTTTAGCTTTTCTAGATACATAACTTTTGCTATGTATCTAGACATAGTTTATATCTAGATGCATATCAAAAGCTATGTACCTGTAAAAGCCAAAATGAATAGTAATTTGAGATGGAGGGAGCAACATGCACTCGCAGCAGAGTGATGATTGTATTTGATCCTAAAATTTATTCTACGAATAATACTAATTTTTTTTCGATGAACAGATGTGCATGGTTTCAAGTGGATCTGCAGTGGTGGCAACCGATGAGGTGAGAGCACCAGTGCATATTCTACAGTGATGATCTGCAAGTGATCACTACTACAAAAAGGCCTATCACAGCTGGACCCAAAAATAGCATCACTGCCGGATTTGGGTATAGTTGGGAAAAGGTCGGCGGTGAAACCCACCCCCTTCACCGAGGTGGTAGAACCAGCGCTGATGTCTGTTGAAAAAAAAAGGAAAAAATCCCCAGCCGGCCGCCTCCCGCCGGCACCTCCCACACACCGCCGCCGTCTGAGCCAGCTGGTCACCCTCGGGCCTCCCACCGCCGCTCTTGCCCCCGTCACCGCCTTTGTCTCCCGACGCCGCCCTTGCCCCTGTGCACCGCTGCCCTTGACCCCATCACTGAGAGAGAGAGGCCCCATACCTCGTCAGCCCGCCGTGCCTCGCCCCATGGCTCCCCTACGTTGGATGCCGATGCACCGCAGCTCCCTCGTGCCCGCATCCTCCACACATGCTGCCGCTCCTCCTCCTACGCTGCAGCTCCACCACGCCTTGCTGCGCCCTCCCGCGCTCCTTGCCTTCGCCGCTCCTTGCCCCATTGATGCTCTTCGCCACATGTGAGAGGTGAGGGGCAAGCAGAGGGGGAAGGAGAGGGGTGGTGGTGGGAGGGGTAGCGATGGGATCTGTGGATAGGGGAGAGACGGCGGGATCTGTGGACGGTGACGAGAGAGAGAGGAGAGGATTCGGCTGGGGGAGAGAGAGGGGTGGTGGGTGAGAGAATGAGAGGATGAGCGGATAAGTGTGGGGTGGGGGGACTGGGGGAGGGGCGGACGGGAGAGGGGAGTGGGCTAGGGGTGCGGACGTGAGGTCTATTGAAACTGGAATCCATAAATATTTTGGATTCAAAGCACATACCACTGCCAGTTATCACCGCCACTTCGTAATACAAACCGGCGGTGATGGTCTTTTTCACCGCCAGGTTTTACTGTAAAATCGGTTGTGATACTCTATCATCATTGGTTTTATATTAACCGGCAGTAATATACCATTGGGGATGGCTCATTTTGTAGTAGTGGATGGTGCTTGGACATGTGGTGTGAAGAAGTTACGGATATGGCTGGGAGCGCCATAAGTTTTTGCCTTGTCTTCCTGCTGGTTAACTAGCATGTGAAATTTAAGGGGCGGAATTAGTTGGTGTGTAGGGCGGGGAATCAACCGGCTTCACATATATGCACATCTAGAGTAAGGGGCCTACTACACAGTGGGCTCCATTAATGGGCTCCACTAACAAGTGCACTTTGCTCCAGTGCACGTGCGGCTTTGCAGTCAGCAAGAATTAAATCCCGGAGAAGTTTAAAGAGAAGAAGAGTAGATAATCCCGATCATGGAGAAATACTAATGTGAAGTGGACACTGGAAGGCAGTTCACTAACGGCGGCGTATAACAGGTGTGAAAAATCCCTGGGAAAAAAATTTCTGCTCGAGGTGCTCGTAAAAATCCCTGGATTGTCGTGGCCTAGGCATGCACCCGTAGCACATTCCACGTGCTCATCTGAGCCTCTGCGCGTGGCCTGCCATCCAGCCAGAAGATGATGCTGGTGGCCTCGGAAGAAGACAACAGCCACTAGTGACTGCATTAGGTTGTGTGTGAGACTGAAAGGGAAACTTTAAACCAATTCATCTAGTGAATCGACATCAATTAAAAGAGAAGGAGGACCTCGATGTTGAAAAAGATATACAATACTACTATATAAACAGTTTGTAGGCACGGATAAAATCATATTTCCAGTTCTAATTACATCAGCAGCTGCTTTTTGCAGCTACAAACCAAGCATTTGCCGGTGCAGATTTTAAACCATACCTGAAAATGGATTTCCAGGGATGGTCCGACTAAAAAATTAAAAAAAAATAGAAGGACCACACCGAGACTCTAGCCTGTCGTGGTAGCTCCCTTTCGACCCCTCCTGCCATAGCCATCCTCGTTGTCATCACTCCTAATCAAACCGCACTTACCGAATGTCCTCCACCAGCCACGGCGGTGACATCCCCACCACATTGCCTCAGCACCCACACGCTCGCCACCATCACAAGGCCGGACTGCCGCTGGCGGCCCTCCTTCTAAGCCGGCTAGACTCAAGCAATTTCGAACCCTAAACCTCATACCCGAATCGTGAACCCTAATTTCTCACTAGAGTTTGCTTGAGCTCAAAACCGCTATCACCATAGTTTGAGTCCACCTCTGTTCAGCATAAAAAAAATTGAATGCAGAAGGCTTCAAAAAGACTCGCGTACAATATAGCTTTTCCCAATTAGGTTATATATGGATCCATCAATGTATAGTAATTCAAGTAAGAATTTAACAAGGACAAGGAGGAAGGGTTGCCTTGCTTGCAGTGGAAGAAGATGATGCATGAAGACAACAATGCACCATGTCTGGATTGTTAGTGTCTACACCGTTTCTGTTGTATATGCAAACAAAAGAGGAGACCTGGAAAGATTCTCTCGATGGGCGGGCTGCAGACCATGCATGGTTCTCCCGCGAGAGAGGGGGGACCATCATGTCGTGCGTGCGTCATCATCTAGCTGCCATGCCGCGTGGTTGCTTTCACGGAAAATCGTCCTAACGTTTCCACCTCACCGGTGGCTCCATCTCCAGCAGCCCACAATATGTCCAGGTCCTCACACCATCCACCCATCCCTCTCTCTATATACAACTGAAGGCATCTCTCAGGGGCTATATCTTTCTCACTCTTCCTTCTTCCTCCCCAGTGACGAGAGGGATCAGATCGGAGGCTGTCAGTCCATTGTCAGTCCGTCCTCCATCCTCAACTCCTTGCTGGTAAGGTGTTCCACAACAGGTTTGATTTGCTTGGGTCGATCGATCATGGCTTAAATTATTTTGTGACCTCATCGATCCTTTATTAATTTGGTATATACAGTTTGGCGGAAGGAAGGATCCATGGACATGATCTCCAGCACCACCAGCAACACTAATGCGCCATCTGCTCTGCAGAACAAGCAGGTAACTACTCCATTCGTGATTTGTTTCATTATTCCTCCATTTCTCACTTTCCCTAGATACTCCCTCCATCCTTCCTTCCATATACAGATCGATCGATCTGTGTGTATTTATAAATGCTACTTCTTTTGGGTGTGGTGATGAACTAGCTCGGTCGATAACGCGTGAACATGATTTGGTTTTACCTCCCCAACTAAGAGTAGCATCATAGCTAGCTGCTAGGAGTTGAGGTGTACATCAGCACAAATACTCGATCGATAATGTATCCATGCATATTCTCCTCCATGGAGCGGATCAACTACCAAACCAATTCAAAGATGAATTAAGGCGTGGATCGATCTATCTTTTTTTTTTCTTTGGTAGTTGCATATATAAAGACCGAGGGACTAAAGATTTTCCTCCTCTAGTTTTTTCTCTATTCACTTGCAGATCGATTAATCACCGTGCATTGTTGACAAGTACTACTATATGTATATGCCTCAAAAGCCAGTAGCAAGTTATAGGATATAAGGGGAAAGATAATTTTACCCGGAATTTGTTTGTATCAGATGCCACTCCATCCTTGAGGTGATAAAACCTACATAATCGTACTTTCTCCGATTCCAGTGACATGCCAATGAGGTGAGGATTCAGTGTAGGGGCCTCGTTTTTTTGGAGTGTAGCGAGTGAAAGGGAAAGGTGCACCGATGGTAGTGATAAACAGGAACGGAGATGGGAGGTGTCAAGTCATCATCCTATAGAAGCCAATTGAGTATGTGCAATGATAAATCTGGTCAGGGGGAGCCATCGGATAAGAGGAACTAATGATTCACAGGGTGAGGGCATAATAGAGAAGGTCATGATAGTCAAGAAATTAGGTAATGCTGATGGGGGACGGAGACTCTAGGGGTGAGTTGTGGGTGGCGGCGGTAGAACGGGAGGGTAGGGATCTCGGAATCTATGGGGAGAAAGATTAGATTAAATAGGTGTAACATGGGCCGTTGGATCAAATGAATTGATGGCCCAAATTTAGGAAAAGCCCAATAACTAGATTGAGAAATTAGTGAGTTGGAGAAGTAGGCTGTTGGATCACATGAATCGACAGTCCAAAGTTTAGGACATGCCCAAATAGGTTCTGCTTGTATCCTACGGGAGGGTCGATCGGAAGAAAAGTTTGGATTGAATTGGGTAGGGGAATAAATGGGCTGTTTGATCACATGAGTTGACAGCCCAAAATTGAGGGCTTGCCCATGTAGGCTATAGCAAAATCTTATGGGAGGATCATGATCGATAAAAAAATAAGTGGGATGGAGATATGGGCCATTGGATCACATGAACTGACAACCCAAAGTATAGAATTTGCCCAAATAGGCAATGGCAGGATCCTTTGAGGGTCATCATTGATCGAGAAAAGAAGTGGGGAAGAGAAATGGACAATTGGATGACATGAATCGACGGTCCAAATTTAGGACATGCCCAAAATAGGCTATGGTTGGCTCGTAAAGGACGTGATCAATCGAGAGATAATAAGGGGGTTGGAGAAATGGGTCGTTAGATCAGATGAATTGATGTCCTGAAATCTAATCAGATGAATTGATGTCATGATCGATCGGGGGCAGAGGAGAGAGGTAGAGAAATGGGTGTTGGATCACATTAATTAATGGTCCAAAATTTTAGGATATGCCCAAATAATCTACATTTGGATCAAGGGGAGAGAGGGTGTCGTGATCGATTTGAGAGAAAATAACTGGGGTGTATAAATGGGTCACTAGGTACACGAATTAAGAATTACTAGTCCATCAACCTGTGCTCCCGCACGGGCTAATATTTTTTAGAAGCAATTGTATTTAAATTATTTATAAATTAAACTCCTAACTAATAATTAAAATTGTTTACCTACTACTCTCTTTTTTAATTAATAATTACTCAATGCACTTTTTCATCCATATTCATATTTTTTCCATTTTGTATCACACCTCCAATCCTCCATACATTATGTTTAGCATACAAATTAATATTTTTCATCGATACCTCACATACATGTATAAATGGTCTAAATGGTGGCACTCATCATGCGTATATACTTTAACTTAATATTTTTATATTAACAATGACATAAATAGGTAATTTAAAATCATATATTAATTTACTGTAATTTAAAATCATATATTAATTTACTGTAATTTAAAATCATATATTAATTTATTTTTTGACATTTTTGTATGATGCACGTGAAGATAATTAGATTAAGATTTAGGTGTTTACTTTAGGTTATTCTTATAATGACATACGTGGATAACATAGATAAAATTTTAGAATGAGATTTTAAGTTATGCTTTATAATGATGTGTATTAATTAGTAAATTGGATGAAGGTTATGGGGTTACTTTAGATTATTTCTTATAATAGCTGAGCTCGGTAATTGAAATATAGGTTTAGAGCTCATTTTTTAATATTTTCACAATAATAGTGGTGGGTAACATTTTAGAAAATATAATAGATCAATGGCTATGATTATTAGAGTTTACAGGATTGGTGTTTGCATTTTTAATTTTTATGAGAATTTGTCTCTTTTTTCTAGCTTGTCTCATGGGAACTAATGCGGAGCCTCCAATAGAAAAAAATGAGACTACATTGCTAAAAAATATTACCATAAGCTAGCTCTCGTTTGTTAAATATTCGAACACACAATGCTTATGTAGATATATACTTAATATCTTCATCCAATTGTGATAGATTTTAGTTAGTAATTACTCTATAATATTTTTATCCACATTTGTAATCTGTAACTTTTCACTTTGCATTGCAGGTATGCACTTGAATTTGTTTAATGAACCTTAAGTTTGAGATACAATTTTAGCATAGAAATCTATATTCTCATCACTTTATATCCTTATAAATGGTGACACACATCATGCGTATAGACCTTAATTATTATATCGTATATCAATAGTGCAAGATATAGACGATTTAGAATCATATATTGTTGTATATTTTTAATTAAGGTTATTTGATTCAAACGTAGAGTTACCTCATATTATTTTTAATAATGGCATGTGTGGGTAATATAGATACAAATTTAAGGGGTTACTTTAAGTTTTTTAAATAATAGTGGTAGGCAATTCGGTTGCAAATTATGGGGTTATTTTAAATATTTTTTATAATGGCATAAATGGGTAATTTTGATGAATATTAGAGGTTACTTTAGTTTATTTTATATAATGGCAGAGGTGGGTAATTTATATATAAATTTAGGGGGTTACTTTAGGCTATTTTTATAATAGCATAGGTGGGTAATTTTTTATAAAACATAATAGATCCAATGGCTATAATGATTTGAATCTATTGATTGATGGTCGGATGTTTTGCTTTTTTGTAAGAATTTCTAGAATTTCTCTCTTTTTCTAGAATGTCCACCTAGGAATCCTAGGTGGCTTCACCTGGAGGCTTCAAAAGGAACCTCCAATTAGTAATAGTAAGATGTGGGATCCTTATGGGATGGTCATGGTTGATGGAGAGAAAAGAAGTCGGGGTGAAGAAATGGGTTGCTAGATCACTTGATTTGACGGCCTAAAATTTAGGACACGTCTATACAGGCTACCATCCGATTCTACTTCTACAAGTGGGCCATGATCAATCAAAATAAAATAAATATGATGGACAGATGGGTTGTTTGATCTCATGGAATCGATGGCTTAAAATTTAGGAGATGCAATAGGCTATGGTCGGACGCTACAGGAGAGTTGTGATTGTTCCATAGAAAAGCTTGGATAAAGTGGGCTGGAAAAATGGGCCGGTGGATCATGTGGATTGGTCCAGAATTCAGGTGTACGTTGGCGGGCTGGAAATGCTCATTTTTGTAATTGGCATGCTGAAATGAGTTCATACTACATTGGTTAAATTTCCATCCATGGGCCGGAATATAAGCTAGTTTGCACGCCGCTCACCGCATCTTTATAGAATTGATCCATCATCTTGCATGTCATCCTATCTTTTTGCTTATATCACATGATTACTTATATTCCTTTTTGTTGCATGCTACATATATAAAATCTGAGTGTGCATTGTATACTCCTCTAATGATCTGGTGCAGGAGGCGGCGATGGTGGCATCACCACCTAGGGAGGAAGCTGCTGCAGCTAGGAACGTCAAGGCCAAGCAGGCATGGCAGCAGCAGATGGCGGCGAGCGGCGGTGGGGAGCGTAAGCCGCGGCCGCAGCAGGAGCAGGGGCTCAACTGCCCGCGCTGCGACTCCACCAACACCAAGTTCTGCTACTATAACAACAACAGCATGACGCAGCCGCGCTACTTCTGCAAGGCTTGCCGCCGCAACTGGACGCAAGGTGGCACCCTCCGCAAGGTCCCCATCGGCGGCAGCTCCCGGAAGAACAAGCAGAGCCGCGCCGGGGGCTCCTCCTCCTCCTCCTCCTCGGCACCACCAGCACCATCCTCGACCTCTAACGACTCCAACAAGATGAACCTCACGCAACAACTGATGATGATGCCTACTACTACGACACCTATGCCCGCCAACTTCCCCAACGTGCTCCCGACGTTCATGTCAGCAGGCAGCGGCAGCTTCGGCGAGCTCCCCGGCAGTGACCACCACTCCCTGCCCTTCCCACCATTGTCTCTGCCTTCCAACCCTACAGGCACGATGCCATCTTTAGTCGGCATTCTTAGAGGAGGGTTTCCTGATGGCGGGATGGCGGCGCTGCCATTTCTTCCGGTGCCACCTTCATTTGGTGCGATGCATCAGCATGGGCATGGGATGATGGGTGGCTCATCTGACCAACAGCTGGTGGGGCCCCTGCAGGGTATGGATCAGGCACTGAAGCTCCCTTTGGCTGCTGCTTGCGGTAGTGGGCCCCAGCAGTGGCCGTCGTCAGCAGCGCCGGAGCAGCAGGTTGTTGGTGGTGATGGCCGTGCGGACAAGAACAACAACAACAATGGCGGTGGGGCATCAGGCAGCAGCAGCGGGGTCGAGTACTACTGGCATGGATCGATCTGATCATCCATGTCGTCGTCTGATCGATCATGATCAATAAAAAAGAAGAAAATAAAGGAAGGGAAACCCAGCAGCCAATGCAACTCAGAACTAGTAGTACTGGTCTAGTTAATAATTAGCGAGTTTGTGGTCATGATGGCAAAATAGTCATCGTGCATCACACATGCATTTTTTTCTTCATCATTTCCATGCGTTAGTTCATGTATGGGAGAATTTAGTTTGCATATTCAATTAGATAATTGCATTTATAGGATAATTTCATTTCCAGTGGATGATATTCCCTTCATTCCTCCGCCTCTTTGTTA
Source organism: Setaria viridis (assembly GCF_005286985.2). Lineage (NCBI taxonomy): Eukaryota > Viridiplantae > Streptophyta > Magnoliopsida > Poales > Poaceae > Setaria > Setaria viridis. Next base: position 32,479,185 of record NC_048270.2, read on the forward strand.
ATTAGTTTAAAGATTTTGTTGTGTACCCTGGTCTCTTGATCGACGAAGTGGGCTGTGTGTTACACTACCTAGCTATAGATAATGTATGAACGACATGTCTAGAAGAGGGAGCAGGGCACTGGGTGAGAAAGAGAAGAAAAGTTAGAAAGAGCAGAGGGCTTAGCAGTCCGGAAACCCAGATTGTGCCAGCCCGCGATGGAAAGTGGATAAAAGGGCCACGTGGGCCGGGTTAAGGAGGAGTAGAGATTTCATCCCAAAACTAAATTCGGGTTTAGGGATAGATTTAGGGGGCTTGTGAGGTATTGGGTTTTGTTATCATCAAATTTGTTTAAGTTATGGGAATTAGACAGGTCTAGGATTAGAAGCAATCAAATGCAACACAAGTATTAGGGGTTGCTTTATGAAAGGTTAATTAAATTAAGAAATAATTTTAATCATTCCTAAAGATGTTAAATAAATATATGCATATGGGTTTTGGTTACAAATTTTAAAATATTAAAATTTTAGTGAATTATAAAAGAGACTAAGAACCAGGGTGTTACATGTTCACGCACAAACACACACGCCCACCTTAGACATGCCACACACATAAAAAAAAACATGCCTAAAAGGCCACAACAGATGAAAACTATCGAAGAAATCACTAGAATGACAGCTTAGCTGCATGGAGAACAATCTTTGGCAGTCATGAACTCATGATATGGGATAGCCAGTGATTTTTGGACATTGTATGGTTTTCAGTTTCGATGCTACTAAGAAGGCTGGAGCCAGAAGGATAACGTCAGTCTACTATATATTGTTATGCATCCCTATAAAATGTGCTCCTCAATTTCACTATAGGTTATAGTGTTGTATTGCCAAACAGAGTATCTCAAGTTGTCTTCAGTGCACCACATAGCTCCATTCTTCAATTTTTCTACGCTGGAAATGTGTGTACAAGATTCATTTACGTTTTCAAGCTACTAGTCTTGTAATTTTTCTACTCGATTCTAAACAAAGCAATAAATTTTAGGATCGAATACAATCATCAATCTGCTGCGAGTACATGTTACGTACTAACGTCTAATAATATATAGAAACATTATAGCGTGCTCTCTATTTTTGTGGTGCAATCTCTGTCGTTGTACTAACAGATGCTACACAATTACTGTATGCACTACCGGAATGCCCAGGTTTGCTGTCTAATAATGCCTACGTCAAAAAAATTATGCTTTGGTGTTTTTTTATATCTGCCAATGCCTACATCAAAAAATTATTCAAAATCATCCTAGTAAAGTTGAATTGATTTCCTGACACTCAGATTAGCACTAGTCTTGCCCATCAGCCTGAACAGCTAACCACAGGGTATTATCATGTAATTACTATTTCACCCTTTCAATCTTAAGAAATCACCCTTCCTACGCGTATGTGAAGAAATAAAAAAATAGCTTACCCTCCTTTTCTCCATGGTGAAGATAAAAAAACACAACTTCGTTTGCAGAGAAGATCGAAACAACTTTCTGGGATTCACCAGTCGCCTTTGAGAAGTGTTATTTTATCTTTTCTATCATAGATGTATAATTAGATAGTTCTTATTAGCTGGACTAGGAATACAAGTTTTTTTGTTGACAATTTTTCATGATCTGTTCCAAGTGTATAGACTGTTTGTTCCTTATGCATAAAAGTTTTGTTCCATCTAAATAATTTATTTGTTCTAGTAAAGTAGTTCTTGCCTCGCAAGCCATGCGTACAAATTTTGTTCCATGAGTATTTTTATCATTTGTTTCATGTGTACAAGCTAGCATTTTATTCCTTCTATATGAAATTTTATTTCACCCGAACAAGCTTTTATTCTATTTAGACAGTTCTTATGCTCCTTGGCAAGAGCTACAGAACAATGAGATCACTGGAAAATATTGATGATCTAAGATATATGAAATTATGGAAATGGAAAAGGGAAGATTCATTTACATGAACAGCACTGTATGAAGAGCTAATAATTAGCTGACAATTCCTCGCTGTATGAAGAGCGCCATTGACAATCCATGACATTCATAGCACTGTATGAAGAACTAATATTTATACTCCAAATGACACCAGCTCAACATGAAGCAGAACACCTGTTATGGTCGGCATACCATATAGAAGGCGCCGGCAGCAGCCCCAGGCGCCCCAGGGCAGCAGCCCAGTTAGTTAGAGTCTTATTCGGATAAGAAAGAGTTGATTTAGGCCTTTGTTTGGCCAATGAGTAATCGGCTAGGATTCTCCTTTGTAGTTGGGGTGATATATAAACCCAATTGTATGTAGTAGGGAATTAGGCAAGCAATAATATCAAAGGTTGCCTAGCTCTTCCATGTTTCCCTCGCCTCCCCGTCGCGCCAGCTTCAAGCCCCGACCTCCTGTTTCCCATCACTACTTCCTACGCAACAGGCACGCCCTACCAATCTGGTATCAGGGATGTCGGGTGCCGATTCATCTGACGTAGACAGCGCCGTTGCCGCCGCTTCCGCCAATACACAGCCAGATGGTGGCAAGTCCATCTTGCTTGCCATTCAACGCCAATTGGCAGACATCTCCAAACAACTCGCCGCTCAACACCTTCACATCGCTGAGGTGGAGAACCGCCCTACCGATTCTGCTACTCTTTAGATTGCTCGTCCGTTTGGCATGCCCAACGACGGCAGTCTGCCGCCCGCTTCCACCGTCGTCGCCCCCACATGTTCCTCCACTTGCGCGTTCCCAGCACGCCTCCATCTTGAACGTCCAGTTCCCCCCCTCTCCATCACCTGTGCCACACTTGCCACCGCTACCACTGCCTACTGCCGCCAATAACCTTCTTGTCCCGGGTCCGTTGGTTGCTGGGCTGGCCGTTCCTCGCTTCCACAAGCTTGAGTTTCCCACCTTTGACGGCAAGGAAGATCCCTTCAGCTGGCTCAACGATGTGAGCAATTTTTCCATGGCCAAAGCACCTTGGAGGAGGATAAAGTCTAGCTGGTGTCGTATCACATGACGGGGATGGCCCAAACTTGGTACTTCATGCTGGAACGCGACTCTGGGCCTCCGTTGTGGTCTGATTTCAAGGAGTTGTGCAATCAGGACTTCAGTCCACCTCTCCGAAGCAATCCTTGGGCAAGTTGGCACAGCTGCAATTCCGCTCCACGGTGGCCGAGTACCAGGAACACTTCCTTGCCCTTCTGTGCCACGCTGATCGTCTGGCGCCTCATCAACAGGTGCAGCTCTTCATGGCTAGCCTCCCGGAGCGGATTCGTATCGATGTTGAGCTCCAGAACCCCGAGGACCTGCAAGTGGCCATGTCGTTGGCATAGGCTTATGAGCACCGTTCCCAGGCATCGGAGGGTTCCACACCGAGCCGGCCACCTCGCTCGTCAGCCTGGCCTTCCTTCCCTACCCCAGCGGCTTTGCACGGCACTACCCTGACATCTACACCAGCAGCACCGTCTCCTACACCGCAGGGCGCTTCCATCCCGCCGCATCTGTTCCGCCGGTTGTCCCCGGCCGAGCTCCTGGACCGCCGCAAGCAGGGCCTCTTCTATAACTACGATGAGCAGTATGTCCACGGCCACTGCTGCCAGCGCCTCTTCTACATTGGGGTCGCAGACTATGATGACGATGAAGGGATGGAGTTACCTGATCAGGAAACGGATGATGCCACGCCGACTATCTCCCTCCATGCGTTCAGGGGCATCCGGACCGAGGATACGATGCAGCTCCAAGTTCTTGCGCGCCCTTCTAGACTCCGACTCCACCCACAACTTCGTCGACATCATTGTCGCCTGTCACTTGGGCATGCCCATTCGTCCATGTACAGGTCTGCGCATCGGCATTAGCTAACGGCGACAAGATTATTTGTGAAGGCTGTGCCCTAGATGTCCCTATCACCATCGGCATGGAAGCTTTCTCCATCAACTACTACGCCATTCCATTGGGCTCCTTTGATGCGATTTTGGGGGTGGAATATCTCCGCACTTTGGGTCCGATCTTGTGGGACTTCGATGATCTATGTATGGCTTTCTGGCGTGGTGACCGCCGAGGGTTTTGGAAAGGGATTGAATCAGCCAAGGATGACATTCAGGAGCCCGCGGTGTGCGCCGTTAGTGGTGCTGGTTCTAATTTGATGGATCACCTACTGCTGGAGTTTAGCACCGTGTTTGATGAGCTGTCGGGATTGCCTCCGGCACGCGCCTATGATCACCACATTCACTTGTTGCCTGGCATAGCATCGGTGGCAGTCTGGCCTTAAAGATACCCACAGCTTTAGAAGGACAAGTTAGAGAAGCAGTATCATACGATGTTAGAACAAGGCATTATCCACCCGAGCACCTCGGCATTTTCAGCACCTGTATGGCTTATGAAGAAGCCAGATGACACATGGCACTTCTGCGTGGATTATCGGGCACTCAACTCAGTGACTATCAAGGACAAGTCCCCTATTCCGGTGGTGGATGAGTTACTGGATGAGCTGCGCAGTGCCCGTTTCTTCACCAAGCTGGACCTTCATTCGGGCTATCATCAAGTTCGTGTCCACCCGGACAACATTGAGAAGACAGTGTTCCGTACACACCATGGTCACTTCGAGTTTTTGGTGATGCCATTCGGTTTGACCAACGCACCGGCGACCTTCCAGAGTCTCATGAATGAGGTGCTTCGCCCGTTCCTCTACCGCTTTGTCCTTGTGTTCTTTGATGACATCTTAATCTACAGTGCTACTTGGGTGAAGCATTTGCAACATGTTCATGCAGTCCGCGTCGCGCTCCGCACCAACTCCCTCTTTGCCAAGCGCTCAAAGTGTTCATTTGGGGCTACATCCATCGCCTACCTTGGCCATGTCATCTCGGGGGATGGTGTGGCCATGGACACAGACAAGGTGGCAGCCGTGACAACTTGGCCGACCCCACGGTCAGCCCGTGGCCTCCGCAGTTTCCTCGGCCTCGTGGGGTATTATTGCAAGTTCATCAAAGAGTTCAGGATCATCACCAAACCATTGACTAAGTTGCTGTGCAAGGAGGGTTTGCTATGGTCCACTGAGGCTGAAACAGCCATGTCCGCATTGAAGAAGACGTGTCCACAGCTCCTGTTCTGCAACTGCCCGCATTTGACAAAGAGTTCCTGGTGGATTGTGATGCTTTGGGTCCAGGTTTGGCGCCATTTTGCACCAGAGGGCCAGGCCTATAGCGTTCTTCGGTGGACCATTTGCTTCTCGTCACTTGAAGATTGTGGCATATGAGCGAGAACTAATTGGATTGGTCAAGCTATGTGCCATTGGCGGCCGTATCTTTGGGGCCACCGCTTCATCATCCACACTGACCACTACAGTCTCAAATATATGCTAGACCAGCACCTCTCTACTATCCCTCAAAACCAATGGATCAGCAAGCTGTTTGGTTACGATTACGCAGTCGAGTACCACCCCGGCCGCCTGAACACGGTGGTTGATGCCTTATCACGCCGTGATGCTCTGGAGACAGCTGTGCAGGCAATTTTTGGACCATCTTTTTAGTTATTGGCTGACATCAAGTATAACACCGAGAAGATAGATGAGTTGCATGGCACCCGTAATGACATACTTGCTAGCCAGTTGGGAGATCCTTGGAGTGTACAGGATGAGCTGGTTCTCTATGGCGGGCGCATTTTTCTTCCTGATGGTTTTGAGCATGCCCGCAAGGTGCTCCATATGGCGCACACGGTCGGTCATGAGGGGATTCAGAAGACCCTCCAGCAGCTGCGTACTAACTTCCATATTCCCCGTGACCGATTCCTGGTTTGTGAGTTTGTGTGGTTTTGTTCCATATGTCAGCACAACAAGACGGAAACACTACAGCCAGCAGGACTGTTGCAACCACTGAATGTTCCATCGCGTGTTTGGGCGGACATCGCCATGGATTTCATTGAGGGGCTTCCCAAGGTTCACGGGAAGTCTGTCATCCTCACCGTTGTGGATAGATTCTCCAAATATGCGCATTTCATCACCCTCAGTCATCCATATATTGTTGCTTCCATGGCCAAGGCATTTTTTGAGGATATTGTCCGGCTGCATGGGTTTCCGGAATCCATCATCAGTGACCGTGAACCGGTTTTCACAAGCATTGTGGCGGGAGTTGTTTAGACTTGCCGGTGTGAAATTGAAGATGAGCACAACATTTCATCCACAAATAGATGGCCAATCCGAGGTGGTCAACAAGACGATTGCTATGTATCTTCGGTTTATCACTGGTGATCGTCCCCGGGCATGGGTTACTTGGCTGCCTTGGGCAAAATATTGTTACAACACGTCCTTCCATTCATCCCTCTGAACATCCCCGTTTCAGGTGGTGTATGGTCGACCACCTCCGGCCATGCTGCCTTACTCGCTAGGGACAGCAACACTGCCCGCGGTGGAGGAGTTGCTGCAAGAACACAACATATTTATAGCTAAAGTTCGTGATTGGTTGCTACAAGCACAGGAGTACTCCAAGCGCTACTACAATGACCATCAAAGGGAGCTGCAGTTCGATGTTGGTGATTGGGTGTGACTGCGCCTTCTTCATCGCCAAGCCCTGTTATTGGTTGATCGCCCTAAAGGCAAGTTGGGGCCCTGGTATGCAGGACCATTTCAGATTGTGGAGCGCATTGGCGAGGTCGCCTATCGGTTGCGCCTTCCTGCTGGTGCCCAAATTCATGACGTGTTCCATGTGGGGCTCCTCAAGCGGTTCCATGGTGATCCGCCGGCACAGATGCTTCCACTTCCTGCACTGGAAAATGGCCGCTTCCTTTCCCTGTCAGCCAAGGTACTACAGGCTCGTGTTCGGTGCGGCATTTGGGATGTTCATGTTCAGTGGGCTAGCATGGATGCGAGTCAGGCCACTTGGGAACCTCTGGCGCAGTTCAAACAATCCTTTCTGGAGTTTCAGCTCGAGGACGAGTTATTTGCCGAGGCAGGGAGAGATGTTATGGTCGGCATACCATATAGGAGGCGCCGGCAGCAGCCCAATTAGTTAGAGTCTTATTAAGTAAGATAGAGTTGGTTTAGGCCTTTGTTTGGCCAAAGAGTAATCGGTTAGGATTCTCCTTTGTAGTAGGGGCGATATATAAACCCAATTGTACTAGGAAATTAGGCAAGCAATAATATCAAAGGGATATCGTTGTCCAGCTCTTCCACGTTTCCCTCGCCTCCCAGCTCGATGCCGTGCAACCAGCACGGCGCCTCCCCATCGCGCCAGCTTCAAGCCCCGACCTCCTGTTTCCCATTGCTACTTCCTACGCAACAGGCCACGCCCTACCAACACCACTGACATTCTGAATTATTATGCAGCTTACAGACTTGAGAAGCTAAATGAGAACATTTGGAGTATAAATAGCCATCATCCAAAACAATTGTATGAAACTACTTTCATCAGGAATTTGCCCTCTTTGGTTCTGGTTCAGGACGCAAGTTGTTTAATTTTTCTACACTGGAGTGCTAATAATACAAACTTTAGGATCATATGTAGAATACTAAATACTTATATATTTTTTTTGAAATGAACCAGGCAGGAGAGCTATCGATTATGTTTAAAAAAAAAGATAAAGCCCAGATTGGACGAAAACAATAAAAAGAAAAAACAACAACAAACACCGGGAGGTTGGATTGGGTCATCAAGACGTGCCGCACCACGCAATAGCACTCAACTCAACTAAACAACACATCGGTCGGTTGGATTGGGACATCAACACGCGCCGAACTCAACACATCTCTAGTGGATTTGACTCCACCCGACAACGGTAGCAGAAACAAAGCTTACCGTGGCACCCACCAACATTCACGCTCATGTAGTCACCGAAACCTCTAGGCATGATCCTGCGTCGATAGGGAACCTGATAGAAGCAAACTGCACCACACCGAGAAGGCTACTGCCGTGCGGGACCCTCCGCCAAAGTGCCGCTGCAAACACCACACTCCACCTGACAGAGTGATACCACCGAATTCGGACTTCTCTCAGGCTGCCTCGCAGTTGCCACCATGATAACACAACGCACGGGGGTCTCGCCACTTCCGTCGTCGGACTCCACCTCGCTCTCATCGCCTCGAAGAAACACCGTGCACGGGGGTCTCACCACGCCCGCCATGGTACACCACGTCATGGAGTCGGCTTGGTTCGAGTCTAAGGTGGCTATTTGAGCGATTTAAGTATCGTGGCCATTCCTGACTTGATCTAGGCGATTTTGCGTTTATTTTGTCATCGTCAGGGTGGGGAGCAATGTTGCCCCGCTTCCCCATATCTCCATCAATTAGCCGAACCGCCGCCACGGGTCGGCCTCGCCTCATTGCTTCACCTGCGCACATAGCCTCCGCCGCCTCATCAGCGAGCCAAAGAACTCGCTTGTGCCATCTTCTGATGATTTACCGCACCGGATGGCCTAGCCAAGCTGAGGAACCTGCCGCAGTCCGCTACAAGCCTAGTCATCCCACGATGCCATTGCCGCAAGCGCCATCCTCCGACGTAGTCCCACGCCACACTGACAGTTGCCAATCAATGCCAACCGCCACAGTTTGCTGCAAGCAGCCAAATTCGACAACCATGCGACAACCCCTGGCTACCACCATAACTGCGATCGCCTCCACGTGGGCTCTGCAATACCCATTCAGCTTGCCACACGGTGGGATTGCTGCCACCGGCTGCTGCCACCATGACCAATGGACCAGCAATGCCTCAAGCCGAGTTGGGTCTCTAGAGACGATACCTCCAAGGAGGGCATGACGCCAATGGCGCCGCCGTCGCTCATCCAAGATCTAGACAAGGTTTTCATTCAGAGAAACCCTGTGCAGCAGGGTTGTAGTTCCAACATGACGCCCCCGATGGGGAAACGACGCCCTAGGGTGCCACCGTCATCTCCACTAGTACGAAGCCAGCGAGGGCTTTCGCCGGAGCATCCCAACCCCTCATTGCACGGTCACGGCTCAGCACTCCCAGACCATAGCCACGGCAGCCTAGTTGGGGCGGCGCCGCCGCCGTACCTCCATCTCCGTTCCGGTCGACGCCCAGAGGCGCTACCACTCGACCTCCGCTACTCGCACACGGCCACCACCCCAGCGTCGTCGTGCATCTCCTCGGGGCATCGCCACACTACGCCCCAAGCCTCCTCCACGCTGCAAGCCCACCATCCAACCACCACTCCCCACGTGGAGCGCCTCCGCGTGCAGCCTCCACCGCTCGCTGCCCACGCGCAACGCCTCTGCACGCTGGCTTCAGCCCACCACTGCGCCTGCGAGCCACCGTGCCCTAGATCTAGCGCGCAAGCCTTCTTTCACCGTCGCCACCTACTTCCATGGCCAGCTACTGCGTGCCTCCATGCCGTTGTCAGCCCTAGCCGACCGACTCAAATGCGGCGCGTCACGCCCGGCGGCCGCCGGCATGCAGCCACCACACCCCGCGCGGGCCACTGTCTTGCTCCTCGCGTCCATCCTACAGCCATTACCTCACTCGCCCAGACGTCGATGCCGCCCCCGCACATGAGGCTCGGCCACCCAGGCAGCGGCCCTCGCTATGCCGGGCGGGAGACGCCGGCTTGGGTGGGGGAGGCCACCGCCACCGTGCCAGATGGTGGATCCGACGCCGTGGGCACTGGATCCAGCCTCACCGGCCCCGCCGCGTGCCACCTCACGGTTGCTCCCTCGAGCAGCCATGGCGGCCGCGCCCGCCAAGGGATGAAGGAAGAGACAAAGGTGCCATCCTCGCAAGCCGCGTGGGCTTCCGTTGGCTGGCTCGGGCGGCAGCACAGCCGTGGGAGGTGGAGGAAGGGGCGGCGGCGTGGCGGTTGCATCCGGCCGTGTCGCTCACGTGGGAGCAACGCGGGGCCCCTCACTGCCGTGTTACAAATAAATACTTATATCTTAGTTAAATATATTGTGTTCCATTGCTCAGTAATAAGGTCATGTGCCAAAGTTGTATTTTTGTAACCATTTTAGATGTGCAAAATGCCCAGGTACGATGAAGTTTGCATTCATGGAACTGAACAATTGTTTTTCTTGTCATTGACTAAACTTAACACGGTAAAATGTGATTGTAGAACAAAATAAACATCCATTTTTCCTGCTAAATTGCAAAACGAAATCTCAGCATCCTGTTCTGCATATCATCAATCTTTTGGCTTCTGGAACATGGAAGCAAACACACACGTACACGAACTGGGTTAGCAAATGCCAGCCTCCAAAACTTTGGTGAACTCTGCCATATCTATTCTCCTGTCCTTATTCGTGTCATATTTGGCAATCATCTGCTCACACTCATCCACCCCAACACCTTCCCCTAGTCCTAGACTCTGGAGCACTCGCTCCAAATCCGACGCGTCAAAATACCCATCATGGTTGTGATCAAACACCAAGAACGCCTGCCATACCTCCTGCAAGCTGGGTTCATCCTCATCGAAAATCCTAGCAATAGAGTCATTGCCAATGGACTTGCCGACCATGCTGTTTTCTTGACCAAAATCCTGGCCTATGTTTCTCATCACGACGTTTATATCATCATGTGTCAACTCCATATCATTGCCCTGATTCTTATTCCTTGTCTTGGTTACTTCTTTTTCAGTGAGAATTGATTCCTGTACCGCCTTTTCAGCAGGACTATGGTTGCAGTTGCAGGATTGGCATGAGCTGGGGAGGAACATATTGAACATTGAGATGCACCAGGCGAGGAACTCGAGGAAGAGGATGATACCACATGGTTCTTGCAGAACGGATTCCAAATAGTGGCCTGTTGTAGTGGCTACTGACTTCTCCATTGGCGTCGCCTCGTAAGCTTCTGAGCTCTGAAAGTTCTTGTTGTTTTGGTGAGACTAAGCTGCTGTCAGAGAAAAAAATGGAAGTTAGCAAATGCAATGGGAGAAGGGAGATGTAGCAACGGAGGTTATATAGGAAACTAAAGGTCTTGATGAGCTGTTGTTGGTTGTTGTTTCAGCAGAATTAATCTGAAACATCGAAGCAGATGACAAGATGTTTCCTCTCTGAAATTACGTGTGGAACGATAGGAGACAGCAAGATGGTCTTGACCGACAGATTCAGAGTCTATGGTCTTGGTTGATTTCAGAAAAAAAAATTTGGTCTTGGTGCTTGTACTTTCTCGTAACCTTCTTCAAACTGACAGTTGAAGCTTCCTGGAAAGTGAGGAGTGTAGAACTTTATTCTCTCTTTCTCACACAGAGCCTAGTCTGTGCATAATATTTTTTTTTCTTCTGAGATTCTTTTCATCTAAGCGCTGATGTTATGCTATGCTAGTTTGAAGACAATGTTAGATATGACGTGGCTCCGGAGTTGTGTTGATGTTGGGAAACAGAGTAACACATCTTCAGCTCATGGACTGGTTCTCTTGGATTGGGAAGGACCGTGTAGTGACTTAGAAAAAAGATGCAAACTTAAATTTGGTCGGCTGCAAGTTTGTTTTTTCTTTCTTTTTAGATACAAATATGTTTTTCCATAGAGAAAAAGAGTGGGAACCATTAAAAATGTGGGGGCACATGTGAGGTATTTCCCCTCCATCTTCTTTCTTCTCTATTTCTTCTTCTGTCTCATGTCTCTTCCTTGTAGTTTTCAAAAAACAAAAGTCTCTCCCTTGTTTTTGTAATGTATCCCGTTAAAATAGTTGAGGGAGCATTCATTTCTTGAATTTCCTTTTCTCTTTTATCAAGTTAGAATACTTAAAGACACATAATAATAAATCAGACTCAAGTAAGAGTTGAAGAGGATATGAAAGGGTCTCTAGACTAGTGGTTAGAGCACCTAAGTAGCATCCAGCAGCCTCAGGTTCGACTCTATGTGGAAGCAAATTAAATAGGTTTAGAATAAAAAAATTATAAAAAAAATATGTTGGGCTTCCTCAGACTTCGGTAAAAAAAATTGTAAGAGGATTAAATGGATTTCCCTTTTGTTTTCTCATGAGAAGACAGATTGGCACCTCTGGGCTGGATTGGGCTGGAATGGCCTTTTCTCTCTGTATTTCCTCAGATATAATTGCAAATCCGTGTATGAACAGTCTTAGACATTTTTTCGGTAGAATCATTGCAGTGGCTGTCTAGAAAACAAATAAAACCAGAAGCTCTGTTCGTGTTTGAATTACGAAGAAGTACAATGACTGGGACGAAATTGTCCAGAAGTTGCAGGAAAGCCAGTATTTCTTTGGTAAGACCAAGACTCAAGACCTGGGAGGCTGAGATAAACATTTCGTCCTTAAACTATAGCAACTTCTTCACGCTGTCGTCTTTTCTAATACGTACTTGTTCAGTTGTTCTTCCCTGCAAGGTCAATCAGGATCAACTGCTTCAATTTCTTGATCAACTTGACTCTGTAAGTTTGGAGGCTTCTGCTATTGGATAGACTGTAAGAGTTGAACGTGCGGTCGTCTTCTCATTCATTTCTCTTTCACTTCACATGAAAACGTGTCTTCTACGTTCAAGTCCGTCATCTGCTTTCCAGAGAAATGACAAGTCGATTGCATGGACACTGTCTCAAGTCTGAACGAAGTGTTAAAAAACAATCAATTGCTGCTTTTGGGTGTCCTAAACAAGATGCTAATGCACGTGACTCATCAAAATGGTGAAATTCAATGGTAACATCTACCCACTGTCATATATCAATTGGCACTTTATTTCAACCCTTCCACTACTTCGACCAAAGTTTCTACCTACTGCATGTTCCTGAAGTTTCACTGAAGACAAACTTTGACGTCAGAACTCAAGAAGACCTTTTTTCATAGCTGTCAAGCTCCAATTGAGGCGAGCTAACTCGATGATGAGTTTGTTAAGTACTGTTTTTACTTGATCAGATAGGGTAAATTAGGTTTAGTGGAGGCTCACAAACTATCTATTTGAGTGCTGAATCCACGATGTGATTAAACTAGGCAAATGAACCTTCGTTAGTTTAGTACAAGTCTGCGGCCCACACTGCCTGCATCAGGATGTGAAAAGCCGCCGGTACCGGATTGGTGGGAAGCTGAGCTGAGGCACAGTCCTCAAGCAGCAGCAGAAATTGCCAGCATCATCTGCGCCATGTCAGCATCCAATATGCAAGCAATAGCATGCATGGTAGTACCCCGATAAGATCCCCTCTTGATCACAGTTTTCCCGTGTAAAACTCTTTTAAATTCACTCCCAATCTTGCCATTTCTTGCCAATCATGTGCGCCTTCCATGTCCTCTTTTTGCCATCTTTTACATGACATGAATCTTCTCGCACCGCCTTTTCGCATGCCGATCGAGGAAATTCGGTTTGCTTGCGTTTCGATCGGAGCCCCTGCCGATGCAAATGCGCAAGAACCAACGCATGTGGATCGATTGGTCATCACTGAAGTAATTGAGGAGCTTTAGCAGGCCTATTGCCGGAAACGCTCACCAACTTTTTCTAGGTATAGTCATAGAAAAAGCTCATCCAGCGTGCTAATGAGGCACTTTGCTCTCCGAAAAGCCGCCTATATAGAGAAGATGGGCTACAGCTACACACCATCATGGATGCCGCTTCAGAATCCTCTATCATCTTCTTCCACACTGGAATCGCTATAAAATAGGTGAGGATCCAGAGCTCCATGTGAGCTCCATGGATGTAGAAGAACAGTGAGTAAAGAGCACAAGAATTGTTTCAAGAAAGCCTGGAGAAGAGAGAGATGGCGATGCGCCTGGCCATGGTCGCCCTCGCCTTGTGCTGCTGCCTCATCCACGCATCAAGCGCTGCTGCTGATACTTCGTTTTCTCCAGGTAACCTTCTGGATCTTCCGATCCGTTCTCCATTATCAAAAAATTTCAAAAACGAAAACTGCTGTCCTCTTTTGTGCCTCAGTTCTGAAGATTTTTGTTTCTCATGCACCTTGGCACAGGATTGAAGGTCAAGCAGGATACCAGAGCAGCTCCGCCTTCGTGCGGCGCAGACGATCAGGTGACTTGATTTGATTTGATCTATATACCAGCCTTCTCAACTTAGATCAACAACAAATTTTTAGGATCTGTGATGGTAATTTGGTGAATTGTTATGTGCTCCGGCCCTGTCAGTAGTTTCAGTAGTGCTTCGTTTGCCAGGTGCAACTCTGACATGATTCTTTGGTCCTTCAGGCCGTCCTGGCGGTAGAGGCGGAGGCGGCCGGCGACGGCGGCGCCGGCGGGAGGATGGATCTGGAGCTGGAGGACTACCCGGGCTCCGGCGCCAACGCCCGGCACTCGCCGTGGGGCCAGGAGCGGAGGAACTGATGAGCTCTCCTCCTGCATTCGCGTGCAGAGAGGAATGGAGCAGAGACCAGAGAGCGCACCTTCTTCAGACTTGAGAGTTTTTGGAGTTTATACTACTGTAATACACGACTACCGTATCTGTACCGTAACCCCTTCACACGTTAGTCCGTATATGTACACGCTGTCAGTTATACATAAGGGTTTGGAATGAGTGTGACAAATCAACGAGGGAGGCCAACCAGAAGTCGTTATTTCATATAGAACTTATTTCTTTTTGATACAAGGATTTACGGTTCTCCTATATATTTGGAGTATATTTTTGGAGCGGAGGTCGATCGTACGAAAAATATTTTTTGGGTGGTTATACCAGTAAGGTGTGTGACCGCCCAGGCGTGTGGAATTTCTGGATCGCACCTTCAATTCTAAGGAAAATGTGACGACGTGGCATGTGTGAACGCTTTTCTGCATTCCCCTTCAGTACTACAGTAAATTTGCCAAATTATTCTGAACAGTTTAATAAATAAAAGGCACACGAGACATAACACAAGAGAATGCAAAATGCCTTAGACCCGAGCATTTCTCGGCCCAGGTCCAAGAAAAGGTAGGTTCTTTTTTACTATAAGCATTTCGGACCACTCGTTACATCTACACTAAGAAAAATGGAAAATATATATGGGAGGCTGGTTTTTTAGACATATAAGATTTGACCAAGCTTGTAAAATAACTCAATTGAGATGACTTTCCACAGGGCTAGGGTCAGGGCAAGGGGCTATACCTGAGCATTTTTGCTTGGGTTCGAGCCAGCTGGAATTTGGTCCACTCACGATGATTACGGGACTTAGCGTGGTCAGCGAAAATCAAGTTCAAAAAATTTGAGCCGACCTGACCCATGCAGACAATTTATTTGATTTATTTTCCAACAAAAAATAGCGGAAAGTCTGGACCGGTCCGAAAAATCAACCCGACACCACAAATTTTCGACCTAAAATGAACCGGACTTTTTCAGCCGAGTCCCGAAAAATGCTCAAGTCTACACGGAGCCATGTGTGTGCCGTCTACCTAGCCAAAAAGCTTACATATAACAGGAAAAAGGTAAAGCCATTGCTGGCCATAAAAAGAAAGAAAGCATAACTTCAAAATTAGGAGCCTACGTCTTCTAAAAAAACATCTTGATTAATTTATTATCGTTTCTATTATTGAGGTATGTAGGCATATAGATATTTATCATTATTGACTTTTGGACATAATGTTTGATCATTCGTCTTATTTAAAAAGATTATGTGTAAATATCAATTTTTTTTGTTGTGGCTTGTTTTTATCATCAAAGATAACTTAAGTATGACTTAGAGTTTTGCATTCTAAAACTTTTTACTGGACTGAACAACAACGAACATTTTAAGAACCGAAAGAGTACATATTTTGTGCGACAAAATCATAAAACTCACTTAACCAACGTTGCCCAATATTTGTGAGCCTTCGGGTGGATTAAAAGAATGCAGTGTGTTAAGCTTTTCTGCGTCAATTCTACTGACATCGACAGCTTGTTAGAGCGGTTGAGCATACCTGTATGTCTTGATATTACCTGTCAAACAATATTAAATAATGTCAGTTTGGTACGCTTCTAATTGGTCATTCTAGGCTAATTTTTGTCACATGCGAACCACACGGAAAAGTCTTGGTTTGATCGATTCTACGCGGTGGAGGATGTACGTGCGTGTTAACGATGTGGATGTCCGTCATGTGGTTAGCTGGTGTATCTTTGCGTGCAAGAGTTGGTTAAGAAAAATGCTCAACACAATATTCTTGGCCATGTGCAGCTAGCACTAGCGAAAAAACGAAAATAAAAAAAAATGGCGTGACACGACGTGCCCGCGCACGCCCCACGGGACAGGACGCCCGGCGGCCCTTGTTCAGCCATAAACCCAACCACAAAGTAATTTTTTGATCGGTTCGCTTCAGCTTATTCAACCGGCTTATCAGCCACCAAACAGTATTTTTTTCTCACAACAAATCAGCCGTTTCAGCTTTTCAGCCGGCTTATAAGCTGAAGCGAACAGGCTTGTATAACCGCATATACATATCGTTTGGTTTTATGCTTTTATACAAGGTATTCAAGGTGTATGAGAAACTTTGTTTTATATATTTTCGCGTACCGCCAACATTGTATTCTCTCTTCTGTTCACAATACTTTATTTAGAGTTGGCCAATGGTGAAGCATATCTAGGAAAAGATCCATTTTATTAACTTAGACAATTCGCTTTGTCCATTTAACTTTTGAACAAAATTTAATTGATCTTCAAACTATTTTAATTGGTTTAATCTAACTCACAATAAGATTTTTTTTATTTTTTCCTTCACATGTAAGTTGATTTTTTTAAAATAAAAATTATGTGAGTTCATAGAGAACATGATGCCAATATTGAAAAAAGGTACATTAGAAAGTTTTTGTTATTATATCCATAGATTAGTAATATTTAATACAGATTCAAATCCTAGAAATACAAAATTGCATAAAAGTATCATGAAAAGCTCTTTATGTATTCTTTTACATAAAGCCTTATTTAGCGATTTTATCCTTTTGTGGTATTTTTCATGATTATTTTCATATGTTAGCACATTTGTCATGAAATTGATTCTATAGCTGTAGGAAAGGTGTTTCATAAGAAACTTTAGTATATTTTTTTTCCAATATAAGGTCATGGTTGGTGTAGAAAAAATTTAGAAAAATTAAGCTCTCAACCACCGTAATATTTGGCAACGGAAAATTTGGAATAAATGAGTGGGAATATACGGTCTTGGTCCGCCCAAACACACTATTAGAACGGGCGTGGTCAGCGAAAATCAAGAAAAAAAAAGGCTAGCCCAAACCTGCTAAACAATTAATTTCATTTATTTTTTGAGGCAAAATTAATTTTATTTATTTATCTACTTAAAAAGAACGGCGGCCCGAGTCCGACTCGAGTCTAATAAAAAACTCAGCCCAGCAATGCTTGTTGGAGTTTCTTTCGGTTCCCAACCCGCAAAATGATTTTTTTCATTAGCGTGTGCGGGTGCGTGTGCGCTGACAGCAGCAACCAGCGAGTACGGCCCCCGTTGCCCCGTTCCCAACGGCACGAACACGTCGCGAGGCCGAAAGTAACGGAGCGACCCTCCGTCAACTAACGGCAGGTACGTCGCGAGGCGGTCGAGGCCGAGCCGAGCCGGCCGTTACGCCGGCAGACGACGGCGGCGGCGGGGCCCCACTGGCCGCGCAGGCGCGCCGCGTTTGACCGTTGCGAGCGCAGACGCTTTCTCCGCAGGCGGACTAAAAAAAAACAAAAGAAATCGCGTGGTATTTAGACCAAACCCAAAGGCGAAGGGAAATTGTTGGACGAGAAAAAAAAAACTCGGAATTTTCAGTCTTCTCCACAGCCGTGCGAACGACCCCGACCGGAAGGAGGAGGAGCGGAGAGGGAGGAGGAACCGAGGAACCCGTCGCCGCCGCCGCCGCCGCCCTCCAACGCCGCTGGTGAGGTACGTCCCCGACCCCCTCCCCATTCCCCGGCGCTAGATCCGCCGCCGCGGCGTGGGGCCGTGGTTCCCCCGCGCTCGATCGAGGCGGCCGGCCGCCAGCGGGCCCGCTAGGGGTTGGGTCCCTTCGTGGGCTCCGCCGGCGCCGCAGCTCGGGGTGCGGCGGCCTGGTTCGGCGGCAGGCCAGCCTCGTAGATTTCGCCTGTTAGAGGTCTAATTCCCCTTTCGGTTTCCCTTCGTGTTGGGGGGACTCCGCAGAAGTTCGAGGGCGGCGGCGGTACCTAGGGTTGTGAGGGGTCGGTTCAAGGCTCCAGACCAGTAGTCCGATTTTCAGTAAACGGGGAGGGAGGGACGCTGCTGCGGCTGCTGCTACCGTGCTTCTCCTAAACGGAGGCGCTCCATTTTTAGACATCGGTGGTTACTGGTTACCAGCGTTGTGCTCCATTCTTTCTGTCTTAAGTTCTTACCCATTACATGTCCATGCTACTCCTAATTGTACCATCTTATTAATTGTTGACTGAGAGAAATATCTGATTGTTCTTACCCCGCCACGCCTATTCCTTGCAGGAGATCGATTTCTGATAGGGAGAGCGATTGCGAGGGTTGCGGGGGAGGAGGGATTTGGGATGGCCGGCCATGACCACGTGGTGGTTGATGTGGAGGGCTTAGCGAAGTCCAAGGACGACGGGGTTGCCGAGCCGTCTGAGGGTGTGAGCGCCTCCGCGGCTGCTGCGTCTCCGTCCGCGGTCGTTGACTTGGTCGACGACGAGGAGGGAGGCGGTGGGGAGGAGGAGCCGCTCATCCAGGCGGCTGAGTGCCGGATATGCCAGGAGGAGGACAGCGTCAAGAATCTCGAGAAGCCGTGCGCTTGCAGCGGCAGCCTCAAGGTCTGGATCCCCTCTCCTGCTCCGGTTCCCATATATTGTGTGCCATTCATAACGTAACACCTGTCCCCAACAGTTACTGCGAAATGTCCCTGTAATATTGTCTGTTTATATTCTTTCTGTTGTAGTTGTTGGCGTTCCAGAGCATTCATTCACTTTGGCATTTGAGCTATGTAGTAGAGTTTCATTGCATTATTACCACACTGCTAACAGAGCTAATGAAATAAACCAGTTATTCACCTACTGTGCTTCCATGTGATGCAATTTTGTATATTAAAGCACTTGGCATTTGTATCCCTATCATTTGAGTCCAGTCTGTAGCAATAGCTGGCTGAATTTTATGTTCTATCAAGTTTAGTTGATCCATATCTTCTGAATCACAATTAATGTAAATTCACGGTCTGTTTATATTCTTTATGTTGTAGTTGTTGGCATTTAATAGTTCCAGAACATTCATTCACTTTGGCATTCGAACTATGCAGTTGAGTTCCATTGTATTTCTACCACAATGCTAACAGAGCTAATGAGATAAACCAGTTATTCACCTACTGTGCATCCATTTGATGCGATTTTGTATGTTAAAGCACTTGACATTTGTAACACTATCATTCCAGTTCAGTCTATAGCAATAGCTGGCTGAATTTTACATTCTATCAAGTTTAGTTGGTCCATATCTTCTGAATCAAAATTAATGTGAACTCATGTTCTTGACTGTTCTTTGGATACAGCATAGTAATGATGACTTCTGAACCAACTATCCTTTACTGCTATCTTTCAATTAAGTCACTTTACTCCTTGGTACATCAATGGCGTAATCATGAATATTCTCAAATTGCACTTGTATAAAAGATATGTATTTAACTTCTTCTGATGATATAGAAGTCATTATTCTATGTATTCATGTTGAACGAAATGGTGTTTATAGCTTCACTTTCCATGTGCAGTATGCTCATAGAGCTTGTGTTCAACGCTGGTGCAATGAGAAAGGAGACACTACATGTGAAATTTGCCATCAGGTCGGTTAAGTTTTCAAAACTTCATACCACTAATACATGTTTCATTCTTGTTCTAATTTTCTTTTGTGCTTGTTGCAAAATTGGTATAGTACATATGTTGATATTTGTATCTCTGAAACCTCGTTGCACATGCTTCTTTGTACTCAAGATCTATTTTGTTGAAACAGTGCAACTTCTGTGGTTGCACTTGGCTTTCTTGTCTTCACAATAACCTCACAAGCATCATGCACCACCAAACCAGAACTAAGATGGTAGATCCATGAGCATGTGCTGTCACACCATGTGCAGTCGCTCAGCTACCAACTTGGGGTTGTACTAGAAGGGTTGGTACTATGTGTGGTTGTTGCTGGGATCAGACTTTAGTGTTTTTAGACTAATGATCTAATTTGGATGATATTGTAACAAACTGAGCAAACATATGCAAATGCTGTGTGTGTGTTTTAAATGGGCATTTTCCAGTTCACCAATTTTGATATGGTTGGATTTGTATGTTTTTAATCATGGATTTCCTCCATTATTGATTCTATCAAAAGTTCTGAGTCTTGAATAATAAAAGTATTAAAGAACTTTTTAAAAGAAAACTACTGTTATGGAAGGTTCTAAATTCTGCAGTATGCTAGTTTTGTAGAACAGTCTTCAGGCTTTCCTCTGTACATCTGTAGAGTTTTCTTTCTTTGTATACTGATTCCTTCCAGGCTTGATGATAATCTGTAGGAATACAAGCCTGGTTACACCGCACCACCTCGTGTTGAACCAGATGAGACAACCATAGACATTGGGTAAGTTATTTCTTGGTATCTTTTTCAGTAACTGTTGCAACAGCCATTTTGTTCCATTTTAGTTGAGTGCTTAAAAGCTAGAACATACCTAAGCCAATACTTATCATTTTGCAGTGAAGATTTGATTATGGATTTGCGTGACCCAAGAATTCTCGCTGTAGCAGCTGCTCAGCGTCGTCTTCTTGAGGCAGAGTATGATGGTTATGCTACTACAGATGCTGGTGGTGCTGCATTCTGCCGTTCTGCTGCACTTATTGTAAGTACTTTTCAGCCATTCCTTATTGCCATTTGTAACTTAGTTAACCTAACCAATGTATAAATATTGTGTAATAGCTATTTAGGGCAGTTCTGTTTTGGATCAAAGAACAATGTTTTTATGTATCTTACAGTTACCTTATAACTTGTTTATGGATGGAATTACAATGATTTTAGTTGCTTAATTGCTTAACAAGTAGGGAAACTGTTGTTGCTTTTTATAGCGAATCCACCTTGGCTCCAAGCCTGTTCACCTTTGCTTTTCTCCCAGTCTTTACCGAATGGCCCGTGTCAGATTTCTAGTATTATCATATCTAGGTAAGAGTACCTGAAGATCCTTGCTTCTTTTGCAGTTAATGGCACTGTTGCTGCTGAGGCATACATTGTCCATCTCAGACAACGAAGGGAACGATGATGATGCTTCAACCATATTCTCAGTGAGTGTAGTGGCCATTTTTTTTTTCCTTCTGATATTTTGCAGTTCAGTTGGTGCTTTAGACTGACTGTGGACTCGAACCTTTGCAGCTTTTCCTGCTGCGAGCTGCTGGGTTTCTGCTGCCCTGCTATATCATGGCATGGATCTTCAGTGTTTTGCATCGCCGGCGGCAACGGCAGGTACCTCAATTTGATCCTATCTTGAAGGAGTCATCTGTTGGTCTCCAACTTTATAATAATCCAGATGCACCTTTTTGTAACCATTCAAAAGAAAATATTCTTGGGCATATAAACATCATTTCACTAGAGTATTAATGCTTACATAAATCACTCTATGGTTCCTGGTCATAAACTTATGCCGCTGATGCCGCACACTGCTCCATCTAACTTTTAGTTCCCCCCTTCATCTGCAGGAAGAGGCTGCACTGGCGGCAGCAGAGGTGGCCTTCATCCTACAGTCAGCCCGGGGCCGCGGCCTCCAGTTTGCCATCGCCCCAGACTCCCCCGCCACTCCGCAGCAGCACGAGCACGAGCCAGCACAGCCGCAACAGCAATAGCTAACGACATAGCCCCAGTAGTAGCTCCTCGCGGCTGCTGACCATACTATACAAATCCTGGCTCATTTCGTTGTTTGATGCCCCACTGCTTCACGAGGGTTAGGCTTTTGCTTCCTGTTTGGCCAAGTAGGATGCGATTCAGCGGGAAACTCTCTGTACCTTTATTTCGAGCGAGTGTAATCGAAGCATCGGATTCAATGTAAATTCATTGTTTACATTATGACGCTGCCTTTACTGCCACCCGAATTCGAAATGTTGCTTGTACTGTTATTCGTGAACTTCATTTCATTCCTGCAGGAGGGCGTGTATGGTGTGGTAGGACAGAGCTTGTTGAATCCGGTTTTCATCGTGGGAACTAAATGGGTCAGGCAGAAATTTGATGTTTGTTGGAAAGCTCGGCCCATGACTCCCATCTCTGTCCTCTCTTCTGGGCCATGCATGTAAGGTGGATTTTCTTTTGGATAACGAATGCCCAAAAAAAGGAGACTCATTTGATAGAATGATTTTCGATTGGGGGTAAAAAAAAAAAAGAAAAGGAGAGGTTGCCCGCCCATAAAAGGAAAAGAGAAGGCGAGAATGATTTCGGCCATTTTGGCAGTTGTAGGAGAGGGAGAATCTAAAAGCTCCAGAGATATAAGGTTCCTTTCACAAATATACAAGCATATTAACACATGCGCGGATCACGTGCTCTCCTGCGTATAATGCAGTTGCAGGAGGTCCTAGTTTAGTTACACTTGGGGGGGGGGGGGGGGGGGGGGGGGGGGGGGGGGGGGGGTTGCCCCGATCCGATCGAAGAACACACATGACGTCGCCCTGCGAGCTCTCACGTCCCAAACACCGGAGTGGCGCGTGCGCCACGCAGGACGCAGCTAGTGGAGTCAACGTGCCCGTCGTCACGGTGAACCTCACCGGGCCGGCGCCGGCGCCGGCGGTGCTGCGATCGTGCGCGGGAGATCCCGATCCGCTGGCGTTCCTGTGGCCCCGCACCCCACGCGGCCCTGTCGCGGCCACGCCGACGGCCCCCCGGTCTCCGCCCGTGCTGCGCACGCACGCTTGCGGACGTGCATGCAGAGGCATGCCGTTCGTTCAATCGTTCTTCGTTGCGGCGGGCGGAGAAGGGCGCGGGAAAGAGGGGAAAACGTGGCGCCGGCTCCTCCTCGGATCGCGGGAGGAACGAAGAACGAGGGGGTTGGAACGGCGGGGCCCACACGGCAGTGTGGTGAAACGACTTAACAAGCATCATATACAATATTTTATTTTTTTTAAATTATTTTGTAGTGATGCAAAGGAAAAAAACAATATGAGTTGTATACATGCCAACCACAACTTGTACAACAGTGGAGTAGTCATCTCACGATCATAAAATCTAGCTTACGAGACAGTAAACAACGACCTTTCTCTAAGGATGGCAACGGGGTGGGTTCGGATCAGGTGGAGTGTCTGGGCACCCAAAACCGAAACCCGAATCCGCCCTGAACACTGATTTGGGTGAAAATCCATCCCCAAAACCCGACGGATTAATCGAAACCCGAGAGTGGAGGCATCGAGCAGACTGGGTGCGGGCGTGCGGCCGGCAACCGCCATGCGGGGTGCCGCTGCGCCGAGCGGGATTGGCGGCGCGGCTGGGTGCGGGACGGCGGGGTGCCTGGGGGACGGTGGTGCGGGCGTGCGGCTGGTGGCAGCCGTGCGGGGCGTCGCCGCACCGGGCAGGGTTGGCGGCGCGGCTGTGTGCAGGAGGGCGGGGTGCCTAGGTGCGGGGTGCCTGAGGGACGGGGTGCGGCCGTGCGGGCGGACTAGATGAAAAGGGAGTAAGGATTTAGGCTTATATACCTAGGGTTGCTAGAAGGGCCTCTAGTGGGCTGAATGTTTCGGGCCCTGATGGAGCTCCACGGGTGAATTTAAGAATCCACTTCAAACCCGCAGTATTTCAGGTATCCGAACCCGTAAATCCGTGAGCGAAAACTAGGAACCAAAATCAAAACCCGCGGATATCCTTCCGAACCTGATCTGTTGCCATCCTTACCTTTCTCTCTCCCCCACGCTCTCTCCTCCACATCAGTGAAAAATCTTATATGGTATTGCATAAGGTTTAATAATATCTCTTTCACGATATACAAGTATAACACATGCGCGGATTCATGGGCTCTTCTGCGTATATTGCAGTCGCAGGTCCTAGTTTATTTACGTGAGGTGTGTGGGGGTGTTGTTCCGTATACAAGAAGCACTGCATGCACCGATCCGATGGAAGACCAAGGCCTTGTTTAGTTCGGTGAAGTTGGCGCCGCCAAAATCACTGTACGGTACTGTAGTACAATGTAGCATTTCGTTTGTATTTGGTAATAATTATCCAATCGTTGACTAATTAGGCTTAAAACGTTCGTCTCGCATAGTACAACCAAACTGTGCAATTAATTTTTAATTTCATCAATATTTAGTACTCCATACATGTACTGCAAGTTTGATGTGATGGGAATCTTCATTTCTGCCGTGCCAAAGTTTGGATTCTGGAACTAAACAAGGTCCAAAACACACCTCGCCCTGCGAACTGTCGCGCGTCCCAAACACCAGAATTGACGGACGGCGCGTGCGCCACGCGGCTAGAGCAGTCAACGTGCCCGCCCGCCGTCACGGGAAACCTCTCACCGGGCCGGCGGTGCTGCGACCGCGCGCGCGGGGTATCCCGATCCGCCTCCGCCGGCGTTCCCTGTGGCCCCACACCCCACGCGGCCCTGTCGCGGCCACGCCGACGCCCGCGCACGCATGCTTGCCGTGCGTGCCGTTCGCTGCGCACGGGTGGGCGCGCGGAGGGGCGGGGAAGAGGGAAACGTGGCGCCGGTTCCTCCGCGGGAGAGGAACGAACGAGGGGGCCAGGGCCCGGGGGGGTGGAACGGCGGGGCCCACACCGCGTGGTGGAGATGACACACTTGTCCTTTTGGGCCCACGTATGCTTCAGTAGTTTGATCAAGTTTCTTTCCTTGATCAGAAAGTCTAGCCTTAGTAAATTTGGACTTTGCTCGAGCTGTACAATAGCTGTAGTAGTAGGGATTAGGCATGCCATGTATATGCATAATGTATGTGTATGCATTCAACAGAAGCAAAGCTAGTGCTTCGTAGAAACTGAACTGTGTTTTAATTTTTTTTAATAAAAAAGAAACAGCTGCGAGCTTCCTCTCCCTGTTTGAAGCTCTGCTCCTCCAACATCCTCCTCCGCGGTAAACCCAATCCCCCCATCCTCTCCTCTCCTCACATACACATCCTAACAAAGGCATAGAGGGAGTTCGATTCCATAAGTTCACTGGTCAAGATCCAAGATGGATACAAGGATCCTGATGGGGAGAATGTTAGTAGTAATCCCGTGTCCTGGGATATCTAGCTAGTACTCCATCTCGTCCCAAAGTGTAGGTCATTTTGAATGTTAAGATTTGTAATTTTTACTATACATATAGATATAGACTATATCTAAATATAAATATATGGCAAAATTTATAAATTTACCAAATTAAAAAAAAACTATAATTTAAAACGAAGGGAGTACCAGTCTAGTCTGATTAATATAGATCGGTTCTACATTCCTAAGGTTCTACGTTCCTTAGGCAGCAAGTTCCTTGGTCAGCTGAGTACCTTGGACAGTAAGTTTAGCACTTGTTCCTTGGTCAGCGAGTCCCTCCGTTCCTGTTTTAAGGTATAATATGATATGGCACGGTTTCCAAAAATAGATCTTGACCATTCATTTATCTTATATTACATTATTTATGGTTATAAACTTATAATAATTGGAGAGTACATTTGATTACAAATCCAACTAGTTTACATTACAAATATAAAAAATATTGGCTAAATTATTGATGAACGATTGTAAAGTTTGAATCTTGATATGTGTATGCGCTTTCTAAATAGAAACATGTCGTATATACCATCATTACGTATATGCATTCAATAGAAGCAAGCTAGTGTTTCATAGAAACTGAACTGCATTTTCGTTAAGAAAAAAAAAGAAACAGAGCTGCGTGCTTCCTCGACCTCCCTGTTTGAAGCTCTGCTCCTCCAACATCCGGACCCACCAGTGCCCCTGCATCTCGCGCGCCCAACCAAATGACCACCACGCCCGACTCAACCGCTCCTCCTCTGCGGTAACCCAACCTCCATCCTCTCCTCTGCTCTCCCCCTCCCTCCCTCGCCATTCGCCGTTTCCTCTACCTACCGCTTCGCTCCTACCGTTCCCACCCATAAAACCCAACCAACCGCTTCCAACTCCCACTCATCCGTTCCTTTCCTCCCGACGCATAACCACCACCACCCTTGCAACGGCGTCCTCCACATCCTCCGCCCCCGTGACCTCGCTGGAGCGGCGGCTCGACCTCGGGCGCCACGGCGGCGGGATGGGCCTCGTAGACATATTCTAACAATGGCATTAGGTCGGGTTTGATCCATGAGTTTAGTGATCAACGTCAAGATGGACATAAGGATAAGGATTAGAGGTAGAATGTTAGTAATGATCCTATGTTCTTTGGTTATCTTACTAGCTAGTACTAGTCTAGTCTGATTAGTGTAGGTCGGTTCTACGTTCCTTAAGCAGCAATTTTTTCCCTTGTTCACCAAGTCCCTTGGACACTAAGTCCGGCCGTAGTAAATTTAGACTTTGCTCGTGCTGTACAATAAGCTGATTGGTAGGCTGCACTAGTTTCTAGCTAGGCTAACTATAACCCAGACCGATTCTGATCAGGCTAAACCAATGCAAATTGCTCATATTTGTTTGAGTGGCTAAAGATAACTTGATTTGCTATGCTCATGTTTGGTTGGATGTTTGGTTGGATGCACAGTATAACATGGTGACCTTGGTTGAAGGTGAACTTACCATCCCATTTCTTTCCTTCTCCATCATCTTTACTATCAGCTATTGCGTTCTTGCTCTCATCGTTCTTACCATCAGCTGCAATTTCTTTTTCACTTTTAATTGATTCATACAGAAGTTCAAAGAAACATTCCTCTTGCCAGGTCAACAACGAAGGAAAAAACAAACAACATCAGTCCATCGTCATTGCTTAAATCAGCCACTATTGAGGCAGCAACTTGGATCTAACAAATCATAGCATCCAATTTTTGTTAACCCCCAACAATCGAAAAAAAAGAGCGTGGCACCAAATACTCTGTAACGAGCAAGAAAGTGGTGAAAGGAAGAATGAAGCTTCATCGACAAATCAACCTCGATTCGACGTGAATTGACCGCGCGACGCATCTACTTCATCCTCATCTTTGCCTCGCCCGAGTTTCTTCAGTCTCCACCGTCCTCTATGTCTGACGCATGCAAGAAAGTGGCTGCTCGTCTCGTCTTCAAGGGAGCGAGGCCACCTCCCTCCAAAAGTCGAAGAAGCACATGAAGAAGCCAGCCTCCGATGTCACCGCCGACGGTGCGATATCGAGGCCGTGGCGGCCGTGACCGCAGAAGGCGCACGACGTAGGCGCAGGCCCCGCAAACAACATGAGGAAGAAGGGAGGGGCGACAGATTGATCTTGGGAGGTGAGCGGATGCGCAGTTGGAGCTGGACCGTGGCTTCACATATGCGACCTGTCCTCTCGTTTTCAGCTAGTCAGGCTAAGAGGGTCGTGATGCATAAGTTGGGTCTAACTATTGGGCTATGCACCCAACCAATCACTAGGGCTTATGCATCCAACCAATCACTACCTAACTGTGGTAGTACGAATTAGTGTGCACAACTAAGTAGGCATGTCTATACGCATAATGTATGTATATACGCATTCAATAGAAACAAGTGCTTTGTGGAAACTGAACTGCGTTTTCGTTTTTTTTAAAAAAGAAACAAAACACCGTCTGCGTGCTTCA
Organism: Setaria viridis; assembly: GCF_005286985.2. Lineage (NCBI taxonomy): Eukaryota > Viridiplantae > Streptophyta > Magnoliopsida > Poales > Poaceae > Setaria > Setaria viridis. The sequence goes on from NC_048270.2 coordinate 32,506,625, forward strand.
TCGACCTCCCTGTTTGAAGCTCTGCTCCTCTAACACCCAACGGACCCACCAGCGCCCCTGCATCTCGCGCGCCCAACCGACCACCGGTAACCCAACTCACATCCTCTCTCCTCTCCTCTGCTCTCCCTCTCTCTTCCTCCCTCGCCGGTCGCCGTCTCCTCCGCCCGCCGCTTCTCTCCCACCGTTCCCATCCATAAAACCCAACCGACCTCTCCCAACTCCCACTCCTCCTTTCCTTTCCCCCCGGCGCACAACCGCCGCCACCCCCGCAATGGCGTCCTCCACGGCCTCGCTGGAGCGGCGGCTCGGCCTCGGGCGCCGCGGCGGCGGGATGGGCCTCGGCCTCCTCGCCCCTGCCGACGCCGACACCAACGGCCCGCCCGCCCCGCCGATGCCGGGGCTCATGCGCCTGCGCTGCGCCGTGCAGCACTACGACTGGGGACGCCGCGGCGCCGACTCCCTCGTCGCGCGCCTCGCCGCCGGGGAGGCCGGGCCCGGCGGAGCCGACGACGGCCGGCCCTGCGCCGAGCTGTGGATGGGCACGCACCCGTCCGCGCCGTCGTCGCTCGCCCCCGACGTGTCGCTGCGGGACTGGATCGCGCGCAACCCCGCCGCACTCGGGCGCGACGTCGCCGCGCGATGGGGCGGCGACCTCCCGTTCCTCTTCAAGGTCCGTCGCTGAACTCCTCCGGTCTCGCCGCCATTCCGGCATTGATCGGTTGAATCCTAAGGTGTGACCTTGATCGATGATTCAATGGTGCGCGCGCAGGTGCTGTCGGTGGCGAAGGCGCTGTCGATCCAGGCGCACCCGGACCGCGCGCTCGCCGCGGCGCTGCACGCGCTGCGCCCCGCCACGTACCGCGACGCCAACCACAAGCCCGAGATGGCCATCGCCGTCACCGAGTTCCACGCGCTTTGCGGCTTCACCGCTACCCAGGTACGTAACCCACGACGACGACGACGACCACCACCCGTCTTTTCTGCGGCCGCGCGCGACGTGCCATCGGTTACTTGGTCGAGAAAATTGGTATCGTTTTCTCCAATCGGCGATGACGTTGACTTGGAATTCTGGAATTGGGTGGCATGGCATCACATCAGCAGATGCCGCCGGCTGCTGAATTAGTTGAATTAGTCGTTTGTTTGGCGAGTCCTGGGGGTTAGTTTCCTGGTTTATCGGACGTGGCTGCAGGATTCCGCGGATGATCCCGGGTTGTTAGGTGTGGGGAGTTGACTGACGTCAGGTGGAGCCGTGGAGGTCTCTCTGGCTGCTAATGGATTTGTTCATTATGCCAATATAATTAATCGTGTTCATGACTACATGAATCTGGTAGTTGTGACAATAATTGATTGCATTCGTTCGTAAGTAGTAAATGAATCTGGTAACTAGTATGCAGTAATTTAATCGCATGGATACTGAAACTCTTTGTTAAACAACACGATTGAATCCTGACTGTTGAGCATTTTAAGTTATTCCTTTCCTTGTTCTGATCTGAAACTGTCAGAGGAAGAGGTTTCTATAAACAAAGTATGCACATGCTGGTAAATCGCACGCCTTTCGTGAGGTTCCGACTGTGTGGCCTTTATGCTAAGCGACGAGCCATGCTGTCCACTAAAGTGTTCTGGATATACCCCGGTGGCCAATGGCATCTTAGGCTGATGGGCCCTGAAATCACATCCAGCACTGCTCTTGAAAGTGCTTGCTGGGTTGGTGGGTAGCAGCAAAAGTGGGCAAGTGATGGGCAAGTGTTTGTTTACCACTGAATTTTCTGTGGCGCAGTGGATAACTGAACTGCCTATGCAAGCATAATGAATTGACTACTAAGTGACTGAGATAGGAAGTCGATTACCATGCACTTTTACTGTAAAAGTTCAGATTCTTGTTTGTTTGTAGCATGTAGCTTGAGCCTTGAAATATTTGTAGATGTCTTTCACCATTTTTGACTGATAGTCAGGCTTGTGGGTTGAGTGATCTTGTTTTGGAGTAGTAGGCAGTAAGAGACAGTGAAATATCTGCTGTATACATTCTGGGAGTAATTCAGTTTACAATTATGAGCTTATTGTGTCTCTCTTTGCGAATTTCCTTTCCGTCTATAAAGGAATGCAAAGTGTTCCAGGCACTGAATTTTTAGCAGTGTGGGTTATATACTATCTAGTGACTTCATTTATTCTGGTGTCCAGGAGCTCAAGGAAGTTTTGAGGACTGTACCCGAGGTTCAAGAGTTAGTTGGCAAAGAAGAATCTAGGAAGCTTTTGAGTGTCAAAGAGCAAGATGGCGGGATTGGAGTGAGGTCATATCTGAAATCAGCATTCACCAAGTTAATGATAGCAAGTGAAGAAGCAGTTTCTGAAGCGATTGCGAAACTTAAGAATCGCTTGAATGTTGAGAGTAAGGTAAATATCATTTTCTTGACACAGGAAATTTCTTGTTTCTGAAGTACTTGTAACTTGTTTCAGCCTGAGGTTTGATGACAGGTTCTTTTCATTCCACGATGCTCTGCTTTTACCCATTTCTCGTGTCTCATTGTCTGTTTCTAGATTATTCTGGGGTTAGATCTTTTCAGAGAAAGCATAGTTGAGTTAGCCAGTCTTATATTGATGCTAGGACTCACCAATGGGAGTTTACTACCAGTAGCAGAGAAGTGCAGATTATGTTTTCCATGCTGTAAAAACATTGATTATTTCTTGAAGATCCTATATATGAAACTCCTAAAAACCACCTTGGTTGGGTAGGTAATGACAGTAATGTAGAGCTTGACAGACGTGAAGACTCAACAAAAGATGAGACAACTGATCCAATTGGGCAGCAAATATATGGTCAAACGTAGCTAACAAAGTGATATTTATGCTTACTAAAACTAAATTCATTCGAAAGTTTGTTGTGCCTCAAACATCATTGCTGATGCTCATCAAGTTATTGGAAGCCTCAAGCATTCAGTAGAAACAGGTAGTTGTAAACCTTATGCAAACTGTAGTGCACTGTCAACTCGTCCACCCATTTTTCATTGCATCCTTGGAGCAACTAGAGAAACATTACAATCATGTACAATTAATATTTCTTTTGTTCTATCATTATCCTCATTTTTCTCCCCCAAGAAAAATAGATTTATTCTGTTGTCTTCCCTCATGTCTTCTCACCTCATATATGAGGCAACATGGTGAACATGATTAGAAACAGTTCAGGGGTAAAGTGAGCCCCTGATATATTTTCGTGAGTGTTGCAACAGCTTTTGTGTTTGAAGATATATTTAAGCATGCTTTTTTTTATTGTTTTGGCTATAGCCTGTTACTCTTTTAACTATTCATGCTGATAATGTTTCCATACTCTGTTTTTAGCTGTTCGTGCTGCTAATGTTTCCTGGATTCAGGTTAGAACATTAACAAAGAAGGAGAAATTGGTTTTATCATTGGAGAAGCAGTACCCAGGAGATGTTGGCGTTCTGGCAGCATTTTTCTTGAACTATGTTAAACTCAGTCCTGGTGAAGCCCTTTATGTGGGTGCCAATGAACCTCATGCATATCTCTCAGGCGAGTGCATTGAGTGTATGGCTACTTCAGACAATGTTGTTCGTGCTGGACTGACCCCTAAGTACAGAGATGTACAAACTCTTTGTTCAATGCTAACATATAATCAGGTTTGTTTTACTCGCCCCCCTTTATGTGAACTACCTGTTCATAGCACCCCATTTGATTCTCCCAGAAATATCATGCTATAAATATGCCTGTAAGAAATATTTGATTCGCTACATGTTCTACATGCAGACCTTCCCTGAAGTTCTGCAAGGAGTACCTGTACAGCCATACGTGACACGTTACACCCCGTCAACTGACGAATTTGAAGTCGATCGCTACCTGCTGCCCCGAGGAAAATCAGTCACCATGTCTCCGGTGCCTGGGCCATCCATCTTCATCGTCATGACAGGTGAAGGAGAAATCCAGGGAGGCTCCATGCCTGACAACGCAAAGGCAAAGGAAGGCGACATTTTCTTTGTGCCGGCTCACACAGAGGTCAAGCTCTACACTTCGGGCCCCAGGTCCATGCAGTTGTTCAGGGCTGGGGTAAACAGCAGATTCCTGAGTTGATGGGAAACTGGATTCCTGGGTTGGGACTTGAAGAGCAATATATTCTTTCTGTAGGTAGGTACCAGCTACACACGAATTTGCAATTTTCACACTTGTTCTAAGGTAGGTTAGGTGGTTATCATAGTGTATAGGAAAGATGGAGAATAAATTCATCTCTTATTTTCTAAAAAGCTGCATTGTACATTTCCAAATTCATTGGGCTGCTGGAATCAAATGGATCTGTAATTGACTTCAAAGTTGAACATACCTCTTATGTTCATGGGAGAACGAATGCTTCCTCGTACAAGTGTGGAAATGAACTAATTACATCCTTTGATATCAATTCAAACTCACCTGTTTAACATACATACTAACCTCGTATTGTTTATCAATTTTGGGCTTGGATTAGTGGGCTGGCGTACAAGTAGGTCTTGGGCCTTTGAACTGGGCTAATGTTAGGTCCATTAACCATAGGGATTTAAGGGCGGAAAACCTATCCATCTTCCGCAAGATGGGAAAGCCTTTGATCTTCCGATGTTGGAGATTCGCGCGCCCAGCCGCTGGCCGCACGATCTCCATCTTCCTCACGCGTCTCGCGCTGCCACCTTGCTCGTGACGCGTCGCCGCTTGGGTAGAAGCTTGAGAGGTGGACGGGGGTGGCGAGGTCGCCGCCGATCGCGAGCGGTGGTTGAGGCCGACGGTACTTAGGGTTAGGGTTCGGGGTCCGGGTCTCGGGGATTCTAATGGTCGTCGGCCTTAGAGGACCAGGGAGGTCGGTGGCGGCGACAGGCCCAGGGGGTGGTGGTGGTTTGGGTGGCGGTTTGGCCGGCGGCGGGGGCAAGGCAGCATCGGAGCGCCGCCGCACGGCTGCCGCCGGTTGAGGTGGTGGAGAAGGCGGGGGGGGGGGGGGGGTTGTCACACCCTGAAATTTAAATTTCAGGATGTGATTGGAAAGAACAAGTAAGCAAAGATTTTTTCATAATTTTAAAATTTTTTCCAACATTTATTTTGTTGTCAGGAAATTTAGTATAGGAAAAATAATTGTTATTTTTCTGAATTAAATAAAATTGTTCTTTGTGTGTGCATTCATGCTGATGCATTCTGGTGTTTCATGATTCTCTGATTTATTCTCATTTTCCTAGAGCTATATCCAATTTTCAGAAGGTTCTAGAATCCTTTTCACGACCTCAAGTATTTTATTTGGACTCCTCGCGTCCCCAACTATCTCTAGGAATCTTTTGGGATTTTTGAGTATTTTTCGTGGCTTTATTGATTTATCTATATTTATCTTTACACAGGAAATATTTCTGAAAATAAAATGGAATAACTATCCTATTCCTACCGGAGTCGCTCCGGCCAGCCCAGCTGCAAGCCCGCCTAGCCCATCCGGGCCTAGCACTGAGTCGGGCACGGACACAGCGTGCGCCGCCGCATCCATCTTGGCATGCGCACCTCGGGGAACCTCGGGCCACGAGTCTATAAAAGGGCGAGAGCCCGAGCCCTACGCGCCCTACTGCACAGCCCGCCGCCTCCTCCGCCCATGCCTCGCCTTCATCCTCGCGCAGCGCTGCCCACCGTGGTCCGCTAGAGCTCACCGGGTTGTCATCGCCTTTCCACCCGATTCGCCGCCCAGGCGCACAACTGTAGTAGGCCGACACCACCATGAGGTCCACGAAGTTGAGCAGGGGGTGTGCCACTGGCCGCCACCTTCGATTAGATGCCGAAGCGCCGCCCGCTCGCTTGAAGCAAGCCGCCGCTGAGCTGGAAGAACAGAGCATTGCCACAGACTTCCCCGACCGATTCATCGCGTTTGACGGCCGCCGGAGGGAGCTGGCACCACGTGGAGCACCGTGATGCTGAGCTGCACGCATCCCACAGGCCCCATCGCCAGTCTTCCTCCATTGGAGCGCCAACGCCCGCCCACACGAAGACCGAAGCTACCGGCCACCAACACCATCCTGCCGATTCCTGCCGTCTCCATCCACTCCCGCCGGCGGTGAGCCACCCTGCTAGCTCCCTTCCATCTCCTCTCTCTAATCCGCTAGCCAGCCGAAGCCCAGGGTTGCTGGAGTGTCGGCGATTGGAGCGCTCAGGACCGCCAACCGTCGTGGGAGCCAAAGCTCTGAACTTTTGCGATTTTGCCCCTGGAAGATCCTATAATGTTTAGAAGTTTTCCTGTGTCTTGAGCCTTTTACAATGAACCCCCTAGACTTTATCTGATCCTTGCAATCAAACCCAAGCCGTAATCTTTAACAAATCTAACACTCATCTTGCAGCCTTTTGTGAGCACTATTTATAGTGTCTTGTAGAACTTCCTTGCTGGCTCCTGTCACCTTCGATTAATCATGATTAGATCCCTGCAACCACCGATTTACATTTTAGCTCTGTTTCAATCCGTTCTTGTTGCGTTAGATTAATCCCAACTTAAACTACATTTTAGGAGCAAGTTTTAATCATGTTACATGTTTTGAAATTTATTTAAAATATTAATATGATTAATTGCTTATACACTTGTTTTCTAATTAAAAGCTAATTAGATCTTTACCTCGCTTTCTTAATTAAGTTTTAATTTGATTAATACCTATTGAACTAGTTCTTATTAATAAAATCTAATTAGGAGCTACACCATGGTTGTTCATAACTAAACTTAAATTGATTAATGTTTATTCAATTTATTTTCCAAATAAAAGCTAAGTAAAGTATAACTCGGATTTCAAAACTAATGTTTATTTGATTAATGTGAATAATAACTGTATTCTGAAATATATTTGTTTAGTTGAACTCGAAAAATAAAGTTATACGTTTAGATGCTTTTATATGCTTCTTTTCAAATCAAAATGTTTAATTTGCATAAATAGTACTTAAATATTTATAAATAAGATTAGATTAAATTTTACATCATCTTTTCATACGTAAATATAACTTGATTAATTCCAACTAAGGATATTTTTATCTTTACATTGTTTTTCTCAACTAAAATAAATGAAGCATGTAGCTCTTCTCTTTTCTTTTATAATTCAAATCTCTCGGTAGCTGTGCCTTTTCAACCTTAGTTCCGTTACCAGCATTCGTGTGATCACCCAATCGAGCCCTATCCTTTAGTGAGTTCTTTCAAAGCTTTTTTCTTTTGATTGATGTATTGTTCTAGTTGTGATTGTTTGTTTGTCTTGCATGCTTGTGCCCGATGATTGATGCAAGTAGAAGGAATGTCGTTCGAGAGCTTTGAAGAACAAGAGTTGAAGATAATCTAAGCAGCTATTCTTTGGAGAAAGGCAAGTGTGTCCTCGTGCTTTTATCCCAATAACTATATTTAATCACTTTTGCATTGCTCTGCATTTAATATTGATGGGTCCTATTAAGGTTTGCCAAGTTTCTATGATCATTTCTTGTCAACCTAGGTTTATCTTTCCGTTGGGTAGCTATGCTTAGCTGCTATACTTGGATTACGATGGTTCTAATGAACAATATGATGAACTTGTTTTATTTATGCTATACCTTCTATTAATACAAGAATATCATGTTTTAATTGGAACATGGAGAACCACCCAGGAAAATAGGAAAATAGTGCAACCACAAGTGTCGTATGGCTCTAACTTTAGCTATTAACTAGTGAACTTAATACTCTATGGTCTTACTTGAAAAGGGCAAGAGGGGTTGCATCGTTGGGGTATAGCCTGGTCCTCTTAAGTGGTATTCTTGGCTAAGGTACTGCACTCCTTTGACTTGAAACCTTAGCGGGTCATTTTGTATTAAGTAAACTATGTGAAGACCTCATAGTGAATCCCTAGCCACTCACCTTGGCAGTGTTTAAGGGCCTTGCAAACCCGGGCGACTTGGGAAACACGACTTGTGGTTAAAGATGTGCAACCTTTGTAGAGTGTAAAACTGATCGATCAGCCGTGCTCATGATCAAGAGCGGCTTGGACCCTCACATGATTAATCTATTGGAAGTTGAATTAGATTGCTATTATTTATTGATGTTATCTTTATTTATGTTCATGCTTAACGTGGGTTGGTATATACTCATACCTTAGTAATCAGGTACTAATAAAATTTGACCAACTAAAAATGCTTAATGTAGTTAACCGGTCAGCCTTTCCTTGTTTAAACCTTGCATTCATATTTTTCCTACACTTGCTGAGTACGACACGTGCTCACCCTTGCTATAACCAACGTTGCTTAGAAGAAGAAACTGGTATGAGATTTTCTGAAGATGATGTTGAGTTCTAGGCGTACGCGACCCCCAGTCGATTGCCCGTGAAGTTTGGAGCCTCCGTTTCCAGGATTAAGCGCATATCTCTGATAGACTTTTCAATCATTATTTATAATCTTTACGTGATACTTTTGTTATTATTATTTACTGATGATGTCACTATATGAATGAATCATGCCATACATATAGGTACCATTTGGTTTTGTTTTAAAACCGGATGTGACAATTGGGAGCTGCTCAGGGAAGAAGATGAAGGGGAGGATGGGCCGGTATTGGGCTGGAAGTTCACATCCTTATCTATATCTTCCGAGACAGATAGGAGCCCCCATTCAATGGCGTTACTCAGAGGATAATTTTTGTGAATGCTTCATTTAAGCCATGTAAAGTTCTTTCTAGCATTATATATATTGCTAAATTTATCACCAATTTTGTTGGAGTCACCAGAAACTCCGATTTGTAGCGGTGGTCGGTGGATCCTTGGACCGCCTTGAAGCCTCGAAGTATGATAATTCTAGATGGCCGTGCAAGCTTGAGTGTCGTGCAAACTTGAATGTTTTTATATTGCAAAAGAGAGACATACATTAAGATTAAAAAAATATGAAACCAGGCATGTATTTTGCGAATATGTTAAATGTTGTTATTCGTCACGTGGAAGGGGTGGGACGAGCAGCAGAATGGCTCTCCTTTCCTCATGCATAATTCGTATGGAAGGAAATCAGGCAATATTTGCATGCATCTGATCTGATCACCAGAAACTTTATCTGCAAGCCTTAAGATTAGTAGTTATATAGAGTAAAAAAGAGATGCCTTATTTGTGTTTCAAGTTCTTTGGCTCTGAGAGTCAGACTTACCAGTCGAAGTAAATAATCACGATGAAATACAAATTTGAGATGTTTGAGGAAACTGAGAATTATTTTCTTCTCAAACAACTTCATAAAGTTGGGCATTGAACTAAGTGAGTTCTTGGAGCAAGTTGTTGCATGTACATTGAGTTGAAGTTTGGTGTCAAGTGTTGTGTTTCATCTTGTTACAGATTTTGGACATGTAGGCATTAAGGCAATAATACCAATTCCTAAATGCTGCTGATCCAAAAATTGTGCATAATCCACACTAGGAATGTCGCACTAGATATTTTGCATCATTAATTTAGTGCAAAATGTAGCCTCTCCACAAAATCTGCTACAGCATGCTGGCCTTGATGGCAGAGCTGCAAATTTTGCTGAGATGCACATGGAGTTATCAATTGTTTTGAGCCATTGTGTTGTGATCCAAATCCTCTACTTGTATGATGCTCTTAATGGGCCCTGAATGATTAGCTTTAGCTTCAATTCTCCCTGTTGGTCTGAATGGTCAATCCATCGAGTGGAAGAAAAGTCACTATAGATTGTGCAACAATTAATAATGGCAAAAACTGAATAAATTTTGAAAATGCATATGAATGTATGATCATAATATAGTCGTATACTAGATTTATTAACTCGACAAATTTGCCAGAAAACATTTCTACTTCATTGTAGTAAGCCCAAGAGCAGAAGATGAGGAGAGAGCAGTTTTGGTATGTGGGTCAGCTCGAGGCTGGCTGGTTCGTGTTGCTGGGCTCAAATTGATATAGGATTTTTAGCCTGGAACGAAGGAAGCTGGGCTCATGTGTTGGGTATTATAAGCCCAAGAGAAGAAGAAGAAGGAACGTGTTCAATTCCGACACAAAAAAACCCCCAAGAAAGCAAAATGTAACAATAATTAGTTCATGCATGTGGTGAGTTCGGATACTTTGTGAAATATAAATTATAACTTCTCTAATTTATATACAAAGTTCAAAAATTCAGTGAATTTTACCATCTTTGTAAGTGAACAATTCTCACTCCTTGCTGAAAAAGGAAGGAATCATTGCTGGAAGATGGGCACTACTTTATGCAGATGATTAATGTTCATATCTCCTTCTGTCCTTCAACTGATATTATGTTTATTTGCTTCTCTGCCTACTGTCCATATCTCATATTTGGATCGGATTTTGCTGCTTCTAGGTATGTGATCTTGTTTGGCTAAGAGCACAGATATTTGTTGTTTCATGGACCAATTATGTGTTAATGCAATTAGGCTTCTGATGATTTTCAGTGGCTTTAGGCTTCTGGAATACTACTTCCTTAGGCCCAAAGTCAAGGTGAGCCAAATCTTCCTCCGAGAGCACATAACCATCCATTGACATATGAACCACATTTATATCCAGCGTCATCCTCTCAGGAGAAGAACTATAATCAACAAGTTGTTCATTGTCCTCTATCTCATGGACTGATGCCAACTCTTCATTGCACGCCATAGGGTTAGAAAGAGCGAAAACGGACGAAGTTTCTGACGAGACCGGTCTGACCGGTTCCTGGACCGGTTTGATTGGTTTAGGGACTGGCTCAGACGTCTTGACCGATCTGACCGGTTCCTCAGCCGGTTTGACTGGTTCAGCCTAAATGTCGGCCTTTGCTCTCCACTCGTTATTTTGAGGCGCCATGGGTCTGTACTTGTTGAATGCCTCATCCTTCTATTTTTCCAGCTCCTGTTCCCTTCTCTCCTGCAGTCTTAGTCTCTGGAATTTCCTCCTTTGTGTGCGAGTTGACCCGGTAGGACACCACCTTGGTAGGAGATATTTAGAATTTGACCCACTGCTGCTAGCTTCATGATCATTGGCAGCGGATACTTTCTGAACAGGAGCTGCGATTGGATTGTTCATATCAATCGGTCTTTCCGCATTAGCTTCAACGGGAATTTTCATAGACCCAATTTGGATAGTAGCTTCTCCTCTACCCTTCTTTGAGTCTATCTCTATCTTCTGAACTTCCCCTTCCTTTTGCTTGGGACGCTACACCTGCCTGGGGGAAGAAGCGCGCGGTGTCTGAACAAACCGATCTGGTTTGACCGGTCATAGGGGACCGGTCTGACCGGTCGGGTCTGCTGACCCTGACCAGACAGGCGAGGAGCCCACCAGCCATGCACGTGATGCAGAGACTGTCTAAAGCCGACTTTCTGGAGCCTCCCCATCCAGGATGGAAAGACGGCTGCTGCACAGACTGATAAGGCACCCACATCACCCCATTATCATCCTACACCAGGCCTGGAGGATTCGACGCCTGAGGAACCCAAGATGTGGAGGGATGCTACCTTTGCTTCACCTGGTCACCCCTCTGTCTAACAACCACTCTCGGCGGTGAACCTTGCTTCTCTTGGCGGGCAGGTGACCTCATTCTTTTTTTACCGGCCGATCACTTGTAACGGCCTTTTCTTTGGTATACTTGTTCAGAAGCATCTCAAAGGTGAATTTTTGCCTGGGGCTGCTTCCCTGATCTTTTGCCATGTTAAGCTTCCAGGTCCCAATTTCCGGGCGTTTGGGCTTTAGCATTAGGGACAACCTTGTGTTAGACCGGTCTGATCGGTCTCCTGAACCGCTCTGACCGGTCCAGCACGACTCAGACGGCTTTTGGCCAGATCCCGAGTGTGAGGCTTGCCACCCATGTCTAGAGGATTTTACAGTGATTTTAAATGACTCTTTGCCATCTGGAGTTCTTTCGTATACCACTTCCCTTGTCAACTCCTTGCCCCTCAAATCGAGCTTCTCTTCCCCAATTACCACATTTTTACCCTTAGTTGCTTCGGCTTGATGCAGCTGAACGAACACCTTGGGCTGCAGAATGTCCATGGTGTTGATAGGCAACAGAGTTTTGTCCACTTGCATTTCATGGAAAGTCAATCGGCCTTCATTTATAGCCGATTGAACCTGTCGACAAAACACATTGCAATCGTTAGTAGCATGAGAAAAACTGTTATGAAACTTGCAATATGCTTTCCTTTTCAGTTCCTCAAGTGGAGGCATGATATGAGTCATTTTCAAGTGCCCAAGTTTAAGTGATTCATCAAAAATACGGTCGCACTTGGAAACGTCAAAAGTAAATTTTACTTCTTCTTGCTGACTCTTTTGGGCTTGCTTAAGTAATGCACAAGAGTAATATTTAGCTTTAGAAGGCCATACAAATTCAGTAATGTAAACTGCATTATCATCGTCGTTCGATCTATTGGAATCATACTCAATGGCATGCATATTTGACCGACGTGACTTGAAGCTATCTTTTTCTTTACCAATTCTAAGTTCCATTGTTGAGGCCTTCATTAACACTTGTGCGATAGTGTGAAGCTCAAAACCTTCTAGCCAATCTCCAATGGAGGATTTTAAACCCTTAAGTGCAAGGTCGACTAAATCACTATCGGTTAGCGATAAATTAAAGCACCAGCTTTTTGTTTCTTTGAATCATCTTATGTAATCAAAAACAGATTCTTCTTTGCCTTTTGTCTAACTGATGTCAAATCCGTGAACTTTAATTGAAAATTCCTGGTATAAAAATGATCGTGAAATTTTTGCTCTAAATGTTCCCATGAATCAATAGAGCCGGGAGCTAAGGACTTGTACCAAGCGAAAGCGGTTCCAGTTAATGACAAGGAAAATAAACAAACGTGCAAAGCATATAATATGCCGCCTCGCCTAGCTGAGCCAGATATTGACTAATATGTTCCCAAGTAGTTTGGTTATCTTCGCCACTAAATTTAACAAAATCGGTCATGCGACAACCGACTGGGTAGGGAACATAGTCAAAATCAGCTTGATACGGCTTTTGATATAATTTTGAAATCCCAGTATCTATGCCATATTTGCTTTGCATCAAAGCTAACACCTCCTCTCTAAATTTCCTAATCTTGCGAAGGGAGGGTATCTCTGAGTGCTCTTGGGCTGATGTATTCACGGTGCTCGCATGGGGTGGGTTGCCGTTCTGAATGCGATGCAAATCAGAAAACACATCATTCGAGATCCCTCTAGATGCCACAACGTTGTTGGGGATTGGAGGAGACATGTATGCTATCGTGCCAAATGAGAATGGGTTAAGCCCAAACTCACCAACACAGTCAGGAACGACCGAGCTAGGCACGACAATGATCGGTACTGGCGTTCGGGGACGACAGTCAGCTGGCCGGCCTGAAAGGCCCGGTCTGACCGCTCCAGCCGTGCTCGGCTATTGCGGCTGGGTCCGAGGTGCCCCGAATAGAAGCTCAACGGCACGTCGTATGCAGGGTTTTCATGAATGGCTCCCATATTTGCCGATGAACTAGTTTGTGCAACCCCATGCGATTCAACATGCGAAAAATTATTTTTACATAAGAAACAGATTCATTTCCTACAAGTTGATCTATCCGAGCCATTAGTGCATGTATTAGTGATCCTATTTTGATCAGCAAGACTTTTACGGAGCTCATCATTAACGGTGGCTTGGTCGAAGGGGAAATTACTTACATTGTGCACTTTCTTCGACCATGCTGTCTTTCATCTTGATTGCAGGCAACTCGCAGTCTTGCACTCTCGTCATCTTGCCCTTGCAATCTTTCTTGATGCCCAGGAGATATTGCATCTTGACGTATTCCTGGAGCGCTACCAGATTCCGATCCTCCTCCCCACTGAGATCTTCTGCGGAAGCCGTGATGATGTTGTCTTTGTCGATTTCCGTAGGAGATCCCATCTTGCTAGGGTTTTCTGGAACGGTTATGGAAACCAGATCTTTCTTTCCCCAGCAGAGTTGCCAAAATGTGTTGATGCTTTTTCTGGTCAACACATAATTTGCGCTTGCTCGCGCGTGCACTGAAGATCACCTCGTCAGTGTCGCTGAACCAGGTCGGTCAGATCGGTCCCTACAGAGCCGCTACGAAAACCTAAGATCGCCGTCTCGGGAGGGACCCCGTCAGAGGTGACGCGCCTAGGGTTGCTCTGAGATCGGTCAGGCCACTCAGAGCTTCCTCAACCGCCGTCGAGAAGAAGGAGGAAAGTAAGGGGGTTGGAAAAGTTAGGGTTTGGAAATAAAAAAGGTAAAAGATTGTTTGTCGATTGGGTATTGGTCCTCAGTCGGCTAGGACCCTCTATATTTATAGGGTGGGAGGCCTTTTCCCGCAACAAAGTCCCGTTTCAACTCCAATTCAACCAGGACTCTTGATTTCTTCTTGGACTAGGGCAGATCGGTCTGACCGGTCAGGGAAACCGGTCAGACCGGTTTCGCCTGCCAGATCAGCTTTCAAGCCTAATCGGCAGCGCTGCCACTTTTGGGTGTCAACACTATGGATTTGAGATTTTTTCGGTACACAATACTACCTTATATTGCTGTTTGAAAAAGACTCGTATGTAAGGATCCGACGGTTGAGATTAATTGTATACTACTAAAATCTTAAGCTGTAGTATAGGTAGTATGCATTAGTAGTATAGGTAGTATAAATGTATCATGGTAAAAGAACACAAATGACATCACTAAAATTTTATTTTTGACACTAGTATAAAGTTTAAAAGGTCATTCCGTTTGAAATATCACTTTTCACGTGTAATAATTACTAAACCATCCATAATCATGAACATTTAGATCTTATATATACTATATACTACTAAGTACTCACTAGTAGAGAATTGGCCTTTAGTCCCGGTTGGTAGGGTGCAAATATCACGAAAATCCATCCGGGATAAACCAATCGGGACAAAAGGGGGGTCTTTTTATCCCGGGTCACTCAACCGGGATAAAAGACCCTCTTTTATCCAGGTTGGTATTACCAACCAGGATAAAACGGGTCACCACGCCAGGCGCCGCAAAAAAAAAAGAAATCCCATGTTCATAGGAGGCCCCCCCCCCACACGTGATTTTTCACGCGAAATATGTGCGTGCGCGGTTCGTGGGATTCGAACCCACAACCTCCAGCCTTGCGTGTAGCTTCCTTGCCATCCCACCTACACACCACATCTGATTATGTAGGGGATGCTATCCTTTTGTATTAACTCGTGGGGACCCTTTTATCCCGGTTGGAAACACCAACCGGGATAAAAGACCCCCTTTTATCCCAGTTGGTATTACAAACCAGGATAAAAGGGTTCGAGAGATTTAATCCTCTTCCAGTCACTTCGTTGGGGACCCTTTTATCCTTGTTTGAAACAACAACCGGGATAAATGACCCCCTTTTATCCCGGTTGGTATTACAAACCGGGATAAAAGGCTCTCGACTCTTTTATCCCGGTTGGTGTTTCAAACAGGGATAAAAGGTCCCTCAGGGTCTTTTTTTCCCACTAGCCTTTGCAACCGGGATAAAAGGTCCCGGTTGGTGAGCCCTCCCACCAGTGACCGAGCTTTAGTCCCGGTTGGTGAATCTTAAACCGGAACAAAAGGGGACGCATCGAAAGCCAATTCTCTACTAGGGACTGCTAAGCAGAGCTTATGGATTTGAGGATATTTGTTCGGATGCCGAGACTACTTCCCTCTATGTCCAACATGGGAACTCGAAACGCGTCCGAAATCCCAACCGGCCGGATGCTGTCGTGTCTCCAGCTCTCGTCCTCAGCCCAGAGTTCCCTTCCGTCCTGACCGTTCCTTACATAGAGGGGAAAAAAATCTATTTTACTATTTTCACTTATCCACTTCGACAATTATTTTAGAGCAACTCCAAGAGGTTGCTAATCTTATTCCCAATACATTCTTTTGGGAAAAAAAGAGAAAAAATGAACTCCAACAGTCCACTTAAAACTACCCTAAAAGATTAGCGACGCGAAAAATCACCCCACCACCCCGCATATTTTAGCGACGTGCGGTGTTCCCCCAATCCTCCCGAACTCCGTTCCCGCGCCCCCTTCCCGTGCTATTTTTTTTTGGCGCGCTATCTCCCGGCGGCAGCTCTCTCCCGGCGACAGGCGGCGCGGCCTCCTCTCCCGGCGCCGGCTCTCCTTTCCCGGCAACCGGTGAGCGCCATGCGGTGGCAGGCCAGGACGCGGATCTCCTCTCCTGGCAACCGGTGCCATTGACAGAGGTACCTCCGCCTCCTCGTGCCATAGGGGATTCCGATTTGCGGTTGACGCGCTTCTATGGCTGGCCGGATTCGGGAGGGAGGGCAAGAGGATGTCTAGGAGGTCGGTGAACCTGAGCCGGCAGGTGGCAGACGAGGGCCTGCCGTCCGTCGATGGCCTGCTCCACCCCAAGTCGCGCGCGCCACCCGTGCTCACCATTGCCCTCGTCGTCCTGGTATTCCCCCCTCCTTTGACGCTGACGGTTTAGCTGTTCAGGTCTGCAGGGTGTCATTCTCCTCGTCACCTACTTCAATAGCAGCTCAGGTCTGTTAAAGGCTCTCGGTTAGACTCGCAAACTTGTTTTTCCTAATTGAGGTTGGATTGTGGAAAGTTTATAATTGCTAATTGGCAATTAGAGCGTGGCTTCTGACATCTACAAATTGAATTAACTGAATCAATACGTCATCAGTTGGCACCTATGAATTATGATTGAAATCTTATCCTTGGCTCATCTGATGGCCAATTGCATAGCCTCAATGGACCGGGCGGTGGCACAAATTTGCAGAAGGTACCTTTCGTCAACTCCAAACTGTTACTTTGCTTCTGTACTACTGCACAAATAATTCCTTGTCAAATCTTGCTGTTTTGTAGGATAATCTTCTCGAGTACAAGAACCTGCTAGCTTTCCTTAACTCAGAACAAGAAGATAATGGAGCTATCCTGCAGTCAAAGAGGACAACTGACAGCGTTGGCGCTCTTTGTGACATTGTTATGTGTCTTTGGAAGGTTATTGACATCTGAACACCGTCCTTTAAACTTGGAGGGAAGTAGCAAGCTATAGGGTCTGGATGATGTTGCGATGGTGCGAGAGGACCAAATTTACTCGATGGCGTGAGAAAATCAACAGCGGCGACAGGAGGTTTCCAGCCGGCGGCGTGATCCTTTTTAAAGGGAAAAAACGAATTCTAAAATGGATCCAATCCGATGACGTGGACTGATTTGAAATATTGGGAGACTAGGGTCTTGTTTAGTTCCCAATTTGGGATAGGCAAAATTGGCATTTTGCCATAAATGCGCAACTGTAGCGTTTCGTTTGTATTTGTGAATTATTGTCCAAATATTGACTAATTAGGCTCAAAAGATTCATCTCGCAAAGTACAACAAAACTGTGCAATTAGTTTTTAATTTCGTCTACATTTAGTACTCCATGCATGTACCGCAAGTTTGATGTGATGGGGAATCTTCTTTTTGCATAGTGTCAAAGTTGGGAGTTTGGAGGGAAGTAAACATGACCTAGCTTTTTAGCATTCTGCTGTAGGCTGGTACGAGGGAGGAATTTTTTAGCAAAGCCTATCTCATTGGAAGAATTTTTTAGTATATTCTTGAGTTGCTCTTACTTGTCGTTCTTTTACTTGTCGCGTAAAGCTTGTCCGTGTTTTTAGTTTCTCTTGCTACTGCCTCGGGCAGATACAATTCAACCCCACCACACGAAGGAGCATTGAAGAGAAGTGCACAACCTTACTGACGTCATCCACATCCACATGCAACATGTTCGTAACGAAAAATATATGAATCTTGAACCTGTATTAAAATTAAAATTCGATTGCACTACTATATTTTTTAAAAAAATCTTCAAAATAATGCCACAATTTACTATGTTTGGATGAATTTGAAAAACAGTTTTTTTATCAAGCTGGGAAAAACAATTATTTTCACGAATAAAAGATTAAACATGATGCACAAATAATATTATACTACGACAAAAGGTTGAATATCACAAACATTTCATCGTATATGACAAATAATATAAATTGAACATCACGAAAAACTATAATATGTGTGAACAAATGATTGTATACAGCGAACAACTATAATATGTGTGAACCAATAAATTACTGTTCCAAGTGATAGTCTACGTAACGAACATAGATTATTCTCATGTGCGAATTGAACAATGTACATGGAGAATACATTATTATTATTATAGAAGAATAAAATGTGTCCAGTAGCGAATAAATTAGTATACATATGAATCATTCTTCGATGCAAAATAGTTCCACTATGGGAAAAATTAATTATATGTTTGCTAATATTAAATTATATAAAAATAATCATGGATGATATAAACTATGAAAAATACGAATATTTAGATGAGGGTGTTGTCTTCCCCATAGAGTTTTGTTGACTTGCAGCCGTTTTGTTTTCTATATGAGCCACCTCCTCTTTGATCCTTCATGAATGCGGAAGTGATTGCTAGGCTGGTCAAATTGCGCATCATCTGCACACATCATGGAGGGGCGGTGTGTATCTGTGTATGTCTTTTAAGGGAAATGGCATCGACACTGCAGGACAACATCATCTTACCCGGCCCTAAGAATAGGCTGTACTGCGTTAGCAATGCGTACTGGCCCGTCTCCGTAGCTTCAATAAGAATCTCAAAATTTTCAGCTGCTGCTATACAGACTGCAGTAAAACGCAAGTAATGTGATGTTTTGGTTTGGATGATTGAGAGCTGGACGAACTTTGCATGATAACCATACCGAGAAACAACCAATGCAAGATACACTCTTCATGCTAATTTCACGCTTCTTTTCATGAAACAAACCCTCTTCTCCTTCTAGAAGCAGTGTGCTGACCATCCGTCTATAAATGAGCAACTTTGGCACTTCTGTTTCCATTCTGAAATCTACCAGCAAAATCAAACAAATTTGTTTGCTAGAATTATGCTACCATATATACCGATACAATTAAGATGGCGGTGGAAACTGAATAGTGCTGGTCATTGGGTTGCATACTGTTGGGGATCGGTAAGAAACTAAACACCCTCGAGCGCCATTCATGAATAAAAATTCTAACCTCGCAAGTTCTTAACCAAGAGATAAAACTTAGTCAACCTCGCAACTTGTTATGGAAACTATTCTAGCAATAAAACTCTTACCGTTGCATCCTCTTAGTTACTTTAGAAACTTGAAGCTAGTAACTGTTAGCTGATGACTAAACTCCAATCAAGTTAACCCTCAAGTGCTCGAAGTCAGTCTAGAGCACCGAGCTTTTACCTTTTTCATTCTTTACTTAGGAATAACAGAACTTGAAGGGAGCCGTCGCAAGGTTACAAGCTCTTGGAGTAGCATGACAAACCAAATGCCATGAGGTTGGGCATCTTTCTCGGGTTGAGGGTGAAGGCATGAGGCTAGAGGCTTGGTCTGGCGCGAAGGCAAAGTCCTGAGGTTGAAGGGATGGAAGCGTGAGAAACGTGAATACATGGAGGCGTGAGAAACGTGACTACGTAGAGGAATTTAATTTGTACAAGTTACCCTCAATGACTTTTACGTATGGCATATCCTAGGAATGTAGTAGTTGAGGAGGGAGATTTTCGGAACTATAAAAGGGGAGCCCTACCCCGTTGTAAAGGGAGACTCATTGTATTTTCATAACTTCCAAGTGTTACCTCTTTTCATCTGTCTGGTATAAAATTTCTTTGAGACTAACACATACAATAGCTTCTACCAGCAATGCAATCAGTGTCACCCCATCACAATCTAGATGTGCAAAATTCGGGGTATGAACTAAGCTGATAAATCGCTTCGGCTTGGCAGCACATCACATGGCAATCTCATCTTAGCTCCTTGTCGCACAGACACCGGGCGCTTGGGTTTAGCCACAGACAAGAACTGTATTCCCATTTAGCCAATCATATTAGAAGCATCAAATAGATCGCATAAAGATTTCCATCTTGCTCCTTATTTGAGCCAGCAATAATGGAAAATCTTGGTGCAAACTTCCATGTCCCAACTTGGCTGGTAACCAGTAAATAAATTGGAATGAAGAGGAAAACTTTTGTTTCAAATATTGAGAGCCTCCTGTACGCATTCATATGCCGATGAATATACCGCCATAACATTTTGCTATTCCGGTGCTGGAAACATATGGTAAGCAGCATGGTAGCACTGCGGCCAGCAACATTTCCTGACCCTTCGTTCCGTCGAATCCACATGGCCAGCCGCTGCCTCAAAATCTCCCATCAAGGCGAACTGTCAATGGACAGGCGCTCAGGACAAGCTCTGCATGGAGAGAGCGCTCAGCCAAGACAATGGGACCTATAAGTGTCATTACAGAGCAGGATGGACTGTAGGGCTGGCAGCCACCCTCTGTTTACTGGTTTACACTGCCTCCAAACATTGTGACTGGAGTTATATCCTCTGGGACAATTATTTGTGAAAAGAATATTTCTGTTTTCCTAACGTTTATTCGAAATAAAGCCATGGAGCATTTACAAGAAACGTATTCCATGTGTCTATTAAATATGAGTTCGTTTGTTGCCCATTACATTTCCATTTGTCACGTACTTTGAAGAATAATGAGAGTGAACCTAACGAGAAGAGGTACTCCATAAATTCATTTTACCTAACGAGAAAAAGGCATCCGTGTTTCGCGAAAAAAAAACTCTTGGACGTCCCAAAGCCACAATTCATATTATTGTCAAGTTCTCTGCTAGGAGTGTAATGAATTGTAGAACATGTTTCTGTTGCCTTGTTCCTATGAATTTAGTTCTGTGAACTGGTGAAATAATGTTGCCTGTATTGGATGAGCTAAATGATGCACATTATTATTGCTCTCATGTCAAAGGGATGGGATGAAGGCAAAAGTGTGTGCCCGTTCCCCATGCTAAATTTTCATGAAACGAAATCAAGCAATATTTGTATGAATCAGATCATCATAAACACGTTCTGTGACTTGGATATTGACTATCACTACGGGAAACAGACAGGGCACTCGGCAAAGGCCCAAAAACACTCGGCGAAACGTTTGCCGAGTGTAACACTCGGCAAACGACACATGGTAAATTTTGACTCGGCAAAGTTAACTTTGCCGAGTGTTTTATGTCGTGCACTCGGTGAAGCTTTCGCCGAGTGACCAAAGACAATCGGCAAACATATTTTTCGAAAAAAATAAAAAAAAACAAAAACGCCAGCCGCCACCAGCACCGGCACCACTGCCGCCCACCACCACCGGCCTCCACCACCGCCGCCTCGCCACGGCCGCCGCCCACCGGCCTCCACCACTACCACAACTGACACCCGCCACGCCGCCTCGCCACGGTCGCCGCCCCCCACGCCGCCGCGCCACGGCCGCCGCCCGCCACGCTGCCACATCCGCCGGGGAGGGGCGGGCCACCCGGAGCTTCCGGCGGCCGACCTTGTCGACTAGGATGATGGAGACAACGGTGGTGGGCCGCGCGTCGCCGGGGAGGGGATCCGGCCGGGGGAGGGAGGGCCGCCTCCCATCCTCACCCGGATCTAGCCCCCGCCGCCCGGATCTGGCCTCCGCCGGGGGAGAAGGGGAGAGCCGGATCTGGGGGGAGAAGGGGAGAGGGGAGGCGGCGTCCGGCGGGAGGGAAGGAGGAGGGGGCGGCGGCATGAGGGAAGGAGGAGGGGGGCGGCGGCGTGAGGAGGAGGAGGAGGGGGCCGGCGTGAGGGGAGGAGGAGGGGGGCGGCGGCGTGCAGGGGAGGAGTGGGGCGGCGGCGTGCAGGGGAGGAGTGGGGCGGCGGCGTGCAGGGGAGGGGGGCGGCGTGAGGAGGAGGGTGCGGCGTGAAGAGGGGGGGGGGGGGGCGGCGTGAAGAGGGGGCCGGGGGGGGGGGGGTGGGGGTTGCGGCCGGGTGTTTAATTTTGAGGGGGGGACCAGCTGGTCGCTGAGTGTCCTACGTGGACACTCGGTAAAGGGTTTCTTTGCCGAGTGTCCAACGTAGGACACTTGGCAAAGTTTTTTTGAAAAAAAATTAAAAAATATCCAACAGTTTCAAAAAAATACCAAATTTTCACACGACCAATATATGTTCTCTATTGACTATACAAAAAGTTTGGTAGTCAAACCAAACTTGACCGTCACTTCGACTCTAAATCTTATGGAATCCTCTCAAAGTTAGTATTTTTCTTCTGAGATGCTTCGGTTTGTAATCATTGTACATGATGAAATGTGCAAAACCTTCTTAATTTTTTTCCACAGCCTCCACGTATTATATCATCACATCATGACAAATCTCATGATTTTCAGACTTTGCTTATTTTTTTACAATTTAAAAATACTATTGCTACACGTTCATGGTCGTATTTCCTGAACAAGATGTTCGAAATTTCTTTTCATTTCATGGGTCGGGTCTCAAATTGGGACAAATAACATGAATATCATTTTTCTACTCATTTTTTTCCATAATTTGAATCACTTGCGGTTCAAATTTGACTTATACCAAAAATTTCCTTGAAATGCAATTAATTAAAGAAATATAACAAATAAATCAAAAAATATACCAAATTTTAACATGGAGTACCACATGTTGTATGTGGGGAGTAGAAAAAATTTCATGGTGACAAGAGGAAAAAAATTATTTTTTTGCCGAATGTCAAAAAAACCACTCGGCAAATTTACCGAGTGTTTTTTTTAACACTCGGCAAAGAGGGTGATTTGCTGAGTGTTTTTTATTTGACACTCGGCAAAGCCCCGATTTGCCGAGTGTTTTTTCTTTGCCGAGTGTTTTTGGCTTGGCACTCGGCGAAGAGCTTGTTTGCCGAGTGCTCGAAAAAAAACACTCGGCAAAAAAAATACACTCGTCAATTTTTAGCTTTCCCGTAGTGTATGTATTGCGTGGATAGAAAAGGGCATTGATAGAGCACCCTAAACACCGAACGTCCCGGCTATTTGCCAGAGAGATATGGGTTACCTGCGTTATGTCAGCAATGCTGGCTGGTCGATCTCCATAGCTTCAGAAATAAGAACCGTACTGCAACTGAGCCAGCACTTGTTTTTTATTATCTTCTGCTCTCTAATAATGTTGCGACGAGAATTTTTCATCCTTATGAAAAAATGCGATTGATTTTGGATTCGAATCATTCCGATGAACTCGATCTCACATCAAGGATTGGCAAACTTTGCTTGACACAGAAGCAAGCAAACTTTGTTTGAGTTTTCACTTCATCGCTGTGAAGGATCGGAGAGACACAAAAGATGAGAAGTCACATGTTCCTGCTGTTAATGGAAGTTACGTATCCAACTTGAAATCTTCCAGAAAAATCACATGAAAATACAAATGTTTTGATAGAGTTACTCTAGCTAACAGAGACAACTAAGATGGTGGTGGAAACTGAAGAGAACATATCATTTGATCACCTTCAACGACTCGTGCCATTTGGAAGACAATTCAGCGGTGACCGTGTTAGGGATCACCCAAAAACTAAACATCCTCGAGCGTCGTTCGTAGGTAAAATTCTCTCACCTCGCAAGTTCTGAACCAAGGACAAAACTTAGTTAACCTCGCAACTTGTTATGGAAAATATTCTAGCAATAAAACTCTTACCCTCGCATCCTCTTTGTTACTTTAGATACTCGAAGTTAGCAACTTGTAGCTGATGACTAAACTCCAGCCGAGCTAACCCTCGAGTGCTCACAGTCTGGAGAACCGAGCCTTCATCTTTTTACTCTCTTTACCCAGGAATGTGTTGACACCGGATTTTGACCAATCCTATAAATTCGGAGTACAAGATAATTGGAGTCACGTACAACAATAAGAAGCTAGCATGCGTGTATATGGGCACGGAGTCCAAATCGGCTTCATTGGATTGATCGGCAAGGAGAGGCAAGGATGATATAAAGGAAAGGCCAGCACGTATGGATAAAAATGATTAGAATATATAACATGGATTCTGGTGCGCTTTGCATGCCATGCGTGGGAGGCTTCCATAATAATTATGCATGCGGCCGATTTGTGCATGTATGGGAGGTTGTTTCATAGAATAAAATATTTTAGAGATAGAGTTGGGTTAGTTAGAGATAGAGTTTTTTATTAGAAAAAATTGTGTACATGACTTGCCTTGTGCGTGGTTAGATACCAATTATGTAACGTCCGCCCTACAAATATAAAGGGACGTGGCCATTGTAAAGAATAATCACACGATCAATAATACAACATATTTACCTTTACCTTTCAGCTTCACGCCATTACCCTAGGAGTAGGAGTAATGTAGATTCTCGACGAGTTCCTTCTAGCAAGCTGGGCTGCATCGACCTCGATCTCCGGCGAGCTGCAAGTTCCATCACCAGTTGTTCTAGGCTTTAACCACCGGGCGCATCGCTGTGGTTTCGTCTAGTTTCATCTACCAGTTATCGAGTATCTTGGATCTTTGACTTACGGCGCATCGCTTCTGTCTCGATCTACGGTATTCACCAGTTATCCCGTCTTGATTAAGTTTGCATCGGCTGATATTTATCTGTTCTTTCGTCTTGCCGTTCAGTTTGCTTTAATTAGCTTTAGATCGGTTCATCATAGACGATAGATCATTTAATAGCCTGTTGCATCTTAATCTTGATTACCCCTTCGAGTGTTGTTGGGAGTAAGTTACATTGTGATTGGATTCATCAGCTGGCGGGGTTCAGATTAACGTCCTGCTAAATATTTCTAGACTGCAACTACCGGGCGCATCGCTGTGGTTTCACCTAAAAATATTGGTGGTGATGTTAGTTTAGATCTCATCGGCTTGTGGCTCTAGCTATAGTGGAGCAACAACTCAACAGCATCGTGTTTCCTATCGGCCGTATGGCTGATGGTTATTGTAAATTATATTAAATCGGCCCGATCAGCCGACTCCATCGAACTTCGAGAGAATTATCTCCACCTTGTCAGTTGAATGGTCAAACTGACTGGCATGCCCGCGCACACCATGCGAGCCGATTTGGATTCTGCACTGGAGTTAAGCAGATCTCCCAGGTCCTCATGTGGTGATGCAGGGTCCACCATCTTCAGGATTTTGTGTCAGCAAGCTTTTGTTGTCAACAGAATGGAACCTGAAGGGAGACGTCGCGATGTTACAAGCTCTTGAATCAGGGTGATGAACCAAGTGCTACGAGGTTATGCGTCTTTTTCGGGCCGAGGGTGAAGGTACGAGGCTGGAGATTTTCTGGTATGAAGGAGAAGTCCCGAGGTTGAAAGGATGAAGGCGTGGAAAACATGACTACATGAAGGTGTGAGAAACATGACTACGTGGAGGAATTCGATTTATACATGTTACCCCCAATGACCTTTATGTATAGCATATTCTAAGAATGTAATGGTTGAAGGAGTACTTTTTCGGAATGTAAAATGGCTCATGGGTCACTATAAAAGGGGGCGCCCAACCCCGTTGTAAAGGGAGACCCGTTATTTTTCAGAACTTCCAAGTGTTATCTCTTTCCATTCACAAACCTCTTTGGTATCAAATTTCTTTAGACCAACAGGGCATCCACTGTGTTCTCAGCTACAAAATAATCCACGATGCCACAACCAAAGGAGAAGAATACCACATGGCAGGAAACCACTGAGGGTGAAAGAGAGCAAGAGATCGGGCTTGTTCGTATTGATCAAGACAACACAGACCAATAAGACAACATAGACCCTAGAGATATTAAAAGGATTGTAGGTTAGTTTATGATTAAGAAGTGAGAAGAGAAGTTCACGGCTGTTCCTCACTCTAGCAGCTCTTCCTCACTCTAGCAGCTCTTCACCCCTCGCTCGCGCCATACCAAGTTCACGGTTTCACGCCCAAATGCGCGCGTACCTCCGCGCCTCGGCCATCGCCACCGCACCCGTGCTTGCTCCTGCTGCCGTCTCCACCGCCTGCGCAGCGGGCGGCGTGGGCCTCGGCTACGGCATCGCCATCGCGGTGGGCATATCCTCGTGCTCGTCTCCACCGCCACGCTCGCCTCCTACCTCTGCGTCCGCACAAGGCCGCCACGGCTTTCACGCGTGCTGCGCCGAGTGGTGGCTCCGGGTGAGCGCCACCTGCCCCGTGTGCCCCGTGCCGTCGCCCGTCGCCACGCCGCTCGCGGAGGCCATACCCCTCGCCGCGCACGCGCGGTGACACAGAAGCATGCGTGTCAAGAGCATCCCATGGCCGTCCGGAAGCTTGGAAACTTCCCTTTGCCGTCATTGTGACGGAGTCCGACCAAAGGCAGGGGAGCGACTCGGAATGTCGGATTCCAATCTGCAGCCAGACAGGCAATCCGATTCGATTGCTCTAGAAACTGGAAACCGAGTCGACTACAGACCGACGATCCGAACCGGGAACAACTCCAGCTGCGCGTCCTCCGGCCTATAAATCCATGGCAACCCTCCCCTCCGGTGCTCCATCCATCCATCATTCCACCCATCACCTTCTCCCTTCTGCCACCGCCGCCGCCCGCTCTGACCCCACTTTCCTAGCGTCATGGAGATGGCGGCGCCGGTCCCGGTGATCTTCTCCCGCGGCTTCCGCTTCAACCCGACGCCACTCGAGTCCGCCACCTACTACCTCCCTCGCCTCGTCGCCGGCGCGCCGCTGCACGAGGCCGTGCGCCCCGTCATCAACCACGCCGACGTCTACGGCTGCGAGCCCGCCGACCTCGCCCGCCAGTTCTGCCCGCTGCCCAGGACCGGGCACCGATTCTTCTTCACCCACTGCAAGCTGCAGCAGCCGCAGAGGGAGGGGAAGGCCAGCAGGGCCACGCGCGCCGCCGGCTCTGGGTCGTGGCACTCGCAGAGCGTCAAGGACGTCGTGGACCACGCCGGTGTCAAGGTCGGCGAGATCAGGAAGCTCCGGTACAAGAAGGGCGGCGCGTACACGGACTGGCTCATGGACGAGTACTCGTGCTGTTTGGAGGACGCCGTCGCTGGCGACAGGCAGTTTGTGCTGTGCAACATCTACGTGTCCCCCAGGGCCGATCAAGGCTCCGCGGCGCGCCAAGAATCTGCCGCCTTCTTCGCTCCACCAGCGCCTGCGCCCGTCGCGATCGCGCAGGCAGCGGCGCCCAAGAGGCCAGCGCCGCAGAGTGCCGAGCCGCCGTGCCCCAAGCGGATGCGGGGTGCCGTCGCCCCGACGCCTCCGGTCGTGCAGCCGGCGGGTTATTGCACGGCGTCCTTCGCGCCACCACTGCCGTACGTGCCTCACATCGCCACTTCAGTTCAGCCTCCGCCGCCGCCAGTTCCGACCCGTCTCGCAGCGCCGCCGCCGAGTCGCTCGCTAGAACCCGCGCCGCCGCTGACGCCCCCGGTGGTACGTTCCTGCCACATGCCGCCAGTTCCGACCCGTCTTGCAGCGCCGCCGCCGAGTCGCTCGCCGGCGCCCACACCACTGCAGCCGCGTTCGCTACCTAAGCAGCAGGCGCCGCCGGCAACTCTCCCGGTGGTACGTGCCTGCCACATGCCGCCAGTTCCGACCCGTCTTGCAGCGCTGCCGCCGAGTCGCTCGCCGGCGCCCACACCACTGCAGCCGCGTTCGCTACCTAAGCAGCAGGCGCCGCCGGCAACTCTCCCGGTGGTACGTGCCTGCCACATGCCGCCAGTTCCGACCCGTCTTGCAGCGCCGCCACCGAGTCGCTCGCCGGCGCCCACACCACTGCAGCCGCGTTCGCTACCTAAGCAGCAGGCGCCGCCGGCAACTCTCCCGGTGGTACGTGCCTGCCACATGCCGGTGGAAGCACCAGCACGTCACTGCCAGCCGCCTCAGCCGTCCGTGCAGAGGAAGCAGCGCACACGTGATCCGTTTGAAGCCGCTGAGCTGGGAGACGAAGCAGAGGAAGCAGCGCCTGATCCCAAGGAGTCCCCTGCAGCGCTTGTTGATCAAGAAGACGACTGGGCCGAGTTGGAAAAGTGCATGGACGACGCCGTGCCAACAGCCGAGGGCTCAACCATGACTGAGGATGAGATGGACCAGCACTTGTCCTCGTTGTTGTTTGAGGAGTCCCCTGCAGCGCTTGTTGATCAAAAAGACGACTGGGCCGAGTTGGAAAAGTGCATGGACGACGCCGCGCCAACAGCCGAGGGCTCAACCATGACTGAGGATGAGATGGACCAGCACTTGTCCTCGTTGTTGTTTGAGGAGGAAGAGATCCCGGATGCAATTGCAGCACCAGCACCTTCTCCGGCGTCCAAGGGATCCAAATCGTCGCTTCAAGATGACTTGGACTTGTTTCGCAAGATAATGGACGAAACCTTACGACGATCGAGTTCAGGAATGGCTGTTGACGAGCTTGCCTGGACATGAAGCAGCAGCAGCAGCAGCAGCAGCGGAAGAGCTCCACACAGAAGAAGGCTTTCCGATCACATCTCGTGGTAGGAATGTTAGGATCGTAGCACATGTAGAATTTTTTCTGTGGATGGAATTTTGTATGCCATCCTGAATGTAAATGTTGCATGCTGATGAGTTTGTTAGGGAGTAATCCTCCTGTCCAAGACATAATGTATGCCATGACATTAACACTGTCAGTCTCAAACAGTCTTGACATTATCACTGTCAGTCTCAACAGTAGTATAATGGCCGCCAATTTTAGTTTCTGTTGTCCCATGTTGTCTCCTGATTTTTCTAATTTTTGTACCTTCATGCGATGTGTTACATGGTAAAACAATAGTCACAAAAAACAACAGGAGCACGTTCAATTTTGCACCTGTTTTAGTGAAACTGATATCTGACGATGAAGATATAAGCCTTTGAAAATATTTAAGAATGCATTTCTTAAGAAGAAATGGGAATTTTTAAAAAAGAAAGACAACATACATGTAGGTCTTTCCAAATTGTAGTTACATTATCAGCACTCCCTCTAACATCTCATCCCATAACTAGTACTCCCTCCATTCTAAATTGTAAGCCGTTTTGGCTTTTCTAGAAAAATCAAAATGACCTACAATTTAAAATGGAGGGAGTAGCAGTAAATGGTAAAATGAACCAACTGAAACCACCTCAGCATCCCATGGCATTCCACACTGCAATCACACTGGAAGCATTTGATACTGTATCTTGGCCCTTCCTGATCCCACTTTTGCAAGCACTTGGCTTTGGCAGTAAGTGCAGGGATTGGATAACTGCCTTGGTCTCAACAGCCTCCACAAGAGTGCTACTGAATGGAAATCCTGGGCAGCTGATTCATAACTCCAGGGGTTTGAGGCAAGGGGATCAACTATCCCCAATGCTATTCATAATGCTCATGGTAGTGCTGCACAGGTTGTTTAGAATAGCAGTGCAGCAAGGAGTGTTGACAGCACCACCTGACCAAGAAATCCAACACCAATGCTCAATATATGCTGATGATGTGGTTTTGTTTGTAGCTCCTCAAGTGCAAGATATGGTCACTGTCAGGGAGATATTGCAATTCTTTGGGGCTGCTACTGGCTTGCACACTAACCTGTAGAAAAGCTTGATTGCCCCAATTGGTTGCTCTGAAGATCAACTAAATAGGGTCAGCCACATCCTGCCAGCTAGAATTGCTGAATTTCCAATTCAGTACTTGGGTTTGCCATTGACAGTTGGCTGGCTGAAAAAATCACACCTCCAACCCCTTGTAGACAAGGTAACTGCTAGAATTCCAACTTGGAGAGCACCATTGATGAATCGGGCTGGCAGGTTGACTACTGTCAAAGTTGTGATGAGTTTCATCTGCATACACACCTTGATTTCTTTGAAGATACCGAATTGGGTGTTAAAGGAAATTGGCCACTGTCTAGTTGCCTGGACTACAGCCTGCAGACCAATCGACTTTGGGGGTCTGGGAATTGTTGATCTCCGTCTTGCCTCCTTTGCTCTCAGACTCAGGTGGCTCTGGTTGCAAAAGACAGACCATAACAGACCATGGAGCCGTATGCAGTTGGATTTTCAACATGACCAAGTGATCCAACAGATGTTTCATGCCTCAATTGAAGTTCAGTTGGAAGATGGGAATTTGTCTTTAGTTTGGTCAGATAGATGGTATGGTGATTCCTCTCCTTGTATCATGGCGCCACATCTCTGCAACCTCATAAGTCCAAGGATCAGAAGACGGCGCACCGTTGCTAAAGCTCTACACCAAGAGCAGTGGATAAAAGACATTGTCGGATTCGCTACAGTGCAAATACTCTCTGAATATGTCCACCTTTGGCATGCCCTCAATGGAATTCAGCTAGTACCTGGGTCGAGGACATCGTGTCCTGTAGATGGACTCCATCCGACAACTACACGGCTAGATCGGTATATAGGGCCTTCTTCCAAGGAGCTATCAAGCTGCACACAATGCAAGTTCATTTGGAGAGCGTGGGCGCCTCTGAAAGTGAAGTTCTTCATGTGGTTAGCAGTTAAGGACCGCCTGTGGACTGCTCAACGGAGACAGCATCGGGGACTGCAGGATCATGCTGCTTGTGCTTTGTGCAAGCAAGAACCTGAGACTTCGAATCACATCTTCGCGCAATGCTCTTTAAACTTCTTACCGAGCAAGGTATGTGGCAAGAATTGTTACATAACAAATATTTGAAGAATAAAACTCTTTCTCAAGTAGAGGCAAAACCCACTGCTTCACCCTTCTGGAAAGGACTGATGCGGGTCAAGGATGGATTCTCGTAGATGCTCTAAAGAAGAGAGGAATCGACTTGGCTTTTATGCCGATCTCGTGGAGCATTTGGAAGGAGCGTAACAGCAGGGTTTTTAGCAGGTCGCCGGGAAAGCTCTATGGGCAACTGGCCTGTGAGATCAGTGAGCAAGCGCTCTTGTGGTGCGGCGCTGGAGCTAAGTAGCTGATAGAACTGTTCTTCTTCAGTTTTCCTTCCTGCTGTTTGGTCGAGGTGTTCTGTTTCTAAGTTAAACTTCCGGAGATCGTATTCCGTGTGCGTGCAAGTTACAGAGATTTAAAAAAGAAACTACAGAGACAATTTACGGAGGTGCTAGTTTGCTTTAACTGAACGTAACACGACAATCTGTTCTCAATAGTTACTGTTTTCTGCATTGGCCATGAACAGAGAAGCTATGAATTAACGCATGGTTCTTCAGATGCTAAGGGTATGAACCGACACATAAGCTGTGAATTAACGCATTGGCCATGAACAGAGCCCGGCGACCTCACCGCCCAGTTCCGCCCGCTGCCCAAGACCGGAGACCGGTTTTTCTTCACCTCCTGCAAGAAGGGCGCGCGCGTCGCCGGGCCTGGATCCTTTGTTCATGCATGTGGTGAGTTCGGATACTTTGTGAAATACAAATTATAACTTCTCTAATTTACATACAAAGTTCAAAATTTCAGTGAATTTTACCATCTTTGTAAATGAACAATTCTCACTCCTTGCTGAAAAGGAAGGAGTCATACCATTGCTGGAAGATACTTAGACACTACTTTATGCAGATGATTAGTGTTCATATCTCCTTCAACTAAATGATATTATGTTTATTTGCTTCTCTGGCTACTGTCCATATCTCATATTTGGATTTTGCTGCTTCTAGGTGTGTGATCTTGTTCTGCTAAGAGCACAGATATTTGTTGTTTCATGGACCAGATTATGTGTTAGTGCAATTAGGAAAACGGCATGGACACAGCACCAGCCTACCACTTCCACTTCCCTGGCCATTGGTCGGAGAGAGGCTTAAGCTTGTGGGAGAGGTTATATTGACATAATTTCCTATCATCGCCTAAAAAGTGCTCCACATTATTTCACAGGAGGCTTACTAGATACTGACACAAGACTAATCCACCACGCGAAAAAGGAGTGCAATATGAAGAGGATCATATGAGCGCGAAATGCCAGATCGCTGACGTCATCCATCTGTAAGGAGATTTGAAAAACTAAAAACGCCATAAATTTTAAACATGATATTTAAATTAAATTTTTCATTTGTTATAGCCACATCAAAATGTGTACAATTAAAATAAAAAATAAAAAAAAGAAAGAAAAGAAATGGAAAAGGAAAGGAAAATTAAAGGAAGAGGAAAGAGAATACCAGAACAAAAGGAAGAAAAAAGTAAAGCAAATGGAAAATAAAAGGAGAAAAACTTGCTAAATGGTGTAACTGCAGCAATGCTAATCCAAGGAAAAGATTGCAAAACGTACGCGTGGGCCAAATTCGTCATGACCGGTCCAATAATCCTCCAAAACTCTTGGGTCTGCAAAATAGACAGTTACCCGAACTATTATTGGGCTGAAATTTTGGGCCGAATTGAAGCCTCCCTGCTGCAACAGCAGTGGTATAATGGACTGTTGGTTTCAATGAACTCTCGTGCCTAATTTGAAAACTCCAATCCCTCTGGGATCCCGAACTTTTCACTAGGTAGGTAATTCATGGAGATATAATTTTAATTATCATCGTGGGGTTTTTCCATCCCTGGGTTTTGCTCCCCCTTGCTTTCAAAAGGTGCCTCATGGTAAGGGTTGCGCGAGCTTTGCATGACATTGAAGCAACCAACGCATGATTTCTAACTTCATCGTTATGAGGAGTGACACAAAGGATGACAGAATGAACTACATGTCAAATTTGCATTCTTTGTCACATACTCCTCTGCAGATTTAGTGCTGGCCATCTGTCTATAAATTAATGAGCATTGGCGTGGCATCCAGCCTGAAATATTGCAGAAATTTGGCATGAAAAATAGCAGATGTTTCGCTAGAGTTAAGCTAGCCAACACCCCCCCCCCCCCCTAAGATGGTGGTGGAAACTGATGGTGGTGGAAACTGAAGAGCGCAGATCATTTGATCATTATTAGCAGCCAATGCCGTCTACAAGTGGGAAGTATGTACCCAACTTTAAATGTAACTTCCTGTCACCAGCTTCAAAAGTTTATCTGCCACCGATGCAATTATGTTAGCAGTCGAAACCAGCCACCGATGTAATTATACATTAGCCTAAGGAGTACTCACTGCAATGTGAAGTTGTAATTAGATCTAGGCAATGTATCTTTCATATCAAGTTTGGTGCAAATTCATGACGTGATGAGGTCGAGCTTGCAAAAAAGCAGATCAATAGAATGAAGTAATGGCTTCATTGCTTTACTTCTCGCAGGATTAATTACAATCAGAATAACAGGAAATCATGTCTGCAGCTTTATTACATAGTAGGCGACTAGCAAAAACTGAGAGAACGGAAATGGCTTCATCGCTTCACTCATACCGGTTTCAATTTCAAATAACAATAACCAATGATTGCTTAAAACAACATATAAATTTGGGAATCTATGCTGCATGTAGGACAGGAATTTTGGCGGTTCAGACATGAACATTCGCATTTTGTACCCACTTACACCAGTCGAGTAGGAATGCAGGGCTGCACCTGGGAGAGGATGGTATGCTTTGGGTGAGGGTGCAGAGGGTGAATCAAGTAGCTACTCTCCATAGGCTCGAGGGAAGCTGTTGGTGGAGTCGAGCAGCTACGATGGAATCGAGCAGTAGTGCTAGGCGGAGTCGAGGGAGTGTTGGTGTATGTGACGGGGTAGCACAGCAGCGGACGGCGACGAGCGGCATACTACGGCGTGGGAAGGACGCGGCGGCGGCGGAGAGCAGCGGATTGGGCTTCGGCTAGTGGGCTGGCGTGCGAGTAGTTTCTGTGCCTTTTGAACTGAGCTGATGCTAGGTTCATTTTCTTTTTCTGGAATAACCAAGTCAGTCAGCCAGCATAGGTTCTTTCGTCTTAACGGTGGTACCGAGAGGATGATTTTTGTTGACTCAGAAATTACTGATCTCCAAAGAATTTACGAGTGATATTTGGTGAGATTACTTCAAAAATTGTCACAAAATCTTTATATTTGGTGAGTGTTCCACCTTGCTTGTCATCATAACAATCCGCAGTGACTTTGTTCATTTTAACTGTCACCAAAATTGTGGGACAGTGACAAAAAATCCGATCTGTAGTG